>NC_064618.1:563596600-564221600 GCF_023898315.1 Schistocerca nitens | reverse complement strand
AACTCTGCAAGCCAGTTTTTGGCATATTCCTCACAGTGAAGAAGGAATTCTGGGTGCATTCCATCCAATCCAGGTGCCTTTCCCGCCTTGACACTCTTCAGCGCTTCTCTGACTTCACTGGTGGTAAATTTCGAGGCATATTGGTCCGAAGGTGTGCGGTTTTTCTTAAGAACACTAAGTTCACGGCTTATCATTCTTGCATGTTTCTTGTCCTCTGGCGCTCTAGATGTTGCCGTATGTGAGCTGAAATCCTATTTGCAGAAATATCTGTTGAGTTATGATGTATTTTGTTAGCTCCAACTAGCTTTCAGAGGAGACACAAGGCCTGTCTACTAGATGTCTTGAAATCAAGCGACTCAACGGTTTCATTCCATTTCTCTCGCCGTGCGTTGTCTAGGCTGTGCGGCAGGTCGTCTGCAATCTCAGGGTCTCCACTGTCAAGGAATCTCTGATACTTATTTTCGCACTCTTTGTCCTGTACTGGTACATATTGTTTATGGAGCCCCCTTGGGACAGCAGCTATCGCTGCACTTTTAACTGCACCTCTGAGTCTGTCATAATTACTTGATGTCGGGTGAATCTATCTCAGGCACTTATCCAATTTTTCCATGTGGATATCCCACTCTGCCTTTCTGAAATTCCACCTTGGGCGTTGTACGTTTGTCATTAGTGGGATACTGATTCCAATTTAAATCAAGAGTGGGCAGTGTTGGCTATGAGGGAAGTCTGTTAATACACGTCTTGTAGGTCTTAGTGGTGTATAGTTATTGTCAGTCATCACAAAGCATAAATGTGGATTATTTTCCTTTTTCCAAGCTGCTGACCTGAATGTTCCTTGGTCATTAGGATCGAAAACGAGGAACAGGTTGTTACTCTTTGCCCAATTAGTAAGAGCGTTGCCATTTCCATCAGCTGTTCTATATTTCCACAGAGAGTGGTGGCTATTAAAATCCCCACGTATATTGCTCGGTGTGGCAGGTATGGCAGAACATATTGATGCCAGGGTATGGTTGGTGGTTTGTACACATTGCTCACTGACAGATCTCCTATCTTGACAACAACTTCATGTATGTCGTCATGCACTGTTGCCGAACACAAGAGGACATCTCCAATTGATGATCGCACATACGTAGCCACGCCATATGCACGATGATACCTTGCGCCAACTAGGTTGTAGCCTGGAATCATACCTCTTCTATTAAGTTGGTCTTCGTCTTCAATGTGAGTTTCCTGAACTTCAACTAGATCTATGTTGTCATCACATAAAATCTTACTTAGTACTTGGCATTTAGCCCAGCTTACTCCTTCTATATTGACATGGCATATCTTGAAGATAGGTCCAAGGCGCCTTGTCTGTTGGCTCTGAGGGGAGCCTTTTTTATGGCCAGTATAATGGTTTGACTCATATCTGTGACATACGATGTACAATTAGCCAGGAGGTCAGCGCTCAAGATCGATGATTGTTTGCCCGCCTCGAAGTGACCTGGGAGACACGCGTAGCTTATGGTATGCTATGGACGCGAATAGTCATTGTCTCCCATATGTTAAAATCACAAACGATTATAATATGTGTATATTCATGAAGAGAAAATGTTTATTGGGAGCTGGTTCATGCTTAGGGCACTTCTATTTGTAACATGTAAAAGCTGTAGGGAAGTCCCCCACAACGGAAGTGGCACGGCGCGATGTAAAGGGTGGTTTTGGCGGTCGAACTGAGCGGCCCCTTTGTATGAACTGCACACAGTATGGGGCTATCTGTAGCACAGTACACTTCGACGGTGCTAAGAAAGGCAAAAGGGAGCTGCTTTATAAAGGATTTGCCTCGGATTTGGATCTGGCTATTATTTGGTATTCTCGGCATAAAGGAATGGCTCTAATACGTTGAAAATCCAACGCCAAGAAGAGATTTTATATTGCATTCGAACATCAAGAGCCGTGAGTACAGTTAGCTGCCCAGTCGCTTGCCACCAATCTTCGCCACTGTTTCACAAACTTCATACATTCAGTAATGTATATGGGCATGGACTAGTTAATTTGTGTGTTGTTTCAATAATACAAAAACATAAATTCTTGTCCGGAACCATATTTTCTAAACTGATCACGAACCTATGCAGGGTCCTCACCTAAGTGCTACTAAAACCGAGTATCCTGTTTTAAATGAACAATTCTTGCATTCAAGTGTTTAAAAGTGATTTTTTGTCTAACGCAAAAGGAGTAGCAAACGTTAAAGTTAAAACCACAAAAGTGAAGTAGGATAGGCTTTTGCTAAAGTATCCTTAGTTTATTACAAAACATAGTTTTGTAGGATTACAGTGCAAGATTGTGTAAATATTGTTGCCTAAAATACCTGCTTCACAGGTGATAAAAAGGCAAATAAGTTACGCTCATTTTCAAAATTAGTGTGGTTTTGATTTCTATCATGAATGGTTCCTGTTTTGAAGTTAATTAAGCCCAGTGTTATACAGGGTGATTCAAAAAGAATACCACAACTTTAAAAATGTGTATTTAATGAAAGAAACATAATATAACCTTCTGTTATACATCATTACAAAGAGTATTTAAAAAGGTTTTTTTTTCACTCAAAAACAAGTTCAGAGATGTTCAATATGGCCCCCTCCAGACACTCGAGCAATATCAACCCGATACTCCAACTCGTTCCACACTCTCTGTAGCATATCAGGCGTAACAGTTTGGATAGCTGTAGTTATTTCTCCTTTTAAATCATCAATGGTGGCTGGGAGAGGTGGCCGAAACACCATATCCTTAACATACCCCCATAAGAAAAAATCGCAGGGGGTAAGATCAGGGCTTCTTGGAGGCCAGTGATGAAGTGCTCTGTCACGGGCTGCCTGGCGGCCGATCCATCGCCTCGGGTAGTTGACGTTCAGGTAGTTACGGATAAGGTTTCATAACTATGAACCATGGACCTTGCCGTTGGTGGGGAGGCTTGCGTGCCTCAGCGATACAGATGGCCGTACCGTAGGTGCAACCACAACGGAGGGGTATCTGTTGAGAGGCCAGACAAACACGTGGTTCCTGAAGAGGGGCAGCAGCCTTTTCAGTAGTTGCAGGGGCAACAGTCTGGATGATTGACTGATCTGGCCTTGTAACATTAACCAAAACGGCCTTGCTGTGCTGGTACTGCGAACGGCTGAAAGCAAGGGGAAACTACGGCCGTAATTTTTCCCGAGGACATGCAGCTTTACTCTATGATTAAATGATGATGGCGTCCTCTTGGGTAAAATATTCCGGAGGTAAAATAGTCCCCCATTCGGATCTCCGGGCGGGGACTACTCAAGAGGACGTCGTTATCAGGAGAAAGAAAACTGGCATTCTACGGATCGGAGCGTGGAATGTCAGATCCCTTAATCGGGCAGGTAGGTTAGAAAATTTAAAAAGGGAAATGGATAGGTTAAAGTTAGATATAGTGGGAATTAGTGAAGTTCGGTGGCAGGAGGAACAAGACTTTTGGTCAGGTGATTACAGGGTTATAAATACAACATCAAATAGGGGTAATGCAGGAGTAGGTTTAATAATGAATAAAAAAATAGGACTGCGGATTAGCTACTACAAACAGCATAGTGAACGCATTATTGTGGCCAAGATAGACACAAAGCCCATGCCTACTACAGTAGTACAAGTTTATATGCCAACTAGCTCTGCAGATGATGAAGAAATTGATGAAATGTATGACGAGATAAAAGAAATTATTCAGGTAGTGAAGGGAGACGAAAATTTAATAGTCATGGGTGACTGGAATTCATCAGTAGGAAAAGGGAGAGAAGGAAACATAGTAGGTGAATATGGATTGGGGGGAAGAAATGAAAGAGGAAGCCGCCTTGTAGAATTTTGCACAGAGCATAACTTAATCATAGCTAACACTTGGTTCAAGAATCATAAAAGAAGGTTGTATACCTGGAAGAATCCTGGAGATACTAATAGGTATCAGATAGATTATATAATGGTAAGACAGAGATTTAGGAACCAGGTTTTAAATTGTAAGACATTTCCAGGGGCAGATGTGGATTCTGACCACAATCTATTGGTTATGAACTGCAGATTGAAACTGAAGAAACTGCAAAAAGGTGGGAATTTAAGGAGATGGGACCTGGATAAACTGAAAGAACCAGAGGTTGTAGAGAGTTTCAGGGAGAGCATAAGGGAACAATTGACAGGAATGGGGGAAAGAAATACAGTAGAAGAAGAATGGGTAGCTCTGAGGGATGAAGTAGTGAAGGCAGCAGAGGACCAAGTAGGTAAAAAGACGAGGGCTAATAGAAATCCTTGGGTAACAGAAGAAATATTGAATTTAATTGATGAAAGGAGAAAATATAAAAATGCATTAAATGAAGCAGGCAAAAGGGAATACAAACGTCTCAAAAATGAGATCGACAGAAAGTGCAAAATGGCTAAGCAGGGATGGCTAGAGGACAAATGTAAGGATGTAGAGGCTTGTCTCACTAGGGGTAAGATAGATACTGCCTACAGGAAAATTAAAGAGACCTTTGGAGAGAAGAGAACCACTTGTATGAATATCAAGAGCTCAGATGGCAACCCAGTTCTAAGCAAAGAAGGGAAGGCAGAAAGGTGGAAGGAGTATATAGAGGGTTTATACAAGGGCGATGTACTTGAGGACAGTATTATGGAAATGGAAGAGGATGTAGATGAAGATGAAATGGGAGATAAGATACTGCGTGAAGAGTTTGACAGAGCACTGAAAGACCTGAGTGGAAACAAGGCCCCGGGAGTAGACAACATTCCATTAGAACTACTGATGGCCTTGGGAGAGCCAGTCATGACAAAACTCTACCATCTGGTGAGCAAGATGTATGAGACAGGCGAAATACCCACAGACTTCAAGAAGAATATAATAATTCCAATACCAAAGAAAGCAGGTGTTGACAGATGTGAAAATTACCGAACTATCAGTTTAATAAGTCACAGCTGCAAAATACTAACGCGAATTCTTTACAGACGAATGCAAAAACTGGTAGAAGCGGACCTCGGGGAAGATCAGTTTGGATTCCGTAGAAATGTTGGAACACGTGAGGCAATACTAACCTTACGACTTATCTTAGAAGAAAGATTAAGAAAAGGCAAACCTACGTTTCTAGCATTTGTAGACTTAGAGAAAGCTTTTGACAACGTTAACTGGAATACTCTCTTTCAAATTGTGAAGGTGGCAGGGGTAAAATACAGGGAGCGAAAGGCTATTTACAATTTGTACAGAAACCAGATGGCAGTTATAAGAGTCGAGGGGCATGAAAGGGAAGCAGTGGTTGGGAAGGGAGTGAGACAGGGTTGTAGCCTCTCCCCGATGTTATTCAATCTGTATATTGATCAAGCAGTAAAGGAAACAAAAGAAAAATTCGGAGTAGGTATTAAAATTCATGGAGAAGGAGTAAAAACTTTGAGGTTCGCCGATGACATTGTAATTCTGTCAGAGACAGCAAAGGACTTGGAAGAGCAGTTGAACGGAATGGACAGTGTCTTGAAAGGAGGATATAAGATGAACATCAACAAAAGCAAAACGAGGATAATGGAATGTAGTCAAATTAAATTGGGTGATGCTGAGGGGATTAGATTAGGAAATGAGACACTTAAAGTAGTAAAGGAGTTTTGCTATTTAGGGAGTAAAATAACTGATGATGGTCGAAGTAGAGAGGATATAAAATGTAGACTGGCAATGGCAAGGAAATCGTTTCTGAAGAAGAGAAATTTGTTAACATTGAGTATAGATTTAAGTGTCAGGAAGTCGTTTCTGAAAGTATTTGTATGGAGTGTAGCCATGTATGGAAGTGAAACATGGACGATAACCAGTTTGGACAAGAAGAGAATAGAAGCTTTCGAAATGTGGTGCTACAGAAGAATGCTGAAGATAAGGTGGGTAGATCACGTAACTAATGAGGAGGTATTGAATAGGATTGGGGAGAAGAGAAGTTTGTGGCACAACTTGACTATGAGAAGGGATCGGTTGGTAGGACATGTTTTGAGGCATCAAGGGATCACAAATTTAGCATTGGAGGGCAGCGTGGAGGGTAAAAATCGTAGAGGGAGACCAAGAGATCAATACACTAAGCAGATTCAGAAGGATGTAGGTTGCAGTAGGTACTGGGAGATGAAGAAGCTTGCACAGGATAGAGTAGCATGGAGAGCTGCATCAAACCAGTCTCAGGACTGAAGACCACAACAACAACAACAACAACAACCAACCTTTTTCGTAGGACTCTCCATACAGTTGATTGTGGAATTTGCAGCTCTCTGCTAGCTCTGCGAGTCGATTTTCCTGGGCTGCGAACAAATGCTTGCTGGATGCGTGCTACATTTTCATCACTCGTTCTCGGCCGTCCAGAACTTTTCCCTTTGCACAAACACCCATTCTCTGTAAACTGTTTATACCAACGTTTAATACACCACCTATCAGGAGGTTTAACACCATACTTCGTTCGAAATGCACGCTGAACAACTGTCGTCGATTCACTACTGCCGTACTCAATAACACAAAACGCTTTCTGTTGAGCGGTCGCCATCTAAGCATCAACTGACGCTGACGCCTAGTCAACAGCGCCTCAAGCGAACAAATGTACAACTAAATGAAACTTTATAGCTCCCTTAATTCGCCGACAGATAGTGCTTAGCTCTGCCTTTTGTCGTTGCCGAGTTTTAAATTCCTAAAGTTGTGGTATTCTTTTTGAATCACCCTGTACTTTATTGTCTTGCAAAGTAAATTATGAACTACTCCAAGTGAAGTGAATGATTAGCTTTTTGAATTAGTCTTTTCTACTGTAATAATCAAAGAGCGTTGACTAGTGAAACTACACTAGCTCATGGGTCCCCATCATATTCCCCACCTACTAGGAAAAAATTGACTTATTACTGTTGCTAAGGAAAACTGATACATGTAGAGGAGCTTAAACAGTGTATTTACGATATTATCCATCTTTATTTGTGGTTTTTTTTTGTCTGTCAAGATGTCCAAATTTAGTTCTGCACTTCATGCAGTAACATTTCGGTATTTGATTAAGTAATGTTCTTGAGTGTAGCTGTCATTAGTATGAGCTTGCTGCAAAATTACTTCCATAATTTACTGGTATGTGCGTTATTGGTAACTGCTGCTACATACAGTTCAGAATGCACTGAGTCAGTTTGTATCCTGTTTGCTATTCAAAGCGAAATCTCAATGAAGGTAACTTCAATAACCAATATTCAATTTTCTTAAACATATATTTCCAAATTAATGTGCCTAATTGGGCTAGCGACCGTTCATTTTTTTCGTTCACTTATGATTTTACCACTTTCATTAACTCCAAAGGTTAAAGTCCGTTTGGATTTTCTGTTAATTTCACCAAATTCAAAATTATAGTTCGTAACCTTTGTCCATTAGACACTCGTGCGGTCAGTCTTCGAAATTCTCTCAGAAGGTAACATTAGCGTGTTTCACGGCAAGGTATATGTGCCTTTCCCGTGACAGGACTAAATAAATGTTCGTTGTTAGGGAAGAGAGTGAAATACGTTAGTGTTATATGCTATGATGATCTCAACGCAGTTTAGCTTCAAAAACGGGAAAGATCATGCAGAGAATGTAGAAGTAATCTTTCTGCTGAACAAATAAGAGCTGACTCTAGAATCAGCTTGTATGAGTAAACATACTTACTGAAGGCAAAATTTCGCAGGAGAACCTCTACCGCAGCTTAATTGCGAATTGCACGAGTTCATGGCATGTTACATAGAATTGTTTCAACTGTCAGTTTAACAGTAGCAACGACATGTAAATAAATCCGGTGAGACTGTACTCAAGTTAATGATTATTTTATCTGAAGACACGTCTCATAGCACAAGGAAAGATACGAAATGGTTAAATGAATGGTTAAATGAATGAGAATATGTTTTATTTAGCTCGTCTATTAGTCGGATACGCTATTGAGAAACCGATTTATGGTCTACGTGAATCGAGACTATCTCACAGCATAAGGCATTTTAAATCCTACCATTCATTAATGGCTTGTCATAAACCTGAAATCGTTGCACTTAATCAATACGCCAAGCTGTGAGCGCTTGGCTTTACCGCACCGCAACTCGTAGCAATCTCATGGCAAGATTGCAGCCACTCATCTCCACTAACGAGGAAAACTGTGGAAGTGCCATATCCCAATGTCCCAGAAACAGCGCTCAGTGGAAGAGTAGTCAAAATAACCGAACACGTGTCTCGGCTTGTCCGTAGATATTCGACCATTTCTGAGAAAAGGACGGTCAAAGCTTCAGACGTAATTTAGATGCCTTTTAGAAGGCGACTATGCCAGTGCGAAGCGTGGCACAACGGCGTCTCGCTTTTGCATTCCATATTCAAAACCCGACTATTTTTTATTTATTGCATTTTATTTTTTTATTTTTACATTTGTCTACCCCATGTCTCTAGAAGGTTACTACATGAATGCTTCTTATCAGGTTAGGGGATACGAGGGAATCATATTAATTGTAAAAATATAGCTGTGTTTCACACTGCCATTCATTTATTTTTTAATACATATGTATATGGTATTTTCAAGGGTTACAATCTTTTTAAATTCTCGTATTATTATATTTCATTCTTACATCAATTCCTATGTTAATTCTTATATTTTATTCTTACGTTTATTCGTTAGGAAGACATGTTGCATTTCCTTGGATGATAACTATCGTAGTAATATCCGAAAAATACAGTCCCCAGCCGAATTATTAGACACCGCACATTTTTAATGTTATTTGTAATAATTAGTATTCAATGGGTTAATCGGAAAATTTATGACAGCTATTCAGGGAACTTATTACATTGTTGAATTTGGTATCTATTGTTGTTGCGTGACATTGGATTGTAGACTCATTGTCAGCGTTGCCAACCATACGATAAATTATCGCGATATACGCTAATTACAACGTGAACACGATATACGATAGTACATTGCTGATAATTGCGGAATCTACGATAATTTTTGAGAAGATTTAAAATGAAAATAAATTGATACTTGTAGTAGTTTCATACGTTAATAATCTGTTTTCATATATTTAAGTCCATACTCCATTCAATATAAGCAATTTCCTCTTTTTCTCTCGTCCACTCCCCGCAACAGTCCAACGACTCTTTACACTGTATATTCGCTTCCGGGGAATACCCTTACTGCCTAACAAATATTGTTTCACAACAATATGGGCTATTAGGCTAAGGCCATCGTCATCAGTTGCTGGTGAAATTGGGACTTGAATGCACGGGAGTTGTCTTTGTGCTCTTAAAAGAATATTATTTTTTGTTCTTAAGGGAAATTAAAGTGTGGTGTTCCTTAAATAAATACTGTAGTAGTGTATTCAAATATAAATAATGGAAATTGACAACAGTGATGTAGATTCTCCGCGGACCCCACAGAAGAAATTGAGGCTGTGTGGTGAGTTGAAATTAAAACGTTTGAAACAAAAGTTCAAAAAGGAATGGTTGACTGATTTATCTTTCAAGGTTTGGCTACAACCTGTTAGTGATGATGCATATAAAGCTCGGTGTAAAGTTTGTAGATGTGAATTCAGTGCTGAGTTGACTGTAGTGAAAAATCACGCTAAAGGGAAAAAACACTTAAGTGCCGTAAAATGTGTCGGGTCTCTACAAAAGAAACTTGACTTTTCATCACAATCAAAATCGTCTCATACATTTAATAAGCAGGGCAAGAGGGCTGAAATATTGCTATGTGGATTTTTGGCAGAACATAACATCTCTATTAATACAGCCAATCACTTAACAGATGTAATTAAAAGTGCCTTTCCCGATTCTAAAATAGTTGAGAACTTGCAGTTGGGTAGAACAAAAGCCACAGGGGTGATAAAGAATGTCATAGGTAAATGTCATTTGGATGAACTGAATGAAGTTTTACGGAGACAAAAGTTCAGTTTCATAATTGCTAAATCTACCGACATTTCCGCTACGAAAAATTTGTGTATTTGTGTGTGGTATTTTGATGAAGATAGCTCCAAAATACTTACTAAATTTTGGCATTTGTTACAGCTGTCTGACGAGAAAAATGCAGAGGCCGCTCATGAAGGTGCCACTGCTAATCGTTTGTACGATCTCGTACGTAAAGCCTTGTTAGTACATAATATTCCTCCTGAAAATTTAGTAGGATTTGCTTCGGATGGGTGCAACACAATTATGGGGAAAGATAATTCTGTTGCTAGTCGAAAAATTGGAGATTTTCCTGGTATTTTTATACAGAAATGTATATGTCATTCATTGCACCTATGTGCAAGTGAGGCTTGCAAACAATTACCAAGACTATGTGAAAACACAACAAGGGATACATATTCATTCTTTAAGCATAGTTCAAAAAGAATGGCCCAGTTTGTGGAATTCCAACCGTTTTGTAATGTCGAACCTCACAAGATACTGCATCCGTCTCAAACAAGATGGTTATCTTTGTTAACTGTTGTTTCACGTATTCTAGAACAATAGAATGCATTGCAATTATTTTTCACTTGCAAGTGGGAAGAAGGAAGACTGTATGCAGCTGAACAGTTAGCAAAGGCACTCAGGGACAACTTTGTACGTGTATTTTTTATATTTCTCGAGTGGATTCTACCGAAATTTGTGTCTCTGAATCAATATTTTCAAAGCGAGAAATTAGTAATTTGTTCTTTGCATGATAGAATGTGCAAAACGTACAAAGAAATCCTTCTCTGCTATATGCCTCCTGATTATATCAATGAAACTGATTTGACAGACGTAGATCCAGCAAACCCAGCCCAACTTGTGCCTTATACGCGAATGTATTTACGTGTAGGTGTGATGGATTTCATGAGCCAATCTGAAAACATCTCACAAAAATCTAAAGTGACTGTTTTCTACTGCAGAGTGCAATAGTTTCTTATAGTATCTTGTTGTGAGATAAAAAAGCGGTATGATTTCAACAATTCTGTGCTAAAAATGTTGAGTTGGTTAACACCAGAAATAGCATTGTCAAAAAGCGCTGCAAGGCCCTCAACGCTTGTTCCACTTATAAAGTCGGTTCAGAGGATTTTCCTCGAAAAGACAAAAGGCATGATTGATGATCTGTGGAGAGCATTGCCACATGCAGAATTTCCGTTCGAACCAACCAGTGCAATGATTGCATCAATGACACGTCGAACATTTATGCTAAGAAGAATGAATCTCATCGGGTAGTGACGCCCATTTCGCCGATGTGGAGTTCGACAACGGTGCTTATTAGGGTGAGTTTAATTATATTATTATTTTTAATTATATTACGTACACAGTGCTACTTTTCGATCGGGGTTAGCGAATTTTCCTTGCATAAAATCTGTGATGCTTTGGACACTTCCGAGTTTATCTGGTTCTGAACGTATTTTTAGTACTTAGCATCGCGATTAGAGACGTTTGGTTCGTAATTAGGAGGTTTTATGGATAAAAATTTTAAAAGATGAGGAGACTTTGCCATTCGCGATTGAAAACAAATATTGTGTACGTCATATTATCAGCATTATTGTTTTTGTTTTTTTAAGATTATCAATATACGATAATTTTAGATAAGAAACGATAATTTTAAATACAAAATGCCATAATTTTATCTCCTGGGGTTGGCAACGCTGCTCATTGTATGTATCAATGTGCAGAGTACAGCGTAGAGGAAAGGACCTGTTCAGTGGCGTTCTCGCGTGAATTTGGTGTAATAGTTTGTTCGCTATGACTATCAATTTCGTAATATCGACATGACAAATGATTGCTTAACAGCCAGATATAAATAATTGTGATCTTTAAAAATGGGTAAAAGAGGGAACATTTCACCACGTAAAAAAGCTGAAGTCAAAGCCCTCGTTAATACGAAAATATATTCCAGTCGGGAAATTTCACGAAGGTTGGAAATGTCAGAAGCTGTGAGGCGCGTAAAGAAGAAAATTGATTTAGGTGAAGAATAGAGCCCCAGAAGAAAGAATAAATGTGGAAGAAAACCAATTTTCGCCCCACGGTCAGAAAGATTTCTCAAAAAAATTTGCCTAGAAAATAGATTTGCAACAATGAACAGAGAAAATCTCAACTGTAAGAGGCCAATGTGTATGAATCTGAACGCACTGTGCGCAGAAAGTTGAAGGATATCGATTTCAAGGGCTGTTGAGCCGCTAGAAAACCAAAGTTAACAGTCACAATGAAAGCAAAGCGTCTGAAGTGGGCTTAACAGTGGTGTGATAAGTATGCGGACTTCTGGAGGTCGGTAATCTAACTATAAAATTATTATTTACGATATGATATAACCTACGTACATTTATTCTTAGTATATTAATTATGTTTCTTGATTTTTACAGGTATGCTTCAGCGATGAAAGCACGTTTGAAATTTTAATTAACAAATCTCAGTATGTGCGCCGTCGAAAAGGAGAAATATTTAATGCAGGCTGCATTATTCAGACTGTAAAAAACGCAACTAAGGAGATGATTTGGTCTGTCATCTGTGACAAGGGTACAGGACGTCTTTACGTGGTTAAAGGCACAATGAGGCAGGACCAGTAAAAACGGTTAATACCACAGCTCAGAGAATGGTTCCCGAACGGGGAACCATTTATTTTCATGCAGGATGGAGCTCCCTGTCACACAGCCAGATCAGTTAAATCTTTTCTGAAAGAACAAAATATCCCTTTCTTAGACTGGCCCGGTAACAGTCCCAACATGAACCCCATAGAAAATGTATGGGAACTAAAGAAGAGTGAGGTGGCAAAAGATGTCATCACAACAAAACACAGCTCTTAGAGAAGATCATCCATGTGTGGTATCATCATCCACAAAGGTAGGACACAGTACAGTCCTGCATCGACAGCATGCCACGACTCATAGCTGCAAAAGGTGGCTCAACAAGATATTAAAACTAATGTTTTCACTTTCACAATATTTTAACTTTTGTTGTAATTATTGAAATAAAATATTTTCAACAAATACTACGTTTTATTTATTTGTTATATCACTTTAATTGACCGCAGCTCGCGGTTTCGCGGTAGCGTTCTCGCTTCCCGAGCACGGGGTCCCGGGTTCGATTCCCGGCGGGGTCAGGGATTTTCACCTGCCTCGAGATGACTGGGTGTTGTTGTGTCGTCTTCATCATCATCATTCATCCCCATTACGGTCGGAGGAAGGCAATGGCAAACCACCTCCACGAGGGCCTTGCCTAGTACGGCGGTGCGGGTCTTCCGCATCGTTCCCCTACGCTCTGTCAAGGAGTATGGGACATCGTCAGCATCATCACCTTAGTTATGAAGTAGACTATACATAAACATTTTATCACAATTTATGCATTAAGAAAACAAATTTAGTTAGATATAAATCGAAATTTGCTTAAAAACCGTAGTGCGTCTAATAAAGTGCCCAGGTTCCGAATACCATGAGCAGGTCGCGAACGCAGATTTCCAGAGTCACATTTCTTCGTATGAATCTCACTCAGGACAGAAACGACGTTAATATGGTTGCAGATTTCACACATTGGCAACAATTTCGCGGCAGACCGAGCATAACGGATCGCTTTTCCAAAAACTAGCGCTTGCAATGTACTATGAATCAAGGTACACTACAGGAATTTCATCGAAAATAATTTCAAATAAGCTTGTCTTTCATTAATTTTATTAAAATTATTCGCCAGAGACACTATTAGTTGACGAATAAGGACAACGTAAGGTAAATGAAAAACAAAAATAAAAATGATAGTCGGGTTTCGAACGTGGGGCACAAAAGCGTGGAGACACGACGCTAGCCACTGTGTAGCTTCGGCTGAACTAGTTAGTTACTTGCTAAAAGGCACACAGGGTACCTAATAACTCTGGCAGTCGTTTTCTCAGAAACGGTAGAGTATCGACGGATAAGCCGAGACACGTGTTCGCTTATTTTGGCCCCTCTTCTACTCAGCGATATTCCTGGGAAATCTGGTTATAGCATTTGCCGTGTTCTCCTGCTAAGAAACGTGTCAGCACAGAGCTGCACACACGGAACAATGCATCCAGCGCCGGACCGGAATAAGTAAGTATTTCCATATACCGTAGACCTACCTCTTGTTGTTGTTGTGGTCTTCGGTCCTGAGACTGGTTTGATGCAGCTCTCCATGCTACTCTATCCTGTGCAATCTTCTTCATCTCCCAGGACCTACTGCAGCCTACATCCTTCTGAATCTGCTTAGTGTATTCATCTCTTGGTCTCCCTCTACGATTTTTACCCTCCAAGCTGCCCTCCAGTACTAAATTGGTGATCCCTTGATGCCTGCAGAACGGTCAAGTTGTACCACAAACTACTTTTCTCCCCAATTCTATTCAATACCTCCTCATTAGTTATGTGATCTACCCATCTAATCTTCAGCATTCTTCTGTAGCATCACACTTCGAAAGCTTCTATTCTCTTCTTGTCTAAACTTTTAATCGTTTGTGTGTCAATTCCATACATGGCTACACTCCATACAAATACTCTCAGAAACGACTTCCTGACATTTAAATCTATACTCGATGTTAACAAATTTTATATCCTCTCTACTTCGACCATCATCAGTTATTTTGCTCCCCAAATAACAAACCTCCTTTACTGCTTTAAGTGTCTCATTTCCTAATCTAATTCCTTCAGCATCACCCGACTTAATTCGACTGGATTCCATTATCCTCGTTTTGCCTTTGTTGATGTTCATCTTATACCCTCCTTTCAAGAAACTGTCCATTCCGTTCAACTGCTCTTCCAAGTCCTTTGTTGTCTCTGACAGAATTACAATGTCATCGGCAAACCTCAAAGTTTTTATTTCTTCTCCATGGATTTTAACACCTACTCCGAACTTTTCTTTTGTTTCCATTACTGCTTGCTCAATATACAGATTGAATAGCATCGGGGAGAGGCTACAACCCTGTATCACTCCCTTCCCAACCACTGCTTCCCTTTCATGTCCCTCGACTCTTATAACTGTCATCTGGTTTCTGTACAAATTGTAAATAGCCTTTCGCTCCCTCTATTTTACCCCTGCCACCTTCAGAATTTGGAAGAGAGTATTCCAGTCAACATTGTCAAAAGCTTTCCCTAAGTCTACAAATGCTAGAAACGTAGGTTTCCCTTTCCTTAATCTTTCTTCTTAGATAAGTCGTAGGGTCAATATTGAATCACGTGTTCCAACATTTCTACAGAATCCAAACTGATCTTCCCCGAGGTCGGCTTCTACCAGTTTTTCCATTCGTCTGTAAAGAATTCGCGTTAGTATTTTGCAGCTATGGCTTATTAAACTGATAGTTCGGTAATTTTCACATCTGTCAACACCTCCTTTCTTTGGGATTGGAATTATTATATTCTTCTTGAAGTCTGAGGGAATTTCGCCTGTTTCATACATCTTACTCACCAGATGGTAGAGTTTTGTCAGGACTGGCTCTCTCAAGATGTCAGTAGATCTAATGGAATGTTGTCTACTCCCGGGGCCTTGTTTCGACTTAGGTCTTTCAGTGCTCTGTCAAAATCTTCACGCAGTATCATATCTCCCATTTCATCTTCATCTACCTCCTCTTCCATTTCCATAATATTGTCCTCAAGAATATCGCCCCTGTATAGACGCTCTATATAATCCTTCCACCTTTCTGCTTTCCCTTCTTTGCTTAGAACTGGGTTTCCATCTGAGCTCTTGATATTCATGCAAGTGGTTCTCTTTCCTCCAAAGGTCTCTTTAATTTTCCTGTACGCAGTATCTATCTTACCCCTCGTGAGATAAGCCTCTACATCCTTACATTTGTCCTCTATCCATCCCTGCTTAGCCATTTTGCACTTCTTGTCGATCTCATTTTTGAGACGTTTGTATTCCTTTTTGCCTGCTTCACTTACTGCATTTTTGTATTTTCTCCTTTCATCAGTTAAATTCAGTATCTCTTCTGTTACGCAAGGATTTATACTAGCCCTCGTCTTTTTACCTACTTGATCCTCTGCTGCCTTCACTATTTCATTCCTCAAAGCTACCCATTCTTCTTCTACTGTATTTCTTTCCCCCATTCCTGTCAATTGTTCCCTTATGCTCTCCCTGAAACTCTGTACAAACTCTGGTTCTTTCAGTTTATCCAGGTCTCATCTCCTTTAATTTCAACCTTTTTTGCAGTTTCTTCAATTTTAATCTACAGTTCATGGTCAGAGTCCACATCTGCCCCTGGAAATGTCTTACAATTTAAAACCTGGTTCCTAAATCTCTGTCTTACCATTATATAATCTATATGAAACCTTCTAGTATCTCCAGGCTTCTTCAATGTATACAAACTTCTTTCATGATTCTTTAACCAAGTGTTAGCTATGGTTAAGTTATGCTCTGTGCAAAATTCTGCCAGGCGGCTTCCTCTTTCATTTCTTAGCCCCAATCTATATTCACCTACTACGTTTCCTTCTCTTCCTTTTCCTACTGTCGAATTCCAGTCATCCATGACTATTAAATTTTCGTCTCCCTTCACTACCTGAATAATTTCTTTTATCTCATCATACATTTCATTAATTTCCTCATCATCTGCAGTGCTAGTTGGCATATAAACTTGTACTACTGTAGTAGGCGTGGCGTCGTGTCTATCTTGGCCACAATAATGCGTTCACTATGCTGTTTGTAGTAGCTTACCCGCACTCCTATTATTTTATTCATTATTAAACCTACTCCTGCATTACCACTATTTGATTTTGTATTTATAACCCTGTATTCACCTGACCTAAAGTCTTGTTCCTCCTGCCACCGAACTTCACTAATTCCCATGATATCTAGCTTTACGTAACCATTTCCCTTTTTAAATTTTCTAACCTACCTGCGCGATTAAGGGATCTGACATTCCACACTCCGATCCGTAGAACGCCAGTTTTCTTTCTCCTGATAACAACGACCTCTTGAGTAGTCCCCTTCCGGAGATCCGAATGGGGGACTATTTTACCTCCGGAATATTTTACCCAAGAGGACGCCATCATCATTTAATCATACAGTAAAGCTGCATGCCCTCGGGAAAAATTACGGCTGTAGCTTGCCCTTGCTTTCAGCCGTTCGCAGTACCAGCACAGCAAGGCCGTTTTGGTTAGTGTTACAAGGCCCCTGCAACTACTGAAAAGGCTGCTGCCCCTCTTCAGGAACCACACGTTTGTCTGTGTTCGATTCCTGGCCGGATCGGAGATTTTCTCCGTTACTCACCACCATTTCATCATCATCGACACGCAAGTCACCCAGTGTGGCATCAGCTGAGAAGACATGCGACTCAGAGGTCGAACTTCCCCAGGCCATCAAAGGCATACGTCCATTTCTTAATTTTTTTCCAAGGGCTATAAGTAGATAAAGGCATATTACATACACACAGGCAGCACATCAGCTACTTTCTATTTTTACTGTATACCATGAATGAACTATTGTTAGATAAGTAGATAAAGGCATATTACGTAGACACGGGCAGAACATCAGCTACTTTCTGTTTCTACTGTATACCATGAATGAACTATTGTTAAGTTTTTAATTTATTACTGGTACCATAAATCCCTTTCTCTTTTATTCTTTCTTAGATACGTCAGATAAATCTTTAATCTTTCAAAGGAAATCAAGCTTTGTACTTCATTCCTACGTCACTTTGTAAAAATATTTCCAGACTAGGGGTGATACTATTCTGCAACACAACGGATGCCCGGCGACGACAGCGAGAAAGTTCCATACAGACCAGGTGGAGCAAGTGGTGCACAGTGCACGTCTACGCCTACCTTACACTACGACACACAAAAACGGCGAAGTTACTGTCTCAGCCGTGCTGCACCAATTCTTATGCCTGTGTTTGTTGTTCGTTTCTGATAGTATTGTTATCAAAATAGCACTGATGGCTTTCCCAATTTCTAGCAATAAAACAATATTTAAAAACAACGCAAATTTTACAAACAAATTTACTTTTTTAAAAAATAAATTATTTAAAAACGAAAAATTTGGCACTGTTGCTATGTATAACTCATCTTCCGACGTTTTCACTTATTAGTGAAAAATAAGAAACACCTGTTATGACGGAGACGAAATAAATACCGAAAAATATAGGTTATTCGGAACTACATCTACATCTACATACATACTCCGCAATCCACCATACGCTGCGTGGCGGAGGGTCCCTCATACCACAACTAACATCTTCTCTCCTTATTCCACTCCCATACAGAACGAGGGAAAAATGACTGCCTATAGGCCTCTGTGCGAGCCCTTATCTTTGTGGTCTTTCCGCGAAATGTAAGTTGGCGGCAGTAAAATTGTAATGCAGTCATCCTCAAATGCAGGTTCTCTAAATTTCCTCAGTAGCGATTCACGAAAAGAACGCCTCCTTTCCTCTAGAGACTCCCACCCGAGTTCCTGAAGCATTTCCGTAACACTCGCGTGATGATCAAACCTACTAGTAACAAATCTAGCAGCCCGCCTCTGAATTGCTTCTATGTCCTACCTCAATCCGACCTGATAGGGATCCCAAACGCTCGAGCAGTACTCAAGAATAGGTCGTATTAGTGTTCTACATCTACATGATTGCTCTGCAATTCACATTTAAGTGCTTGGAAGAGGGTTCATCGAACCACAATCATACTATCTCTCCACCATTCCACTCCCGAACAGCGCGCGGGAAAAACAAACACCTAAACCTTTCTGTTCGAGCTCTTATTTCTCTTATTTTATTTGGATGATCGTTCCTACCTATATAGGTTGGGCTCAACAAAATATTTTCGCATTCGGAAGAGAAACTTGGTGACTGAAATTTCGTAAATAGATCTCGCCGCGACGAAAGACGTCTTTGCTTTAAAGACTTCCATCCCAACTCGCGTATCATATCTGCCACACACTATCCCCTATTACGTGATAATACAAAACGAGCTGCCCTTTTTTGCACCCTTTCGATGTCCTCCGTCAATCCCACCTGATAAGGATCCCACACCGCGCAGCAATATTCTAACAGAGGACGAACGAGTGTAGTGTAAGCTGTCCCTTTAGTGGACTTGTTGCATCTTCTAAGTGTCCTGCCAATGAAACGCAACCTTTGGCTCGCCTTCCCCGCAATATTATCTATGTGGTCTTTCCAACTGAAGTTGTTCGTAATTTTAACACCCAGGTACTTAGTTGAATTGACAGCCTTGAGAATTGTACTATTTATCGAGTAATCGAATTCCAACGGATTTCTTTTGCAACTCATGTGGATCACCTCAGACTTTTCGTTATTTAGCCTCAAATGCCACCTGCCACACCATACAGCAATCTTTTCTAAATCGCTTTGCAACTGATACTGGTCTTCGGATGACCTTACTAGACGGTAAATTACAGCATCATCTGCGAACAACCTAAGAGAACTGCTCAGATTGTCACCCAGGTCATTTATATAGATCAGGAACAGCAGAGGTCCCACGACGCTTCCCTGGGGAACACCTGATATCACCTCAGTTTTACTCGATGATTTGCCGTCTATTACTGCGAACTGCGACATTCCTGACAGGAAATCACGAATCCAGTCGCACAACTGAGACGATACCCCATAGGCCCGCAGCTTGATTATAAGTCGCTTGTGAGGAACGGTGTCAAAAGCTTTCCGGAAATCCAGAAAAACGGAATCAACTTCAGATCCTCTGTTGATAGCGGCCATTACTTCGTGCGAATAAAGAGCTAGCTGCGTGGCACAAGAACGATGTTTTCTGAAACCATGCTGATTACGTATCAATAGATCGTTCCCTTCGAGGTGATTCATACTGTTTGAATACAGTATATGCTCCAAAACCCTACTGCAAACCGACGTCAATGATATAGGTCTGTAGTTCGATGGATTACTCCTACTACCCTTCTTAAACACTGGTGCGACCTGCGCAATTTTCCAATCAGTAGGTACAGATCTATCGGTGAGCGAGCGGTTGTATACGATTAATAAGTAGGGAGCTATTGTATCAGCGTAATCTGAAAGGAACCTAATCGGTATACAAGACTTGCCCGTATCAAGCGATTTGAGTTGCTTCGCAACCCCTAAGGTATCTACTTCTAAGAAACTCATGCTAGCAGCTGTTCGTGTTTCAAATTCTGAAATATTCCAGTCGTCTTCCCTAGTGAAGGAATTTCGGAAAACTGCGTTCAATAACTCCGCTTTAGCGGCACAGTCGTCGGTAACAGTACCATCGGCACTGCGCAGCGAAGGTATTGACTGCGTCTTGCCGCTTGTGTACTTTACATATGACCAGAATTTCTTCGGATTTTCTACCAAATTTCGAGACAATGTTTCGTTGTGGAACCTATTAAAGGCATTTCGCATTGAAGTCCGTGCCAAATTTCGCGCGTCTGTAAATTTTAGCCAATCTTCGGGATTTCGCGTTCTTCTGAACTTCGCATGCTTTTTCCGTTGCCTCTGCAACAGCGTTCGGACCTGTTTTGTGTACCATGGGGGATCAGTTCCATCTCTTACCAATTTATGAGGTATGAATCTCTCAATTGCTGTTGCTACTATATCTTTGAATTTGAGCCACATCTCGTATACATTTGCATAGTCAGTTCCGAAGGAATGGAGATTGTCTCTTAGGAAGGCTTCTAGTGTCACTTTATCCGCTTTTTTAAATAAAATTATTTTGCGTTTGTTTCTGGTGGATTTGGAAGAAACGGTTTTTGAGCCTAGCTACAACGACCTTGTGATCACTAATCCCTGTATCAGTCATGATGCTCTCTATTAGCTCAGATTGTCACCCAGGTCATTTATATACATCAGGAACAGCAGAGGTCTCCTTTACAGATGAACCACATCTTCCCAAAATTATTCCAATGAACCGAACACGACTATCCGCCTTCCCCACAACTGTCATTACATGCTCGTCCCACTTCATATCGCTCCCAAATATTTAATCGGCGTGACTGTGTCAAGCGCTACATTACTAATGGAGTATTCAAACATTACGGGATTCTTTTTCCTATTCATCTGCATTAATTTACTTTTATCTATATTTAGAGTTAGCTGCCATTCTTTACACCAATCACAAATCCTGTCCAAGTCATCTTGTATCCTCCTACAGTCACTCAACGACGACACCTTCCCGTACACCACAGCATCATCAGCAAACAGCAGCACATTGCTATCCACCCTATCCAAAAGATCATTTATGTAGATAGAAAACAACAGCTGACCTATCACACTTCCCTGCATTCACTTTGCACTCCAGATGATACCCTCACCTCCGATGAACACTCACCATCGAGGACAACGTACTGGGTTCTATTACTTAAGAAGTCTTCGAGCCACTCACATACTTGGGAATCAATCCCATATGCTCGTACCTTAGTTTGGAGTCTGCAGTGGGGCACCGAGTCAAACGCTTTCCGGAAGTCAAGGACATCCGTCTGATACCCTTCATCCAGGTTCGCAAGATATCATGTGAAAAAAGGGCGAGTTGCGTTTCGCAGGAGCGATGCTTTCTAAAGCCGTGCTGATGCATGGACAGCAACTTCTCTGTCTCAAGGAAATTCATTACATTCTAACTGAGAATATGTTCGAGAATCCAGCAACAAACCGATGTTAAGGATATTGGTCTGTAACTAAAATACCCGTATTGGTTTTAACCGGTCGGTTTTTCCCACCCATACCGCGAAATGCGTAATCGAGGGCATAATTGTGCTGAGTGTGAGTTAAGATGAGTTTCGTATTGGTTGAAAGAATATTCTACGAACGTATTACGGCGAACATATCGAACATAACAAGGCATGTATTTCGGCCCGAACAGGAATTTGTGTTTAAACATATATACACAGACCCATCTCACATTTCTAACCTCGCCTGCGACGGGCTGTGATCGAGGTGCTCTTGGTTTGTACACAATAGCGCCTGCAGTCGCGGAGGAGGGGAGGTTAACGAGCCAAACACTCAGTCACCTCAGCAAGTAGTTGACGCGTCTAGTGTACCTGTACCCAGCAAAAATAACTGAAACCATTAACATTGTGGCATCCACGTTAAGAGGGTGCTATACAACGGAGGACGGTACAGGACAGGACTGTGACACTTTCGCAATGTGTTTGGTGTCTCTGATTATTCAGAATCGTGAGTATTCATTTGACTGTTCAACTGAAGCTACGTTGTATAGGATAGTGGATGAAAAGAACGACTTTATAGATGAATAACGCGATTAATAGTGTTAAGGACTGTAGTGTTAGTGGCACTCGCGGAGACAGCACTCCTCAGAGAGAAGCTAACAACTCTGGTGACTATGAACCTTCACCAGATGGCTCTGAGCACCATCGTACTTAACATCTGAGGTCATTAGTGCCCTAGAACTTAGAACTACTTAAACCTAACTAACCTAAGGACATCACACACGTAAATGCCCGAGGCAGTATTCGAACCCGCGACCATAGCGGTAGCGCGGCTCCAGACTGAAGCGCCTAGAATCGCTCGGTCACAGAGGTCGGCGAACTTTTACCAGAAAAAAATCCAATACTGTTGGTATTTTAACGAAAACTTCCGAAGAACGTCTTAAATACCTCCACGTAAAGTGACGACCTGTAGCTCGTTATTGAAGAGATATCCATCTATAGAAAACACATTGGACATCAAATTAATATTTGATTACGTGGAAAAAAAAGACGCAATGAACATCCATTTCGAGGAAACAAAGTAATCAAAGACCTGGAAATAAAACAACACGTTCTGTCCCAGTTTGACATCGCAAGGAGTGAACGAAAATGTGTCCATTATTGGCACCTGAAATTTTGAGCAATGTAAAAAGCAAGAGAAATTGGACATAGAAAGTTTCAATGTTCTACAGCTTTTTATAGCCATCTCAAGAAGGAATACATAATGTGACGTAGAAACATCAGTGCGTTCATGACAGCTAGAGACGTACAGCAAGACCGAGATATTCTCCGTTCTGGGCCCGTTTTGTCGAAGAAGTAAACCAGGCAACTGCAAGCTTCCAGTACAGCCACACTGCGTTTGGAACACTGATCAAAGTAGGTTTAATTATGAACTAATCTAAATCACTATGTAAAAAAGGGGAAAAAATTAACAGTTGCCTGTCCCAATCTGCACACAATACAACTCATAGTTATATAATAAAGGTTGGACTTTCAGTGAGTGGAGACCTAATAAAAAAAGCCATTTGTCTTCAGGAAAAAGTTTCTGCTCGAAAGTTACGAAGACTATTAAAGATCTTCTTCCACCTAACATACATTTGGAGGCTAACACAAGTGGGGAAAATGTCAAAACACCATTTAAAATCATTTTTCATGAATTTTGCTAATAGCAATGTCACAGATAACCAGAAGTGTATACGAGTTTGTGACTCCTGAAGTGCTGACAATGACACATCAATAGTACGAGTAAATGATTCATTTGCGGGTAAAGTATTGAATGCAAGATCATTCCGCCAAATACAACAAAATCCGTACAGCCCTTGGCTATATATTTCTTCCGGCAATATAAAATAAAATGTCACAAGGATAACAAATTCTATAAAGACTCTCTGTAATGACTTCTACACTAAACTAGGAAACAGAATTTCCATAATGAAAATTCATTCTATTATTCATAACCAGATGTCAGCTCAAGTGTATCAGACCATGCTTCAGCGACCCTGGCAAGAGGTTGGGTAAAATCCTCTCGCATATGTTGCTGAATTCAAGAATGTGATCCACGTAACATTTGACTTTGCAGCTCAAGAATGTGATTCTGAGGACTGTACAGTTCTTGCTTTTGCCCACTGTGATTCTGTATTTTGTTTCATGCATTTTTGTTCAGGAATCCCATGTACATTTTTAAAGTATGATAGTGTGAAAAATAAGATTAACTCATCGAATGCTTTCACTAACCACAATGATACGTAAAGCTTCTAAACACAGTTGGAACAACGTATTCCTGTTCGAGCCGAGAGACTTCCCTGCTAATAGTAATGCCTTAATATGAAACACGTGAGAGTGAAACTGTGCTGTGAATGCGAGTTATGAAATGCAGGAATATTTGTATTTGAGCTTTAGGCACAATAAGTTTAATGTTCATTTAAACTGTGTTTAATTCAAAAAGCTTTTAATGACTTTTATTTGTGACTAAATGATATGCACGAATAATAGAAGTTTCAACAGCACACGTGTCACTGGGCGTATAGTTAGATACTTCAACAGTATGACACGTGTATCTAGGGCGTAAGTTTGCCGTCCAGTGATATCATCGACAGTAAAGTTCGATGCCAAATAATTTCCATAGCAAACCAATCCGAACAACTTTATAACAAGCAATACTGTGGGAGTGCTACAAGCTGATACACTTTTCGCGTGCCTCCGAAGCGGAGTGGCGGGACTAGAGGCAAATCCACCTGTTCCATCTTAATCTCAAAAGAGGGAGAAAAAAGATTCTTTGCAATATAGCTTTCAGACAGTGTCGAAAATTCCCTCACTATTGTAGTTGGTATTATTATATATTAAGGAAACGCCTTCGTATCTTCGTTTACGCTAGAGATTTTCGAGACACTATCTTTCTATGAGCTGATCCCCCCTCCCACCGAAACTCCTTGATTCGACTCTGGATGGCACCACTGGATACAGAGTGCTCCAAATTTTAGGATTAAAGTTACGCATGTGATAGAGGAGCATGGACAGAGTACTTTGACATAAGTCGGATACGAATATTTCGGACGTAAGAGATCTTGAATGAGCTGTGCGTCTGTGGCACGTGTTTGTTAAGCGTTTAGCCGGCCGTAGTGACGAGCGGTTCTAGGCGCTACAGTCTGGAACCGCGCGACCGCTACGGTCGCAGGTTCGAATCCTGCCTCGGGCACGGATATGTGTGATGTCCTTAGGTTAGTTGGGTTTAAGTAGTTCTAAGTTCTAGGGGACTGATGACCTCAGCAGTTAAATCCCATAGTGCTCAGAGCCATTTTTTTGTTAAGCGTTTACGTTTCGCGAGGAGAAACTGTCTCCCGCTTTGACATGGACGACGCTACCATGCAAAATAATACGCATTCGTCTACGTTGTGGCCACGGCTGAGTTTACCACTCTTTACATTTCACCTCTTGTTGTTGTAGATGCTGCATTACTCCTTGCTGGAACTTGCAGACACACATTCAATGTGTGGTACAGCACGGTGTAGTGGCAGATAGTTCATACAAATGTGGAGAGAAAGATTTCGCAAAAGTGTCAGTCCAACTGGGAAATGCACTGCTCTGGATATAAAGATACGACAGACTGTGTTGTCCAAAGCGCAAAGCCATCCAAGATCATCGACAAAACTGTTCACGCAGTAGAGTTTGAAGACCTGCTGGTATAGCGTAATGCGCAGTGAGACAGGAAGGCGAGCCAAGCCCGGATCGAATCTTCTAGACCAATTAACGATCGTTGCTGGTACACTGCCCAGTCTACGTGTGGTTTTGAGGTGGTTCCCCTCGCTCGTTTAGGCAAATGATTGGCTAGTCTCCAACTTGCGTCTCCGAAAATACGATACACAAACAGTGAAATACGACCACACATATGACAAATTTTACATAAGGAGAGAAGCTCAAGCAAAGAATTAAAATTTGTGTTAAGGCCGGGACTTGGACCCAGGTATCCAATTTACCAGGCAGATGTGTTATCCACTACGCCATTGTGGCTAATCTAAATGCCCTCCCTAGCACAAACTTCAACTCGCGCCTCACGAAATATTGATTTTCCCCTTAAATCGTTAATATTGCCGAGGTTCTCCGATCTTGGAACAGCACCTGAGCTTTGTAAGTAATGGGGAAATCCTGTCTTTACCTCATGCATAGGTGATATATTGATCTGATAGAACTATATTTCTCTGAAGACATAGTGAGTCTGAATATGTCTTCGGGAAACTGTAATTCCATCAGGTCAAAAGTTCACACAATTGACACACAGGTAACGGACTGGACTTAACTCCATCAGCTAAGCGAAGATTGCTGCGACGGAAGGTATCCGCCCGCAAAGCTGTAAATACGAGGGAGTGCTGAAAAATAAAGCCTCCGAATTTTTTACGTGAACACTTTTAAAGCTTTTAAAATTAAAAAAGACTTTTAACGTTCTACGTCTTTATTCTTCGTATCTAGATATTTATTTTCCAACAAGGTCACCCTGGTGACGAACGCATTTCTCCCAACGAGGGGCAGAAGTTATTACAGGTTCGTGTGTATGTAAAAGATTGATGCGTGAAGCATACCACCGTCATACCTTAGCAAAGAATCTTGCTGAGAAAATTCTGGCCCTGCGTGAAATCAACAAATGGGCCTCAGGCTTCTATCCAGTCACTCGTTGACCAGTCAACTTTGGCAGTAGAAGATAGCAAAAGGAAAGCGGAAGTTTTAAATTTCGCATTGAATAAATCGTTCACGTAGCGTAATCGTACAAACATATCGTCGCATGGCCATCGCACAAACAACCTTATGGAGTACACGGTAATGTGCATCGTTGGCGCAGTAAAACAGTTGAAAGATTTGAAATCAAATAAGCCGCCTGGTCCTGATGGGAACCCTATTTGGTTTTACAAAGAGTACTGACTCCTTAATTAGCTTGCATTTATCGCGAACCTTTCGCCTAACGCAAAGTCCCAAGCGACTGGAGAAAAATGCAGGTTACACCCGTATATAAGAAGGGTAAAACAACGGACTCGCAAAATTACAGACCAATGTCCTTAACATCGGTCTGCTGCAGAATTCTTGAACATATTCTCAGTTCGAATACAACAAATTTGCTTGAGGCAGGAAAGTTTCTGTCCTCAAATGAGCATGCATTTAAAAAGTATCGCTCGTGCGAAACTCAGCTTGCCTTTTTCTCACGTGATATCGTGTACTAGTGTAACAGGCAGTGGCATATTCCATATTCCTACATTTGCGAAAATTATTTGACTCGGTACCCCAATGCTGAATGTTAACTAAGGTATGAGCATACAGTATAGATTCCCAAATACGTTAGCGGCAAGAGTACACCTTTTTTTTAACACTCTTTGATGAGGCTTGCCACGAATTCCTCACCTGCGCCAACCTTTTCATCTCGGAGTAGCACGTGCAACCTATGTCGTCAATTATTTACTGGATATATCCCAATCTCTCTCTTCCTCTATCGATGTTACCCTCTACAACTCCCTCTAGTAATATGGAAGTTATTCCTTAAATTCTTAACAGATGTCCTATCACGCTGTCCCTTCTTTTCGTCAGTGTTTTCCATATATTCCTTTCCTCGTCGATTCTTCGGGAAACCTTCTCAAAAAAATGGTTCAAATGTCTCTGAGCACTATGGGACTTAACTTCTGATGTCATCAGTCCCCTAGAACTTAGAACTACTTAAACCTAACTAACCTAAGGACATCACACACATCCATGCCCGAGGCAGGATTCGAACCTGCGACCGTAGCGGTCGCGCGGTTCCAGACTGTAGCGCCTAGAACCGCTCGGCCACCCCGGCCGGCAAACTTTCTCATTCCTAGCCCTATCAGTCTACCTACTTTTCGATATTCTCCTGTAGCAACAAATCTAAATGCTTCGATTCCCTTCTTTTCCGGTTTTCCCACTGTCCATATTTCACTATTATGTTCTGTGCTCCAAAAGTACATTCTCAGAACTTTCTTCCTCAAATTAAGGCCTATGTTTGATACTAGCACACTTCTCTTGGCCAGGAATTCCCCCTTTTGCCTACTCTAGTCTGCTTTTTCTGTACTCCTTGCTCCGTCCGTCATGAGTTATTTTGCTGCCTAAGTAGCAAAATTCCTTAGCTTCATCTGCTTCGTCATCCCCAAACCTGATGTTAAGTTTCTCGTTGTTCTCATGTCTGCTACTTTTCATTACTTTCGTCTTTCTTCGATTTATTCTCACTCCATATTCTGAACTCATTAGGTTGTTCATTCCAGTCAGAAAATCCCGTAATTCTTCTTCACTTTCACTGAAGATATCAATGTCATCATCGAATCTTATCATTGATATCGTTTCACCTTGAATTTTAATTCCACTCTTGAACCTTTGTTTTATTTCTGCCATTGTTTCTTCGATGCTTCGATTTAACAATAAGGACAAAGGACTACGTCCCTGTTTTACACCCTTTTTAATCCGAGCACTTCATTCTTGATCTTCCACCCTTATTGTTCCCTCTTGGTCGTTGTACATTTGTATATTATCCGTCATACCCTATAGCTTACCTCCATTTTTCTTATTATTTATAACATCTCACACCATTTGATATTGTCGAACGCTTTTTCCAGGTAGACAAATACTATGAATGTGTCTTTATTTTTCTTTATTTTTGCTTCAGCTATCAACCGTAACGCCAGAACTGCCTCTCTGGTGCCTTTACCTTTCCTAAAGCGAAACTGATCGTCATCTAACATATTCTCAATTTTTTTCCACTCTTCTGTATATTATTCTTGTAAGCAACTTGGACGCATTAGATGTCAATCAGATTGTGCGATAATTCTCGCACTTGTTGGCTCTTGCTATCTTCCGAATTGTGTGGATGATGTTTCCCTAGAAGTCTGATGCTCTATCACATTGTGCGATAATTCTCGCACTTGTAGGCTCTTGCTATCTTCCGAATTGTGTGGATGATGTTTCCCTAGAAGTCTGATGCTCTATCACATTGTGCGATAATTCTCGCACTTGTAGGCTCTTGCTATCTTCCGAATTGTGTGGATGATGTTTCCCTAGAAGTCTGATGCTCTATCACCAACCACATACCTTCTGCACACCAACATGAATAGTCATTTTGTTGTCATTTCCCCAAATGATTGTATAAAGCCGGCCGTGGTGGCCGAGCGGTTCTAGGCGCTACAGTTTGGAACCGCGCGACCGCTACGGTCGCAGGTTCGAATCCTGCCTCGGGCATGGATGTATGTGATGTCCTTAGGTTAGTTAGGTTTAAGTAGTTCTAAGTTCTAGGGGACTGATGACCTCAGAAGTTAAGTCCTATAGTGCTCAGAGCCATTTGAACCATTTGATTGTATAAATTTTTATGGAATGTTATCTATCATTTCTGCCTTATTTGATCTTAAGTCTTCCAAAGTTGTTTTAAATTACAATACTGGATCCCCTATCTCTTCGATATCGACTTCTCTTTCCTTCTGTCACGTCATCAGATAATTCGTCATCCTCATAGAGGCCTTCAATATCCTCTTTCCTCCTATCCGCTCTCTCCTGTGCACTTAGCAGTGGAATTCGTATTTCACTCTTAATATTTCCAACATTGCTTTTAATTTCACCGAAGGCTGTTTTGACTTTTCTGTATGCTGAGACAGTACTTCCGACCATCACATTTTTGATGCAGCCATTTCGCAGCAGCTTCCCTGTACTTCCTGTTTATTCCTTTCCTCAATGACTTGTATTTCGGTGTTCCTGAATCTCCCGGAGGTACTTTTTTCTTTCGTCGATCATGTGAAGTATTTCTTCTCTCATGGTCTCTCCGCAGTTACCTTCTTTCTAGTTATATTTTTCTTTCCAATTTTTGTGATTGCCCTTTTTACAGATGTCTATTCCTCTTCAACCGAATTGCCCACTGAGCTATACCTTATCTTAGTGTCTATAGCCTCACAGAATTTCAAGCGTATCTCTTCATTCCTCAGTACTTCCGTATCCCACATCCTTGTGCGTTGATTCTTCCCGACTAGTCTCTTAAACTTCAGCTTAGTCTTCATCACTAGTAAATTGTGATATGGGTCTACGTCTGCTCCTGGAGACGGCGTAGAATACTGTATTTGATTTAAGAATCTCTGCCTGATCATGATATACTCTATCTGAAATCTTCACGTATCTCCCAGCCTTTTCCAAGTATACTTCTTCCTCTTGTGATTCTTGAACAGAGCATTCGATATTACTAGGTGAAATTTATTGCAGAACTCAATTAGTCTTTCTCCCGTCTCGTTCCTGGTACCAAGCCCATTTTCTTCAGAAACTCCTTCTTCTACTCCTTCCTCTACAACTGCATTAAAATCCCCTATGACTATAAGATTTTCATCTCCCTTTACGTACTTTATTACCCGAGCAATTCTCTCATACACTTTCTCTATCTCTTCATCCGCTGCCTTCCACTTGGCATGTATACCTGAACTAATGTTGTCGGTGTGGATTTTCTGTCGATTCTGGTGAGAACAAACCTATCACGAACTGTTCACAGTAACTCAGTCTCCGGCCTACCTTCCTACTCATAGCGAATCCTACTCCCATTATACCATTTTCTGCTGCTGTTGATATTACCCTGTACTCATCGATCATAAATCCTTGTCTTCTTTCAATTACACTTCACTGACCCCCACTATATTTAATTGAGCCTTAGCATTACCCTTTTCAGGTTTTCTAGCTTCCCTACCACGTTCAGACTTCTGACATCCCATGCCCCGGCTCCTACAACGTTATCCTTAGTTATTCAGTCTTTTTCTCAAGGTCACCTCCCCGTTCGCAGTCCACTTCCGGAGGTCCAAATGGGGGGCTATTCCGGAATCTTATGCCAAAGAAGAGATCACCATGACACTTTTTCAATAACAGGCCACATGTCCTGTGGATACACATTATGTGCCTTTAATGCAGTGGTTTCCATTGCCTTCAGCATCCTCATGCAGTTGATCATTGCTGAATTTTCCGCCTTTAGGGGCAGTTTCCCACCCCAAGGTCAGGAGAGTGCCCTGAGCCTCTGTCCGCTCCTTTACCTTTGACAAGGTCGTTGACAGATTGAGGGTAACTTCTTATGCCGGAAGTCTCGGCCACTATTGTTGATGATTGTTATTCAAAATCTGTGTCAGGGTTCGAACCCGCAACCGAAGGCGTTTTGATTGCTAATCAAAGACGCTGCCCCTAGACACTTCTTAAGCAGTAGCAATCAGTGCATTGTCCTTGACGGCGGGTGGTCGTCAGAGATAACGGTGTCGTCAGCAGTGCCTCAGGAGAGTGCGATAGGACCGCTGTTATTTTCTGTATACATAAATGATCTGGCGGACAGGGTGAGCACCAATCTGCGACTGTTTGCTGATGGTGCTGTGGTGTACGAGAAGGTGTCGCCGTTGAGTGACTGTAGGAGTATACAACTTTACTTACAAGGAACACCTTGAGTTCGAGGTTGCAAAAGGCCAATGATGTGTTCGACATTCGACGGCCCATACGTTGTCTACCATGCAAACAAAATTTTGACTGCTAAAGGCAACAGGGGGCAGAGCTGGATGTATACAATGGTGAGCACATAATGAGGCTGCAGAAAGTAGCTGGACAGCTTAGCCGACGAGTAACTCACAATAGTGCTGCAGTGCTAGTGGTGAAACGTCCCCTTAGAAAAAATTAAAAGTCACAGTGCTGGAAAACCTCTTACGTTATTTGATTTTCAAACAGCTGTGCAAAACTGAACGTACTCAGACATTTCTCTCTTTACTTATTCTGATCATCACTAAACTGACAAACAATATTTTTAGCGCAACGTAATCTGACTTTCAATAATACCTACAAAAGAGAACCAAGTTTTAGAGCATCTACTGTGTCCTTTAAGTTTTCCTGAGTTTTTGCAAGTAGTGTAACCGAATCGGTAGATGCAACTGAGTCAGTTTTAGCTTGCAAGGTGTCGTGATTTTCATGAACAATAGTTTGCAGTTCTTTTATAGCTGCTTCGTGATTCTGTAATGCATTTTCATGGTGCGAAAAAATAGGTTAAAAAAGCTCACTAATTTGTGTTTTTACGTCATCACATTTTTTTTTTCACATTTCGATTCGATTTTAAGTAACTCAGCACGTGTTTGTTCAATCATGGGGTCTAACTTTTGAAGCTGTTGCTGTGTTTGTCTCTGATTTTGTTCCATTTGTTTTTGATTTTGTTTCATTTGTTGCATTAATTACAATAATAATGTATTAGTGTCTGGAACATGTTGCTCTACGCTTTTCGGCAGTGCATTTGCACCAGCAACATTCGTATTTTGAAAAGCAGAAAATGTGTCTTGACTTAATTGAGAAAAAGGTAAGGACGCAAAACGTGAATCTACAGCATTTGCAAGATAGTGTCCTGTCATTTCGGGTTTCTGGGGCGAGCTGTTGCCGACCGATCTATCGACAATACTACCCTGTTCACTAGCTCTTTCACTGTCTACACGATTATTTATTGCCTGGTCCATTTCCCTATGCACAATTACCAAATTACTATGTTGAACATTAGTTAATTCATTAGACGGTGATGCTAACACACTACTCTCGTCTTCACTGTCATTTCTCAGTTTACTTTGGAGCCTAGTATCACGTTTTTCACATGCCATAATTGTCACAATATTTCACACGATAACACAGAAAAGCACAGTTTAAAGAGTAAAATAAGAAAACACATTAAAATAGTACTGAAAATAATATCTAATTAATTGCAAGTACAACTGTGATATACCTGGTGCAAATCTACATGCATGCCACAACTGTTTTACAGTACAACAAAGAAAACTTGCAACTACAAAGGAGATTCTCTCTACAATTATGCACTAGCAATAAAAAATAACTACACTGATTACACAAACTACAAGAAAAAATCAGAAGATTCCATTGAGGTATCCTGGCAGCGTCGCCATATGAAACGTCCCCTTAGAAAAAATTAAAAATCACAGTGGTGGAATACCTCTTACATTATTTGATTTTCAAACAGCTGATAAAAACTGAACGTACTCAGACATTTCTCTCTTTACTTATTCTGATCATCACAAAACTGACACACAATATTTTTAGCGCAATTTAGTCTGACTTCAATAATCGCTACAGAAGAATGGCCCTGACTAACAATGACCTGTACCTTTCATGAATCAGTTACGTCACAAAAATCTTCGTTACTCGAACTCTGCCATACAGCGAGTGCCAATACTGCCAGCTAAATAAAAGATTCTAATTACTGAAGGCACTAACTACTGATGGCCATAGTTAGCAAATGAAAGATTTTGATAGAGAACAAACAATGCATTTACCTTAATAATGTTCAAAAGTCTTCATATATATATATATATATATATATATATATATATATATATATATATATATATATATCAATTCATTACCACCATCTTTCAAATTTCCTTTTTCTGGCAGACATACGTCCAGATCGTCCACTTACAGTAACCTCTGAAAACTCTGGCAACTCTCTCTCTCCACATACACCACTGCTGGCGGCTCACCTCCAACTGCAGAACGCTACGCGCTGTTCACATCCAACTGCCCAAACCACAATAGCGAATATTCCAACAATGCCAACCAGCCACAGACTGCACACAGAACAGTCAGCGATTTTCATACAGAGCGCTACGTGATGTTACCAACATAAAAACCTAAGCAGCCTACTTACAGTGGTTTTGATACAAAGCAAAGCAACCGCAATAGTAAACAAAACAAACACTGCATTATATCTACAACAACAGTTTCCGAAGTTGATATTTCGTCACAAAGGAACAAAAGAAGTTTCGCAGAATGAGAGAGAAGTGCAAGATGAAATACTAGCGTTTCTGGAAGATGAGTCAGTGCAACGTGTGGTGGCGTATACAGTCCACTGTGCGGAAAATGCATAAGGAGAACAATGTTGATGATATGTGATTTGTAAGTGAAACTGATATTGATACACGGGTCGAGCCTTGTAGTTCATCATCCTTGTCGGACACGGAGCTACAAATCCCGTCTCCAGTAGTAGAGGAAATCGACCAAGGGGTGGGTACTATACATAATTACGGACATGAAAGATCATCTGCAGAATAGTAAAAATACAATTTTAAACAGATTTAGAATAAGTCCGCAGCAATGTGACCGTTTACTGCATAACAAATATTACGGATGTTCAAATGAGGACAAGGCGCACTCGTTACAAAAACTGGTGTTTGCGTATTTCCAGGACGCTCAAAAATAGCGACCTATTACGTTATGTACATCACATTGCTCGCGACACGGATTATGTTGCTGTCAAGTGAAGTAGTGGATAAATGCATTACTTCAAACAGTGCTACAGAACTGGAACACGTAAGATAACGAAATTTCAAAAAAGCGTCTACCTGACGATCCACAGCAAATTGCAGAATCGCCATGAAAGTTGTGGATGAGATAAGCAAACTAATCCCATCGTTCAGCAAGGAAATTGTGGAAATTAGAGGTACCGAGAGAGTTGTTCAAGATCAACTAACATCAGTGCCTTAACGCATCCGTATTCAGTTGTGGCGACTGTTAATGTGGATGGTAAATTGGCCTAAAAGTTATTTATTGTGCTGTGAGAAGTTGGAGGTGCTCTGCCCCTACGATTCTTTCTTACGTGCGTGATCTTGCAAGGGCAGTAGGGAATATTTATGTCTCAGCAAGCGAGTGGGGGAAAATGGGAGCAAGAGAACTACAGCTGTGGTATGAGCACTGCTTTTGTCCAATAGTTGGTCAAAATAACTTTCTTCTGCTTGAGGCCTGGTCTGTGTATAAAAATCACACTCCTTTAGAGCAACCCATCCCTCATGGAAAGTATGTGACGCATTTCATACCACTTGGAATCTTTGGACAAATTCAGCCTCTGGATGTTTGCTTTTTCCGTGCCTATAAAACGTATTACCACACTATCTGAAGGTACGCCTTAAAGGATAGCCAGTTCCACGATAAGCTCCTCGACAGACTGTTTTGCATCGGTTGCATTTCATCACATTCCATCACTCCTCATCATCCCATACACCAATATGATTCTATAAGCATTCTTTAATAGTTGAACGCCCTGCACGATTTGTAACTCCCAAATTGTTCGCCTTCGATCTAGACAGTGTGAATCTTCATAATCCCTGTGGAGCACCATTACTCATTCGGTGTTGATAGTGCGTCCTTTTGAACATTTCTGGAACATCGACGATGACCATTTTGTGAAGTGTAATACATACATCCCATAGAAGTTTGATCTCTGCTCCTCCCGCACACTCATGTTCTGTCGCTCTCCTAGAGCACATGGTGAGTAATTAACAGCTAAGATTTTTGATGTCATAATCGTGACACAGCACTTTCAAATGAGCCTTACTAAAGATTAAACTTGCAATGTCGCACTCAAGGGGTTCCTTCTGAGACAAACTTCTACTTGATTCGATAAATTGCAGCTAGCTCTAAAGGTAGAAAAATATAAATTAATGTAGATGAGTAGGAAAAACAAACCCATTATGTTCGAATACAGCATGAGTAGTGTGCTGTTTGACACAGTCATGTCTATTAAGTATCTAGGCGTAACGTTGGAAAGCGATAATAAATGGAACGAGTGTGGAAGGAGTGTAGTAAGGAAGACGAATCGACGACTTCGTTTTATTGGAAGAATTTTAGGGAAGTGTGATTCAAAAGGAGACCACATACAGGACACTACTGCGACCCATTCTTGAGTACTGTCCGAGTGTTTGCGATCCACATCAGGTCAGATAAAAGAAAGACATCGAAGCACTCCAGAGACAAGTCGCTAGATTTGTTACTGGCAGGTTCAAACAAACATGCAAGTATTATGGAAATGTTTCGGGAACTCAAATGGGAATCCCTGGAGGGCAGGTGACGTTCTTTTCGAGGAACACTGCTGAGAAAATTTAGAGAACCAGCATTTGAAGCTGACTGCAGAAAGCTCCTACTGTTGGCGACGTACATTTCGCGTGAGAGACGCAAAGGGAAAGGAAATTAGGGCTCATATGGAGGCACATAGACAGTCGTTTTTCCCTCGATCTATTCTGCAAATGGAACAGGAAAGTATATGATTAGTAGCGTTACAGGAGTATTGGGGCTAGGCCAGTTCTAGCCCAAAGTACCGTTATCCAAGATGGCGGCGATGACGTCATCCAAGACGGCATCGTGTAGACTTTGCAACAGCGCATGACGTCATTCAAGATGGCGGATTATGGCGGGAAGATACGTCAATTGGGCTACTTCCACTAACCTATCCCTCCAGAAAAATTGGTGGGAAGTTCAAATTCCTGCAGGATAATGCATCACACCAAGAAAAATGGCGAGAAAAATGGACATGTCCTTATTATTTAACCAGTTTCAAGCATGTGTGTTCGCCACTGAGTCTGGACTGCAGCTGGCATAGTTCATATCGTCGCCACCATAGTGCGCCACCCTGATGCCATCCAAGATGGCGGATTTTGTCGGGAAGTTTGAATTTTGGCGGGAAGAAGGTCAATTGGGCTACCTCCACTAACCTAACCCCACTTCCCCCCCCCCTCCCAGGAAATGGCGGGAAATTCAAATTTCAACATGATAATGCATCACATTCCCGTTATCTCTACTAAACAAAGAAAATGGCGCGAAAAAAGTACTTGTCTTTATTATTTAATCAATTACGGGCAGGTGTATTCTCCATTGCAGCTGGACTGCAACTGGCTTAGTTCATATCACTGCCAGCAGAGGGCGCTCTCCTGGCGTCAGGTGATGACGCAAGTACCGTCATTCAAGATGGCTGCGCCCGATGTATCCACCACAACCTCCATAGCCAAACTGACTTACTTCATATCGTGCACACCAGAGGACACTACTGTGAAGTCGCGTGATGATGCAAGATCGTCTGCTCTCTCTCCCGCGCACGCATTTTATAACCAGACACACGCCACGCCACTGGCCCACAGGCATCCGACTGCTTACGTCACACACCCTCGGCCGCCACATCCATACACACGCCGGACATAGTCTTCAGCAAATATGCTAACTAAAGTAACACCCAAATCACACATCTAACCTATCAATTACCTAAGTACTTAATTCCAATTAGTTTTAATCATATTCAATAATTGAATTTACAATTTCAGTATTCAATGATCAAATGAGAAGTACCACATTTTCCCACATCAGCGTGGTGTTCATTCATGACATAGCACGCACGCCCCCCCCCTCGCCCCTCCCCCCCCCCCCCGCCGCCACCCCTAGAATGCTGCACTACTGTTGGCCACGTGATTCGACTTCATATGGGTAAGAAAACCTGTTCACTATACTTTCAACAACTTTTCGAAGTCCAAACCGCCACCTCTTCCTAGGAACCGTCGCCGAGTTTGAATTCTGGCAGTAAAGAAAGGTCACTTGGGCTTTCGCGACCAACGTAAGAAATTTGTTGCAAACCAAGCTCTCCACCACCACTAACCTAAGTCACCCGGCCGCCACCTCTTCCTAGGGGTGGGCCGTAAAAGGACTCAGCCTGCACTACGCTGATGGAGAGAGGAAGGAGTGTACTTTATTTATTTTGGAGCAATTTATTTGTGGATGGAGTATATTTATCAGAGAACACATGCTCTGACATGTCCCACAGCATACAGACCTGGAAACTACTCCTACTTAACTCATGTATAAGGTTCTACACTCACGCTTGCTAATTGTAAACAGTCAAAAATAACGCATTGCACAGCCTACAGACGTGCAAGCCAATCCTAAATAATGCAATACATTTATGTTGAGATAGCCAAACAACTCTTAAATTGTCTAAATAATAATCCATCTAAAAGACTCTCCTTGCTAATCGTCAACTGTCGAAATCATACACCAGTCTTCATTTAAGCAATTAGAGGCATCACCACCACCAAGTGTATTCGCCACTGAGTCCATAGCCCAACTGACTTAGTTCATATCTATGCCATTAGAGGACGCTGAAGTGATATCAGGTGATGACGCAAGTACCCTAATCTAAGATGGCGCCACCTAGTGTGTTCACTACGAGCTCCAGACCCCAACTGTCTTAGTACATTTCGTCGCTGCCAGAGGACGCCACCGTGACACCAGCTGATGACGCAAGTACAGTTATCCATGATGGCGGCAAACAGTGTGTTCTCCACGAGGTCTAGTACTTAGTACCACCAGCAGAGAATGCTGTCGTTCTTTTCGTGACTTAAACCAAGATGGGCTGCTGGGGAGAGTAAGGATGGTGTACACTCTATTTATTTTCAAACAACTTATTTAATGATAGAGTATATCTATCACACAGATCCAAAACATTCACACTCGTGTGCCTGGGGTCATGTTTCACAGCCCACAGACACGCACGCACCCAACTCGTAATTTCAGTACACAATAGCGAACTGCTCCTACATAATTCTTCACACTGATGCGTAGACACGCTCAGTATTCGTAAACTGTCCAAATAGCGCATAGCAGAGCCTACAGATCTGCATGACGAAGCAAGCAAGACTTCATGAGTGGCGCACTAGGAGCCAGCACATCGAAGACTGGATGGTACCAGACAAGAGAACGCTCCTTGCCACGCAGAAGACTGGGCCACTTGAAAGACACTCAACCGACTTCGAAGCACAAGATGCAGATCCAACCGATGTAGATGGTGCTACACAGTGGAGTAAACGCTGAGCGAGTATGGTGCTGAACAAACTGTAGACCACCTGTTCCAGTGCACTCTGCGCCAAGCTACAAACACTGACAAAGATCTGCCAACGCATTGTATGTGGCCAAATATTGATTCGTTTAATACACTTGTAATAGCTACTTCTGTCTTTTTAATTACCATTATGTATTGAAGTGACAAATGTCATGGGATACCTCCTAACATCGTGTTGGACCTCCTTTTCCCCGTCGTAGTGCAGCAATGCGAGGTGGTCTCACGAGTAGTTGGTCGTCCCTGCAAAAATATTGACCCATGCTGCTTCTACAGCAGTATATAATTCCCAAAGTGTTACAGATAAAGGATTTTTTGCACGACATGGCCTCTCGATTAAGTCCCATAAACGTTCGCTGGGATTCATGTCGGGAGATCTGGGTTGCCAAATCATTCGCCCGAATTGTCCAGAATGTTCTTGAAACCGATCGCATACAATTGTGGCCTGGTGACATGCCGCATGTCACCCATAAAAATTGCAACGTTGTTTGGGAGCAAATGGTTTCTAAGTAGCCGAAGATAACCATTTCCAGTGAATTAGCGGTTCAGTTGGACCAGAGGACTCAGTAGACATGTAACGCAACCGACACTATCATGGCGCCATTGCCTTGTTGACGACTTGGGTCCATGGTTTCGTCGGGTCTGTGCCTCTCTCAGATCCTACCATCAACTCTTAATAACTGAAATCGGGACTCATCTGACCAGTCCACCGTTTTCAAGTCGTCTATGATCCAACCGATATGGTAGTGAATCGAGGTGAGGCACTGTCCGTTCTCGCTTCCCACGCCCGGGTTCGATTCCCGGCGGGGTCAGGGATTTTCTCTGCCTCGTGATGACTGGGTGTTGTGTGATGTCCTTAGGTTAGTTAGGTTAAAGTAGTTCTAAGTTCTAGGGGACTGGTGACCATAGATGTTAAGTCCCATAGTGCTCAGAGCCATTTGAGGCACTGTCGTGCTGTTAATAAAGGCACTCCCGTCGTTCCTCTGCTGCCATAGCCCATTAACGCTATATTTCGCCGCACTGCCCTAAAGGATACGTTCGTCGTACGTCCCACATTCATTTCTGCGGTTGTTTCACGTAGTGTTGCTTGTCTGTTACCACTTACAACTCTACACGAACGCCGCCGCTCTTGATCGTTCGACGGTTCAAACCCGCATCCGACCATCCTGATTTAGGTTTTCCATGGTTTACCTATATCGCTTCAAGCGAATGCCTAGATGGTTCCTTTGAAAGGGCACGGCCGACTTCCTTCCCCGTCCTTTCCCAATCCGATGGGACCGATGACCTCACTGTTTGGTCCCCTCACCCAAATCAACCAAGCAAACTCTTGGTCGAATAAGCGAAGGCCGTCGGCGTGTGCGTTGTCCGTGGTGAGAGGTAACGCCTGAAATTTGGTATTCTCGGAACACTTTTGACACTGTGGATCTAGGAATACTGAATTCCCTAACGATTTCTGAAATGGAATTTCCCATGCGTCTATCTCCAACTACCATTTGGCGTTCAAAGCTAATTCCCGTCGTGCGGACATAACCTCACATCGCAAACCTTTTCACATGAATCGCCTGAGTACAAATGACAGCTCCCCCAATGCACTCCGCCTTACACCATGTGTACGCGTTAATACCGCCATCTATGCATGTGCATATCGCTATCCCATGACTTTTCTCACCTCAGCGTGTATATGCATAACTTATTATATATTTCTGTTTTATATTTCTGTTTTAATTATTACCGCACAACTCTTTGACGTATGAATGCTACTGACAAGAGAAACAAATAAGTCTAGTCAATAATTTTTTTGAAGATGGATTACGGTTATGCCTTAGAGGAAAGTACCTTCTGTATTATTAGAGTGAACGTGGATGTAGGAAAGCTTTCAAGACATCCCTCAAACTGGTTGGTAGAACCAACTCTTGACAGTGTAAGGCTGTACGAAACTGGTTTGACAAGTTATTGTGCCTATAGTGGCAACTGTACAGCGTAACTCAAACCTCTACAGCTACATGTCGCGATGGATTGCGCTCCATCTAGTTTAAGAAGGCCCCAATACCTTCTCCACTTTGATATTCACTACTTTTTCCTGTCTTGTCGCGAGTGAAATAGTGATTATTCTGCACCTGAGACCATAGAAGAATACAGCTGCAGTTTTGCGTGGCCATCTTCTCCGCGCTCTACTACAATTGCTCTGCTATGTAAAACTGAATGCAGCCGTTTTGTCCAAGACAAACTCTAACTTATGTTGAAACTAAGTTTAGCAGGAGGCAAAGGTGGGAACTGGGGACAAGTGCCGGGAGGGTAAACTCCAGCCATGCACATAGCGTATATAGTGTTGGATCTGTCCCTTTCTGTAGTTCATTTAAGAGCTATACAAGGAAGCGACAGCGAAAAGATCGGCAATGTCCTGAAAAGGTTCAGATCCTCCGATATTACAAAACAATGTTGAGATCGCCGCCACGACAAGAAAGTGGTATTATTCCAGTGTTTACTAAGCCACTGTGTTTTCTCTTGTGTTCGGCAACGCTAATCTTCGATTTAGTAGAATCGCAGGCATTCGGTTCTAGAAATTCACGAGACTCCCGTAATGAATAAAAATTCTACCCCAGATTCCCGGATGGGAAATCAGTGACGACTACCGGATGCCGCCTTGGTGGCTATCCGTTATCACGAACGTAAACACCAAGTCACGGCCAGAGAGGGACATAAACAGCTGCAAGGAAACATCCAAGTGGGCACAACAACAGTAACATTTTGTTTCCCCTCTCTCCCTCCCCGTCGCCGCTCTCTTTAGTGTCGGCGTCCAGTATTTACTCAATGACGACGGCCCACTAACAGTAACCTCAAGATTTTTCCCAGTAGCTTCTCTTCCCCGGAAAATCGCTGGAAAACAGACTTTTATAACTGAATGTGACGCTATCCTTCGGCAGTGTCCAGCGCTCCCGGGACACTATTAGAACCCTAAACAATACCCCAGTAGAGATATCGAAATGTCGAGCAGTGAAGAAATTTGAAAAGTTCAGAAGAACTGTCCATTAATTGCTGTGAGCTTCTTACAATAAGGTTAGCCGGCCGCAGTGGTCTAGCGGTCCTAGGCGCGCAGTCCGGAACCGCGAGACTGCGACGGTCGCAGGTTCGAATCCTGCCTCGGGCATGGATGTGTGTGATGTCCTTAGGTTAGTTAGGTTTAAGTAGTTCTAAGTTCTAGGGGACTGATGACCACAGATGTTAAGTTCCATAGTGCTCAGAGCCATTTGAACCATTTGAACAATAAGGTTACTGTTATCAGTAAACGACGGAATATTCATTTACAATCAGCATTTCCTTGTCCTGATCCTCAACCTTTTATGCAGGGTGACGTTATGAGATGGATGAAAACGTCACCAGTTAAAAAATACAAACAACATGCAGAGCATAATTCCTGTTTGATATTTTTATTTGGCCAATGATTTTGACACTAATCAACGTCAAAAGTTTTTGTTCGTATAAATGAGCTATGGATCTCGCCTTTGATTAAATACCTAGCCGCACGAGGAAGTTGGAGGTGGCATTTTTTTTTTTTTCGTGGTAAGGGCTTATGGGACCAAATTACTGAGGTTATCGGTCCCTGAGCTTACACACTACTTAATCTACCTTAAACTAACTTACGCTAAGGACGACACACACACCCATGCCCGAAGGAGGACTCGAACCTCTGATGGAGGTGACCCGCGCAGACCGTGACAAGACGCGTAGACCGTGCGGCTACCCCGCGCGGCTCTTTCTTTTCATTTTACTACAGTACTTCTTTGACGTACAATTTAAACAGTATAATATCTTACTTAAGGCAAATCTCTTTTTCTCGATCTTCCACTTTGATTACTTATGCTTGGTATTTGTAGATATCGTAGTTTAGTTAACCTTGTCTTCACTGTATGCCTATGCGTCTTATGATTTCTAATGAGGATCCATTGACGACTGCATAGTGTATGGGCGAAAAATGACAAGATGAGTCAAGGAAAACGCTGGTTGCGAGGATCCTTGAGACTCGTGGACTGTTCGGAAGCTTTCCCAGAAACACGCACTCCATCTGGAGTCCACCTCGCCAGAACTGAGACATGTAACAGCTGCACAGTTGCACGATGTTAATCTGTTTCCTGAAAGTGGCAGCTGCCACTAATGCAGATTTTAGCACACACACACTCCCTCAGGAAGCAGTTTCTTAGAGAAAATTTTTGTGTACATTTCAGTAGTGTTTGTTCTGTAGAACATGTCCGACAGTACAGCAACCACTTGTGATGAATTGCTGGTGCATACATTTATGTGAAATAGAGAACGGGGAAAGAAAGGGAAGTGATGGGCGGGAATTCGTGACTTCAAACCGCACAGGGCACTGTGGTAATGCAATGACGAAAGTTGGAAATTTTTGCCGGGCGCGGACTCGAACGCAGATTAATCCATTCCCAAGTGCGGTCACGGTCTCTGACAGATTCAAATTTCCGACTTATTGATTCTCTCTGTCTCTCTCTCTCTCCCATTTAAATCTCAATAATTAATTTATAGAGGATTTGGATGATTTTCAACGCCTGTGGCGTAGAATGGGGTTCATTGTCTTAGCGATTGTTTTCCGTAGCCTATTTTGTTATTTATGTCAACTGTGCTCCTGTATGACTTGGCAGCGATAATCTCGAGTATATGAAAGCGTTGCATCCCTTGAGTTTTGTTATTTTGATGTATAAGTTCAAATGGCTCTGAGCACTATGGGACTCAACATCTTAGGTCATAAGTCCCCTAGAACTTAGAACTACTTAAACCTAACTAACGTAAGGACATCACACACACCCATGCCCGAGGCAGGATTCGAACCTGCGACCGTAGCAGTCCCGCGGTTCCGGACTGCAGCGCCAGAACCGCTAGACCACAGCGGCCGGCCGATGTATAAGTCTTCTACATTATTTTATCTGACTGCTAAATATTCCGTTTTCTTTGTGTTAACTGCTATTCCCCATTTTTCGTATTATTCCTTCAGCTTTCGCGGCGTGTGTCGCCTCTAAAACACTCCGTTCCTGAGAAAAAGAATTTCAAATGATTGTTTTTGCTTATCTGGCTACTTATTTACTGGATGAAAGATAAATATCTTCTCGTTTTGAACGGAATGAAATTTAATGCTTATCACGCCCACAGGAGGAGGCACTGTGATCATGTTAGACAGTGGAGAGCACGCTGTCGAAAACATAATACAGATTTATTATATATTTCAGACTCATATTGCATACACATGATGGAAACACGTGTCTGCAGGTTCGGGAAAGTTTAAGCAGTTATATGAATTTCAATATCAAAAAGAAGGAAATACACCCAGAAAGACTAACGGAAATCATAACAAGAATTATACAAAATATGTGTATGGTGTCTGTTCTTTCTGACATGTCAGAAAGAAAAGACACCGTACACATATAATTACGGCGATGATACGCCAAGGTTCATTTATGTGCGGATGCACGCATATGCTCGAATTGATGCGGGAATAGGCCTTTGCCACGAGCATTGAGATTAATGGGCAGAGAGCACTACTTTCGTAGTGTGTGGAGTAAGCTGAGAATATGGGTCTGCTAGGGGACGTGCTTGGAATAAGCCGCGCAGCCGCGTTAATTCCTGAGTCCTCGGTGGCTTAGGGGTGCCGGCACGGTAGCTCGGCGTGTTCGGTCGGAGAGCTAGCTGGTCTCTGTAATAAAAACTGAGTGGAGGGATGAACAACGACCTTCAACTGGCATCATGTGACGTCCACTACGACCAAATACAACGAACGAAATGAAAAAAAGAGGAGGGGGGGACTTAGAGCGCCTGCCTCGTAAGCAAGAAACTCCGGGTTCGAATACCAGCCGGACACACATTTTCAACTCTCCCCCTTGATTTCTATCAATGTCCCGTAAACGGCTGATGTGTGTAATTCACTGAAATGAATTATACAAAACATGAGCTAAGTTAAGCCCAATGCTTAACCTCGCCTTTATCAGTATGCTGTCCAGATAAAATAAATTCAAAATCTTCTTTCCAGAAAGAACATGTAGTCGATAAATATTGCTTGAGGAGGGTTTATAGGTCGATCGTGGTAATGAAAACTAGTACCAGGCGAAGAGTACATCAGCGCAAAGCTCTGTTCCGAAAAGAAAACGATGGCGATAAAAAATATAACCTCGGCATCACAAGCATATTTATTGAAATATAAGATAGGACGATTAATAGTTTAGAAAAGAAATGAAAAGTAGCTTTTGAAATATGGTGCTACGAGAGGATTGGTAGATCGTGTAATCAATGAGGAAGTTCTTGATCGAACTGGGGAGAGAAGAAATTTATGGCACAACTTCATTAAAAGACTGGAACAGTTAAGATGAGACATTCTGAATCAACAAAGAACCGCCAATTTGGCAATAAAAGGAGGTGTGTGTGAATGGGGCTGGGGGGGGGAGGGGGGGGGGGGAGAGAGGAGGGACCGGATAAATATTATAGAGAGAAACTAAGGCAGAACAAGCAAGTTCAAACGTAGGTGGGCTACAGTACAGTAACTACACATCGCCGGTCGGAGTGGCCGTGCGGTTCTAGGCATTACAGTCTGGAGCCGAGCGACCGCTACGGTCGTAGGTTCGAATCCTGCCTCGGGGATGGATGTGTGTGATGTCCTTAGGTTAGTTAGGTTTAATTAGTTCTAAGTTCTAGGCGACTGATGACCTCAGAAGTTAAGTCGCATAGTGCTCAGAGCCATTTGAACCATTTGAACTACACATCAAGAAAAGTACTGCATCTCCCCCGTTCCCAGAACTCCTGAAGATAGACGTCGACTGTGGCTATTATATCACAGACACAGTCCCTATGACTGTTCAGAGACGTTACTAAACCCGCCCAAAGATGTCAAAAACCATGCATGAGCAGTGCCTATTAGACGGAAGTGGTCCGACAGCCGATCAGTTCCAGTCATTCCACCAGGAAGGAGGTACATGGCTCACGTTGTCTGTAATTCAACCATGCCTAAACGGTCAATACCGCGCTTCGATCGCGTCCGCATTGTTACTTTGTGCCAGGAAGGGTTCTCAACAAGAGAAGTGTCCAGGCGTCTCGGAGTGAACCAAAGAGATGTTGTTTGAACATGGAGGAGATACAGAGAGACAGGAACTGTCGATGACATACCTCGCTCAGGCCGCCCGAGGGCTACTACTGCAGTGGATGACCGCTACCTACGGATTATGGCTCGGAGGAACCCTGACAGCAACGCCACAATGTTGAATAATGCTTTTCGTGCAGCCACAGGACGTCGTGTCACGACACAAACTGTGCGCAACGGGCGGCATGATGCGCAATTTCACTCCCGACGTCCATAGCGAGGTCCATCTTTGCAACCACGATACCATGCAGCATAGTTTAGATGGGCCCAACAACATGCCGAATGGATCGTCCAGGGTTTGCATCACCTATGAGCGTCGCATATGCCTTCAACCAGACAATCTTTGGAGACATCTTTGGAGGCAACGCCTTAGGCGCACTGTCCAGTGAGTGCAACAAGGTGGAGGTTCCCTGCTGTTTTGGGGTGGCATTATGAGGGGCCGACGTACGTCGCTGGTGGTCATGGAAGGCGCTATAATCGTTGTACGACACATGAATGCCATCTTCCGACCGATAGTGCAACCATATCGGCAGCATATTGGCGAGGCATTCGTCTTCATGGACGAAAATTCGCACCTCCATCGTGCACATATTGTGAATTTCTTCCTTCAGGTAAACGACATCGCTCGACTAGAGTGGCCAGCATGTTCTCCAGACATGAACCCTATTGAACATGCCTGGGATAGATTGAAAAGGGCTGTTTATGGACGACGTGACCACCAACCACTCTGAGGGGTCTACGACGAATCGCTGTTGAGGAGTGGGACAATCTGGACGAACAGTGCCTTCATGAACTTGTGGACAGTATGCCACGACGAATACAAAAAAAAATGGTTCAAATGGCTCTGAGCACTATGGGACTCAACTGCTGAGGTCATTAGTCCCCTAGAACTTAGAACTAGTTAAACCTAACTAACCTAAGGACATCACAAACATCCATGCCCGAGGCAGGATTCGAACCTGCGACCGTAGCGGTCCTGCGGTTCCAGACTGCAGCGCCTTTAACCGCACGGCCACTTCGGCCGGCCGACGAATACAGGCATGCATCAATGCAAGAGGATGTGCTACTGGGTGTTAGAGGTACCGGTGTGTACAGCAATCTGGATCGCCACATCTTAAGGTCTAGCTGTATGGTGGTACAACATGCAATGTGTGTTTTCATGAGCAATAAAAAGGGCGGAATGATGATTGTGTTGATCTCTATTCCAATTTTCTGTACAGGTTCCGAAAGTCTCGGAACCGTGGAGATGCAAAACTTTGTTTTGGTGTGATGAGGCGGTTTACTCATGATAGACCAGTACGGAGAGCTACATCAAAGTAGTTGATTGTTTGGTTTGTTGGGTTGAATGGACCAGACTAAAAAGGCTATCGGTCCCCATCAAACTTGTCCTCAGCCTGAAGACGGCAGAGCAGAACTAAAAGTAAGTGACATACACCACTAGCTGTACGCAAGTGCGTGTAACCCCATGCTATAACAAGTGCTACCAGAATGAAAAATGCTCCTAGCGTAGCACAAAAAAGCCAATATATCCTGGGCAACGTTAGCTATGTGAAAGAAGGGAATTAGCTTTTAGATTTATCTGGCAGCTTCAAAGACGTTCAAATCAAACCATCTTGACATAGTTTTCCTCTTACTATTTGTGCCCATGTCATGTCATACAGTGTATCGTGTCAAGTATAGTAACATGATAATGAGGTCTTGCCGTATAACGTGATAAATGCCGTGATGATTGTCATCCAATATGGTATTTATCATATCGTGCAATATGACACCACGTGTCATTAAAGTTTACGACGCATGCATCCCCACTCCTGGATACATCCTATTATAGATGCATCCCCCCTCTCGGATACTTCTTATTGTAGATGCATCCCACTCTCTAGAAACATAAATTTTTGTCTATTTGTTCTTACAGCCATCACCATACATGTGACACTGGATGGGTCTAAGAGCGCAGAGGAAGTACGGTTAACTCGTAAAAAAGCGCCAGTATGTCAAAATGGTTCGATTTAAATGTCTTCGAAGCTGCCTGATAAGTCAAAAAATTAGTACCCTTCTTTTACATCCCATACTCTGCCCAAGACATATTCGCCTTTCTTGTGCTACGTTAGGAGCATTTTTCATGCTGGTTCTCAACGTTTAGTCCACCATAATTTTGACATTAGACTACTGTAGCTTGCAACCGATGTAGATATTTATTGACTCGGGCAACGACTGATCCGGTATAGGTTTTTTTATTACCTTTCGAACCGTGTTGCTTATATCGTGCCAACGGATGAAGTTTTCGAAAAATTACAAGATGAGCTTTAATACCACGTATATATCTACCTTCCTAAAAAAATCTGAGCCGATTCGCACAAGTCTGAAACACAGAAGCGGCACGCATTTTAAAAACTCACAAAAAACGTGTTTTTGCACGTAAAATCCGATTGAAGATAGGTTTTTGAAAGCCGGTTTTCAATTTCATCATAAGAACGCATTTTTTTGCTTATTTGATTCACTTTAATCCGTTTCCGCTCATTCAGTTCAAATAAGGACGGATTTTACGTGGTACATGTAGCTCGACTTGAATTCATCGTATCTCACGGATATTGGGGAAAACATTTAGTTTTGACTTTATCCGTTTATTTCGTGCGAAGTTTGAACCGATTTGTATAAATTTAAAGTTAAAACGTGGTGCGCTTCAGAAACATCCAGAAAAAATATTTTTTGTATGTAAACTCCAAACGAAGGAAGAAATTCTTCAAACGGTTAAACCTTATCTTAGAAAAAGTTCCGATACATCGGTGAACCTAATTCCAACCATTAGTCTCGCTCCAATCCGAAGTTATTTAAGGGTGACTCTTTTTCCAAGTAAAATCCGAACGGTGCACAAACAAATGGAACCATTATCTGAGCATTAATTTCGGCCCAATTAAACTATTTTGCAAAAGGAATTAATCGATTCGCACAATCTGCCTGGACGCCAGCTCTGATTCGTCGTTCAAACCTTGTTTAATATACTATAACATAGTTACAGTAAGACAGGTGTTAGAATTGCTGTACAAATGGCCGTTGCTCTGGACTAAACTAAAAAACTTTGTACCTCATGTTCCTAGCTCAAATAGGAACCGAGCACCAAGACACACCCCAAAACCGCAATTCCTCTCATATTCCCAAAAGAATAGATGATCACCAGCTTAGTGACTTAAAAACTCTGTCGGTCGACTGAATAAATTTGGGAGCGTCAAGGATCAGTAATAGAACATGCTGCATTAATACCTTTCAGGACACTTTCCAACTTAGGGCAGGTCAGCGATTCGGTCACCGTAAGACACACACAGATCCAGAAGAGACACTAGAATGAATAACTGTCTGGTGCGCTCGTACTGTACACATGGGAAACCAGCCCAAAGATTGCTTTGCTAAAATGTGAATTCCAGCTGTCATAGCTCTGCTCGACCACAATCTATACAGAGTCATTCCAATGTAACTCAAAGACATTGAGAGAGAACAGCTTCATTAAAATATATGCGTAGAGGATCAAGGGAAATGTATCAGACCTGCAGATAATGAAAGGAAATTAAACATACTGCTTTCAAGTTTCATTCATTCCATTAAATATTATATTTCTTCATTCAAAGATTTTCCTCATTAAATATTTTGAATACAGTTACATGGCAAATGTTCAAATGGTTCAAATGGCTCTGAGCACTATGGGACTCAACTTCTGAGGTCATTAGTCCCCTAGAACTTAGAACTAGTTAAACCTAACTAACCTAAGGACATCACAAACATCCATGCCCGAGGCAGGATTCGAACCTGCGACCGTAGCGGCCTTGCGGTTCCAGACTGCAGCGCCTCTAACCGCACGGCCACTTCGGCCGGCCATGGCAAATGTCTTCACTTTTTCTGTTATCTTTTCGTCATCATCTTCATGAAATATGCTCTAATGTTTTCAGTGCAGTTAACTTCAGGAAGCCTATACATGACTGATGAAAAGTTCTTGTCTTTCCAGCCACGCGGCAGCGTTAAAACATCGCACCATTTTGGCGAGTGTCGGCCTCACCGTCCTTCGGCGACGATGATGTGTATGATACTCGTCGAAACGTTGCGGTATCTTAACGGGGCCACACGAATGTAAACCCGAGAGCTTTTAATTAGTAATGTACATCGCGGAAGTCTACATTCAAAAGCTATATGATTATTCTTCGAAATGCTTCGAAGCATTTTGGTAGATTTCACACGGGTCCCAGATTGAGACTCGAAAGCAGAATTTGCCTTTTACAAGCAATTCTCTAACCGACCGACTCAGGCACGACCCATGACCTGCCCTCACAGCTTAACTTCCATCAATAGATCTCTCCTTCTTCCCAAACTTATCAGAAGTTCCCCATGCGCGCCTTGCGGGACTAGTAGTCCATTCTTCGAACGTGCTAGTCACGCAAGGTAGGCAGGAGAACGTCTATGAAATTAGGAAGTAGGAAAGAAGTGTGACGGAAGTTAAGCTATGAGGGCAGCTTTTTGTTTGTGCCTGGATAGCACAGTCGGTAAGAGTACTTCTTGCGGAAGGCAAGGTCCCGGGTTCGATTCGCAATCCAGTACACAGTTTCAGTCTGCCTATGGCAGTGGCCGGCAACGGGCAAATGGGTGATTGAAATTTCATGAGTAGATCCTGGCGCAACGAAAAATGCCTCTGTTTTAATGATTGCCACTCCAATCCACGTATCTGTCACTATCTCCCCTATTTTGCGTTAATACAAAAATAATATCTCGAGGCAGAAGAGCAAGCAAGTTTAAAAGCAAATTAGGATGGCGCTCTACTGATTTAAATAATGATTTCCATACAACATTCACTCAAAGAAACTTTACGTAGTATCTTGCAACCCATTCATACAACTATAATTAGGGGAAACTTTTATTTTGATTTGAGTAACTAATTGTTATATATCTAGAATCGAACTCACGAAAAATATTACTATCCCTTGACACATAGTGTAACAAAGCAATATATTGTCCTCTAAAACGAATTTCGAATATTTGACATAATTGCGCCCTACTATATTTTTAATTACGCTCCAGGATGGGTGGTAACATTTGACAGTTACATCTAAACATCATTCTCTTTCATCACATGTGAAGACACAAATAAACATGTAGTAGAGACATTAGTTCTGAAACTACACGAAAAACACAGATTACAATTACCTCGCTATGGGCGTCCATTTACTGTCCGTTGAAAATAAGAAAAATACAAGGATAAATCCTACTCAGATAAATACATTTTAGACACGTTAGTTCTGAAACTAAATGAATGACACAAATAAAAATGATGTTACTATGGACGTCCATTTATTGTCCACTGAAAATAAGAAAAACACGAGGATAAATCCTACTCAGTTGGTTTCTTACTGTCTGCACACGAGTTTACGTGAGCAATAGTTATCTTTACGAAGCACAGACAAACACTGGGACTTTAGTTACTGGCACACTACTGTTTCGGTGAAGGAAAAGAATTTATACTGATGAAAGTTGGTTGAAGGCAGCAATAAATACTTACAAGGTGCAGGCTCGTTATTTTCCTCCTTCACAGGCGTACTACTCAGTCGAAGTTCTCGTAGGCTTGGCCACCGGAAAATGCCGTCGGTTCCTTAAGGATGAAGTAAGTTGACAAAAAAAAGTGTGTGAAATCTTATGGGACTTAACTGCTAAGGTCATCAGTCCCTAAGCTTACACACTACTTAACCTAAATTATCCTAAGGACAAACACACACACACACACACACACAAATGCCCGAGGGAGGACTCGAGCCTCCGCCGGGACCAGCCGCACAGTCCATGACTGCAGCGCAATCGACCGCTCGGCTAATCCCGCGCGGCGTAAGTTGACAGACCGGCCTCTTCATAGACAATGTCAGATTTAGTTTCTTATAGGTGTAGGCAGCAAAGACATGTCGTTATTGCCACTGAGCAGAATAACATTGTCCCATGGCAAGTGGAATAGGCAGAGTTCCTCTTAAAGTGATCACTCATGCTAAGCTAACTTCTGGCGCAGAAGTACGAGACGAGTTCACCTTTGTTTTATGGACCTTTTCTTCGCGTTTCCTCAAGGATGTGAAATAGAGGTCGTGCTGTCTGATCCCATTTACAAGGTGCGGCACAGGAAATTTCATGGGAATATCACGAGATCGATACAATCATTTAGGACAGTTGGAAAAAGATAAAGGCGGAGTTCTTCTCTGTTCCTTCTCCGACGTGATGTTACTAATTTGTCGCGCCATATAGAGTCTAAGGAAAGTGGAGGGCTGTTTACAGTCTGCTCTGGTGACAGGATTGCTGGCAACTCGTCTCACTTAGGAAGCTGCGCTGACAGCATCCACTGAGTTGAGCTGCAGGCAGTTGCGGTAATCCGCTATCTGCGTCAGACTAGTGGGGGTCCAGCTGACTCCAAGTTCTGTGGTAGTTAGGCCTATTCGGAAGGTGACCTGCGGTCTGCGACGCGCCTGCCGCTACCTGCTCTGCGTGGCGAGGTGACACGGATTTCGCTAGCTGTGGCCTGTCTTTCGACGTTACCCCTTCCTCCATTTTCGAAACCGACAGGATTTGGCTGTCCTGCCAGTATAAGTAATTCCACCTCTGGCATTTCAATCTGAAAATTATTCTGCGCTTGCTCCATGTTATTAGCTGCACTATTGACTTGATTTTATTTTTTGACTACGGCTGGCCGCGGTGGTCTCGCGGTTCTAGGCGCGCAGTCCGGAACCGTGCGACTGCTACGGTCGCGGGTTCGAATCCTGCCTCGGGCATGGATGTGTGTGATGTCCTTAGGTTAGTTAGGTTTAAGTAGTTCTAAGTTCTAGGGGACTTATGACCACAGCAGTTGAGTCCCATAGTGCTCAGAGCCAATTGAACCTTTTTTTTTTTTTTACTACTAGCTCTGCTCCTAGTTAACATTTACTTCAACAACAAAACTTACACAGACAATAAAAATGTATATCTACTGAGCACCATGTAACCCAGATACAAATTAATCTGCCTATCACAAAAACGTCTCTGCGTTCTCAACGACAAAGTACAACGCCAAATAACAACGTTCAGATGTAGGACAGAACCGAGAGAACCAAGCTGAAAACACCACATCTGTCTACAAAATGCACCAGCACTACACTATTAATATCAGAGGGTTACCATCTTTGAAAGAAAATTTTATTTTTGAATTTTAGATGCACATTCAAAATTAAATTTATTTAATGGCTGCTTCACAGGAGAATCACGAAATTTCGTATCCTGGCAGGGTCGCATTTCTACGCCAAAAAATGATTATAGTGATTATTTTATTAACGGTTGTCTGACTTTTGTGTACGTATCTGAAACGCCACACTACTCACGTGAAACTGAAAGTCTGACAAACTTATGCAAGAACCTGATAACCGCATCTAAAGGAATAAATTTGATCCTATGATATTCAATTTAAGGTCTGGCATTTAGCACAAACTACTCCTACCCGTGCCTACTAGTAGTTCTGAATATGGAGTCTGTGCTTACAAATTACAAACTCGTCTGGTAGTGGTTGAATCATGACTAAATCTGCCCTACGCTGAAGTAATTTTCCGAAAAAGTCCTATCCCAATTTAAGTTAAAGAGGACGACGGTGCGCATCCAGAGCAAAACCAAAAACCTGTGCATGGTTCAACACAAAGTGAAGAAACACTTCTAATGGAAGAGCAAATCACATCATCTTGAGTGAAGTTCCTGAATAAATCCGCACTTTTATTAGAGCCAAAGCACACATTATCAAGCAGAAGTACCTTCTGTCCGTTTGCAAGGGCAGCCAGGCATAAAGACGCCTGTTAATCTCGTAAAGCAGTCCTCCCGGCTCAGAAAATAAAAAAAAAAGAATTCTGAAGAGTGAAAAAAGGAATGACGCCAGTCTCTCGCTGCATTCCCCCACTTCCTGTCATTTCTTGCATGCCTCTCCCAATCACAGGACAGAGCACAGTGCACAGAGTCTGTATTGCAAAACGAAAAAAAAAATCTGTTTAATCCCGCATGTTGTTACATATTATGCTTGTCAAGGAAGCCTCTCCTGGCTGCCATCTGAAGTCATGGCGCATATACCAATGAGCATTTCTCTTTCTAGATGTTGCTAAAGTCGCAAAGTTCTCATTCTCGGTGTGGAATTCCTCTAAAAAGAGCAAAGCTAAACATCAGTGGTCGGTGGAGGTATTCCGCCGTCCCTCTGCCAAAATTCTTAAGATTTTAACTTCCGAGAGGGCCAACTTTCCAGCATGAGGTGGGCCGGCCGGTGTAGCCGAGCGGTTCTAGGCGCTTCAGTATGGAACCGCGCGACTGCTACGGTCGCAGGTTCGAATCCTGCCTCGGGCATGAATGTGTGTGATGTCATTAGGTTAGTTAGGTTTAAGTAGTTCTAAGTTCTAGGGGACTGATGACCTCAGATTTGATTTTAAGTTCCAGAGTGCTCAGAGCCATTTGAACTAACATGAGGTGCGGGTGCTCTCCCCTCCCCCCTCCCCCCCCCCTTCTGCAGTGCAGTGAGACGGTGACGAAAAAGCTTGTTCTGAATTTCACCGAACCTGAAGGCTATTATTGTATCCTTCAGGGGCAAAGACTGCCTTGTTCGTGCAGCCACCCACATTCTGTGGCGCATTGGAGAACCGTCTTCTCTGTCTCAGTGGGAGGTGCCGCTGTCGCCATGTGGGCATTATAAAGGTATATACCTGGAAGCCAAGAGCTTGCCGCTGGTGGCCGTCCCGTGTGAAACCTACCCCCTCTCTGAGCTCTTTGTTTACTTGTCAATGCAGGAATATTTTAATCCCTTTCTATAATTGAGGTAATTGTGTTCCATTATTGTTGTTATCTCTTGTTAATAAAGAAATAAAAATTGTTTGTTATACTTGTTGTGTTCTAAATAAGATTGGTTTACTTACTAAATAGTACCCCGCAGGGAAACACGTTAGAAAAGTGTCTTCAGTGTGTCATGCAACCTCACAGAGTTATCCTCCAGAGAAAACACCACCTACCGGTTTAAAAAATTTCTAAACTCGATTTTCTCGGTTGAGAGCTGCGCCTTCCTGTTTATCTTGAATCCCTAATCGCGCCGTACACATCCTGTCAACATGAATCCAATCGGTAAGGCGAAGCTCGTATGGTTCCCTTGTAAGCTAACTGATCTTACTGTTTAACAGTTGTAATTTTGGAAATTTGTGGTAGTTCCTATGGGATCAAACTACTGAGGTCATCGGTCCCTAGGCTTACACACTGCTTAATCTAACTTAAAATAACTTACGCTGAGGACAACACACACACCCATGGCCGAGGGAGGACTCGAACCTCCGCCGGGGGGGGGGGGGGGGGGGGAAGCCCCGCGAATAGTGGGAAGGCGCCCAAGACCGCGCGGCTACCCCGCGCGGCAACAGTTTCTAACAATACCACCACTTGCAAAGTAGGTTAGAAATCAGATTAATAATGTTGCTCAAGCAGCATATGTTCGCTTTATCGGGCAACAACAAAGTTATTGACTGTGGATGGTATCGTCAGAATGGAAATAATGAAGTCACTGTAAAAAAGTCATTAATTTTGGCACTTATCTTGAATGGATTCCCACGTAGATTTCGTCGAAGTTGTTATGGCTCGTCTTGTTGATTCTAGGATGATTCCACTTTGACTGCTAGAAGGTCCAGGTCTGTATTTTAGCAATATTTGAAGACCTAACAAATGCGTTTTTCAGGAAATTCTTAATGATCAAGCAATCCCAGATCAGAACAATGGTATAGTAGAAATAATTTTTTGCTTGGTGTCCACGATCCACATTTTTATTAAACTTCTTGTAAATTCACATATACTGCTTGTTAATTGTCACATCACCAAGAAAACAGTTTTGTATCAATCTTCATATATTTAATTTCCACTTTAACCAAACACAAGACTTGACTGTTCTTTTACGAAGCGAAATAACAACTTAACTTCTGCAAAGTGAAACAAAGACTGCTCTGTGCGCATTCGCGCCAAAACGGTTACTAGTAAGTCAAAGATTATGACAGTCCCACATAAATGAATACACACAAGAACCATATCACTGTAATATGTCGATACATCGGAGTACCTATACATTAATAAAACCAAATGTGAATATTGTCACAAAAATATGTCTGTTACTTCGCAGAAAAGTAGTACGATATTACTGGTATCGAGAACTGGGGTTGGAGAACCATTACAAGTTGTAATAGTTCATGTCTGTTATCAGGCGTGTAGATGCGCTGCAGTGTACCTATGACAGAAACTATCAGTGTCTATCTGCTTTTAAGAGCCTCTTTACAAAATTTAGTCAAGATGGAAACAACAATGATATATTGTCATACACCATGCTGGATACGGTGTTAGGAATATTGTGACAGATGTTCTGCCTTTTGAATATACAAGTGATGAAATTATTCGGGGACTGCCTGGCGATGGGAATGTACTGAGTGTGACAAATGACAAATGGTTCCCCGCATGTAGATTGCGCGTCGACATCGCGTAAGAAGCGATCTCAGAAAAGCGCGTACCATCGTTTTTATCGTTGGGGGGCAGGGTTGTGTATTGTATTGTGGCCAGCCAAAGGCATGTTTTGTTTCCGGATCGCGCGGACTGTTGCGTAATAACTGCATTAGTAAACAGATCCCACCCGGAAGCAACAGTACCTACAGTGTGTGTATCTACATCTACATCTACATTTATACTCCGCAAGTCACCCAACGGTCTGTGGCGGAGGGCACTTTACGTGCCATTGTCATTACCTCTCTTTCCTGTTCAGTCGCGTATGGTTCGCGGGAAGAACGACTGCCGGAAAGCCTCCGTGCGCGCTCGAATCTCTATAATTTTACATTCGTGATCTCCTCGGGAGGTATAAGTAGAGGGAAGCAATATATTCGATACCTCATCCAGAAACGCACCCTCTCGAAACCTGGACAGCAAGCTACACCGCGATGCACAGCGCCGCTCTTGCAGAGTCTGCCACTTGAGTTTATTAAACATCTCCGTAACGCTATCACGGTTACCAAATAATCCTGTGACGAAACGCGCCGCTCTTCTTTGGATCTTCTCTATCTCCTCTGCCAACCCGACCTGGTACGGATCCCACACTGATGAGCAATACTCAAGTATAGGTCCAACAAGTGTTTTGTAAGCCACCTCCTTTGTTGATGGACTACATTTTCTAGGGATTCTCCCAATGAATCTCAACCTGGTACCCGCCTTACCAACAATTAATTTTATATGATCGTTCTACTTCAAATCGTTCCGTACGCATACTCCCAGATATTTTACAGAAGTAACTGCTACCAGTGTTTGTTCTTCTATCATATAATCATACAATAAAGGATCCTTCTTTCTATGTATTCGCAATACATTACGTTTGTCTATGTTAAGGGTCACTTGCCACTCCCTGCACCAAGTGCCTATCCGCTGCAGATCTTCCTGCAATTCGCTGCACTTTTCTAATGTTGCAGCTTCTCTGTATACTACGGCATCATCCGCGAAAAGCCGCATGGAACTTCCGACACTATCTACTAGGTCATTTATATATATTACGAAAAGCAATGGTCCCATAACACTCCCCTGTGGCACGCCACAGGTTACTTTAACGTCTGTAGACGTCTCTCCGTTGAGAACAACATGCTGTGTTCTGTTTGCTGAAAACTCTTCATTCCAGCCACACAGCTGGTATGTTTTTCCGTAGGCTCTTACTTTGTTTATCAGGCGACGGTGAGGAACTGTATCAAACGCCTTCCGGAAGTCAAGGAAAATGTGTATGGATGGATTGAACCCAGGACCTAGAACCGACTGAGAGGCTTCGTCCCGCCGTAGCCCTCAGTTGTTCACAACCCCCACAACAGGCCACAGAAATCAACCCACCCACCGCCGCCCCACACCGAACCCAGGGTTATTGTGCATTTCGGTCCCCAGTGGACCACCCCCCCCCCCCTCTTCCCCCGGAAACGTCTCGTACCAGACGAGTGTAACCCCAATGTTTGCGTGGTAGAGTAATTATGGTGTACGCGTACGTGGAGACAGTGTTTGCGCAGCAGTCGCCGACATAGTGTAACTGAGGCGGAATAAGGAGAACCAGCCCGCATTCGCCGAGGCAGATGGAAAATCGCCTTAAAAACCATCCACAGACTGGCCGGCACACCAGACCTCGACACTAATCCGCCGGGCGGATTCGTGCCAGGGACTGACACGTCTTCCCGCTCGGGAAGCAGCGCCTTGGACCACGCGGCTAGCCGGGCGGGCAGTGCATATGGTACTCCGCTGCAGTGCAACCGCCGCGTCTGAGAGTGCCTTTGTGTTTGCACCTATGCTAATTGCTGAAGAAACTATTTGTAAAATAACCTTGAATGAACAAGCAGTAAGTGACCATAGACCCATGGAAGCGTCCACTCCGGACGCAACTAATACGAGCACTTGTAAGCCGCCCAGCACTCTCCGGCATTTTAATGACACGTGCGACCTGACGTCCTGTAATTTGTAGAAAAGGCATCAGTTCCGAATATTGATTTGACCAAAAGAAATCCGGCGGGTGAACTATTGAACTTTAAAGCACAAATAATTATTTTACAACAATGACAGAAAACAAGGTGTGTAATAATGACTTACATGTAGTTAGCCAAGCTTATAATCAAATACGTAACCGAAATTGACTGAATTACTAATTATTGAATGATAATGCACGGTCGCCATCTCATACTTGAGCAAAAGTCATGAAATTATTAACGTACTACAATGAAGAAGGAACTTCAGTTACTTATTACTGTCGGTCTTTTCAAGAAATAACAAAATTTAAATTTTTATGGCAAGTGCATTTCAGTTCTTTTAAGTCAAATTATGTGTCTTTAATGATGTGTCATTCGGTACCAATAGTGATAGGAAAGGATTCCACTGATGTTTGATAACTTGGAAAACTGGGAAACACTATAATGTTCGCAAATATTAGATCTACGGCACTGAAAGTCTTAAAACTACACTGTGAAATAGCACAGTCTTACTTTGTGATGTCCGCCCCCGGTAGCTGAATGGTCAGCGTGACGGATTGTCAATCCTCTGGGCACGGGTTCGATTCCCGGTTTGCTCGGGGAATTTTCTCCGCCCAGAGACTGGGTGTTGTGCTGTTCTCATCATCATCCTATCATCCTCATCGACTTCAGGTCACCGACGTGGCGTCAAATTGAAAGACCGACACACGGCGAACAGTCTGTCCGACAGGGGGCCCTAGCCATACGATTAAATAAATAAAAACTTTGTGAGGGGTTGCAGACGGCGCGACGTGATGCATTTTGTGACAACAATAATTGGCAACATGCTCGTCCTTCAGTAACGATCAATTTGTATTAACTTTAACCATACAGTACTCTTCCTCCAGTGATTCATTTTACCGATTCGACTTGATTAGATCTTGAACAGTCGGCCGTATAAATGTCTACTTGTCAATTTCCAACGTCTTTCCGCAATCAGGATACCTTATCGATAATGCACTTAATTGCGCACGCTAATACAGCCACTAAGCGTCCGTTCTCGACGACTGTAAGTTTGCAAATCCTTTTTACTCTACATTTACATCTACATGATCACTCTGCAGTTCACAGTTAAGTGCCTGGCAGAGGATTCATCGAACCACCTTCAAGCTACTTCTCTGCCGTTCCATTCTCTAACAGCGCGCCGAAAAACGATCACTCAAATCTTTCCGTGCAAGCTCTGATTTCTCCCTGTATATGTGGGCATCAACAAAATATTTTCACACTCTGAGGAGAAAGTTGATATTGAAATTTCATGAGAAGGTCCTGCCGCAGCGAAAAACGCCTTTGTTCTAACGACTGCCACTCCAAATCGTGGATCATATTCGAGGCACTCCCTCAACTATTTCACGATAACACAGAACGAGCTGCCCTTTTTTGAACTTTTACGATGTTCTCCCTCAATCCTAACTGATTCGGATCCCACACCGTACAGCAATACTTCAGAAGAGGACCGAAAAGTGTAAAGTTCAAAATGGCTCTGAGCACTATGGGACTTAACATCTGAGGTCATCAGTCCCCTAGAACTTAGAACTACTTAAACCTAACCAACCTAAGGACATCACACACATCCATGCCCGAGGCAGGATTCGAACCTGCGACCGTAGCGGTCAAAGCGTAAAGTAAGCAGTCTCCTTAGTAGACCTGTTGCATATTCTAACTCTTCTGCCAATAAATCGCCGTTTTGGTTTTATTTCCCCACAACATTATCTGTGTGATCGCGCCAATTCACGTTATTTGTAATTGTAACCCTTATGTATTTAGTTGAATTTACAGCCTTTAAATTTGTGTGATTTATCGTGTAACCGAAATTTACTTTGTTCCTTTAGTGCTCATGTGGATGACTTCACACTTTTATAATTTAGAGAAATTGCCACTTTTTGCACCATGGAGATGGTTTTATAAATCATTTTTCAATTAGTTTTGGTCATCTAATGACTTTACAAGACGGTAAATGACAGCATCATCTGCAGACAATCTAAGAGGGCACCTCTGATTATCTCCTAAAACGTTTATGTAGATCAGGAACAACAGAGGGCCTATAACACTTTCCTAGGGAATGCCAGATATTACTTCTGTTTTACTAGATGAATTTCCATCATCTTTTGCTAACTGTGACCTTTCTTACGGGAAATCACGAATCCAGTTACACAACTGAGAAAATACTCACAGGCACGCAATCTGATTAGAAGTCGCTAGTGAGGGAAAGTGTCAAAGGCCTTCCGAAAATCTAAAATACGAGTCTGTAACTCAGTTGATTACCCATATTTCTTTTCTCGGGTGTTGGAGTGACTTGTGCAGCTTTATAGTCTTTGAGTATGTATCTTTCTACGAGCGAGCGATAGTGTATGACTGCTAGGTATCGGGCTATTGTGTCAGTATACTCCGAAAGGAATCTCACTGGTACACAATCGGGAGTGGGGGCCTTACCTTTATTAAGTTTTTTACGCTGCTCCACTACACCGACGAGGTCTACTTCTCAGTTTACTCATGTTGGCAGTTGTTCTTGATTCGAATACAGGGATATTTACTTCGTCTTCTTTCGTGAAGGACTTTCGGAAAACCTTGTTTAGTAACTCTGGTTTAGTGGCACTGTCATCAGTAACATCACCATTGTTATTGCGCAGCGAAGGTATTGATTGCATATTGCCGTTTGCGTACTTTACTTCCGACCACATACGACCAGGTCTCTCTGCGTTTTCAGCCAGATTGAGCGAGAGAGAGGGAGAGGGAGAGGGAGAGAGAGAGATAGAGAGAATGGCTCTGAGCACTATGGGACTCAACTTCTGAGGTCATTTGTCCCCTAGAACTTAGAACTAGTTAAACCTAACTAACCTAAGGACATCACACACATCCATGCCCGAGGCAGGATTCGAACCTGCGACCGTAGTGGTCTCGCGGTTCCAGACTGCAGCGCCTAGAACCGCACGGCCACTTCGGCCGGCCAGATAGAGAGAGAGAGAGAGAGAGAGGAAGAGAGAGAGTTGTGGAAACTGCTAAAAAGCATCTCGCATTGAAGTTCGTCGTAAATTTCGAGCTTCTGTAAACTTCACCAGTCTTGGGGATTTTGCGTTTCAATTATGTTAGTGCCATGCTCTTAACGATATCTCTGGATCCTACATAATGCAAGGTCCCTGAGATTGCCAGTGTGTCTACTACATTCCTTTACAGTACTGGTTTTTATTAGTTTGTCATAAATATACTTTACATTCCTTCAATTAATAACCACAGACAATAAAATAATAAAATACACACACTTATGTTCTGAAAATAATATCGAGATCGAAAAATGAAATTAAGTGATAGCTATGACGTATTGTGTTGTAGTGTTATACACTGTTAGCGCAGCACTAGACAGTGACGAATGTAAATTGGAAAATTCAGAGAGAAGGTAGAGGTAACGAAGAGGAATGATAATTTTCCTCAAAATATCGATAAACGGGATAGCGCAACGGAAATGGAGATAGATCCACATCCAGGCGCCAGGACCGACTACTGTAGTAGAGAAAAATTCCACGCTGAAACATCGAACCAAGTGATACAAATGCAAGTTGATCAACGCGCCACTGGAATCCATCGCAAAGCAAATATAAAAATTTGGTCTAAATGATGGACCATTTTGTTGGGCCACTTTATAATTTGTGTAATGACGACAAGCATAGACGTTATTTTCGGCAATGGCATATAATACTGAGACCAATATTAAAAAGATATATTAAGACCATGGAGCATCACTGAAGCAGTAATTGTGCATATAATGATTATAAGCACTGTTAATATCCATTATGTAAAACTTTATAAGAATTAACAAGATTTACACACAAATCTGAAGGTCATATGACTGCAGCTCCCTCTGACGATAACTTTGTCTCTGCAAAGTGACAGGTCTTAGAATGCTATTTGGTTCACGCATGCTTCCCGCGATTTATGACAGTTATGTTTACGTATGAGAGCGGAAAAGTACATGTTGTGCTGCTTAATGAATGTGCATGAGTCAGGAAGTCACCTGTTAATAGGGTTTTTGGCTACATGAGGTGTTGTGAAAGTTATTCTTGGAAGCTGATTGGTATGTACAAGACTACATCTGTAACATTCCACATGTGTGTAATTGGGAACGCACAACACGAAACAAACATCATCAGTATCACGGAAGTAATTTAAATAAAATACTCCGCAAGTCACGTAATGGTGTATGACGATGAGTATTTTCCTCCAACCCCTTTCCAGTGCGTGGGAAGAATGATTGTCAGTAAGCTTCTGTATTGGCTGTAAACGTGTATGGGGGGGGGGTGGGGGGGGGGGGGGAAGTAGTAATATGTTGTCCGACTCCTCCTGAAAAGTGCTGTCCCAAAATTCCAACAGTTAATCTCTCCGTCACGCATAAGGCCTCTCTTGTAACGTCTGCCAGTGTTTATCATCTCCATAACGCTCTCTCGCCAGCTAGACGATCCCGTGACGAAACGCGCGGCTCTTCGTTGGATCTTCTCTATACCCTCAATCAGTTAGCGACAAATACGTCTTACCCATGTACTGTATTTTTTGTATTGTATTGCAGACATTTGTTAATGGCCTAAAGCCGTCTCTGGCCAGTAATGTAAGTTATATGCAAGGTGCATTAAAGGAACAAAACTGACAGGCTACGGTGGTTAAAATGGTTCCATGATTTAGACGATATACTGAGGTTGTGGACTAGTGCATGAAGAAATTGCAGAAAAGTACGGGATCTTGACGCCACATCTACGAGGGAGAAATGTCTCAAGAATTAAAGTAAGAGCATAAAAACTTATTAGGAAACAAAAGAATAACCGAAGAAAGAAGATGAAAGAATAACAGATCCTAAAGGGTGATTAACTGTCGAATCAGACGGCCACGCTCCCAGCTATCATCCTTTCAGTTGGACTGATGACGTGGGGAGACAGTTTCATTAGCATCTTCCCCCTGGAACGTATTACACCCACAAATTAAAACCTTCTCCTTTTTATTACACTTTCGTAGATAGATAGGCTGCATAACAACAGCCCAATAGCAGCAGAGCTTCCACCAGTTCAGATAATATGAACCATAATAATCGAGAGAAATACATAGAGCCCAGTTATATTCGCGCATGATACTCCTGTCATGCCATCAGATCATAACAAACTTCGAAACAAACGTACTGCACAGCAAAGTTGAACATCTACAGAAAGCAAAGAAAAAATAAAACAAAATGCGTAAAGGAATATTTATCTGCTGCGGCGGTCGATACTGCACAAGTGCAATAAGTGTTTCTTGGACAGTTACATAAAATAATTGGCTACGATGCAGTATAATACTTCGGGAACCGCTGCACCACTGGACTGCTACAATGACAAAATAATGATTCGAAGTAACGCAAGCGAAAATGCTTGAACAATGGTCGCGGCATATCTCGTGTAGCAGCAAGAACCACCATCGTTAATTTATATGTGCCATCTGGAAATCAAAATTGAGAAGCTCGGATATATTTCTGTAAAACTGAAATACTACACGCAGTATACGATACAATCGTGGTGACCTCATTATATTCGTAGCTTTGTCGCTGAAAGATCAGACACCGAACTTCAACTGTAGTGAAGAACTTGGTTGCCTCATTATCAGTCTAGAAATGAGGGGTGACGGGAGGTATGTCACGATGGCATTCACGGGTACACAGACCAGTCAGTAAGCAGGTCATACCGCTTTTCTTTCGCATCATACTGTCTAAACCATCTGCAACAGAAATTTTGTCACTATGTTTCTCGGAACACAACGCTAGCCTCAATAAAACTAAATCTATGCAGCCAGAATATTTATTTATAAATGTCGAAACCTGTGGAAATTGTGGAAAATGTTGAACACATTGGTCATAAAAAAAAGGTTGTGAAGGATGAGGTACGTCGCAATTGGGGACAAGGGAAAGGACAAGTGAACAACTACTTAAATACACTACTGGCCATTAAAATTGCTACATCAAGAAGAAATGCAGATGATAAACGGGTATTCATTGGACAAATATATTTTACTAGAACTGACATGTGATTACATTTTCACGCAATATGGGTGCACAGATCCTGAGAAATCAGTACCCAGAACAACCACCTCTGCCCGTAATAACGGCCTTGATACGCCTGGGCATTGAGTCAAACAGAGCTTCGATGGCGTATACAGGTACAGCTGCCCATGCAGCTTCAACACGGACAAGCCAGTTGTTCGGCCACCATTGATCAGACGTTTTCAGTTGGTGAGAGATCTGGAGAATGTGCTGGCCAGAGTAACAGTCGAACATTTTCTGTATCCAGAAAGGCCCGTACAGGACCTGACCCATGCGGTCGTGCATTATCATGCTGAAATTTAGGGTTTCGCAGGGATCGAATGAAGGGTAGAGCATGGGTTGTAACACATCTGAAATGTAACGTCCACTGTTCAAAGTGCCGTCAATGCGAGCAAGAGGTGACAGACGTGTAACCAATGGCACCCCATACCATCACGCCGGGTGAGACGCCAGTATGGCGATGACGAATACACGCTTCCAATGTGCGTTCACCGCGATGTCGCCAAAAACGGATGCGACCATCATGATGCTGTAAACAGAACCTGGATTCATCCGAAAAAATGACGTTTTGTCATTCTTGCACCCAGGTTCGTCGTTGAGTACACCATCGCAGGCGCTCATGTCTGTGATGCAGCGTCAAGGGTAACCGCAGCCATGGTCTCCGACCTGATAGCCTATGCTGCTGCAAACGTCGTAGAACTGTTCGTGCATATGGTTGGTGTCTTGCAAACTTCCCCATCTGTTGACTCAGGGATCGAGACGTGGCTGCACGATCCGTTACAGCCATACGAATAAGATGCCCGTCATCTCGATTGCTAGTGATACGAGGCTGTTGGGATCCAGCACGGCGTTCCGTATTACCCTCCTGAACCCACAGATTCCATATTCTGCTAACAGTGATTGGATCTCGACTAACGCGAGCAGCAATGTCGCGATACGATAAACCGCAATAGCGATAGGCTACAATCCGACCTTTATCAAAATCGGAAACGTGATGGTACGCATTTCTCCTCCTTACACGAAGCATCACAACAACGTTTCACCAAGCAACGCCGGTCAACTGCTGTTTGTGTATCAGAAATCGGTTGGAAACTTTCCTCATGTCAGCACGTTGTAGGTGTCGCCACCGGCGCCAACCTTGTGTGAATATTCAGAAAAGATAATCATTTGCATATCACAGCATCTTCTTCCTGTCGGTTAAATTTCGCGTCTGTAGCACGTCATCTTCGTGGTGTAGCAATTTTAATAGCCAGTAGTGTATAAGGCAATGGTCAACAAAATGCGCAAAGCCATGAATCAGATGAAAGGTAGGCTATAACTACAGGTGGTGGACAAAGACATGAAAATAGCGCGGGAAATGCAGGCTTGAACGTAAATGCAGACTCTAGCCAAGCGCGCAGGTTGCGCTGTTGCATTTGATCACGAACGGCCCCTGTGCATTGACCTCAATACGCGACGAGTGTCGGTCGTTGTCAGAAGAGTGTTCCGTAGAGATGTGAGTGTAGTACGTGAAGTAGAAAGTGGGCAAATTGTTGGTGCTCGCATGGCGGGTGCTTCCAGAACCACGGTAGCCGAATTGTTTGGTGTTTTAAGAGACACCGTATCAAAGACTTATACCACATACAGGAAACTGGCAAAAATCGCAGCTCCGTTAGCGGGGAGATGGAATTCCAAAACCACTCATCAGTGATACAAATGTCCTTAACAAGAAAACGTGACACCGAAGTCATAAAACCTGGACTGCGGAGAAATGGAAGAAAGTCGTTTGATCGGATGAGTCTTGTATCACAATGTTTGCAATTTCTGGCCCACTTTACCACCCAAGCGTGAAACACGGCAGGGGTTCGGCGGTGATTTGAGCAGCAATATCGTAGAGCCCCATGGTTGCTCAGCAAGGTTACATTACTGCTGAGAATTATGTATTCATTTTGGCTGATCAGGTCCATCCCATGGTGCAATTTTTGTTCTCCAGTGGTGAGGCTGTGTTCCAAGACGGCAGCGTCCCTATTCATACGGCCTGTGTCGTTCAGCACTGATTTTGTGAGAACGAGGATGAATTGTCGCATCTCCCCTAGCCACAACAGTCATTTACTACTACTACTACGTGATCAGGCCCAGTGGACCGCACGCATCTACAAGTTTCCTCTTCCACTGCATTCTGTCCATTGCTGCTATCCGACATCCGTTCACATCTATTGACACTTGGTTTAAATCTTCATGGAGTCCATGCCTCCAACGCTTCTTGGGTCTCCCTCGCGGTCTTTTTCCTGTAAGTGTGAAATCCAGGAGCTTCCGAGGCCATCTGTGATCCTGCATACGGGCCACATGGCCGGCCCACTGCATTCACTTGGCTTTGACAGTTCCTGATATGTTGGGCTGCTGGTATAGTTCCTCAAGCTCTTGGTTGTATCTGATCCTCCATTCTCCTGTATCTGCATCCAGAACCGGACGTAAAATCTACCGAAGCACTTTTCTCTCAAAAGCAAGGAGCTTATGGGAGTCCTGTTACCGGATACTCCATTACTCACAGCCATATAGAACAACAGGCTGAATCAAGGTTTTGTACAGACGAATCTTGAACTGTCTGGAGAGATATCTGGACCGAAGCAGTTGTGCTAAGCTGTGGTAAGATCGGTTTCCTGCTTGTATTCTGGCATTGATCTCTGCTTCACATGACGAGTTCTCAGTGAAAAGTGCCCATAGGTATTTGAATTCTTCCTCCCTCTTATAGGACTGGTCCCCAACCTGCAGTGATTGTAGATGATCAGCATTCTGACAATGACCACGTGTCATAACGAGGTACTCTGTCTTGGCTTCGTTTATGTTTAGCCCAAATTTTCTGGCAGCCTGCTTTAGCGCTTTGGTCATTTGCTCCAACTCCTCTTCCGACTTAGAGAGTAAACAGATGTCGTCCGCATAGGTCAAGTATGCCAGTCTCTTTCCTTCGATTTCAATCCCTTCGTTCTCTTGGAAGGTCTTGCGTACGATATTCCTGAGGGCAAAGTTGAACAGGATAAGGGAAAACCCATCTCCTTGTCTGAGTCCTGTCACAATTTCAAACTCCTCAGTTACGCGATGATCTTCACCTTTGCACGTGTTTCGTTCAGACAGATCTTTATCAGATTGATGAGTTTCTCTGCTATGCCAAACTTCCTTAAACAGTTGAGCAGGCTCTTGCGATGTATGCAATCATAGGCCTTCTTAAAATCAACGAATAAAATATGCAAATCGTTACCATATTCACCCAGTTTCTCAGTGAGCTGCCGAAGATGTGATCTACTGTTGACCGTCCTGGCCGGAAACCTCCCTGGTACTTCCCAATCACCGATTCTGCCACTGGCTGAATTCTATGTATGAGGCAATTAGACAGGATCTTATAGCAGACGTTAAGCAGGGCGATTCCTCGAAAGTTGTCACATTTCAGTTTGTCGCCCTTCTTACGTATTGGACAAATCAGAGCTGTTTTCCATTCTCCTGGTAGTTCTTCTTTGGTCCATATTGTCTGTATCAGTCGGTGTATTTTTTCTGCAAATTTCTCTCCTCCTGCCAGGATCATTTCAGCCTGTGTTCCATCTTCACCTGGACTCTTATTCTGTTTAAGGTGTCTGATTCTGGTTTTTATCTCATCCAGGGTAGGATTTTAATATTATTTAGCCTTTATAGTCTACTTTGGAGAGAAGGGTGCGTCACCGCTGTCCACCTCCATCTCCATCATAGTTACCTGACTTTGCCACTACTTTGCATGGACAACGGTATTAAATTCCCTTGAAAACCACACAGGACCTTCACTTATCCATTCCTAGATGACTGGAAGCTATCTGAACGCCAACGTTTTCCCTACATTATATTGTAATGTATTGTGTTTTTGGTGTTTCCATACTTTTGTCTACCCCCTGTATACGCAAATGGAAAAACAGCACAAAAGAATTTCATCTCCTCGCCCTAAGGGACTTAACAGCATTACAAACGATATAACTATATAATCGAAATAAATTTTGCTCCTACGCTCTGCGAGCCACTACAAAGTTCCTGGCAGAGGCTACCTTGCATTATACCACTTATTATGGCTTCTTAAAGTTCTATTCTCGTGTGGAGCACGGGAAGAATAACTGTTTAAATGCGTCTGTGTGTGCTGTGATTAGTATTCCGTTCCCGCACCTCCTCCTTTTCCTCGAACGGATACGGATCCTCTACACCTCCAGTAAACTTGATCCCCCTCACGTGCTTGTCTCTCCCATCCTCTCCCACCCCCGTCCGCTGCCGCGCCTGTATTCCCACGTCCCACCTGCTCTCCATCTCTCCACTCTCCATACCCTCTCCCAAGATGGCTTCCACCAACTCCCCCTCCCTGATGATGCCCTCATTCCCTCCATCTATTCCTCCTATCAACTTTTATCCTCCTTATCCCCTCCCTGTGTTTCCCTAGGGCACCTTCTCTCCCTTCTCTCCCTCCTCCCTTCTTCCCACCCTCCTCCCCCCGGGCTTCCCCTACCCCTGTACCTTCTTTCCTCCCCCTCCCATCTCCACTGCCACTGGCATCTACACTCTCCCCTCTCCCTCCTCCCCCACCTTTTCCCCTTTTGGCATGTCCCCAGACTCGCACACGTCAAGTGAAAATTCGCACGCCGGAGATCATCGCCGTCGGTTCTGTGTGTGTGCTGTCGTGTTAGTGCTTCAGTGTTTTCACTGCCCCACACTCCATCGTTCACGTGTGTTATTCAGTCATCAGTGTTCGCTTACAGTGCTGACCATTTTTTTTATTTTTTACTAAACCTTTGAACAGCTCCGTGTTTTTTTGCTCATGTGTCTACTGTTTCTTGTCCACCATTTTGTTATGTTTTTCTGTGTCTTCATTGTTGCTATTTGTACTGACTCTGGCCGAAGAGCGGAGTAATATTGCTGCTGCCGGCCCACCTTTTGTATAAGGTGTCAAAATAACAATTAAGAAAAAAAACTGTGATTAGTATAGTCTTCGCAGCAATACCTATGGGAGCGATACAAGTGCGGGGTCCGGTTGGGGAAAGCCCAGTGGCATCTAATCAGTGGAATGTGCAGGCCAATGGATAACGCCTTCACGACCTACACAGCGACCAGGTAAGTGCTGGATGAGCGTTTATCCTAGACACAAGGTGGTAATGAGCCGGAGGACCATCAGGCTGGTATCACATACATCTGCATATTTCAAGTGGTATTGCCTCTAGGACAGCTGGTAGTACTTGGTAAGAAATTGTGTCTTTTACCCACTAAGGTTACTACGATGAAGTAAGGACCAGCCACCTAGTCTCACACTCCACACATGCCTCAGCCTCTGTGGATTCTCAGCGGCCCAGTAAGACATATTTCGTACTTCCAGCTTCCCATGGTTTGTGAAGGCAGCTTCATTAATGAAGAGAATTTTTTAACAAAGAACTTGTTGTCCGAAGATCACATCAGAAGTGAACAACAGAATTCCGTGCGCCATCTGCAGTTCCACTTATTAATCTGCTGGTGATGCGACGCATGACGTGGACGGAAGCAGTTTGCGCAAAATGCGAACAAAGCTGGGCTGACTTACTCCAGAGACACTCGCAATTTCTCTGAAGCTAACAAGTGAATTATGAGCAATGGCTGCCAGAACATCTATTTGGTTTGCTCCATTGTTGCAGCAGGCTTTCTCCTCACTCTCTGCGTAGTATTCCACTGATCTTCAAATACCAATATTTTGCACATTCGCTGAATTGTTGTTCTTGTTGGACATCATTTCTTTAGGTACCATTATGAGTAAAGAAGTAAACTATTTCCTTCCTCTTGGTTTCTGAAAGAGATTTATTTTTCAAACCAACCAGCACTTAACACTTGTGAGTGACTCAGGTTAAATGAACGCCGGTGTCACAGCAGTGCAACATAATGTTTCTACCTTACCTGACGTGATGTATTTCCTTAGTTTGGTGTGAAGTCACGAACTTCCACTTAAGACAGCATTAGGCTCCATGCTCAAAATTGATAAATACTAACTTTTAAATATTTGACTTTCTCCGAAACTACCAATCGAATTTTAAAGAGCGAAACGCCCTTGAATTCGCCTCTTGTAGAACTACGATAGTAGCAGTAGAAATTAGGATAGTTCCTTTAATGATGGTTGCATGCATGCATGCATGTTTGAAGGAACAGATGACACTCTTCTGACTATTACAGCAGTAGTAATTATTACAAAATGGATTCGCAATTTGTGAATCTGGATTGATATCAGCTGTTTGGGAGAAATGAAAATTTGTGCAAGACTGGGACTCGAACCCGGATTTCCCACTGAACGCAAGCTGTCGATTCCAGCTTTCCAAGTATGCCTCTAGGACCGACCAAAACTTTCATGTGTCATGGAGCCCACAACCCATGCTTTTTTTAAATTTGTAGTAAGTTCCTATGGGACCAATTGGCTGAGATCATCGGTACCTAGGCTTACACACTACTTACTGTAACTTAAACCATTTCGCCAGGGACAACACACGCACCCATGCCCAAGGGAGGACTCGAACCTCCGACGAGGGGGAGCCGCGCGAACTGTGACAAGGCGCCTCCAATTTCGCGGCTACCCCGGGTGGCCAGCACATGCTTCGATGGACTAAAATGACGACAATATATTTATCTCTCCCTGTGCAGGAATCACGAAATGTGCGAGCGAAAGGGTTGTAGCCTCTGTGATGTATGCAAGTCTGGGTCAGTCCTGGAGGTGTATTCAGACAGATGAAAATAAGTCTGCCTTCGACTGTGAACTTGAAAGGACGTCTTTCTTTATGTCCTTGCTGTGGAGCTCGTACTCTATTGTTTGTGTGCTTCAGCCATTTTTGCGTGCTATGTTTCCTTTCGAAAAAGAATGGCATACTGGTATCGTAAATCGACAATGAAGATTAGTTTTTCGAGTGAATGTGCGCGTCTGAAAACACTTCAAATCGAATAATTTCTCCGACATGTTGTTAAGATTGGCTATAACGATCTTGTTGGCATATATCTATCCATAGTGTGTAGTGTGTTGTTTGTCAAGTTAATAAAGGGCACAGTGTGTGACATGATTCTAAATGACACTAGGAAAGTATTTCGGCAAGGGGGACACGAGGACACACTGAATTCTTGCCAGATGTATCCAAGATGGCGGCATGTAGACTTGGCAACAGCGCATGATGTCATCCAAGATGGCTGCCATGACGTCATCCAAGATGGCGCATTTTGGCGAGAAGTTTGAATTTTGGCAGGAAAGTTCCACAGCCCCCTCCCCCAGAAAAATGGTGGGAAGTTCAAACTCCAGCAGGATAATGCATCACGCCACGGTTATCTCTACTAAGCAAAGAAAATCGCGGGAAGATAGCTCACTTGGGCTACCTCCACTAACCTAAGTCACCTGACTGCCACTTTCTCCTATGAAATGGCCCCAAGTTTGAATTTTGGCAGTAAACAAAGGTCACTTGGGTTTCGCTGCTAATCTAAGAAAATGGCGCGAAAGAAAGGACACTTGAACTAACCTCAGTCGCCGACCGCCACCTCCTCCTAAGGATTTGTGGGAAAAGAACTTGGAGATAAGTCTTTATTTAAACAATTTCATGCATGTGTGTTCGCCACGAGGTCCAGGGCCCAACTGACTTAATACACATCGCCACCACCGGAGGGCGCTCTCATCTTCAACGTAATCCAAGATGGCGGCAACCAGTGTGTTCACCACGAGGTCCGGACCCCAACTGACTTAGTACATATTTCCACCGCCAGAGGGCGCTACCGTGATGTCAGGTGACAACACAAGTACTGCTATCCAAGATGGCATCAAACAGTGTGTTCACCACGAGGTCTAGTACTCAGTACCACCACCAGAGGGTGCTGTCATCCGTTTTGTGACGTAATCCAAGATGGTGGGTGGACATGGGGGGGAAAACAACTCTGGACACATGTCTTTATTTTGCAGGCTGTCTCTCCACCATGAGATCTAGACTCCAACTGACCTAGTAAACAATACGGCCACCAGATGGTGCTGTTATCCCTCCTTTGATGTAATCTAATATAGTGGTCTTTAGGGGGAAAATTGCGCCAAAATGACTCAGCCTGCATTGGGCTGCTGTATAGAGTAAGGAAGGACTGCACTTTATTTATTTTGGAACAGTTTATTTAGGGATGGAGTACATTTATCACACTGATACAAAACACTAGCCTTGATGTGATTGGGGGCAGGTCACACAGCCCACAGACCTGTGAACAACTTCTAAATAACGCTCTCAAGAAATGCAAACAACTCCTAAATTAAGGAAATAATTTCAGTACATACTGGCAAACTCATCCTAAATAATGCAGCACAGTGATGTGTAGACACACTCAGTAGTCGTAAACTGTCCAAGTAACACATAATGCAGCCTACAGACCTGCTCACAAAATAATGCAATAAACGCGTGGAAGCACCCCCCGCGAAGTGACGGTGGCCATCAGCTGTCAAACTACACACAGGTGCCCTCAGGCATGAGGCGATGACAGCCCTTTCTTCATACACCAGAGAAATTCCTATCGCAATACGTGTTCACATAGACGCCAACGATGATGCGATCAGATGGGAGCGAAGACTTATTTACAGAGCACAGACACTCCAAGCTGAGCCGCGTGCACGTGTGGTCGATGCGGCCAACGTGAACCGGTGGCAGCACACACACTCCAGGGGGTGCGCACAGCCACGAGCTGCCGCCGGATGCTGGGGAAAGTTGTTTCTGTTTCCAAGTATACAGTCACGGTTATACCAACGTCACAGGACTCCAAGACACGTTCACGTCTGTCTCATACTCGAGACACCTCAAGGCTGCACTTTTCTTCACCGCTGATAGCAGAATAGCACAGGCTGCTTTCCCACTAGTGTTTGTAACGGACCATGTGTGACGCGTTCCAGCCGTGCGTATCCGGCCCAGCATGGCTCACACTTCGTCTCGCTGCGAAATGTCCGCGTGGTGACTCGCCATCTAAAATGTTCTCAATGTTATTCTTACGTCACTTGGCTTTGTAAAAAATAACAGCTAAGTCAACCCCTCGGGAATTGTATAGTGTCCCAGAAATAGTTAACGCTCGCTTTCTTGATGTCTCAGCTTGTATGCACGAAAATTTTTACCCTAACAGAACCCATTTACGAAGATAACGCCAAATGCAGTCTTCCTCGCGGACCTGACGTGATAGCCTCCCTGCTCTCAACATACGCAAATGTTCTCATCGTTATGTAGAGGCTCCTATATCCTAGCACAAAGGATGCGAATGAATCGAGCATTATGATTGGCTCTTATCGAATTTACCCGCCGAATTACTGATGCCACCGGTATCGAAGCACCATCCACCTTTTCTTTCTGGGACTTTCAGAGGTAAAATTACTTTGTACAGATTGCTAAGTTCCATCGACTGTTAAACCCACAAACTTGTCAACAGATCATCAAATACATACGAGACTCACAAGAATATTGGAAGCCAGGAAGATATTTACCAGTTTAACTACAATTAAAGATTACAATTTCTGCTACATTCTGACACCGATCAATGTACAGGTAATGACTCCTCTTGACGACTGTGCTTCTGAAACGAATCTCAGTATCTATGGTGTTTATAATTTTTCACGTAAAAAATCTCTCTCATATCCTTGCGGTTATTGATGTGCTGAATCCATACGTCCCTCATGATAGGACACATAGTCATCCTCTCTAGTCATGCCATAACATAAACCATAGTAACTTTACAATGCAATATATACTCATTTTACAAACTTTAACGATGTACAGCGTACTGTAAATCAATGAGTACCGTAACTACAAACAAATAGAGGAAACTTTACGATACAATATATACACATTTTACACAAACAGTGCAGTTATCTTTTATAGCTGTACAGCTCCCAAAAAAATTATAGTATGCCTACACTCGCACCAGCTATATGTCACGATGCTCCCCAGTCCTAGGGAAGTGCCGTCAGCCTTTTCTTTCTTTCTGCATACGAGTCTTTCAGCGTCAATAAACTATTTTACACTGATCACCATACTGCACCGACAACTAAACCTCCCAAAGTGTCATACATATTGTCAAATACAGGAAGACTCTTACGCATTTACAATGCTCGCCCACCAAGGACAGGAGCTTGAATATTAGTACACAAAACCGATTGCCAACCCAGCAATATATTACCGCCTACCGTGTCAATGTAGTAAACATACAATTCATATCCCCTGCCATACAAAATCATCCCTTTTACATCATTCACACATATGCCGTGAAGACGGGCAGTACCGTATATATACTCCTCTCAGCACTAGGGCATCCCGACGGGTGCCCACAGCACCTCAGAACTGGTCTACAAATTCAGGATCGATTCCCCTTGGCACAAACGCGTTACTGTTTCTGCTCGCTTTTCTACGCACATCTCCAGACTTGGGGATCGCAAGTACACACGTATTTTCGCATGGTTCGCCATAATATTAGACCATTTTCGTGGTACTTCTCGATATCAAGCACTTGGCAGCATCCTACCGATCGCTAGCCCAACATAATTCCCACGATGGTAAAGACTGGAAATTATTTCTTTACAAACCCCAAACTTAGCGAGGTGCAGCGTGCTTTAAACCAATGAGTAACTACAAACAAATAGAGGAAACTGTTATTTCCACTCTCGGACACCGATGTTGGTGATGTAACAGATCCCAAATCATCCCTATAATTTACAAGCCAACTAAGATCTTTCCAATGTCTAGAGAGCAGGCAAATGTGTCTTACGCATGCTAGATGCACACGCCACAATCGATCTTCCTTCAACTAAATAAAAGCGCGAAATGTGCAGAAGCAGTCTACTGAACAGTCTACATGGGAGAGAATAACAGTCCAGCGCAAACGCACCTACATACACGTGCCTCGCAGACAGCTCCCAGGATCCCGCTCCTTCCGCTGGTGGACCAAAGTTCTAACATAGAATACGTATCCGGATGTAACGCGTGGTTGGTCCAACTGCAAACCCTATTGCAGATGTGGCGTGTGGTGGATCCGTCTTCGAACATAGGTCTGGATATATAGTCCTTGGCACATCCACACTCAAACGCTAACTCGGATGGGGTATATTATACCTAGCAACATGCTTCCCGTCAATGGACAGTAATTGGGACATAACAATTCTTTCTCCAACACCACACTGTCGCTGTCGGGTGCTACAGAGGCTCTACTGGATGCTCTCCACACACTACTGCATGATCTGATGACGTTGAAGATGGACCAATGAACATAGAAAAAGCTGCAGTTGCTGCAGCAGCAACCAGTGACTGTTAATCCACTGGGAATCTGGATGTAGTCGCACTGTCTGTTGGAGGGGCACTTGTGGACACTGCTGGTCTTCTTCCTTCAATTGGCATCTTCATGACGAATCGCATTTTGCGAATCCGGTTTGATATCAGCTGTTTGTGACAAATGAACAGTTGTGCAAGACTGGGACCTAAATCCAGGTTTCCTGCTTGTGTGATCGGTCGCCTTGACAATTTTTTCAACTTACAGCGATCATCTTAACTGTTTTTTATCTTTTTTAATATGGAGCGATCACTTTAACCACTTTTTTTACCAGCAGCTAACTTATTTCAGCAGCAAGTATAAAACAATGTACAGAAATATAACATACTGCTGAATTTATTACAGTGCCACTAATAGTATCACTTTCTTATTATCAGAATATCAACATATAATAGATTCGTTCAAGGCCTGAGAATATCATCAAAATAAGAAACAACAATAATTAGTACAGGAAAGCTCTCCTGGCAAACGAAACAAAATAGCGACCACATACCAATAAGAGATGATCGGTTTCACATTGGTCACCAAGTCCCAGCAGGCTTGATTTGGACACGTCACATCAATAAATATTCCTTAGTCCTGTCCATGGTTCGAAGCCTGGAACAACACCAAATAAGAATTTACCTTCTCATACCTGGCACACCCCAGTCGTGGGGAAGAGTCATGAAAACACTACCCAAAAAGTTCACATAATATAGACGATATTTCGAATGGGGAATTAAGGTGGTACGACGATATTGGAGAAACGCCCAAAATTCAAGGAGCTCTTGTTGCTATCTTAAAACAAATAATGAACTGACAGTTCTTTGGTCCAGTTCACTGCATTTGTCTTTGGACAGGGGTAAAGGTGGGAATGGAAGCGACTGTGGCACAATAGCTTATGGAGCAACAATTTCATCAATCAGGGATCCTGACAAGCCAGCTTGATGGTGCAGACATAGAGGGCAGCCATAATAACATGGACGTTAGCAAACCAAGGCTTCGTTCCTGAAGGAGAAGAGTAAGTGTGTCATAATGAACTTTGAAGAAAAGTCTTATGCACATGAAATAGCCAATTGCTGCTAGCAACCTCTTCACCATCACCTTTGGCATTGGTAAGATGTGTGTCAAATGCTGTATCCCAGACGCTAGATGAAAAAATCAGCCAATTATACCATGTCCAAAGCTCAGAGCTGATTACTATGGAGTCTCATTCAGATCACTTGAAGGATACATTTATAGTCATCTGCGGCCGTTCTCTATATATTGCATGTGAAGGTGACTTGAGCGTGTCCATAGACCACAGTGGAGCCACATTCCCTTCCAGAATACCACCGCCAATATTTAAAGCACCAGACTTATTCAAATTCATATGAATGCCTACAGCAGTTTCTAACTGAGTGATCCATTCCAGCGCCCCACACACCTCACCCCCAGACTGAACCAAGTAGACCAGGACATCCATGTATATCCAACAGATAACTGTATGTCCCCTCATCGTGAGCACAGTTAACTGGCTCCACAATCCACATAATAGTGGCTTAAAACCAATGGCAAAAAGTATCATTGACAACGAATGACTGACCAATTGTGAAATAATAACGTGATGCACAGCATGTCAATTGATCAGAACCCACAAAGAGGCTCCCAAAGAAGTTGCATGGTGATATGTATATTGTCACACAGCCATGGCTCACCCTTTCAAAGGCGTGGTCGAAGTCCACTGACAGCAAGGTGCCACAAAAGCAGCAGGTCACTGCTAGGGAAATAATATAATGATGAGTTTGATGATGCTCTCTGTATGGGAGCCCTGAAGAAGTCTCAGGGGCAAGGTGATCTCCCACTGGGGTTTTATTGTGCACTCCATGACATTATAGTCTCTCATCAGGTTACTGTGTACCAAGAACTGATGCCTCTTGACTTTCCCCATCCAAGGACTGATTATTCCAGACCCCAAGCTATCCAGGGGATGGTGGGTTGAACATTACCAGCCATTGACTTTGCTTCACTGTGATTTTAAGATTTTCACCCAGCTTCTTGCAGCCCATTTCAATAGTATCCTGTCTCAAATTATATCTCTGGATTAGAGGTGTCTTGGTTGAGATAGTAACAATCTGTTCTTTGTTCGCTTCCATTATTGCTTTCTTAACATGGGAAAACTTTTCCTCAATCTCCAACTCTACCATAGGTTTGACCTGTTCCTGTATTTTCTCTACTTTGGTTTCAAACCTGTCATCAATGTCCACAATTCTGCCTGTATATTAGTAACAGTTTCACCTAAATCTTTCACATCTTTCTTCGTGTTAATAAGTTCCTCTGTCAGAAAACCTATTTTATTATTAACTTTTTCTAACTTTTGATTATTCCTTTCGATTTGTTCACTGTGTTTCTCACGTTTTTCGTTTATGCTGGCAGTGTTTTCATTTAAAATTGAAATGTTCTTGTTTTGTGCTATCAGCTGTGTATGCGTAGTGTCAAGTAATGCATACAAATCAGTCAGTTGTTCATTTTGTTGATTTTGTCTACCCCCTTGTATTCCTCCGCTGAATCTACTTCTTTCTTAATATGTAATGGGCTTAACAGCATAGAAGTCTTATCCTGCAAATTAATATTGTCTACCTGCTTTTCCATCAGTAAAATCGATTCTCTCTGTCCTGCTCCCGATAACTGTTTACAGAAGTGTCATCACTCGTATCCTCCTGCTTTACTTTTCTATACTGCATATACTTATCTTCATCCATTTTTAATAATTGCTTGAACCACATATGTAATAATTTATACTGCTGTACCTTTCTCCTAACTGCTTTAACAAATTCATGTCCCCGAGACCTTTATCCTTCTTCCAAAAGAATCCTACTTATCTGTAAAATGTATAACTGTGCTTAACTACTTACAGACTCTTAACTGCTGTAAAAGGTACTGTCACCAGGTGCCGTATATAACCCTACCACTATTATGGTAATTTAGTATTCTTTTACCTAAATAACAGAAAACCCTGTCTCTATGTTGCCATGTATAACCCTCTTACCAAAAAGCACAGTATTGGAGGATAGTCCTTTTATTAGGAAAAGCTAATCAATAGAGCTAACCTTTTTACAGGATTTGACCTTGTGTTGTGTCTAATGGATAAGTAAATCAGACTATTCAAGTCTTTTTCCTAGGCTCTTATCCATTGGTTAGAAAGATACGCAATATGAATAGTCTTATTATATTGAAGTTAGAACATCTCAGTTCCAAGTTCATTTAGTGATTTAAAATATGTGCTTACAGTTGTCAGCCTATCCAGGCAATGAAACAATGAAGTATTGGAAAAGCAGGAGTATGAATTTTGCCTACTTTCTTGCTACTGTTTAAGTTGCTTCTTTGAATATATATTACTCCATGTAAACAATGTTGGTACAGACACTGGAATTATTTGACTGCTACATCCTTATACATTACATTTTTAAAAGAGAAAAAGCCCAGTAGATAACTTCAAGGAAGCTAAAACAAATTGGTCAGAGGGGACCTTTAGAATAGCACTTTCCATAACCAATAAATTTGAATACTAAAATGCTTATATGCTGAAGTACATATTTTTTATACTGAACATTTCACTTCAAGAAAACTTTCTTACTGGAATCTACTTTCAAAAGCTATTACTGTTTGAACTAACTCTGTATAGTCATTTAACAGATTCTAGTAACTTTGTTTCACTCTGACTGAATCTTATGTAAGAAAACTTTTACTATAACATTTTGCAGTAGTTAAGAAAACTTTTAGAACAAGAATAGTTTGACTTTATTTCTTTGTAATGTACTAAAGCATGGCAGTGTTATTACTCTAACTAAAATTTTCATTACGCCTTTCAGTGAAACAACTAAGACAACTCTTCTTTAACTATTGCTCGAGATGAAAATATTTATGAACTCTTTAACTCTAAGGTTCAAAACTACATTTAAATTCACTGTATTCAATTTACACTCTTCCACAACTGAGACGTAATTTCATTACAACAGGATGTAGTCCCTCACTCATATATCTCATTATATACACAGAAACAGTTTAAATGGCACCTCTTTATATTAACTTTGCACTTCATAAGTCTGTAAAACAGGATACTTGAATTAATCAAACACCAGGAAGGAATCTTAATAGGTGTATGATTAGGATGAAATAACAGATTGAACAAGTTTCTCAAAAGTTCAAGGATGATTATTCACTTATAAAACACAGTTTAAATTAATCGTTAACACTGTACAAAAGTAGAGTACCAAAAGAATCTTATCTGGTGGCTGTAGGTTTGGGTGTGGCAAACAACTATAGTGGCTAAACTACCCACAATATGGCCTGCAGGTATCTTGCTGCATGGGCTCAAATTCTCTTCTTGGCATCGTTCAGTTTTACATACAGTAACCCAAAAACTCACAGCTATGCCATAAACCATTTGCAGTCTTCATCCGAAGCATTTTTGTGCAAATCATCAGGCAAAGCTTCTCCTGCTCCACAAGAGTGTTGCATCAATCACTGCTGCCTACAGACAGCGTGACTTACTTCCCGTGCTTACTCTAAGTAGCGCGCCAATTTGCCCTTGCCACCTTTTCCACTCCTCAGAGCCACTTTCATTTCAAACAAAAACACACTGCCTTTTACATAACACCTATTTCTTACATTGCTCCTAAGCATGACTGTTTCTTACAATTTACATCAACATGAACAGTTTATAGACACAAATATTTTTAAATACAAAATGTCATCAGAAAATTATTTAACATAATAAACAATTTACATAGTATTTTACATACATTACTCACATACAATGCAAAGAACTTCAACCTGCAGTATAGCGTACTTTATATATACAGAAAATATAGTACCACCATGCGAAAATTTTAAAGTAAAAAATTACACAAATTTAAATAAACCATAAACAAATAGCGTTATAATGCCACCAAGAGAGGGTAGAAAAACCATCCCTTTCTTCTGGCTAGTCTTGAGCTTTAGTGCACACATTTATAACCCTAGCATTATTTCTTAGTGTAACACTGACTAGTGACATTAATATTGGCTGTGTCTTCCCATTGAAATGCAGACCACATTATTTAAAAAAGAAGAAGAAGAAGAAGAGAGAAAAAATTGCAACTGACAAGGCTGGGAGATGTGGCCAAGATTTGTTAGCATTTGTCTGTTTCACAGTTCAATAGGATGTTTGTTTGAACATACGGGTGTGTTTGAGGTACACTATATCTTGCATAGAGAGAATAGGAATGAGAGAGAGAGAGAACAATTTAAGGTCTGTATTCATTAACAATATTACATGCAGAGCAGTGAGATATGTACAGACTTAGCACAGTATTAATTTTTTCCACATGGTATCAGACAGTTAATGACTTCAATGTTGGATTTATGGTAGAGCAGCATATCTCTCTTCCATCTCCTCCAGTAACCTTGAAGTGATTTCTTTATTAACGATCTGCCTAAGTCCATTTGATACATTGCCACATTTTTATAAGATCTATGGGATAACAAGATGCACCTTTCATAACTATCCCCCTTAAGTTTATCCAAATAGGAGTTTTGTAATATTATTGACAGAAAATCTGTACCCAGTACCCTCTGCCCTGTTGGACAGTTGCCAAAATTCAGTGTTAACAATTACAGAAATAGGACTGGAGATGACAAAAAGGCATTTCAAAACTAGGAAGACAAAATTTGCTGTATATCTTGAACACAATAGTTTTAATGGCAGAGCTAGATTTATAGTTCTCCAGAGCAGTGATCAAAGAAATCTTTAATTTTAATTATACTGTACTTAACATAGTATCTGCATGATATCTGATTTTGACTAGAGCAGAGATCCCATCCTCCCACATTGACATTGTGCAAATTTGTCTCCTTTAGCTTCCTGTATGAACTATGTATGTTTCTTTGGAACTCAAATGGCATTCAAAGTACAACAGCTGTTTCAGATAATCCTAGTGTCTATAACAGGTCTATACCAAGAAAATCAGAACACCATTCCTGCCCCATTCACATGGAAACAATAGCTGTTGATAAACAGCCATAATTCCTCATTCTAGTCATTTCAGAAGATGTGTGTGAGGAAGTGGTGTTTCATACAAAATGGATTTGCATTTTGCAAATACACATTGATGTCGGCTTTTTGTGACACATCAAAATTTGTGCCAGACCAGGACATGAACCTGGATTTCCTGCTTATCACAAGCAGTTGTCTTAACCACTTCAACTATCCAAGCATGGCCCCAGGACCAATCCAAACCTCCATATGCCACAGCTAGCTGATGTTTTAAGGCAACTGCTCATGATAAGCAGGAAATTTGGGTTTGGTGGGGGACATATCTTCATGTGCTGCAAACAGCTGACATCAGTTTGTATTCACAAAATGCAAATCCATTTCATATAATTTACTACAGCCATAGTGATCAGAACAGTGTCTGTTCCTTTGGCCACATTTGTATGTTCAAATGACATCAAAATATGAAGATACAGACACTGCATAAACAAAGATGTAACCATCAATAGAGTAATATATCACCACAACCTACTCCCCTGAATTTTTTCTTGACGATAAACCCCTTCATTATACATGATGCTTGTATTTGCAGATACTGCCACCTAGGGAGGAAATTTAGAGGTATTAAAGTGACAGTTATATCGTAGCTTGACAGGTATATTGTGTCCTTGTGCAGTAAAGTGATGCACACTGCAAAACCCAAATTTATCTGCAATGTTTTCAATGATTGTGATCCCACAAAAGAATCATTAACTAACTAGCACTGCAAACAAATATATTTCCCAGTATCATCATCATATCCAGTCTTGCAACTTCTTGTCAGTTTAAAACTGTGTACCAGAATGAGACTCACAAGTCAGGATCTTTGCCTTCCATGGGTAAGTGCTCTACCAACTGAGCTACCCTAGCACAACTCACAACTGTAGATCCAGCGTCACTTCTGTCAGTACCGTACCTCCTACCTTCCAGACTTCACAGAAGTTCTCCCGCGAAACCTGCAGGAGTAGCACTCCTGGAAGAAAGAATATTGCAGTGATATATTTTGCCTCAGCCTGGGGCATGTTTCCAGAATGAAATTTTTCACTCTGCAGTGGATTGTGCACTGATATGAAACTTCCTGGTGGATTAAAACCGTAGGTTAAACCGAGACTCGAATTTGGGACCTTCATCTTTTGCACTCAAATGTGACTCATGACCAATCTTCACAGCTTTACTTCTACCAATAACTCCTCTCCTACCTTCCAAATTTCCCAGAAGTTCCTCTGTGAGACTTGTGGGACTAGCATACCTGGAAGAAAGGCTAATGTGGAGGTGTGGCTTAGCCACAGCCTGGAGGGGGGTGGGGTACAGGATGAATTTTTCACTCTACATATTTCACAGGAGAACTGTGAAGATTGGAAGATATAAGAGGAGATACTGGTGGAAGTAAAGCTGTGAGGACAGGTTGTGAGTCATGCTTGGGCACATCATCTGGTCTATCCAGTCTTAGTTGACTCAGCAACTTTAGCAAGGATCCAGCACAGGTAAGTTTGCTTTTCGTCTGTGTAGGAGTCTCCAATAACAAAGATAGTCTACAATACACCACTCAATCCCCTTTTTTTATTAGAGTATTGCTCTTTGGTACTGCCTCCCACTGTTAACAAATGTTCCATTAAAAAACTATAGTCTTCTACAGCATATACAACCCATTCTGATTTTTGAAATGTAATTTACTTACGATGAATGTGCAGTACTACAGCAGAGCAAGGGAATTGATGCGCAACCTATTTTTTTGTATAGTCAACAAATACACTTGTCAGTCCTCTATTACAGAACAGTACTGCTGTTTGTTACTGCCTCCACCATTACCAAATGTACCACCGAAACTACACTGTTCTACAACATATACATTCCATACTGATTTTCGAATTGCAGTTCCCTTTCGACGAATAGCCAGTACTCCAGCACAGCAATGGAACTGTATGCACAATACTTGAAAGAAGTTACAGAAAATTTTCTGTTCTTCACAATAAAATGTATCACAAAACTGACAAATAATTAAATAATTTTGAATGAAGTTGAATTATTCATATTGTATGAAAAGTCTTTCAGCCTTTTTTATTTTTTATTATTTTATTGTTTTATCACCATTCACTCCATATTCCCTCCTCATTGAAGTCTCAGTCTTTTCAGCATGTCACATCTTTGGATTAGTGTGGTTTTCAATTCCGTATAGTTATCATCCATTTCATAGAGCAGTCTTTTACTTGAATTTTGTTTACACACATATCTGAAAAAGTTTCATTTCTGTATCAAAAAGTTGAGTACCGGCTTGTATAAATGTTTTTGGTTTATACAGAAATTTGAGTTTCAGAGAAACCCTATCGACAAGTAGAAAAATGGACGTAGTTTCTAATACAAAAATACCAGTATTTAAACAAGACGCAATAAAGCTAAACTACATAAAAATATATATTTGAAAATACAAATGCAAAATTGGCATGTCTGCAAAATTTCAAATAATACTCTTGAGTATATATACATGATTTATTACTGAAACAGAAGTCTTCACTCTAGAAGCACAAAACTGGTGTTTTTATGTTAGAACAAATATAGGTTAAAATTTGACAAAATAATCTATCCACTACACATAACTTATCCATTGGGTTTTTTAAAACTCAGTAGTGATGCACTAATATTGACAGAGGCATTTCACTCTGCTACATAAAAAAAAATAGAAAAATTTGCAACCAATTTACACAAGATCCAGATGAATTTCACTCTCTGAAGCAACAAGAATTTGCCCAGCCTGTTTACTACATAAAATATTCAAAGGAGTTTCACTCTGAAAAGTCAAAAATAATTACATATCCTCTTTATTACATTCAATATTTACACATCTATTCTAGTATAACAGTGGTGCTCTATTTCATCAAATTAGGCCTTTTCACAGAGAGTGATAGGTGAGATTTAGGGCTAGTGATAAAATAACTTTTAAATTCTTTTTCAGGAACAGTAAAACTCTTCTTAGGTGTTTATTTCAATTTCAGGCATCACATAGCAAAAAAAATGGTAATTTTTGTACAACATTAGCAAAAAGTTGTTCCATACAGACAATCTCTCCAACTCCCAGTTTTTCTTACTTCTGAATCAGACCTGCCAACATCCAGCTTCCATCATAAATCAATAAAAATTACACAAAAATATCTGTATCTGAATTCAAGACATAGGAACTGACAAAATTATGTTACACTTAAGTAGTTCAGAAAAGAGACATAAGAATGAATATCTACAAAATATATACAAACAATAATGAATTTTACTGAAAGAAAAGTAGAAGATAATGAACATTTTCTTATAACAATTGACATAAAAGTAGAAGAAGAGAGTGAAACAGAAAATGAAGAATGTATTCGCCCAGCTGGGGTAGCAATACTTGCCACATAGAGTTTTCTCTATGGATTAGTGAATCTTCTGCCAGCATAGAAAATCACATAAAATATTCCTATTTGCTTCATTATTTACATGAATTCTCAAAATAATTTATTAGTAATTTCAGAAGTTTTCTTAAAAATTATGTTATCCAACACCCAAGTTTCACAACAGTATGCTTTCTTCAATTGAACTGCAACAGTAAAATTTTTAATATTTTTCCAACAGCAACCAACCAACTCATACTTTCTTGAAAAAAGTGTAATAGTTCCCTAAAGACAGCCAAAAATCATATATATTCCACATTTATGTACTAAATAGATCAAAAAGGCAAAATGACCACACTTCATGCAAATAATTGAGGACAGATCTAAAATCTTTTTGAAGAACTACAATGTTTCTACAAAGTAATGACATTTCATTAATGAAACATGACTATTCTCTGACACAGTGAAAATTTCATCAGTATGTAATAGTTATTTTTAAATACATATGAACTTTTTTGGCTTCAAACATAATAAAAATATAGAAGTATGCAAATTTTTATTTCATGTAGCATTTTTTAAATATAGATAACAAAAACACCAGAAAAAATCCTCAATAAGTAGACAAAAAATGTAAAAATGTTTCCTTGTTATACTTTGAAATTGTGTTCTATTAATAGGCATTCTTATTCTCCCACAAAATTAATATTACCTACTGAAGAGAAGACAGACTGACAGCAAAAGATAACATATAAAGAAACATTGAAGAAATAACGTAGCACAGTAGACTGAAAATCCATAAACAATGCTGCATAGCAGTGGACCTGTGTTTGCCAAGTACATATCATGAATAGATCTCATGACTACCTTAGGATTCATATATCAATGTTCCTTCTTATTTTCACTGCTTCTTAGATCATCCTCTTTAACAACTTTCATCTTTCTGTTTACATTAGTTGTTTTGGCTCTCTAATGTACAAATTTTGAGCAGCATTGATCCACAAATTGGATTCCCCTCAACAAACCGTCTTGCAACATTTCGAACAAGAACATCACTTGCAACTTTGCTTACCCAGATATTTTCTGACCAATTTAATTTTTAAATTGGCTATCACACCTGCCATAAAAATATTTTTACAGTGAAACCAGCAGATCGGGGGGTGGCATGAATATAATGCATCATTCTGAGTGGGTCACACCCTGTGGCTTCACTGTCTGCTGTGTTTCTGAGGATGCTCCTTTGTGAGATGTAAGTTGTCCCTAGTAAAATTTTTCACTGGAAGGTTGGCCCACATAACACCACTGTCACTGCACAGATTTGTAGACACTATACCCTCTTGAATTTGAACTAGCTTTTTGCCAGTATTGGACAATTAATTCTCTAACACAATCATATCATTGGTTACAAGCTATTCTACATCACATAACTTTACATCTAATTTAATAATTTTTCCCTTAGTTTCAACAGTTTGAGCATACAATTTCTCTCCTGAATGTTCTTTTACATTGTTCACTTCTGTTTTAATATTATCATCCTCCTATTCAATAACAGTTCTAATTTTCTTGCAGTTCTCTTCATTTTGACTAGTTTCTTTGATAAATTCTGTTTGTACACTAGCTGTAAGGATAGTGTGGTCTACATGGTGTTCAGACAGACAGAGTATATCAATCTCAAAAATAAGAATGAGATTGATATACTGTGTCTGTCTGAACACCTTGTAACTGTGAGCATGGATAGTGTCAGTATAAGTGGGTATAATTTAACATCTTACACTTGTAGCTCTAGGATGGATAAAGGAGGTGTTGCCATTTTCATAAAACAAGGGTATAAATTCAAAACTGTAGAAGTAAGCAAATTTTGTGTTGATCAGCACTGTGAGGTTTGTACATGTGAACTTCAGCTAGATAATGTAGTATTGATATTAGCAACAGTGTACAGGTCCCCATTGGGAGACTGGGAGCTGTTCATAAAAAAGTTTGACGCCCTATTATGCTGTCTGTCAGACAAAAAGAAGACGTTATTAATCTGTGGTGATTTCAATGTCAACTTTTTAAGTAATTCTGATAGGAAAAGTGAACTAGAAGTGTTATTAACAACATATAACTTGGAATCAGTGATCAGTTTCCCTAAACATATAGCCTGGCAGTAGAGGGAAGAGTCTGTTTTGAAAAAATTTAGTCAGATGGTAAATCCCAGACAAGCTTAATCCGCTCAATGGAGACATTGGTTTCATGTACCCATTCCCGTGCAATTCGATGGACATGTGATGAAAGTGGCAGACCGGGTGGGGGTGGGAGGTGGGGGGGGGGGGGTAGTATGAATATGTCTGCTGTGTTTTTGAGGATGCTCCTTTGTGATAAACATGGCTGCACTGCAGGTGTCACAAGCCTCTCTAATGTTTAGTAGACTGTTTGTAGTTCACATTCTGTTGCTAGCAGAGTATCTTCTAAAAGACTGTTCTCCTGATATAACTAAGTAGTTTCACACATGACTGTTTCATAATCCTCTTCCATGTTCACCTATCAAGATGCGTCAATAGGACTCATAGTAGCACCAATCATTGTTCAAGACAAAAATACTTAAGTTTTGCGTGCTGTGAATGGTGTGTGTTGTCAAATGATCCCAGCCTTGGACTGTGTGTTCCACAGCATTCTCGTAAGTAAATTAGAATATTATCATATCACTGGCAATGCTAAGAAATGGTTTGAGTCTTATCTATCTAACAGGAAACAAAGGGTGTCGTTGTGAAATACCTGTGCAGTAAGCAGTCTGTCTTCATCTGACTGGGAATTAATTATATGTGGTGTTCCTCAAGGTTCCATCTTGGGTCCATTGCTTTTTCTTGTGTACATTAATGACCTCTCATCTGTTACATTGCCAGATGCTAATTCTATTGTTTGCAGATGATACAAACATTGCATCAGTGCAACCAGTCATTTATCAGTGGAATATTACCTGAATGGTTGAAATATACTGAAGTTAAGGCACTGTTTAAGAAGGGAGATAAAGAAATAGTGTCAAATTTCCATCCAGTTTCACTTTTGCCAGAATTCTCAAAGATTTTAGAAAAGGTAATGTACAATTGGCTTTATAACCATCTTATCACAAATAACATACTGTCAAAGTCACTGTTCAGGCTTCTAAAGGGTTCTGATATTAAGAAGGCTATCTACACTTACAGTGGAAATTTACTTAATTCATTAGACAAAAAATTGCAGGCAACTGCTATATTTTGTGATCTGTCAGAGGCATTTGACTGTGTAAATCACAATATCCTTTTAAGTAAATTAGTATATTATGGTGTAGGAGGAAATGCTGCAAAATGGTTCAAATCTTATATCTCTGGCAGGAAACGAAGGGTATTATTAGGAAAGAGACATGTATTAAGCTATCAGGCATCATCAAACTGGGAACTAATTAAATGTGGGACCCCACAAGGTTCCATCGTAGAGCCCTTACTTCTTCTTGTGCATATCAATGACCTTTCATCAGTAACATTAACAGATGCCAAGTTTGTTTTGTTTGCTGATGAGACAAACAGTGCAATAAATACCAAATCAAGTGTAGTCTTAGAAAGATCAGCTAATAAAATATTTGTGAACATTAATCACTGGTTCCTAGCCAATTCTTTGTTACTAAACTTTGAAAAAACACTCTACATGCAGTTCAGAACTTGTAATGGATGTCCCACAAGTATACGCCTAACATACAATGACAAGCATATAGAATAAATGGACAGTGTTAAATTTTTGGGATTACAGCTTGGTAATAAATTCAACTGGGAGGAGCACACCACAGAACTGATGAAGCATCTTAACATATCTCTATTTGCAATGTGAATTGTGTCAGACACAGGAGATATAAAAATGAAAAAGATGGCATACTGTGCTTACTTTCATTCCGTAATGTCATATGGGATTCTTTTTTGGGGTAATTCATCAAGCCAAGCTAAAGTTTTCCAGGCACAAAAATGTGCAATAAGATTTATATGTGGTGTGAACTCAAGAACATCCTGCAGGGGCCTGTTTAGGGAACTAGGGAAACTAACTAATGCTTGCCAATGTATTTATTCCTTAATGAAATTTGTCTTTAAAAATATATCACTTTTCCAAACCAACAGCTCAGTTCATGGAATCAATACTAGAAATAAGAATAATCTTCACAAGGATTTAAAGTCACTTACTCTTGTACAAAAAGGTGGGCATTATTCGGGAATACACAATTTCAATAACTTGCCAGCAGCCATAAAAAAAGCTTAACAACCAATGAAATTCAGGTTAAGAGAAGCCTAAAGGATTTATTGGTGGCCAACTCCTTCTACTCCATTGATGAATTTCTCAGTAGAACCAACTGATTTGTGTGTATCTAACTTCTGCACCATTTCAGTGCAGTAATGTGTTTATTGTAAATAAGTGTTGTAGAAGTTCTATTATATGTTTATCATCTTATAAATAAAATAAAAACTTTTTTAAATTTTAAATTCAGTGCATTAATGCGATCTTAGTAAATGAGTGTAAAATGATTCTTTCATATAGTATTCATTAAAGAAAAAATGACGATCATTCCACTTGGGACCTGTGGAAGGTACATTAGCCTATTTGTTTCAGTTGTAAATATTTGTCATGTATTGTTGTTTTACTGACATGTTCTATATCCTGGAGAACCTCCTCACTATGGATCAATTGGAATGAAAGTAAATAAAATCTAATCTAATAAGTAGCAAGTCAAGTACAGATTTAGAAATAGCTGCTAATCAAATTTTCACTGACATTAATAAGTAGTTTAAAGCTAATTCACAGTCATTGAACTTTGAGAAGACTCACTACATGCAGTTCAGAACCTGTAAGAGATTTCCTCCTTCCAGCATGCATATAACATATGAAGACCTGCAGATCAAAGAGGTTGATAGTGTTAAATTTCTAGGATTACAACTCTATTAAATCCAGTTGGGAAGGGCATACCACAGAATTGCTTAAGCAGCTAAACAAGTCTGTATTTGCAGTGAGAATTATGTCAGATGTAGGAGATACAAATATAAAAAAATTTTGTATACTTTGCTTACTTTCATTCTATCATATCGTATGGGATCATTTTCTGGGGCAACTCATCAAACTGAGCAAAAGTTTTTATGGTGCAAAAGTATGTGGTAAGAATCATTTGTGGTATAAATTCAAGAACATCATGTAAAAACGTGTTCAAGGAACTTTGAATTCTAACCACTGCTTCTCAGTATATTTATTCCTTAATGAAATTTGTTGCAAGTAATACCTCTCTATTTCCAACTAATAGCTTGATACATAGTATCAATACTAGGAATAAGAACAATATAGCATAGCCTCTGGTAAAAAAAAGAGTATAAATTAGTTGTTGATACTTAACAGTGGAGAAGTGCTATCTGCACTCTTAGAATAGCAGTTATTATTATCTTTGTCCCTTTGTACAAGAAGAATGACCGTATTTTTTTGTTTCATTATCTGATGTTCTAGCTGATGGACACTAATTGTTCACAGTTTGTAACTGATACAATTATCTGTAGTAGTAATAGAATTTTGTTGAATATATATGAAATTAATAATTGTAATGTGTGTTTTTGTCAGTAGTGAGTAACTATCCTGCATATGATTCAGTATGTAATAATTAAATGTTGCCTTGGCCATTTTGTGTAGGCTCATTATTGTAGTGACACCATTGATGACAAAAATTATATAAGTTTTTTTAACAGTCATTTAAGGCTAAAAGTATTAGAAAGAATAATCTCAATAAACTGTAAACAGTGTCTTGTAATATTTTCCAGTTCATATCAGGCCAGAGGTACAGTTCTTTATTAATAGTAATATCTATAAATGCTTACGCTGCCATTGCACATAGGCAGCTAGCCTGGAGCATCAAGCCTCACAGAAAAAATAATTAAGCATTGTTTAAATGGATTATCGCATAATATTAAAGAAAGAATTTTAATCCATAGTGAGTAAGATGGATGTCTTTGCATTGGGATATGTATGATATTTTTGGCGATAGTGCCCTGAGAAAAATTAACCATGGCTTTTAACAAATATAAAAGAGTACTTTCAAAACCATTTCATACAATGGGAATAATGGCACAGTTTTCATTGTATGAAGCAGTATTCAGCTTAATTCATTCAAAAAAATTACACGCTAACAATCTACATAAAGACCTAAAATCACTTACCTGGGTTCAAAAAGGGGTCCAATATTCAGGAACATACATTTTCAATAAATTGCCAGCAACCATTAAAAACTTGGTTTCAGATAAAGCATGGTTTAAACTGAGTTCGAAAGACTTTTTGATAGGTAACTCCTACTCTATAGACGAATATCTTAACAGAGACGTTAAGCCAGCTTAAGTAAAAATGCCTGTTAGATTTCAGTTTTGATAGCACTTGGTCATAACAGTCAAGATTAGGTATTTTGTGTATTATAAATTTATTAATAATGCATAACAATGTTTGAATCTGACAGCGTGTTAATTCCATAAATACTAGCTGTTCCAGTTTACCGCATTGTATTCACCTATTTTGACAATCTCCCACACCCATGTGAATCATCTCATTTTTTGTGTCTATGGAATGAAAACTGAATCTAATTTAATGTTACACTAGGAATAGTGTGACCACTGACGGAACTTGTCAGATGGGCATTCTGTAAATCTACAGTCAAAGTGGAAATCAGTACCCAAAACAGTTTGGGCAATGTCAATTAACACAAATGTCCACTTGCAGCAATCGGTGCATCTATGTCAAACACCAAAGTCTTGTGACCATACATGTGTATGACAGAAGTGTTAACTGCCATTAAGAAATCCCTGCTGATTTGTTCAGCATCCAGCTAGTTTGTGGCTGGCAGTATGCTGATGTCTGACACCACATCATTTAAAAACAATAAGTCTGATGAGTTGTCAGTGCCAAACAGACTCTGTCATGTAGTGAGATGTAGCCATGCTGTGAACAACCCATTGTTGTACTGCAGCTGGAAGCACAGTGAGCAGTCCGACAAAGGTTGTGTATCTTAAATCCATGATGGGTCTTCTGTGGTAAGTGCTGTACACGAATGTCACTCTGTGTTGTGGCTGAACCAGATTGTTTTTTGGTATTTGGGTGCAAACATTGTTTATGGACATTGTAGACCTACAACCAAAATGTCTGTAAAACCAGCAAATAACCACCTGAGGTAGCTCATAACTGTGTGACTGGTGCAGAAGGGCATGGTGTGTATGCACACTCTCTGCAGCCCCAGCCTGTAGTTGCAATGCTTCTAACTGCTTAACCAGCTTCTCAGTTGTGGCATGGAAAATTTTGAGGTCCTCAGGTATGCTCTACAGTTTTTGGGTGGAGGCAATGTCACAGTGAAGCATCAGCATGTTTGACTGGTCCAGAATAAATTGGCAGAAGGAACACGAGTTGTCATGGCAGTCGCCATGGCATGCAAGTTAGTTAAGCAAGGCTTGTACTGTGTTGGCGACTTCCAAATGACTGTCATTTGACAACAGTTAAGGATAGCTGAACATGTGGTGGCAATTGTTGGCACATGTGTAGTAACAAAACATCCAAATTGAAACCAGCATCAGTTGTTGTCCACAAATGTCTCCAGAATTCTGATGGTTTTGTGTGCCATCCCATATCACGTAAGAAACAGATTGCCCCATCGCTTGGTCTAGGAGGCAACCCTTTTCAGGGAACGGCCACCAGGCGGCAACAGCGTCACACCCTTACTTGTGGAATCAACCGCTAGATGGCACTCCGTTCTGTGAAAAATGTGGCAACATCGGCCGAACGCGTGCAGCTTTCCACTATTTGGCGTCTGTGAAGTACAGCTGTTTCTGACATACCAGTGGCAGTGGATCGAGTCGTCATGCCGAGGGCCTGCGATTATATCAACTGTGGAAGGAGTAGACGAACAAATCCTGAATTGAAATTGTTCAGATTTCCCGTCAAAGATAAAGAAAGGTTACACGAGTGGATTTTAAATTCAGGTAAATCAATAAATTAGGAGTAATAACTAATAAAGAGCCCTAAGCATTCGATCCTATCTAAATTTTGTTGATCTTATATTCTGATATAACGTGGCAGCCCTTCCTGTACAAGAATCATATCATATAATTTTTAAATGAAATCTTTGCTGCGATTTGGACTTTTTTAAACTGTTTATTCACTTCACTATCCTGATTTTGGGTGTAGAGGCATTTTTGTGTGCAATATGAAAACTGCAACCAATATAAGATATGGATAACAAAATGCAAAGCATAGTGTGGTAACATTTGGTAAACAATTTAAGAAGCATTACCTTACAAGTCCTTTCCCTTGGTACTTGAAAATGGCTCTAGAGCTGAAATCGCAACAGTGAAATAAATGAATAATAGCCGTCATCTAACTGCTAGGTCATCAGTCCCTCTAAATCCTGGTATATACTAGAGCGAACGAAATGAAGGAGTGTAAAACCTCGTTTACACTGCTGCCAATGAGTATTCATAGATAATTCGGCAATGTTCACTGCCATTCGTTTATACGTGTGAACAAGCATTTATACTGGAATGAAGGGAGGAGAATAGAAGAGAACGAGCATAGCATTTTTTTTTTATCTGTGCACTAATAATCCTCACACAGCTTTCACTTGAAAACAACACTACCTATGAAACTTCCTGGCAGATTAAAACTGTGTGCGACCAAGACTCGAACTCGGGACCTTTGCCTTTCGTGGGCAAGCGCTCTACCATCTGAGCTACCGAAGCACGACTCACGCCCGGTCTCACAGCTTTACTTCTGCCAGTATCTCGTCTCCTACCTTCCAAACTTTACAGAAGCTCTCCTGCGAAACTTGCAGGACTAGCACTCCTGAAAGAAAGGATATTGTGGAGACATGGCTTAGCCACAGCCTGGGGGATGTTTCCAGAATGAGATTTTCACTCTGCAGCGGAGTGTGCGCTGATATGAAACTTCCTGGCAGATTAAAACTGTGTGCCCGACCGAGACTCGAACTCGGGACCTTTGCCTTTCGCGGGCAAGCGCTCTACCATCTGAGCTACCGAAGCACGACTCACGCCCGGTCTCACAGCTTTACTTCTGCCAGTATCTCGTCTCCTACCTTCCAAACTTTACAGAAGCTCTCCTGCGAAACTTGCAGGACTAGCACTCCTGAAAGAAAGGATATTGTGGAGACATGGCTTAGCCACAGCCTGGGGGATGTTTCCAGAATGAGATTTTCACTCTGCAGCGGAGTGTGCGCTGATATGAAACTTCCTGGCAGATTAAAACTGTGTGCCCGACCGAGACTCGAACTCGGGACCTTTGCCTTTCACGGGCAAGCGCTCTACCATCTGAGCTACCGAAGCACGACTCACGCCCGGTCTCACAGCTTTACTTCTGCCAGTATCTCGTCTCCTACCTTCCAAACTTTACAGAAGTTCTCCTGCGAAACTGCAGGACTAGCACTCCTGAAAGAAAGGATATTGCGGAGACATGGCTTAGCCACAGCCTGGGGGATGTTTCCAGAATGAGATTTTCACTCTGCAGCGGAGTGTGCGCTGATATGAAACTTCCTGGCAGATTAAAACTGTTTCGCAGGAGAGCTTCTGTAAAGTTTGGAAGGTAGGAGACAAGATACTGGCAGAAGTAAAGATGTGAGACCGGGCGTGAGTCATGCTTCGGTAGCTCAGATGGTAGAGCGCTTGCCCGCGAAAGGCAAAGGTCCCGAGTTCGAGTCTCGGTCGGGCACACAGTTTTAATCTGCCAGGAAGTTTCATATCAGCGCACACTCCGCTGCAGAGTGAAAATCTCATTCTGGAAACACTACTTATAGTTACAGGTCTGCGCGAGTGCGGATATCCCTAGTAATTACTGTGTTGCAGATAAAAGCGTACGTCTGTTGCGAATATTTGCGGGTTATCTTGAAACTGTACAAAGTAAATTTTTAACTTAATTATGGTTTGCCGTCTGTGGCTCTTCAAAGTTGACACCGCCAAAATATGCTCGAAAAACACACTTTCACTTATATATTACCGCGTTTGCAGCCCCCTTTCAACAACAATCCAAAATTAATCGTTTTGTGCCACTCTTATATCATTTACGATAAGTTACAGGCAAAGTAAACGAATTTAAATTTGAAATGACTGTCACTGAAATACGTCCAGCCTTAATTCGCATCGTAACTGAGTGCGGGCATCAGCAGACAAAACTTCAGGCCAGGCACAAGTCTCTTTTCAGAGCAGTGGTGGGTTAAACAGCTTTACAAAACGTTAATATCTGAGAATGCGGATACGCAACTTGGCAGATGTGGATAATGATCTTGTGGATGCGGTGCACATACGGACGGCGGCATTTTTCCTGTCCGCGCAAACTTCTAGTTACAGCTACAATGTAAATCTTTGATATTGAGGTAAGATTATATTGCCCGAAGGTTTTGACAAAGCAAACAAAGTGGCGTAGGAAAATATATATGTTGGTGGCTTAATCTGTTATGTAGATGTGAAACGCTTGGAAGTAGTGTCAATGCACTTAACACTGAATTGCAGCTCCAGCCTTCTTTAGATTTATTCCAGAATTTTGCACATATGTCGGTTGATGCCTTTCGCTGGCTCCTCATTACACCTGACGAGGAAATTTACTAGCAGCAACATAAAGCAGTTCGCAAGAAGACGAGTACTCTCCGTGCTGGTAACGCCAAAGGGGACACGAGGCAAACTTCTTTTGATGCTTTGCTCAAAAACTGACAGCCAGCTGAACACTAACTAACACTACCGAATGCGTACCGAAGAAGACTGAATGTTATTGTCTCGCAGTGGTGAATGGAATTGAACACTACAGAATCAGCATTTCATCACGCAAACACTTGCAAACATTGATGTTATGCTTTCGCTACTTAATTGTTTCTCACTGTGAAAAGCTAAGCACTAAATGGGGAAACAACATTATAGGCAAATTACGAAGCAAGTAATGTCACGCAGAAGAGGTTAGAAATCAAGTGTTTCTTAACTTTTGCAGGAACTTCAGAGGCACTGTGGGCACCGAGTAAAGTTTACGAACCAAACACGACTGAATGACGTTTGCTCAAATTCGTCTACACATATGAGAATCCTGTTTTTCCTGTTTTAGTTCGCTCAGTGTTGACCAGGCTTAAAACGCCATAGGACCCCATTCCCAGAATTAATCATAATATTTAAAGTCCAAAAAAGGGTGCACACAAAGATCCCTCTTAGCAAATATTTAATGAAAGATTCCTTTCTATCATGCTAATGTAGACTGAGCTACTAAATGTGTTAATGGTATATACATATATCGTATTTTTCTGATAGATAGTTATTGTTACAGGCAATGTCAAACTGCTGGATATGGACCCAGGAAAACTGCACAATAGACTCCTGTGTGATGTCCATTTTGATGAAAAGTCATTCATAAACAGTACGAGACAACGGCTTATGCACACAGCAGTTCCTGCAAAATTTACATCTGACACTGGTTCTTCAGCAGTATGTGAGGGAACTAGTGATAAGAATAGTTTGTCATCACCTGAACTGAAAGTGAACATTCCAAGGAGAACATACAGTGCAGCTAGTCACCTTCTGGTAGAAACAAACGCAACACCACAAAAGTGTGAACCATTTCCAGACCTGAAAGAAATAGAAATGCCTGCGAGATAAGTTAAAAGAAAACTCTGTATGTTACGTCGTGATGATGAGGATACCCCTAGAAAGCAAAAACTGAAACAGAAAATACATAACATGAACAGATCACTGAAAAACAAAACTTCCTACTTGTCAAAAGTTAAGAGTAGATTATTGCATTATAGGAGCTCAAATAATATTGCCCATGTGTTAAGCAGTTTCTGCTTCCCATCTGATTACTCCAGGGCACTGGCTGCAATGCAGTGCAAGAGCAAAAAATGCCCATGGTCTTCTATCGAGAAAAATCTCTCTCTGATGTTGTTTTACAAACCTCCTGCAGCATATAAATTTTTGCGAAAATTGGGTATCGTATTACCTGGACTGTCCACAATTAGACGATGGATTGGCGACACAAAATTTCTACCAGGGTTTAATAAAAACCTTTTTAGTCAACTTAGCAAGAAATTTGAGGCACAAACTTATTTAGAAAAGGCACGTGTAGTATCTTTTGATGAGATCTCGATAATGCGTCATCTGGAATATGCAAAAGATCTTGATTTAGTAGAAGGTCTAGAAGCTTTGGGTGATAGGGGAAGGAAACCACTTCCTGCAAATTATGCACTTGTTTTTATGATTAGAGGCATCTACAGTAACTGGAAATTGCCTGTTTCATATTTTTTGTCTAATTCAGGAGTAAAACATGTGGATTTATTGGGACTCTTACAGGAACTAATTATTTTATTGCAAAATGCAAACCTAGACCCAAAATTAGTCGTTTGTGATCAGGGAGCTAGTAATCGAAGTGTTGTGAAGCATTTAGATGTTACGCCTGAAAAACCTTATTTTATTGTAAATGGACAGAAATTGTTTTACATTCATGATGTCCCACATTTATTCAAAAGCATAAGAAACAATCTGCTTAGTGGCGACTTCATTTTCAACAATGCTGTTGTTACATTCGAAGATGTCAGGAAAACATATGACATTGATAAGAAGAACAAAAAAAGCAGAATGTTGGTAAAACTCACTGATAGTCATTTGCAACCTGATTCATTCCAGAAAATGAATGTAAAAATGGCAGTCCAGGTCCTCAGCCACTCTGTTGCTGCAGCTATCAGAACTTGTGTAGCGACTAAAGAATTGCAGAGTGATACAGCAGAGAGCACAGCTACTTTTATAGAATTTATGAACAGCTTGTTTGACGTTTTGAACAGCAGGACAGCATTTTCCTCTAATCCATATAGGTGTGCATTATCAGAACAATGTCCAGTAGTAATGGAAACGCTACAGAATGCAAAGGATGTCTTAAGTACCATAAATAAAATTGAAGAAAAGACAGGTAAAATAACGACACCACCATGCATTACGGGTTTAATCCAGACTGTGAATGCTATTGCTCAGTTTTTCCTTGAGGAACAAACTGTCGGCATTAAATTTGTACTGACCAGCAGAATGAATCAAGATGCTCTTGAGCATTTATTTTCTGTGTACTGTCAGAAAGGAGGCTACAACCGTAATCCAACAGTTAGAACACTAAGGTGCTTGTTCCGAACAAGCACTATTAACTCACTAATGAAGCCTTCTGACGCTTCAAATTGTGAGAATGACACTGACAAGATGCTGTTACTGAACAACTGTGAGTTGCAAAAAGAAGGTGATGAATCTCAGCTGTTGGAGAGCTCTGGAAAGGTCGGAATTCCGAACACCCCTGGTTCCTCTACGGATGAAGAAGGGAGTACCATCGAGACCGACGAGTATTTGTCTTCCTCACAGCAAGACCTTTCCTCTGAACAGTGTTCAGTAGCATATTTTGCTGGCTACTTAGCACACATATGCATCGAAAGGTATGGTTGTTTGAAATGTAAGGAGACACTTACTTGTAGCAGTGAGCTTCAAGAGAAGAGGGAATTATTTATTCTCCATAAAAAATACGCAACTGGGAATTTGTGTCATTCTTCAGTGGGACTCAGCGCTCCAACTGTTGAGTTTAGCAACATTATTGAAATGTCTTTACAGGCATATGAGTCCTGTTTTTTACAGTTGATTTATAAGAGAAATATAAATTTTAGGATTGTTAATTACATCAAATCAAAACTTGAAAACTTTCACTGGTTGGACGATGAGGAATGTGGAGAACACAGACTTTTCATTTTGAATCATCTTGTGAAATGTAAATTGTATTTCAGTTGCAGAACAATGTTCAAAGACAAGTGTAGTAGAACTGTCTCAAAACTGAAAATTATAAAAAATATGTAGTTTATTCATACTGAATTTAAGTACCAAATAAAGATTCTCCGTTAGGCTGCACAAATAAGTTTCGTTGCCTTTCCTTGATCGTTATACCACGTTTAACTAGAAAGAAGTAATGTGTTAGATCTGAGCAAAACAGTACTGCTTGTGACAATAGTAGATGTGCTGACCGCAAAGTTAAGATGTTTACCATCACAGATTTTTTTTTTTTTTAACTCACGATATTTAAAATTTCACAATATTTATTTTTTTCGAAGATATCGTTGTTAAGTGCGTACATGAAATTATATTCGTTTACAACAAACTGTAATCAAATGCAAAATGTGGTTATACTTAAGAACGCTTACAGAAATACTTAAAAAGGAAGCAAAATCTGTTTCTTAAACTTATTTACAGTCTCAATGTGAAAAATATATTGTCGTTATAACTCACCTAATCCATATACATACTCTATGCAAAATAAATAATTATGTTGGTAATGTCAGGACGTGAAACCCACTGCTCAGTGCAATATTTGTCAGTAAATTATCGGATTATATTACAAAGACGTTGAGAAGGTTTTGAAAACTTTCTAGTGTTAACCTGCACGTGGAGATCTTTTTTACCCCCATAATCCATATCAGAAGAGCTGTATAACAAAGAGGAAATAGACGGCGAGTGTAAAACCTATGCGACTGCAATACAGTCTGCATTTAAACAGTAACTCACGAGAAATATTTGTCTGTTACTTTTCATTTATTTCATTTCGCATATGATTGTGAGAAGTATCCCTACAGTAGAAATAAACTTGGTTTGTAGAATTACAGGAGCTAATTTACATTCTTCGATTGAAAACTCGGGAAAAACCATAGCCGATCTGGTCTACAGTCAGCTGTGTGACGAATGCATTTCGCGCGCAATGCTCTAGCCGAACACAAATCAGCGTCATTCACGTCACCGAAGATACAGCGTTGCCAATTCCGCGACATGGACAGGTCAGTTAGCATTGTAGCGTCGCCTGCGACATCTGTTGACCGACGGGAAAACTATTTTTACGGTTGCCTGTTCCGCCGTAAGGACGGTCAATCTGTTTCTTACGTGATCTGGGGTACCATGAGATCAGCGCCACCTTGAGAGCATTGCAGGCATGCTGGAGGGGTATCCAACACCAAGGAAGTAGATGACTGATCAAGGTTACTGATCACTAAGGTGAACTGTTTGAGGATGTTACAGACTTATTGCTGGGTGAAAATGTTCTCCATTATTGTAAACTATATTTCTGGTTGATACTGCATCAACAGTGGGACCTATATTTGCAAATGCAAAGTGGAAGGGCTGCAAGAGCCAATGGGTGGAAAGTATGTTGTTCTTGGCTGCGGTACCAGCACGGTTGGAGGGACCGGGAGTGTATTCACATTGGGTTTTGTTGGGTCGGTTCGAGGGTGGATGCCGAGGAACAGGTGGGTGATGCAACAGACAGTAAAATAAAAAGAAACACATGTAATGCATATGTAAACTGCTTACTTAACTCTCTTCTGCAAGTTCAAATAGTAACCCACACTAGTCCATTACACAGGCATAGCCATCAGAACAATCACAATAACAGCAAGGCAAACTATTACTGCAGTGAAAGCTCCAAATGAACTCCATATTTAGAGTGGCTGGCATTGATGTGGCATCTTCTTAAGCCAGCTCAGTAGTGGGGCTACTCACACATGCAGCACTGGCTGTGTCTACAAGCCAGCTGTGGATGAGCAGGACAGTCACAAATGTTACTGTCAACCTCTAGATAGAATGCCTAGTGTGGTGTCAATAGTGTATGAATAGCAGCAGTAGTGGGGGGAGGATTGAGCACAGGTGCCACTGAGGAGGCAGGAGCCTAATTTGATGACAAGCTGCTGCCCACATACCAAAAACCAGCCGTTAGTTGCACGTCCAAGGCAAGGGACAGAAAATCTTCTTCCTCTGGCCAGCCCCAACAGCATCTGGAGGGTCATGGTGGCCCACTCAAGAGTGGGCCTACCTTTTACTGCTGGGGCTGCTGGCACTGTGGTGTCAGTGATGGTGTTGCACTGATGGTCACTGGCTCCTGGGCACCAATTCTGCATGAAAAATCCATGACAATACAGTATTACACAGCCCACACAAGCAAAGCTGATTCTGATGGTGCTTCTGCAGCCCAGTGAGATCCTGTAAGACATATAGAGAAAGGTCCAAGACTTTCCTGATAATGTCTCATTCCCAGTGCCTGTGTCTGCCAAAAACTTTGAAAAAGATGACATTATTAAAATTAAACTTAGAGCATTGTGGAGAGTGGTCCGACCACTGTGGAGAATGCAATAACTGAAGCAGTGTCCTATGTTGGTATCCATGCAAAAGTTCCACTAGTGACTTGCTGTTGCATGGTATGATGAGTGGAAGAGCACTAACACTTGCTCCTGCATACAAGAAGTGCGTAACTTGTTCCTCTGTTGCCTGAATGTTCAGTCAAAGCCTTCTGAGTCAGCATTAGATTGAGGGTGGAAAGGTGCCGCTGCCACATGCATGTCACTGGCATCACGAAACTGCTAACATTCTGCTGATGTGAACTGGTGTCCACTGTGCAAAACCAACACTTCTGGTAGACCTTTGATGCAAAAGTTAGTATCAGAGTCTTGATAGTACTAGCTGTTGTGGTGGATTGTGTGGGTACCACCAAGAGAAACTTGCTAAAGCCATCTACCACAATAAACTAACAAGAATTCCAGAAGGGACCCGCAAAGTCAACATGCAGTTGCTGACAAAGGTGCTAGACTTAAGGCAATTAAAAATTTCTGTGATAGAGCAGCCTGATGTTCCACGCATACTGAACATTGTGAAGTTAATTGAGTCAGTTGTTCAATTTGAGTGTCCATGTGGTGAGTGTGCAGTGGTGCTGGGTCAGCTGCTTAGTGTGTGCAATGCCCCAGTGTCTTTGTTGAAGGAGCAAAGGATTTCCTTCAGAAGAAAGTGTAACACAACCACTCAAGAGTGATCATTGTCTGTGTATAATAAGATTACACCTTGCTGGGCAGAGCAAAAAAGCAAGTACAACTGGATCAGCAATCTACTTAACTGAATGTGGGCAGCCACTGCAGATGTACTGCAACAATATCTTGAGAATGGCGTCCATAGCCCTTGCCTGGACTAACCATCAGCGGTTGATGGGATAACCATCAAGTGCTTCATTGGCCTGAACATCAATGTGCAAACATAAATCTTCAGAAGTGTCAAATGCCAAATAAGCACCAACTGAGAGGCACAGAGAGTGTCTGCATTCAATTGCTTAGCTGTTGGCCTGTACACAATTTTGTACTGATAATTTGAAAGGAGCAGAGACCAATGCTGCAATTTTTGTGCTGTGTGTAAAGGGACTGGTTTGGAAGTGCTGAACAATGAGGTGAGAGGCTTGCGATCCATCATCAAGTAAAATTTTCTGCCATGTAATTATTGGTGGAATTTAGGCACCCCATCTATGATAGCAAGAGCTTCCATCTCAGTCTGTGAGTATTTGCACTGAGTCTTGCAAAGGTAATTAGCCTGTCTAATGATCCAACTTTATTGAGAGGACAGCACCAATCATATAAGAGGATAGATCAACAGCAAGAATGACCAGCTTACCAGGATTAAAATGTACCAAACAATGATTGCTCAGTAGAGCAACTTTCAGTTTCTGAAATGCACTCTCTAATCCACTCAAACAGAACATTCTTTCATCAAAGATGAGGTAATGGAGCTGCAATCTCCTAAGGGACACACGATTATAGGGTGCTGATCATGAAAACTTGTTGCAATTGTCCATAAGCATCATGAAGATCAATCTTGGACAAGAAACAACCTACACCACATTTATGTATGAGTTCCTCAGGCCATGGCAAAGGAAGAGAGTCAGCCACATTCTGGATTTACTGTTGGCTGGAAATCAGCAAATAAGTGTAACCTGCTTGAGGGTTTCTTTATTATCACTAAATGTGATCACCATTGACTGGCTGCTACAGTGTAAATTACACCAGTGTCCTGCCAAGATAAGAGTACTTGTGCCACCTGATTTCTGATAGTGTGAGGGATGTGCCATTCTCAGTAAAACTGTGGTTGTCAATCGTCTCTTGTGGTAGTGTGAGCTGGTTGGTTAGTTTGGAGAGTAAAGGAACTAAAATGTAGATCATCAGTCCCTTTTTCCTTATTCCAACAGGCCTCAGATTAAAACGACTCTCCAAAACAATCTCATCATCTGAAATCTGGAGAAGGAAAAAAGGCACAAACCTAATTGGGAACCACACTGAAGGAGAAAATGAAAGAAGCAAACCGAAGGTGTTAAATTTAACTAAAATGAAAAAAGTGGTAGAAGATGTTAAAACAATATGGCAGATGGCCTGGGCCGGTTAATCACAAGGATAAAAAAGGATGAGCCAGCCACTCTGTAAAACACTAAATCTCCAAGCCAAAAGCAAAAGGCAAGAAGAACAAAGATGGTAAAAGGATGAACATGAAGTAAAACAGAGAGCACCAGAGGGAGTGAGGAAGAGTGAAAATTTAGGTAAGGTGAAGGCCTGGGAGAGAAGGCCACACACCCACCTTTAGACTGAGTGATAGAAACCCCCTTCATGAATAAAACATAAAACTAGATCAGCCATTGAGGCACTGTCACCTAACACCATAGGCAGTATGTCCGAAAGATTAAAGGACAGCCTCAGGGTGGCTAGAATGGGACACTCCAATAAAATTTGGACTACCATCAATCGAGAGCTGCAGCAACACTGGGGTGACTCCTCACAATGGAGCACATGATTGACAGTCAGCAAAGTATGGCTGATGTGGAGCTGGCAAAGGACAATTGGCAGGTGGCTCTCATGGATGACCTCCACACATTTGTCATCTCCTTTATAGTGCACAGTTTATTTGGTGTACTTACGGTGCTCCATGTGGTATTCCAGGTCCAAAAACTTTGCAGCATAAGACTGATTGGAGATCAGTCTCCGATATTCCAACCTCTAGAGTCAATTTAGAGGTAGCCTGTTTGGCCAGCTGGTCAGCAAGTTCATTTTCCGGGATTCCAACATGTCCTGGAGTCCAGACAAAGGCCACTGAATGTCCACAGTTTTCAAGGGCTTAAAGAAACTCCAGGATAGTCATTACCAAAGGATGGCAAGGGGAGCACTGGTCCAGAACTTGTAGGCTGCTTAAGGAGTCACAATAAACGAGGAAGGACTTGCCTGGAGAGGAGTGGACATGCTCAAGAGTACGAGAGCTGTCTATCTACTCTGCAGTGAAAACACTGCACTATTTGTCAAGGAGCATTATCAGTATGTCCAGCATGAGTGTAAGTGAAGTCACCATGACCAGTGACCATTGACAGACTGTTTCCGAGTCCTGTAACTTGCTGAGAAGAGGGAAAAATTGGTGGCGGAGGGTCTCAGGAAGAACTGAGGCTTTTGGGCCTTACGATAAGTCCAGACAAAGCTGTGGCCAAGGCATAGGTCATGAAGGTATACATGAGTGGGCGCAGAGGAAAGGTGGTAGAGGGAAAGACTCGAGTTCAGTGAGAAGGGATCGGACTTTGACTGCAACTGGAATCCCTGATCTGGGTCGCCATTGCGGGAGATAGATTGCCATGTTAGGGAAAAGCATGTTGAGGTCAGCTGCAAATGTGCATGACCTAATTTGTGAGCAATTGTTGTCACCTGATCTGCAATGGAGGAACCCCAGCTTCCACAAGTAGGCTGTTCACCAGGCTCATTCAGAAAGCTCCTGTTGCAAGTTGAACTGCACAGTGGTGTGTAGGGTCCAGCACCCACAATGCTGAAGGCGATGCTGAACCATACGCCATTCTCCCATAGTCCAGACGGGACTGCACAAGAGCTTCATACAACTGCAACAGTATAGGGTGATCTGCACTCTAGATGGTAAGACTTAGGCATCAAAGAATGTCAAGATACCACCAGCACTTTTCCTTAAGCTGACAAAGATAGGGAAACCAAGTTAAGCTGGTGTCAAAAACAAGTCCTAAAAAGCAATAAATTTCCATCACATTGAGCAGATGGTCATTGAGGTAAAGTTCTGGATGTGGGTTAACGGTATGATATGATAACAAAAGTACAATATGCAAGTCTTTGTGGTTGAAAACTGAAAGCCATCAGAGGGGGCCCATACCTGCACCTTTCATATGGCTCCCTGCAGTTGACGTTCAGCCACACAAAATGTAGATGAGCAAAACGAAATACAAAAGTCATCAGCATATAAGAACAGTGATACTGAGCAGCCCACTGCTGCTGTGAGACCATTAATGGCAGTCAAAAAGAATGGAGTGCTCAGTACAGAGCTCTATCGGACCCCATTCTCTTGGATATTGGGAAAACTGTGTGATGTACCAAGTCAAACTCAGAGGGTGTGGAGTGACAAGAAGTTCTGTATAAAAATAGGGAGCAGGCCCCAGAGGCCCTGCTTGTGTAATGTAGCGAGGATGTGGTGGCACCAAGTGGTGTCATAGGCTTTTGTCAAGTCAAAAAAAGACAGCAATATGGTGTTGACAGAGGGAAAAGGTCATTCAGATGGCAGACTCCAAGTATACTAAGTTGTCAGTGGTGGAGCAACCTTGGTGAAAACTGCCCTGGATGGAGCCAGAAGGTCCCATGACTCAAGGAGCCAACACAACCACCAGCTCACCATGCATTCAAGTAACTTGCACAGAATGCTGGTGAGGCTAATGGGATGATAGCTATCCTATCCATAACTAGCAGGTACTTACCAGGTTTTAGCACTGGAATGATGATACTTTGATGGGAACTTGCCATTACTCTGGATGCAGTTAAAGATGGCAAAGAGGTGGCACTGGTAATCCACTGACAGATGTTTAATCGTTTGGTGATGGATGTGGTCTCACCCAGAGGATGTGTCAGGACAATAATCAAGCATACTGAATGGAGCATTATACAGCTCTGGGTGGTGTATAGCAAAAGATAGATATTGTCACTCCACCTGCTGTTTTAGGGTACTGGTACACAAGGTGGGGTGGTAATTCTCAGATGCATAGGTTCAAGCATAACAATCAGAAATATGCTCTGCGATTGCAGCTGGGTACGTATATGCAGCGCCGTGTGTGAAAATTCCAGGTATACCTACAGGGATCTGATATCCATAAAGGTGTCTCAGCTTTGTCTAAACCTAGGGAGGAGAGGTTCATGTACCAATGGTGGAGACATCATTCCCAACACACCTGCCTCTACTGTTTGTTTAGTTGACAAATCTGGGTATGGAGCCATTTGAAGGCAGAGAGGTGCTCCAGGGATGGGTGTTGGTCATGATGTTGGAGGGCCTTCCTACAGTCTCTAATGGCTGCTGCTATTTACAGCAACCATCAAGGCAGTCTTTCACCAGGGGCAACATGAGGAACAAGGGATTGACAATTCAGCTGCAGACACAATAGTAGTAGTAATAGTCTGGATCACCTCATCAGGGTTGCTATGCAACAGAGATCCAACAGTAGGAGCAGAGGTGAAAGTGTGCCAGTCAGCCTTGGTAAGAGCCCATCTGGTTAAGTCTCCAGGTGAGTGACACTGGGAGAATGATGGGAAGAGCAGAAAGTGGTCACTACCACACAAGTCATTGTGAGCTGTCCAGTGGATAGATGTTAGAAGGCCAGGACTGCAAACTGAGAGATCAGTGGCCGAGTATGTGCCATGTGCCACACTGAAATGACTGAGGGCACCTTTATGTAGGAGGCAAAGGTTGAGGTGAGTTAGGAGATGCTTGACATCTTTACCTTGGCCAGTAATCTTGGTTCCAACCAGCAAAGGGTTATAGGCATTAAAATCACCCAGAAATAGAAAAGGTGAAGGGAGTTGGGAAATTAGTGCAGCCAATATAGGGCATGGGGCTACTACACCTTCTGGAGGAAGGTAGAAGTTACAGACAGTAATTTCCTTAATTGCCTCACCGTGACAGCCACAGCTTCTAAAGGTGTTTGAAGAGGCACAGGTTCACTATGTAAAGAGATAAGGACATATATACGTACCCCACCTGACATCGTGTTACAGTCAGTATAATATTTGTAATACCCCAGATAGCCACAAAGGGCAGGGGTCCACATTGCTGGAAACTAGGTTTCCTGAAGCGCAACGCAAAAAGCAGGTGTGATGTTTAAGAGTTGTCATAACTCATCCAGTTGGGGGAAAAAAACACCGTAATTCCACTGGAGGATGATGCTTTCTGTTGTCTGGGAAGGCACGAGATCACCAAGGAGGCAGTTTATGCCTCAGTTTCACCTTCTGCCACCTGTGGAGGGCCGGTGGCCTCTGTGTCCATTGGTTCTGAGGCTCCGGGGAGAATTAGGTCCTCAAGGGACACTAGGATCTCCAACTCATCCTCAGAATTGGAGCCTGCCAGAAGTGGTGGTGTGGGGGCCACCAGGCTCTCTTTCTTCTTGAGAGGCTTCTTCTTTCACTCCTCCCACTTTTCTTTTGATTTCTCTGGTTGGGATAGTTTCTCTGACTGTGTCTCAGGAACCAGTGATAGCGATGCCCTATCAGCAGCTTGTGGCTCCTTCAGCCACTGGCTGTTGTCCAACTTCACCACAACAGAAGCCTTAGAAGATAATGTCCCAACGGACCCCTTCCTTGTGAGAGGAGCCAGACGGGGCTGTTGCTTCTCCAGTCAAGGAGTGGGGACAATGTCCCTGATGTCTGGGCAGATTTCTCCTGAAGCAGCAAACAAGAGGGCATGCATAATCTGGCAGCCCTGAGGGCCCACTATTCGAGGTGCCGCTGGTGGTGTTACCGTTGCCTAGATGAAGATGAAGGCACTGATACCAACCCTATACACACAACTGATGAAGTGTACACTGCGAGTTAACAAGCATTTTGCTCTCATTTAAGTATATGTCCCAAAGAGTCAGCCTACAGGAATTGTGAAACAAACCCTGTCATCCAGGACCGTGTACCACAAAGGGCGCAGATTCACCATGAGATGGGGAAATTCACAGGCGTCTATTGTCTATTGAGGCCTAAGTGCTGTAGTGCGCAAGTAGGACAGATGAGAACCTACATCATAGGGAAACATGGCAGAAGCCATTGTGGCCAAGGAGATGTAGCAGTGTTAAATGTGGTGGACCTAAGATTGGCCATAAAGGGAAATATTTATGAAAACTATTGAATTCTGTAGTCATGCAGCGAATCAAGCCACAGTAATTTTAATCTGCCATCCTCCATAAATTTTCATGGTAATCCCAATAAAATTTGAATATTGATCATATCTATAACAGTTTAGGATTTACTGTTAAAGTGAAATTAACAACTTTTGTAACAAAGACCTGAATGCTAAAATCTTAATGCTTTGGTTGATCTTAACGATCAACATTTCATGTAGAAGTGCATCATTAAAATGACTAACGTTGTAAATATCAACTCTGTAACTTTATTTGTTTAATAGATACAGTAAATTTAATTTATCAGTACTTTCAGTTAAGCATCAGATCATCATTTCCTCCACACAAAACACATTGAACGATGACAGCATGACACCTTTTTGAGTCATTATGTAATAGAATATTTGTTGTAAAGTCTAGTGCATTATAGTTACTTCTGTTCTTTATTTATTTGTCAGAAAGCACATTGGTGCAAAGTTACTGGCTGTGACATTCAAAGTTAAGAAGGAAATTGTATTGGTTTTATGAAAAAGAATTTGTAGCGATCGTACAGTAATAACCTGTACTTTCGTGCATACCTATGTATATGTCTTTGCTATATTTATGACCTTTGGAGCTGCTTCGCCTAGAGAGTTGGTAGAAGTCGAGTGTTTACTCTTGCACCGTGATGTTAACCTGTGAACGTTATCTGAATAAATTGTTATTGTGCTGTAAGAAGTTGGCTTATGGGACTCAGTACCTACCAAAACTCTAAAAATTTAATGTTCATTATGTAATGGATATTATTGCTACTTTATTTAGAATGTGAAAGTGGTCAAGCTTTGATTATTTAAATATGTTAAAATGTCAAGTAATGTAGAATAAGCTGTAGCCAATCAGACGGATGGCTTCAGGAAAGAAAACTGCACCAGTCAGTTGAGCAAAGATGTTCAGCGCATGGGAAATGCAGTTGGGGATGGGCAGAGAGGGACAGTTCTGGTCTAGACACCAAAGAGTACAGTTCGGTTAAAAAAAATGGCTCTGAGCACTATGGGACTTAACAGCTGAGGTCATCAGTCCCCTAGAACTTAGAACTACTTAAACCTAACTAACTTAAGGACATCACACGCATCCATCCCCGAGGCAGGATTCGAACCTGCGACTGTAGCGGTCGCGCGGTTCCAGACTTTAGCGCCTAGAACTGCTCGGCCACCCCGGCCGGCAGTACAGTTCGGCTGGAGACACCAAAGTGGACAGTTCGGATTGAGATGTGAAAGCGGATGGTTGATCTTTAGGCAGATAGGAAGTGAAACAACTTAGAAAATTTTGCGTTGTGTGGTATCATGGCACTCAGTCTGTTAGGGGTGAGCAGCCGCACGCCTGGTGTGAACTCTAACTTTTTGCATAGACAACTTGTATGTTCCGATGAGATTGTAGATGATCAAACTGTGTCAAATGGATATGTGCTCAAGTGTAGCAGTAACACTAAATAAGACACTTCTGCTATTAGTTTGCTTTCTGAATAAACATTATTCTATCAAAGTCGCAACCGTGTGGCCTACATCATTTATGGGTCGTTAATTTAGTTGCCGATATTATTATTACTGTTATTATAAGTTTCGGTAACTTTGTATTTCACAAACTTGCCATCAGCCAGGCCATTTAACCAAAGGGTCACAAGTGTCTAATTTATGGTGTGTAATGCAACATGTGTGGTTCATCCCCTAGACGAGTTTGAGCCAAGACATTTCTACAAAGAGAAACTGCATGTGAGCCTGAACATCTTTGGGATGTTAGCTCACAACACCTCATCGCTGAAGATTGGTGCACAACTCATTGTTGGACTGGAGGATGAGATCTCTCTAGGATATAATCCCTTGGACCATATTTAAGCTCTTATGCTGGGGGATGGAGACTGGTACGTCACCCAGCTTGTCACAGGTAAACAATGCATGTGACTGGGCAGGGGATGCTGTTCGTATCAAACCTGAACCGTTCCTCATTTTGGATTTTCTTGCCACTTCACCAAAATTGTCTTCTAAGTGCTCAACAAAAAAAGAGGCTTTGTTGTTAAAAAGGATTCCCCATCAGACCTAGTGCAAATTAAGTATAAAGGAGAACATGCCTCTTCATGATCTTGAGCCATGCATTCCTCCTATTGTAGCCAGGAAAGGGAACAACTTGGGGTCGTAGCTCCCAGCATTGTAGTGCTCCATACCTCACTTAGAGACTGCTGGGACAGATCGACCACCAGCAACAGACAACTTCATCAGCCCTGATGCCGCCCACTCTGATCAGGGCTCTCTCCATGGGCACCACTCAGCCACCGCAAAGGCCACCTTGTGCAATGGCCATTTCTGGGAGTGCTACACCTTGGCATACGTGGGAGGTTGCAGCTCAGGCATCGGCAGTGCCATCCCTGTGTAGTCAGGGGGCTATGACCAAAAGGGTACATGATAACCCCTCCACTATGGACTGGATACCATCCTGGATATCGGGTGTGAAAGATACATTATGATTATGGGTGCAGAAGAGGACATCAGACAATGGGGGCAGATAATGCACCCCATGAGGTGTCCTTGCTTAAATACCTGGAGCACATGTGGAGTTGCAGGGCCATGACAACAATAGGTGCAGGAGATATTGGATAAATGATACACCACATAAGGTGTCCTTCCCCAAATGGCCCACACTTCAGAAAAATATGGAAGATGTGGAGGCCAGGCCCTAAAAGGGGACCATAAATTATTAGGCTGAAAAGTGGCAGGAATACCTCAGCCTATTCTAACCCCTAATCCCACAGGGGGAGTGGTAATGTGAGCCTCAAAATTTAGCTTTGCCTACACCATCTTGAAAAATATCACTAAATTCATCACACAGTTTAGCTACCCTGTCTATAGGCACAAAAGAGTTAACAGAAAGAACATGGTATTGAATGTGCAAACCAAACAAATCAAAATAATCTATGCCAAAAATGTTTTCACTGGCATGTAAACACACAACAGTAAATGAAACTGTCTTGGTAACACAACGAAAAGTGGCAAGTAGGCTGCAAATACCTAACATACGAATTTCATGCCCACCCAAACCAAAAAGAGTTGCCGGTGACTTATGCAGTTTGGGTTGCCTAATAGTTTGTAAGTGGTTCTGTTCATCTTAGTCACTGATACACCAGTGTCCAATTGTATGAGTATTTTGCAGCTAGCAATCTGCAGTGTGACAAACAGTTTATTTGCCTGATGCTGAATAGAAGAAGTGTGTGACTTCTCTGGTGCTGTACTTGGTTTGCACTGTGTTATACTAGAGTCACTACTTGGCTTTGAAAAAATTGTACTGACATTCATTGACTGAGAGTTTGGAGAATACATAAAGTACATGTTGGACTTGCATTTTTCTAGACAGACCGCTTGAATGTGACCACACTTACCACAATGATAACACTTAGCATCATGACAGGGGCACATCTGGCATTTGTCTGCTGTTAAATACCAAGGGCAAGATTTAACACTGCTAGCCTACTGCCTAGCACACTGGGTATGTTTACATCTCTGCCTTGTCTGAGACTTTGCATGCTACAAAACCTGTTTACTATTATTCTGTCTAGCACAAACAGGAGCAGAATCGAAGTCAATCACTGCACTCTTATAAAAGTCCTGATGCTCCAGTAATTCCAAAACCTGTTGCAAAGTATGATCAGGATACTTAAGAATCTGCTCGCATATGTAAAAATCTGACACATTTTTAATAGTGGCATCCATGATCATTGCATCACTATAATAACCTCACACTTAAATCTGCAATGGTGTGTAAGCCCCTCTAAGTCTAACACCCACAGCTTACAAATCTGATTAAGTTGCCTCTGCAAATGAAAGAGTTTGTAACATGCAGCTGCCACATGAATCTGTTCATCAAAATATTTGTTTGGTGTTGCAAATAATTCTCCATAAGAAACAGTTCCAGGGCTGGCAATAAGGAAAGTTTGTGGGCAAGCCTTTACACTGACACTCTGTCACTTGCTAGAAAATAAGGTTGCCTCTAATGTGTGCATCAAGCTGTGCTCAGTACTTGAACCATACCTCATGCACTCCATCAAATTCTGCATCTGCTGCACCCGAATCTGAACAATCTCCTCTACTGACATTTCTTGCATAGGACTAGCCACAATCAATACATGCACAATTTACAATGAGAAAGTATGGACAACCTCTGAAAAAAATGAATTAGAGGCACAGAAAAGAAGGAAAAAAATAAAGAAAGGCAAGCATGGGGTAAAGCTTGGAACACCTGTAGGTACTATCTGATCACCAGTTGTTGGGTCAATCCAGAGGTGGATGCTGAGGAACAGGTGGGTGCTGAGAAAAATAATTGAATCGTCAATTGTTGAAACCAAATAAGTAATTTTTTTACACTTTTCAGGAGAAACAAAAAACTGAATACTGCCATATGTATTACAGCTACATTACTGGGAGTTTTCAGAACTGAAAGTGACTTCATTCTGCTTTTATTGAAAAAGAAATAATTAACTTAGAGTACATCATTTCAACATTTAATGATATCAAAGTTTTTTTGACTAATTTGGTTTCAGCAATTTACAATCATATTTTTTACATTTTTAGTATTTAATCGTATGAACACTTCATAATACATTAGCATGGTCTGGCAAAATAGAACAAACTGATTATTTTAACAGCAATAATGAATAGTTGTACATTAGTTATAATTTTAGTCAAGATTAGATTAGATTTACTTTCATTCCAATTGATCCATTGTGAGGAACTCCTCCAGGATGTAGAACATGCCAGAAAAAAATACATGATAAATATTTATAACTAAAACAAATAAGCTAATGTACCTTCCACAGGTCCCAAGTGGAATGATCATCATTTTTATAATGAATACTATATGAAAGGATCATTTTACAACACTCATGTACTAGGATCACATGAATGCACTAAATTTAAAATTTAAAAAAAAAATGTTTGTTTTATCCATCTTTTGTATTGGCCGTGTTTACAGTTAAAATTTTGGGATCTGCGTAACTGGCGGACCTCAAATCCAAAACTGTTTGTTTTGTTTATAATAGAACTACTACAATACTTATTTACAATGAACACATTACTGCACTGAAATGGTGCAGAAGTTAAGATACACATAAATCAGTTGGTTCTACTGAGAAATTCATCAATGGAGTAGGAGTTGGCAATAGGCTTCTTTTAAACTGAATTTTATTAGTTGTTAAGCTTTTTATGGCTACTGGCAAGATATTGAAATTGTGTCTTCCTGAATAATGCCCACTTTTTTGTACAAGAGTAAGTGACTTTAAATCCTTGTGAAGATTATTCTTATTTCTAGTATTGATTCCATGAACTAAGCTGTTGGTTTGGAAAAGTGATATATTTTTAAAGACAAATTACATTAAGGAATAAATACATTGGCAAGCATTAGTTAGTATCCCTAGTTCCCTAAACAGGCCCCTGCAGGATGTTCTTGAGTTCACACCACTTATAACTCTTATTGCACATTTTTGTGCCTGGAAAACTTTAGCTTGGCTTAATGAATTACCCCAAAAAATAAACCCATATGACATTATGGAGTGAAAGTAAGCATAGTATGCCAGCTTTTTCATTTTTATATCCCCCGTGTCTGACACAATTCAGATCGCTAATAGAGATTTGTTAAGATGCTTCATTAGTTCTGTGTTGTGCTCCTCCCAGTTTAATTTATTATCAAGCTGTAATCCCAAAAATTTAACACTGTCCATTTCTTCTACCTGCTTGTCATTGTATGTTAGGCATATACGTGTGGGACATCCCTTACAAGTTCTGAACTGCTTGTAGTGTGTTTTTTCAAAGTTTAGTGACAAAGAATTGGCTAGGAACCAGTGATTAATGTCCACAATATTTTATTAGCTGATCTTTGTAAGACTACACTTGATTTGCTATTTATTGCAACGTTTGTAACATTGGCAAACAAAACAAACTTGGCATCTGTTAATGTTACTGATGAAAGGCCATTGATATACACAAGTAAAAGTAAAGCCTCTAAGATGGAACCTTGTGGGGTCCCACATGTAATTAGTTCCAAGTTTGATGATGCCTGATAGTTTAATACATGTCTCTTTCCTAATAACTCCCTTCGTTTCCTGCCAGAGATATGGGATTTGCACCATTTTGCAGCATTTCCTGTTACACCATAATATTCTAATTTACTAAAAAGGATATTGTGATTTACACAGTCAAATGCCTTTGACAGACCACAATGCATACCTGTTGCCTGCAATTTTTTGCCTAATGAATTAAGTACATTTCCACTGTAAGTGTAGATAGCCTTCTTAATATCAGAACCCTTTAGAAGCCTGAACTGTGACTCTGATAGTATGTTATTTGTGATAAGATGGTTATAAAGCCAATTGTACATTACCTTTTCTAAAATCTTTGAGAATTCTGGCAAAAGTGAAACTGGATGGAAATTTGACACTATTTCTTTATCTCCTTTCTGGAACAGTGGCTTAATTTCAGCATACTTCAACCATTCAGGAAATATTCCACTGATAAATGACTGGTTACACAGATATCTTAATATGTTACTTAACTCAGAATCACATTCTTTAATTAACTTTGTTGATATTTCATCATACCCACTATATGTTTTTGATTTTAAAGAATTTATGATGGACATTACTTCTGCTGGCATAATGAGGGTCAAATTCATGTTATGGAAGTTACTTGAAATGTCTGGTTTGAGCTATCCCATGGCAGCATCTACAGAAACTGACAACCACATCTTTTTCGTAACAGTTATAAAATGTTTGTTAAAAATTTCTGCAACACTATACAAATCTGTCACTAATGTATCATTTACTCTTAATGCTATTTGCTCCTCTTCATGTCTGGTTCTACCGGTCTCCTCCTTCACTATATGTCATATTGTCTTTATTTTGCTATCTGATATGACTATCTTTTCCTTGTAATATATTTGCTTTGATGTCTGTATTACAGTCTTTAATGTTTTGCAGTATTTCTTGTAATGCGCTATAGTATCAACATCAGAACTGTTTCGGATTGACAGATACAGTTTTCTTTTTGTTTTACAAGATACCTCTACTCACTGAGTAACCCATTGCTTCTTTGTAGACTTTGCTCTAACCTTGGTTAGTTTTGAGGGAAACAGTATTCAAATAAGGTAAGTACTTTATTAGCAAAAGTGTTAGATTTTTCATTCATGCCTTGAGTGCTGTAAACATCACTCCAGTGAATGTCTCTGAGGAGTGTCCTAAAATAATCAATTTTTGGCTTATTGATTACCCTTGAGTTCAGATTTTATATCCTGTTCAGTATTAACATTCAACAGAAGGAACTGCATTTCATGGTCTGAGAGGCCATTGACTAATGGTTTTGTAATATAATTTTGTTCATTGGATTTTTCTATAGATATTATCACTGGCCAAGAAAGCATTTCTCCATAGAATGATCTACTTGCAGCAGGCATATATTCAATGACTTCCTTCACACTTCCATCTTCATTCTAGAAATAGGCATTGTTTGAGCACACTCTCTCCTCCACATATTTTATATTTAACAACGAATTTTACAAACAATCTGATGGTGTCGCCATGGGGAGTCCTTTGTCTCCCCTGGTGGCCAATCTTTTTATGGAGGATTTTGAGGAGAGAGCACTCAACTCTGCCACTTTTAAACCGACAGTATTTTGGCGGTATGTTGACGACACTTTTATAGTGTGGCCTCATGGTCTGGACCGTCTCCAAGAATTTTTACGTCACATGAACTCCATACATGAAAACATAAAGTTTACCATGGAGATAGAGAGAGATGGTTGTCTGCCATTTTTATACATCTTGGTGCGATGGAAGAGTGACGGCACACTTGGTCACTCGGTGTACAGAAAGCCCACTCATACAGACCTGTATCTACAAGCTACTAGTTGCCACCATCCAGCACAAACAATGGGCGTTCTCAAAACCTTGGTCCACCATGCCCATACTATCTCTGACGCCGACAGAACTGGAACGCCTGCAAAAAGTATTTTTGAAGAATGGCTTTTCACCTAGGCAAGTGAACAGAGTGATGAAGACCTACAAACGACGGAACAAGGAAGAGGAAGAGGCCTTCAGGTCGACTGTTTATCTACCATTTATTGGGAATATTTCTTCACAGATAGGCAGAATATTGAGAAAGTATCAAGTGAGAGTCATCTTTCGCCCTCCTTCCAAAATTTCATCGCTGGTGGGATCCGTTAAAGACGACCTGGGCCTGCGTAAACCAGGTGTTTACAAAATTCCGTGTGAATGCGGCAAATCATATATAGGGCAAACAACACGAACTGTGCAGGAACGCATTGTGGAACACCAACGGCATACTCGCCTTCTCCAACCCACCAAGTCCGCAATCGCCGAACATTGTATTTCCACAGACCATTCCATGAATTACAACGACACAAAAATTTTGGCCCATACATCAAACTTTTGGAGCTCGATTATCAATGAATCTGTGGAAATAACATTGTCTGACAACGGGACTCTCATCAATCGAGATAGCGGTTATCAGCTGAACTCTGCTTGGAATCCTGTTATAGAGAAACTTCGTAGTCGACGTAGTTATCTGAATAAAGATGGAAATCGACCTGACACCGATATGCCAGGCTTTCACAGTGGAGGGCGCGAGGCGCAGCGCACGGAGCCGTTATGAATGCGCGCACTGAGCAGCACATGCGCAATGTCACCTCAGAAGGCTTTAAATAGCGGAGCTCAGCGCGTACTCGCCAGTGCTACTACAGTGGCATTCACCTGAAGATGGCCAGAAGACTCTGCGCCGAAATATCATGGCAGGAAGTTATTGATATCCAGCAGTTCTCCCATGTTTTTATGGAACAGGTACTTGGTTTCTTGGGTAGGCCATTGGAATGCTGTCCATTATCACGGAATGATGGGTTCATGTCTTTTTCTTAAGTGAAAAGTATGTCTTACTAATCCATCGACATACAGATTTGAAATACACATGAATTCATCACTGCATGTACGTTCAGGAAAGGTTTCTTGCAAACCAGTTTCCTTTCACTCCCAAGCATTATATGGTAAAGAAACATTGCATCCCTACAGTTTTCACAACATTCTGCATCAGATTTCTGAGGACGTCTGTGCTTTATTTCCTTTGCTCCAATAAGGCACTGCAGATGTGAGTCCTGAGCATCTTTGGTACGAAGATCAAGAAATCTTGCTAAAATATTATTAAGCTGAATACGTCAATGGAGTCATAACATTTCATTCTGCAGCTGAAAGGAAATTAATGACATAAGAGTGGTATTGCTGGTAATACTGATAACATTTATATCTATACAGTTTCCCATGGTTGTTCCAAGAAAGATTGATATTTACCGGCAAGATTCTCTAACTGCTTTCCCTGGAATCTAATCTCCTCTCTAATTTTGATAAGGCAGTCCTTTGTTATGAGCTGTCTTTACCTTATTTCTGTCATAACCGAAACTATTGTTCTTCCTTTTTGGAGCCATAGTAATACAATCAACTGCCAGTCGATGAACATCAACAGTGACTGTTAGTGCTACAACAAAGGAAGTGGATAATTTCACCAACAATGTGTAGTATTGGAGGAAAACAGATTCTGTGCAGGAATGAGCAGCATCTGTTGAAAAGAAATAATTCAGTGACTTATTTGGTTTCAACAACAAACAGTGTAAAGTGCACCTCCTTTTCTGCCATTTGTAGGAGAATCACATGTTTCATTTCAACAGTAAATGATAGGCTATACTCTTAAATGTACTATTCAGTCAAACAACAAAAACTGAAAATTTTGACTTATTTGGTTTCAACAATTTGCAATTCAATTAGAAGCACATGATACTGCTCAATCATGTAACTAATGAGGAAGCCTTGAATAGAATTGGGCAGACAAGAAGTGGCACAATTTGACCAAAAGAAGGGATCAGTTGACTGGACACATTCTGAGACGTCAAGGGATAACCAATTTAGTGTTAGGGGGAAGTGTGTAGGGTACAAATTGCAGAGGGAGATGAAGAGATGAATACAGTAAGCAGATTCAGAAGGATGAAGGTTGCAGTAGTTATTCAGAGATGAAGAGGCTTGCACAGGATAGAGTATCATGGAGGGCTGCATCAACCTAATCTTCGGACTGAAGACCACCACACAATATGCAAGTGAAATCAAACAGTGGAAAATGCCAAACAGAACAATGACAATATTATGAAAAGGACAGATTGCTACTTACCATGTAGTCATAGACATGCACAACAAAAGGCTACTGAACACGTAAGCTTTCAGCCAGAAGTCCTTCATCTGAAATAAACAACAGACACAAACATATTCACGCAAATGCAGCTCACACACACATAACCACTGTAAGTATGTAACATTGTTTATTTAACTTTCTTCTGCAAGTCCAAATAGCAGTCCACACTAGTCCATTACACGGGAACGTTCATCATTAATGATAACAATAACGGAGAGGCAAGCTACTAACACTGGTGAAGGCTCCAAATGAACTTCACAAATAGACTGGCTTGCATCAGTGCGGCATGTTCTTAAGCCAGCTCTGTGGTGGGGTTACTCGTGTGTTCAGCAGAGGGTCTGTCTATGAGCTAGCTGTGAACTGGCAGGGGAGTTGCATGTTTTATTGTCAACCTCTGGATGTAGAATGTCTAGTGTGGTGTCAACAGTGTATGACACCACTGGTTTAATCTCACTTAACAGTATCATATGGCTGTCCAAAACGTTGTTCTGTGGTTGCTTCACTGTAACTGGTGCCATGACTGGCACAGTTGTGGTGTGGAATCCAGTGATTGAAGTACAGCAGATGTGTGTTGCAGAACCTCAATCACATTTTTGATACCCTAGATGGTGCCATCAGTGACGTACAGTACGTTATCGATGATAGTCGTGACTGTAAACATCTGTACAGACTGTAGCACATCACCTATCCACAAGTTATTAAATACAGACACAAAATAAATGTGTGAAAACATTAATGAGCTAGAGAGAACAAGAAGCAACAAAGAACATGAGAAGCTAATGATAAACTCTACTTGTCACATATCAATTAGTCACTCCTACATAACCATTCTGTTTTGAACTGCCTCCACCCTGGAACTCATGTCCTGTAAGCAAATCTCAAAGAAGACTTTTAACTTCTCCATTTTACTAATATTTGCTAGAATTTCACCTTCAGGTTTGCTACTTCCTCACTGTTTTCTTTTACCTGGTTACTAACTTCATATTTGAAAGCCTGAAACTATTCACTGTTGCTTTATATTAATCTTGATTCTAGTTGTTAATTGTCCTTGTTATTTCTGTTTTCAACTGTTCACTGCTCAATTTTAACTGGTCATTATATTCTTTAAGTTTTAACTGTAGTTGTTCACTATTTAACTCTGGCACCGAACTATTCACCTACTTGGGCACTGTTTTCAGCTTGGAAAACTTGAAACTTTCACTTACTTGAATGGAAAATACTGTCAATACACCTGCAAGATTTAGAGTTTTCATTCTTATAAACTATCTGCAATTTGACCTAACAATTTCCAGCAATCCCATTGTCTTCAAGGTCTTTTGATACCAGTTTTTGCAATAGTGATGACTACGAGGTTACAAATAAAACTTAAGAAAATAAAAATTTAAAGTCACTTATCTTCAACTGCGGTCCAATTGATTATTGGTTGTTTTATTACTATCTGCCACTATTGATTGTTAATTTTGAGATCGATCTGACCATAAGTTCATGAATTTCAGAAATACCTTCATTAATGGTGCTCTTCATTCAAAATTCACATGTAATGTCACCTTCTTCGTCTGAAACATATAAATCCATAACTGTGATCAAATCATCTTTAAATTATTCCAGACAGAGCCAACAATTGTGATGACTCTCTCCTCAGTAACTCATAAACACACAATGTAGAATCTTTAAAATAGTAATTACTGTCCTTTGATGCAAGTGTGTTTGCTAGTACAGTAAAGCCATAGCGTATGAGAAAGATGGCGGCACAAAGAGCAACGTTGTTTAGTACTCGTCTGTTTATGGCTCCATGTTGAATTAATGCTCATTGAAATAACAGTATCCAGGTGGTATGATCCAGGTTTTAATTTTAGAAATGAATACTCTGTGGTTGCAACACATACATACAACCGTTTATTGACTTATTTCCATAATAACTTGAAATACAACATTTCATTTTAGTTGATGAAAGTAATAGTGATTTCACAATGTTCCAATGAACTGAAATTCAGCTTCACTCCATATATCATTCAACAACATGAAATCACACTCTCAATTTTTGGGAAACAAAATCACTAGAAATAGCTTCCAAGCATAAAATCATGATATATACAAACTGTACATCATCATGGCAGTATGCACCAAGTGCTAACATCTACTTCCAACTGATACAACAAACGAGCTGCCTGCAACTCACCTGCTCCTGGCATGTTAACTTGACTAAAAATATTCCTACGTAACAACTGATCTATCAACTGCTTTCAAAGAAAGATATATAAACTGCAATTTGTATTGAACATATGTAAAATAAAAACTCATATGTTACTGTGAAATGCAATTAGCATATTTTTTTAAAATCTTATGTAGAAATGGGGTCTTCATATCCTTGAATTTTAAAATACAAAACATTCTTGTCAACATAAAATAAATGAAGAAACAGTAACAGCCATAAACTATTTTATTGATCAAGTTCTCACAAAAACCAGCATCGTGTAATTCCCAACTAAAGCAGCCTCAAAGTATTCAAAGGAAAGGTGATATCAAAAGATTGAATTTAAATAGCTCAAACCTTGGTTCATTACAATTGCCACTAAGATTCTGCACTATATATGTTTTGTAATTGGTGTAAAGGCATGAGTTACATTTGGTGACATACAATTTGCAACATAAAAACTACAAGTCACATGTTGGCAATAGCAACCACACTAGGTTCAGATACTGAGATACTTGTAAAAAACAATTGAAGTAACAGCCATATATGCTACACCAGAGTGCTGAAGTGTGTACTTATAAAGAACATGGTTTTATACTTGTGCCATGTCTAACATACTTCATTGGGTATCTGTAGCCGGTCTGTGTGGCTGAGCAGTTCTAGGCGCTTCAGTCTGAAACCGCGCAACTGCTATGGTCGCAGGTTTGAATCCTGCCTTGGGCACAGATGTGTGTGATGTCCTTAGGTTAGTTAGGTTTAAGTAGTTCTAAGTTATAGGGTACTGATGACGTCAGATTTTAAGTCCCATAGTGCTCACAGACATTTGAATCATTAGGTATATGCTGGTTGGACATGAGCCACTCATTCACAAGAAAGGGTTCTATTCCAATGCTCCCAAATTAACTAGCCATGGATTCTGTTGCAGAATTGAAGAAGAGGAAGAAGAAGAAGAAGAAGAAGAAGAGGAGGAGGAGGAGGAGGAGGACAAACATTTACATAGCAGAACTGTTATTCCAGCAGTTTTCTAATATATGCATTTTAGCAATGCAAACATGAGCCTAAACATGTGTCTAGGAAATTTACAAAGTAAATGTTCAGTAAAGTTTATATCTTCTCTGGAGGAAATACAGGATCTAGTCAGCTACCTTGATACTGTAGGGACCTGCCCTATTCAGGGCCACTACGCATCAGGTTGGGCAAGAAAAATGGTGCAGGTGAGGTTCAATTTACACTGGGATGCACAGTGAAACAATGGTAACATTAACAAATGTTTATTTCCAGCAACAATGTACAGAGGGACGGCATGCTCTATGCTGCCCAGAGGGCATGCGTGAAATGCACTGATGACATGACAGAGCCTGAGATGTCCATTGCTCTGTGTAATGGGTGGCAGCTACCAGGCACTGTGTGACCCCAAGCAGCCAAAGAAACAAGTGTGGCCACCAGAGTTTGGCTGGCTATGTACCTATGTGCTTACTCACAGTACCCATGTTATGCACTTGGGTGCGACAGCCAACATTCGATGTTCAGTGTCAAGCAGCAATGGGCCATCACCCACCAGGGGTTGACAAGGATAATGGCCGATGACACCTAGGAGGCCGCAAGAGCACACCTCCCCCAGCCAAATTGTAGAAAGCTTGCATCCCATCATTGGCAGAGGCTGGCTGCACACCAGCTTCTCATGTAGTGAAGTTTCCAAGTCCACCAGCTGCTATGTAATGGGTTCAGTGTGCCTCAGACTGGAACTTGGCAAGTTGATCAGTGGGCAAGCAGCCAGGTGATGCTCATCACCAAAGTTAGTCACAGTGTCTCTGAAACTCAACAGACCGTCATTCTTTCAGGTTTAAGACGCAGAGAGAATGGTGGTGCAAGTGAATAATCTGAGCCTCTAGGCTTGATTATTTGTACACTTACTGCTAGTTAGTTAGTTGGTCAGTTAGTTACATGTTCCATCGATCATTTTCATGAGAAACTGTAATGAAGTGGAATGGGTGATTTTTACATTTACATCACAAATTTATTTGTATATACAGTTACATTCTGAATATTTCTAAGTTTTGTTTTGTTTTTTTTTCTTTTTCCAAAAAGAAAGAAAGGTATGCAGATGTGAGTTAGCAACCCTCCACCTTTTACGCAATGCAATAACAGAAATTCTTCTACAGAATAGGAGTTGTCAATGAGAAACTTTCTCAGTTTGTTACCAAATTTTACTTTGCTCTCTGTTAGACATTTTATATCACTGGCTAAGCAATCAGAAATTTGTGTTGCAACATTGTGCACCCATTTTTGTGCTAAAAACAACCTTAATGTGCAGTAATGAATGTCATGTTTCCTTCTGGTATTGTGGTTATGTTCTTCATTGTTCCTTTTCAACTGTTGTGGATTTATGAGGGAATAAACATACCATGAAACAGTAATCATAACACCCAACTCCTGAAGTAGACGTCTATGTGATAACTGTAGATGAGCACCACATATTATTCTTACAGGACATTTTTGCACAATGAAGACTTTATTTCTTAAAGATGAGTTACCCCAGAACATTATTCCATATTATGACATTATTGAGTGAAAATATGAAAAATATTTCAACTTACTTATTTGTCTCTGCCCAAGATGTGGCTAAACTAAGTTGTTTTAAGAATTCCAAAGTGAGTTTTTCCCCAATTGAAGTTTTCGTAAATATGGACCTCTAAGAATTTTGAAGTTTCCACCACATTTATTATTACCTCACCATGTGTTACACTTATCACTGGCATAGTACCTCTAGATGTGCAGAACTGAATATGTTGTGTCTTTTTAAAATTGACAGTGAGATCATTCACAGAAAACCTGTCAATGATACTTTTGAGAACTTTGTTCACCATTTCTTCTGTTTCTGTGCTATGCTTGGATCGATTACAATGCTAGATGCATCTGCAAAAAGACTATTTCTGCTTCTTATATACTAGATGGAAGATCATTTACATATATGAGGAACAGAAGTGAAGACTGAAACTTGGGGAATCCCATACATAATTTCTCCCCAGTCAGAATTATGTCCCTGGACTATATTGCTTGACTTACTAAGTACAACTTTCTGCAGACTTTTTGTTAGACATGACATTATCCAGTGGTTCGCTATAACATCAATGCCATAAAAAGTCAATTTATCTAGGAGAATACTATGATTCACACAGATGTCTCAGAGAGGCCACAGAAAATACCAACTGGCACCATTTTATTATTTAATGCTTGCTAAATTTGGTGAATGAATGTGTAAATGGCATTCTCAGTAAAGCAACCATTTTGAAACCCAAACTGTGATTTGTTAAGGACACTCTGAATTACAAAACTGCTCCATTCACTTTGCCTGTGGGCAGTGTTCCAAACCCACCTGGCTGGAGAGTTTGACGTAATGCCAGCAGTACTTCCCAGTGGCCTACTTGATTAACACATGGGACTGAGCGAGACTCTATTGCCTGGCAGCATCCGGAATAATGCTTTAAAAGAATTTACAGCTCGCAGGCCAAACTTTTTTGGGAGACAGGACACCTATCCCCTTTTAAAAGAGTCATCCTTAATCTTCCAAGATGAGTTTATTAGAATTACTCTTAACCATAAAACCTGCCGATGACAACACCCAGCTTTCACACTGAGCATCCCACTTGAGTTTCTCTGGTATCTACTATTAACATGAGCTTACTCTTAAAGTGCAGTTTTCAGAACCTTATTACAATGCAATCATTAATCTAATGCTTATACCATTTAAATATGTATGACTGTGTTCATTACAGAAAAAAGCACCTAGTAGAAAAACATCACAACTGGTAGCTGAAATGCATATTGATATAATCTTGTGCTACAATTTTCTTGAACAACTGCTCCATTGAAATTTTCCCCTGCTGTGATTCAATAATTTTGTCCAACAAATGCATCAGGTTGGTGTCTGAAAAATGTGTAAAGCTTATTTTGCTATTGAAATACGTAAGTCTCTGTGCAGATGCTTTTTTCTGTAATGAACACAGTCATACATGTTTAAATGGTACAAGCATTAGATCAAGGATTGCATTATAATAAGGTTCTGAATACTGCACTTTAAGAGTAAGCTCATGTTAATAGTAGATATGGGAGAAACTCAAGTGGGATGCAAATGTGAAAGCTGGGTATTGCCATCAGCAGGGCATATAGTTTTATGGTTTTTATCGTCAGCTGAAGAGTTGTGTGAGTAGAATGTACACCAACGAAGAGAAGGTAGAAATGCTACTCATCTATGGGGAATTTAAGTTAGCGGAACAGTAATTGCAACACTGTTTTCTTATGTATGGGTACATTTAGTACAGTAGTTTAGTCCTTTTAAATACTGTTGTGTAGAGTAAGCGTACAGTAAAGGCTGTCCTTCCTACAAACTGCATCGACATAACATTCCTTTTATTGTTGTTGTTGAAGGTAGGTGAAATGCTATGCAGGCAGCGGAACTGCACAGAGTGCAATATCCTGACAAGAACCCACCTTCCCGATGGATGTTTTCTCATCTTGTTGTGACACTTCAAGAAACGGGAAGTTTCATCTGATGACAACGCAATCGTCATAGCACTCACACATATGAAGCTGCCAAAGTTACTGTTCTCACTTCCGTTGCTATGAATTCACTTGTGAGCACACAACAGCTTGAACACAAGATTGGCATTCCTGAAAAAAGTGTACATCGTATTCTTACACGTCAGCGGTTCCATCCTTGCCATGTACACCTACATCAAGAATTGCTTGGGAATGATTTCCAGAATCATGTACAGTTCTGTCAGTGGGCACAGCAGCAAATCCTTGCCAACCCAAACAACTTCTGCAATGTTCTGTTTACCAATGAATATTCCTTCTCAAACAAAGGACAGGTACAAGGAGCATGCGTTAATGGTCCAGCGACAACCCACGCTGGCTTAGACAGGTGGAAAATCAGCATCAATGGAGAGTTAACGTCTGGTGTCGGATACTACAATTATTGGCCCTTATTTCATCAATGGCAGTCTAAACGGCACAGTGTATGCCAACTTCCTCAGACGAATTCTTCTTCCTCTTCTGGATAAAGTGGTACTAACAACCAGAAGGCTTATGTTTATATTAAAAATGAAGAAATTCCTCCTGCTGTATTTAAGGTGTCAATTTTATTTAGGCAACTAGTTTCAACGTTGTAACAACTTCATCTTCGCGCCCATACACTTTTTGACGTCAACTGTGTGCGGCTGATACTAGATGTCAGTGGTGAGATACGGACGTGCTCCGTGTGCAAGGTGGTTAGTAACCACCTTCCACACGGAGCGCGTCCGTATCTCACCACTGACATCTAGCACAGCTGTAAAAACCAGACAACTAAGCACCTCTAACCGTGTTAGTGCCATAACTACTGCAGTTGATTCAGGTTCAATTAAAGTATAATATCAGAAAGATCTGAAGATGGCAATGACACACATAGAACAAATTCTAATGAGATTGTCTGGGGGCCAGTTACGGGTAAAAACATGAAAAACTTTACATTTATTCATTCCAGTTCTGGTGTAAATGCTTCTGTTGCACTAACTCTCAAAGGCAAGACACTATATGATTTCTTCAAATATTTTGTAACTGATGAAATTTTAGAACATGTGACTCACCAAACTAATTTGTATGCAAAACAAGACTTAGAAAGTCATTCAAACTTAACTTGAACAATTTTTAGGATTTTTTTGTTATGGATGTCACTAAATGTAAAACTGAGGATTCCTAATTATTGGTCAAGAAATATGCTCTGTCACAACAATGTAAAAAATGTTATGTCATGCAATTGTTTTGAACTGCTTTTACGTATGTGGCATTTTTCTGATAACAACAAGTGCCCACCGGGAAACCGCTTATTCAAAATTCAACCTCTTATTGATAGATTACTGCAGAGATTTCAAAGTGCAGTTGGGCCGGAGAAAGAAGTTTGCATTGACGAAACACTTGGGCCATTTCGAGGAAGACTAAGTTTCATTCTGTATATAAAGAATAAGCGCCATAAATTCGGAATTAAATTGTTCAAACTTTGTCTAAATGGTGGCTACACCTGGAATATGGAAGTTTACTGTGGGAGGAATGTGAATCCTAGTGTTCCTCTTGCCACTTCTGTTTTTATGAGCCTTATGAGTGCATTACTAAATGAGAGCAGAATCTTACACACAGACAATTTTTACAGAAGTGTTCATCTAGCACACCAGCTTCTTGAACAAGCAACACATTTAGTTGGTACTCTAATATCAAACAGAAAGCTGAATCCTCAAGATGTAGTACAGGCAAAACTGAAGAGGGGGGGAACACAAAGCAAAGGAAAGTACCAGAGGTGTAGTAGTACTGAAATGGAAAGATAAGAGGGATGTTCTGATGCTGGGTACTGTTCATGGAGAAGAAGAAGCAGAAGTTCTAACCAGGAAGGGCACAAAGAAAAAACCAGCAATGATTATTGACTATAATCAGCCAAAGTCTTTTATAGATCTTTCTGACCAAATGATGTCATACTCGCATTGTCTAAGGTGGGGTGTGAAATGGTACAGGAAGCTTGCAATTGAATTGTTGGCAGAGTCAGCACTGGTAAATACTCATGTGATTTACCAATACATCAATAATGAGATGATCTCAATCACAGAATTCAAAGAGGAAGTGACTTTGAGACTACTCCATACAGAAGATGCCGATGAGCCTGAGACATCTCTCACCAAAGCTAATGCGTTTCCTGCAGATTGTGCAATTGTGAACATAGGAGCAGCTAGATGTAGGTGAACAGTGGGCTACGAAAACAAGAAGAATGAATTTGGATAAGAGCAAGCTGTCAAGAAAAGCAAACAAACTGCAGGGAAATGTAAGACTTGTGATTCATATTTTTGCAAAGAGTGTTTTTTCATAAAGCACAGTGCATACAGGTGTTAGAGAAACTAAGTGGAATGACCCAAATTTTTCAGTTTCATTGTTGTTGCAATTAGAGCTGAAGAATGTAAATAAAACTGTATGTGATTTGCAATCTACTGTGTAAGTAATATGACAAACTAAATAATAAATAAATAATAAAAAGAAGAAAAGTCCAATACGACTGAGCCATGTGAGTTATATACAACTCACGAATTCAAATGTCAATAACTACTCTAGAGCTCTTGAAAACCGTAGGCCATGAACATTCTTTGTTACTGGGGCCATAACCTACTATAAACCCAAGTCACAGCACGCTCATGTGAGTTACAACTGCACCATGGAGCTTTAAATGGAAAAATGTCCGTTAGTTGCATTTACTTCATGCGGCCCAAAGAGGTCACTGGTTGCAAGTTATATTTAACTCGCATGGCAATCAATATGTTAAATACACTGGTAAACTAGGGAGGCTCTTATCAGATAATGCCAAAGGAAAGCCTTCAAGAAATTTGTAGCATGTGAAGGAAGGAAACACATACTGATACCCAATTACTATCTTCAAGTGAATCCATTAACAAAAGTGATATGAGAATTACAACAATTAGCATGAAGTTATAGTTCAGAAATACATTCATAGTGGGCACAACTGGTTGTGGAATTTGAGAAAGTACTGAATGAGTTATCACATTCCACAAACAAAATGGTGTCCGATGAAGTAGTTTCATAGGTTAACAAGAGACAACCTTCAAAGAGGAAACAAGGAGAAACACTTACAGCCAGTTGTAGAAAGCAGAGGAAATTAGGAAGAAACACAGAAAATAAGGTTGTACCAGTCACATTCAATGTGGGGATATAGTTCTGGTTCATAATCATCAATTGTGTTCCAATACAGATACATGAATTTAGAATTTTTCCCCTTGTATGAAAGACTGACCATACATTACCAAAGCCAGAGACCATCCAAAGACTGGAGCCATACAAGTGGAATGTTTCCGCAGTGGCAGATGTACTGCGACATGACGTTGAGTCCTGTAACACTGTTGCTGGCTGTCGAACAGAATGCAGAGAGCAAAATATGGAGTCCTTTGCTGTGTCTCTAAATATTGTTTCAAGTAAATGATGCAAAGCTAATGTGTCTCTGTAGTTAGTTTTTCAATAAAACTTTTTATGTGGCACTTAATAATTTAAATATCTTTCTTACTTGACATTGAGGAAATTAATTGATAAGAAAATGGATTCTTTTGCATCTTATGATCTCGGATCACACCTTGACAATGGACTGGCTCTCTCTTTTCATTATTGCTCATAATTATTCTGATACATCAAAATTATATACCTCACAACATACATTTCACAATGTGAAGAACATCGCTAGCTGATTTACATCTGATGCATTTTAAGTCACACATGGATGTGCACTAAATTTAGCTAAAATGTGGAATCTTCTTTAAACTGGAAGGGTATCCACACCCTGTTTCCAATATAAAGTAAGTAGGTGATGTACTGTATATTGGTGGTCAGCCGCTACAGGCTATGACTCACCACGCGAGTCTAAGGCCACACACTAAGCTAACATTAAGAGTTTTAAATCTAGAGGTAGGCTATTACAGATCCAGTGGCAGAATTAGATCTACACAGTATGCATCATTTTTCTTGTTTTTGCTAACAGTTTCATTCATGAAACATTCATTCAGTAACTGTTTTTGTTCATATATTGTTGAACAAATGGCATGTGTTCCAGCAAACAATGAATGTGTAACTAGATTTTGCTATTGACAAACTATATCATACTGTGTTCTGCGTAATTGTAAGTGAGACAGACTGTCATCAACTTAAAGACATATTTATTGTGATAAAATTTGAATCTGTCACAAACTGGCTGAAAGAGAAAGAAGTGTGTGAGTAAGTACGTAAGTAAGGCTGGTAAAGTGCTTTGGCAGGTTAGCAAAATCTAAGGTTTTGCATGTAGAATATGAGATATCATTTGCATTATTTCTTACATGTACAGCTTCGTTAATTTCACAGTTCTATCTTTGTTAATTTCATTGTTCCATCTTCACTAATAATTTCAGGGAGTGCAAGTACAAATTCTTTGGAAACATAATGCAACAATCTGATCTGCAACTGTTGACTCTTTATCAGACTATACTGAAATTGTTTCAGAGCAGTGTTTAGTGAATATGGTTTGTTTAATCAGGGTTGCCAAAAGTTTACCCAAGTGAAATTCCCTGATATTTCCCTGATTTCCAGACAAACTTTAGCATTTTTCCCTGACAAACTTTGAGATCTCAAAGGTAAGTTAAGACATAAGTTGTCTTTGCAGCTACAGTACAAGAAACAATAGTGCAAACGAGGAAATGTCTTAACACTTGCAAGCAGATGGTGCTTCTGAAGTGAACAAAAATCTTAAGTACTAACTTCAACATCTTTTGTAACGAACTGTTTTTAGATGGAGAAAGCAAGCCAGATGGTATGTGCGTTTCATTAAGGCCACTAATGTTATTTTATTTCAATATAACGAAACACATGAGACGACAACAATATGCACAAGACAGATTTAAAATACCTAGACTGATTTCAGAAATAACCTCAGAAAAAAGTAGGCCTCTTGAAAGAAATGCATTAGGTTGGAAAGAACTGTGTAAACCATAACTGTAGGTGATCGCAAATAAAATATTGGTTCTACTATGTTCGCTATTCTTGGTTATTACCCACTGTGTGATACCTATTATTTTAGAGGTATTTTAAGATTTTTCTTTCAAGAAATACATGAGTACATAGCGTACAAACGGCCAGCGGCTGACACAATTTTCTTCTTCTTACCGTCCATACTTTCTAACACATAAACTACTTTTAAAGTGCTAAAATGTACCAGAACAAATAAAATGTCAATAAGATGCCACACTGTACAATGTACTTGAGGTGAGAGAGTCACAATTCCTGAAATCGACTGCCCATGGCCTCTGGCCTGCTGAGGAGCACCACAGTCCTGGGTCCATGGATAAACCATGAAAATCCACTGCATTATGCCACACACAAACAGACTGTGCCTGCGCGCAGATCGGTGAGACTAGATTCCATGGGCAGAGCCCACACATTAGTGGCAACCGAATGGCTTCAGATCGGCAGTCCCAATCCATTACAGATACCCGCAGAAAAGGCCAGCAGTTTTGGCACCTCACAGAAAGCTAGCGTGTGGCCGCTATTCACAAGCCACAGACAACATGTAGTTGAAATGAGACCACAGTTATCAATCCATGCAACAGGTAACTCATTAAAATACTCTGGGAATCGATAATAATGAGGATGGGCAGCAACTCACCATAAAGAGGATTGCTAAGCCACAGACAGGCATGTAGAAAAGACAGTCACCCTCTCAAAACTAAATTTTCAGCCACAGCTTTTGTCAGGAAACGAGAGCACACACACATCACTCACGCACAATTCACACAATCACTCGCACACAACTCGTGCACACATGATCACTGTCTCTGCCTGCTGTATCTACAGTCTCTGAAGATCAGATCCAAAACAGCTGCTAGGCTAACGGAAAGAACTGTTGGCAGCACTGACTGCAAGCTGAGGGGAGTGGTAGGAAGGAGAGAAGCAGTAGTAATGAGGGAGTAGGGAAGCGGCACACGTACCCAGCTGTCCCAGCCAGTGACGATGCACAACACCTCAATAATCAAACCATTTACTGAAACAACGAGATTTTTCCAGTGTTTCTTTTCTCTTCAAATTTATCTGATGTTTCCCTGATTTCTCTGATGTGTGTGAAAGTCCCTGATTTCCAGAACCTATGGCAACCCTACTAATGTTCTATTTCTATTGATGTAAGAATCACTCTTTCCAATAATGGAACTGCCCAAGGCAATCGTGGCTTAATTCTAGTGATGCAAAGGCATCCAAGCCATTACTGTCACTACTTTGAGAAATGAGTGATTGAACAGTATCATTTGTCACACCTTGTAAAGAATTGTAATGCATGCCCCCAGCGATGCTTCAATCCTATTTTTCATTTCATTTCATTTATTGTGCATATTTACAATAAAATACCATAATTAACAAATTACATATTTATCTTTTTACAATTACAGTGTATTACATGTTGGCCCAGAAAGCAACCATCGATCAGTCACACTCGGAATACTTCAGAAATCCCATCATTTCAAATTTTTGTAATTATTTGATGTCCAGTTTTTAGTTTCATGTAAAATAAATAAATAAATAAATAAAAACACATTATCATCTCCATCATAACTGCAATTGAATTAGTCTGTCAGTCGGATTTTGTCCGAAGAAGCAAGATGTAAACAACAACACAAATGTACGAGTATCTCAAAACTTGTCACTTCGACAATTCTATAACTAAAAATGAGTAATGTATTTGGAATATTAATTCTTCTCCAATTCTGACTGACTGTGTAATCCAGAATATTATTACAATAATGAAAATGTGAAAAGGAACACATACTAACAAATTTTCTCTCTCCACACGAATGCTCTGTGAAATCTAGAAATTATACAAAGCAAACGCCATTTCATGTCATATCTTTCTAGTTTCTGTCCTCGTATTCATCAGTCCTTATGTCTGAAACACAATATCTTTTCTCCATAACTTAATTTTCTACATCTACATTTATACTCCGCAAGCCACCAACGGTGTGTGGCAGAGGGCACTTTACATGCCATTGTCATTACCTCCCTCTCCTGTTCCAGTCACGCATGTTTCGCGGGAAGAACGACTGCCGGAAAGCCTCCGTGCACGCTCGAATCTCTCTAATTTTACATACATGATCTCCTCTGGAGGTATGCATTTGGCTGCAATTTTCTAATGCTGCAACTTCTCTGTATACTACAGCATCATCCGCGAAAAGCCGCATGGAACTTCTGACACTATCTACTAGGTCATTTACATGTATTGTGAAAAGCAATGGTCCCATAACAATCCCCTGTGGCACGCCAAAGGTTACTTTAACATCTGTAGACATCTCTCCATTGAGAACAACATACTGTGTTCTGTTTGCTAAAAACTCTTCAATCCAGCCACACAGCTGGTCTGATATTCCATAGGCTCTTACTTTGTTTATCAGGAGACAGTGCAGAACTGTATCGAATGCCTTCCGGAAGTCAAGGAAAATGGGATCTACTGGGGAGCCTGTATCTAATATTTTCTGGGTCTCATGAACAAATAAAGCAAGTTGGGTCTCACACGATCACTGTTTCCGGAATCCATGTTGATTCCTACAGAGCAGATTCTGTGTCGTGTGTGTAAATCTAGAGCATGCATTGGGGAAGACACATGCAGACACGAACTCAGAGCAGAGAATGTAACAGTGCATGCAATCAACTGGCCACTCCACTCCCAGTACAGACTGGAATCAGCTGGCCCCTCTTCGCAGTCTACCATACTGCATTGCCTAGTTAATTCTTTTGGCCCTCACAGCTGCTGTTCCACAAACGTTCTGCTCATGTAAACTCAGCCAAAAGCAACTGTTCAACAGGTACTTTCTACAATTGGTTTATACAGTTACTACAGTTTGAAGAAGCTTACAGGTGAACATCTGAATGCATTGGATAATAAGTTAGTTGTGGTTCATACTTTGAGAGAAAAAGGTTATAGTGTTTTGTAGTACATATCTTGTTACACTTTTTGGTTAATATGAAAAACAGAATGGATTATATGGTTATTTTATAATGTCTTGTGAATAATCATATCTATTAGATGTTCATATTATTAACATCACTTAGAGAGAGAGGAAAGATAGAGGGGGGGGGGGGGGGAGAAAGAAAAGTGAGGGAGGGAGAGGGGGAGGGGGGGGGGGGGGGAGAGAGAGAGAGAGAGAGAGAGAGAGAGAGAGAGAGAGAGAGAGAGACCAACCCTGGAGTGGATTCCGTCAAGGTAAAGAGCAGCATACTGAAAATCAGTATATGTAAACAAATTACTATATCAATAATAATTTACCTTACTATTGCCATGCTGAAATGTACCTAATTAAGTTCTGTAAATATCTTCGAGCTAGCGCCAATAACTTTGTAATTACATATGCCACCTCTCTCCAATATTTTCCCCTTGCTGCCATTTCATCTTTGTCTCCCATCATCTTGCACACAAGTCCTTCTTATCCTGGAGTCTAAGCGGCTTGCTCTTCATTTTTAATTTTGCTCAATACATCCCTCTCTATTGTCTTACAAGGCAGTGAAAGGCTGTGGAACTGGAAGTGTGTGTTTCTACATAGTGAGTATATAACTCTACATGATATGCAGTCTTTTTTTATGAAATTGCTATTTGTCTGATTTTCTGAACAATATACCATGAAATTATTTTATCATTTGACTTTTCAAACCATAAATTGGTGTTAGGGTGTGGTTGACTTGTTTGGGAAGAACTACACATAAGGGTACAAACCATTAGTGTCTTTAATGTAGTTACAGCTCCAGTTTCGAAAAGCTGCATAAAGATGTCAAATTTGAATAGCATATTATTGATGCAGGGGGGGAAACAAGATGGAACAAAATTTTAACAAAAATTTTACCAAAACATGCAGCCGTGTCTTAACATAAATAGGGTTAGCTACAAATGACAGATGAATCACAATTTGATGGCTGAAGTTTGAGTTGCACATTCCACCATCTGCATCTGCACTGTCCAATGTGCAAGACTGCTGAAGTTTGGCAGTCAACTATTGTGGTACAGTTAGTTAGTTAACCCCATCCACTACAGCAACATCATATCACATTGCAAGGGATAAATCAGTTTTTAATTGTTCTTAGGGCAAAAACTGAATAAAAAGCAAAATGACATTGATTTCAAAATGTCATGAGACTGGCACAAGACATGTTTCTGTATGCTGTCCACCAGTTGCTGCCATACCTTGAAATCAAGAAACAGCAGCTTCTACAACAGACTTGTATCTTGGGGGTCATGTTCAGAATGTGTTGTGCAAGGTACCCCTTCAATTCAGCTATGTTCATAATCGGAGCACTGAACACAACATCATTCAGGTAATCCCAGAGCCAGAGGTCACACGGATTAAAATTAAATGATCTGGAGAGCCAGGCTGAAGGGAAAGAATGGTTGATAACTCCAGCATTTCCAAAATGCCTCTGCAGCAGCTGCTTCAGTGGTTCTATAATGCGTGGAAAAATGATCATACCCACACTTACACACTTCTGAAGAGTTTATATGACACTACCTGGCACATTAAAACTGTTTGCCAATCTGAGACTCAAACTCAGGACTTTTGCCTTGGGCAAATGGTCTACTGACTGAGCTAACCAAGCATGACTCGCGACCCGTCCTCACAGCTTTACTTCCATCAGTACCTCATCTCCTACCTTCTAAACTTCACAGCTCTCCTGCAAAACTTGCAAGGCTATCACTTCCTGAAGAAAGGATATTGGTGAGAGGTAGCTTAGCCACAGCCTGGGGGATTCTTCCAGAATGATTTTTCACTCTGCAACAGAGTGTGAGCTGACATGAAACTTCCTGACGGAGACTTGAACTCAGGACTATTGCCTTTTGTGGGCGAGTGCTCTGCAGACTGGGGTACCCAAGCACGATTCATGACCCATCCTCATGGCTTCAGCACTGGGCGAAATAAAGCTGCAAGGATGAGTCACAAGTCGTGCTTGGGTAGTTCAGTTGGTAGAGAGCTGCCTGCAGAAGGCAAAGGTCCTGAGTTTGAGTCTTGGTCCGGCACACAGTTTTAATCTGCCACAAAGTTTCATAGCAGCATACACTGAAGAGTGAAAAACCACTCTGGTTGGTATGATGTTGGTGCATAAAAGTGTCTCATAGCATTTACAAGTGATGGTACATGTAACAGTATCTACAAGATTCATAAACGATGCTATCAACCTGCATCACACAATCGCCTTTGCAGAATGAATTGGTACCAGCTAATGTGCGTGCAACTTTTCCGTTCCCCACATTCTGGATATTTACATGTCCTTTGAGATGGAAATGGGCTTTGTCCACAGAATGTTCCAAAGCCATTCATTGTCCCAATTCCATGTGAGCAAGAAATTCCACAGTGAACATTTATCTTGCCAGAAAGTCAGCAGGAAGCAACTTCTAAACATGGGTTACTTTATATCGGTAGCAATGCAGGATGCTTCAATGCACAGTGCTCACAATCTTATCCAGTGTTTGCTCAATTCCCCATGCACTACATGCCTGCACACTAGCACTCAAATCCACCTCTAATATTGTGGCCACATCTTCAACAGACATTGGATCAACTGATATCCTTCCACTGCCACATCGCACTTCAAAACAACCTGTCTTTTCAAATTTTGTAATCATTTTCTCCAGACCGTTAGCAGACGTTGAACCAATGCCTTTTTTTCATACCTTGAGAGTCCAGAACTTCTGCAGGGCTACTGGCAGACAGTCGCTGTTCTTGTAAAGACAAAATGTAATATTGTAACAATGGCTTTGATTGAAAGTAGTTTTACACTTCATATTGATATTAATTAATAATCAATGAATGTTATTTATGAAATTTTTTGTAGAAATCCTTTACACATCAAATGAAATATTTAATTTACTTGCAAATGAAACTAAGGTTACCAAGTAAGATTTCAGAATGGAGGCATCAAGTGAGTTTAATCTGAAAATGTAGTCCTAAACAGGAGTCAAGATGAAAATCTCTTAAATGGGGAATTACAGTATTACAGTTCTCAAGCCTACACCATCACAATCTCTCTGTATAATCTAGGAGGTTTTAACATTTACTACCATGGTGGACAGACCACTATCAACAGTCTGACACACTTTCTCTAAATGTACTACTGCAGATACATTCGGAATTTAAACTAAAACAAAAACAATTTGGCATTTATGAAATGCATGCCACTACCTCTCTTCCCCTTACCAATCAAACACTGTTCATGAAAATTTTCTCCTCAGCACCAGGATTTTTGTCATATTTGTAAAGGTTGGACAGCGAAAAACGTCAGTGAAACATTTATATGAATTATGCAATATAGAATTGCCTTCTTTGGATAACTGTATATAAAACATTGCTGTTTGCATTATGTATTCTTTTCAAACAGCATAGGTCAACAATGGCCACATCTGTGACATGGAAAATAGGAACACAGAAGTTACGTTCTTTTCTATTAGACACCAAACTTTTAGCCCAAATATCTTTGCACTCAGTGTACAGTTTGCAACAAGTTGAACACCATCTGTTACTGAAACAATATTTATTCACTAATGAACATTTATGACAAGTTAAAATTGTGATCTGGATGGGGTCTCAAACTTCAGTATTTACTCTTCACAAGCAATGCATTAGAAATTTTGCTGCCCAGGCACATCTCACTCAGTATTTTACCTTGCCCTTTGTTCGTAGATGTCAATAATGCAGGCAGGATTCTATGGAGTTTGGAAGGTACAGAGGGTAGCTAGTGGCAAACTGAAGCTTTAGAAATGGTCCATGGAGTGTGCTTGGAAAGCTCAGTTTGTAAAGCAATGCCCATGAAAGGCAAATATTCAAGTCTGAGTCTCCATCCAGTTATAACAACTTAACCTTGCCACAAATAAACATCTCAGGTACACTCCACTAAGAAAAATGACACATTAGCACTTCATTCGTCAGTAAATGTATGATTTGTTTTGCTTTACAAAACAAATACAAAAATTTCTGCTTGATATGGCAGATGCGCATAAAAATCTGACATACATAGAGAGGAAAAAAGACATCACTCATATAGCTTCGATGTAGAATCAGAATACAAGAAAAAGACTTCTTTATTTCACATAAAAAGTGAGACAATCGAATATTAAAGATGACTTTGTTCACTTCCTTAGAAAATATACAGAAAGCTTTGAAGTGAATTTTATATTCAGTCTATTTTTTCATACTCACTTCCATCAGATCACTGTTATTCCACAAGAAGTACTATCCATTAAACCTTTCTAATGAATCAGCTTCTTACATATTTAGACCCTCCATCCACTGAAAAATCTGCTTCAGTATAAAAGAAACACTTCACTATCAACTTACGAAATAATAATTCCAACCAAACAAACAGCTCTTAAAAAAAAGATTTATGTTTACTATGCTCCGCATTTTGATCTGCAAAAGAGAAACCCTTTGCAAATGTCATACGGTTCACAAAAATCTTTCTCTGCATATAAAATAGGCTGAATTTTCAATATTCTTATACAATATAAATGTTTCATGAACATTTCCTGCCAATTCTTAATAGCTCACTTATGTCAAAGCTGAACAGGAACATTATATACATATATAAATTGCTAAAGGAAGACAGTTTCAGTACCTCTGTCAAACATATAAATATGAAAAGCATATTTTGTGAAATGAGTGCAAAGTATAACAAGTATTAACACAGACATCATAACTGCATCTGCTGAAAGACAATTGTAATAAATATAATGAGGTAATTCACACAGCAAAGGAAAATACAATACAGGAAAAAAATTACAGACAATAAACACTCTATATCTTTAAAATACCACTCTGTTGGCTGATGTACTAAATGATGATCCACCACCACAACTGCTTGGAGGGTCATCATCCGGTTTTCTTTGATTATACCAAGTCTTAGACATAGTTCCCATAGACAATCTTCGCCTTTCTTCTTTCTTTTGTTCTATGAATAAAGCATTGTCTTTGAGAACTACCTCTAACAGGTGAGGTTGTAGATTTTCTAGTGGGTGTGAGCCTACTTCCAGTTGGAGATTTTCACTTGGTAATGCATAAAACAATATGTAGGGAGTATCTGCTGCTTTAAGGTTTGTTAGCTCATCAAGAGAACTAGGATATATTGACTCATCATTAAATACAAACCAGGAACCACTTTGGTCTCGTGAGAACGTGTAATAGTGTCCTGAATCCACACTCCTTCCAGAATGTACAACTGCTGCATACAAATTATATGTCTCACAGTGTTTCTGTTGCTGTCCAGCAGCTACAACAGGCACAAATAATCTTTCATTATAATGCATCTTGTGAAGTAACTTTGTTCGTTGCATTGTGGTACTATCATAATGAAAGTGTTTTATTGTAAGAATAAGATGAGACGGTGCTTGCAAAATATTAACAGACCGCTGTCCCTCAGTCAATGCACTGCACTTATCACACCTATAGCAATTATCTCCACTCAGTTTCTCTGCAGAAACAAAATAATCAAGCAAATTCTGCACATCTAACACATATTTGTTGTCCTCTTCTTGTGGGGGAAAAGACAACTGTAGATCGGTGAATGTATCTGTTTGGACGGACTGTGAATGACAAGTCAAACACTCATTACAAGTGACTATTTTTCCACCAAATGTTTGATGAACAAGGCTTAGGTGTAAGCTAGGAATCTCTGTTAATGTTCCTGCAACACCTGCTTCATCACCACACACAGAATGGATTCCACTATCTGCTGATCCTGACAATGTGCTGCTTAGAATCTCTGTTTTCTCTGAGTCAGTGCCATCTGCAATAAACAAGAAGAATTCAAAAAATTGTTTACATATTAATATGAAACATTTTAACATTAAAATGTTGGTTACAATCTAAAATTGTTGCAAATATGATGAACCTTTTCATTTAAATATAAGTAATGTAGGATTTTTTTTTTCCTCCTTCTTATTACATTTATGACACGCTGTGTTACGTAACTTTGCATTTATGAAAAGAAAATGACACAATTAATATGTTCTAAATCATTTTTAAATTAATGAACATTTTGTTAATAAAACAGTTAAATTTCCAAGGACAGATGTGGGGTGGTCAATACTATCCTTCAGGAGTCACAGTTCTTAGCATAGCCAACAGAATGTACAAAATATACTACAGCAGTCCTAGTGTTAGGAACCAGAGGTTCTACCTAAAAGAGGCACTGATTGGGAGAAGGGACTCAATGGGCATATGTTGCTCAGAATCAAGCCTAAGAGGGCACATCCTGTATGAGAAACAAGGCAGAGATCAACAAAGCATTGTCAAAATTTGCATTTTTTCTTCACTTGAGTTAACATAATTGTCACATTCTTGGAAACTACATCGCAAAAACAATGGCATTTCACTGTCTCTCAGGCCACAAACCTGGGTGTGATATAAACTACAGCTCTAGAGAAATGGCACGAAAATAAAAGCCCCCCAGCCATTCAACACAATTACAAACTTTTGTTGAGTGATGGAATATTTTCGCGTTTATTTCCCTCTCATTCTTTTCTATTATGTCTCCCTGAATTTTAATCCCCAGGGACTTCCTAATTAATCTCTGCATAGACATCTGCTGCATGAGTGAACCTCTAGCTCCAATTACGCTCTTCTCAGTTAATGTTTTATTGACTGGTAAGGAGCAATATTTTCCATTTGCACTGAAATAAATGTCTGAAGATATAAGGACAAATTTTCATCATATGTCACCTAAAAACCAACTATTTTTTGCATGATACATAAATGGGAATATTTTGAAAGTGTGTTGTGTATTATGCCCAAAAAACATTTCCAATATTTTTATTATGAAATGCATTCTGATGCTGAATCATGAAAGGCAAGAAAGACTGGCACATGGTGAAAATTTACTATGTATGCAAAACTCCACTGCTATTTGTAATTTGCAAGTGACTATAGACAACATTTCTAATGTTAACTCAATAGCAAACGTTTTTTTAGCTGTCAGTCCATAAAAATTAAAGCTTATATCTACCAACAGCTTAAAATTAAAAAAAAATATTGGCTGCAGCCTTTTCTCATCCCATTAAACACAATCAATTTCAAATAACTGTAGCACAAGGATAAATGTTATGCAGAAATAAATATTAATTTGTTGCATAAATTACTGATGAAACAAATAATTCCAAATATCTAAAACAAAGTTTCATCTCCAAATATAATAGAGACTGAAGAAGTTTGTCTTCATATACCTCTATTTTTAAAGATACTGCCTTACTCTGTTTATCAATTTTTTATGCTACTTTGATAATATAATTTAAAGCTGCACAACATTGTTGACTAGAAGAGCGTGAGGGATATGTTAACCCACACATTCCGAAAGATTTTCTTTCTTGGCTTTCAATGCCACCTTTCTTCCAAATTGTGAGATTGTTTTGTTTGTCAAGTGTATATTACTGTAATGAATGCATGTGAAGTTTAATCCCATGTGTTGTTGATGAGTAAGAGAAAAAGGGAGAGAGGGAAACCTTGAGCTGGTACACAGCCTGCACATCTCTTAACACTAACAAGGAAACCATCAAGCTCAATGTTCCCAATGGACTGACGGATCACAGTCAAATGATACTTGCCCTCACTTTGTGATATGCACTGAGAAGGTTAGTGATTTAACACTTAACACTGGAAAAAGAACTTTGTACAACAATTTCTCCCCTCACTGGTAGCAAATACTAGTAATTAAAAGAAGTTCTATCACCCAGATTTGAAAAGGCTACCTCCAGCTCAAGCATCACTGACTAAGCATGCTTCAGCGACCATGTTAACGGGTGCAGTGTACACCATTTTGTCAATGTGCTGACTATTAAAAAGAACACTACCTCCATTTGATGATAATACAAATTTCTGTTGGTAAATTAAAAGAAAGGTACTAATCAAACAATGGAAAATCCAAGCTGGAATGTAGAGTAGTTTCAGCTCTCTGAGACTGCAGACATGTGTGCAAGTTGCATTTGCGTGTGTGTGTGTGTGTGTGTACTGCTGACATAGGCCTTAATGGCCGAAAGCTATAACTGTGTGAATCTTTTTATTGTGCCTATCGTGACTCAGCATCTCGGCTATAAAGAAAGGTACTAATTTGACATTCAACAGTACAATTAGTGGCACGTTGTGCCCTTAATTTTGTGTTTCGACATTTGTATATTGTTTTAACTTCAAACACCTACACATTTAATCACATAGCATATAATTACCTTGACTACAGTCTGCTAATGACTGTGCCTTCCTTTCAAGCACCCCACCATCTGAAAGATCCTCTTCAGTAGTCCAACGAGAAATAGAGCCCATACAATTGTCTTCTTCCTTTCCATCTCCTCCTCCTCCTCCTCCTCCTCCTCCTCCTCCGGTGTCAACTTCCATTTTGACTGCTGGAGTTGGAACTCCAGTTCCCTCACTTTTAACAAACCTTGCTTCTTGCTCATGCAACACATCCAAAAGATACCTACAACACAACAGAATAAATAATACTGAATAACAAACTGAACGTTTCTTTGTGAACAACTAATGACTATGGCATACCAAAAAAACTGTGTATATCATAGGCTAAGCACTTGAAATAAAATGACACCACAAAATAGAAAACCAAATAGTTAGAAAATGACTTTCAGAGTAGGTCATCACTGGCATAAAGACGAAAGCAAATCAGATATGCATATGATCTTATCTCCCTAATTCTCCAAATCAAAATCTGTAGACAGCAATAGCTGTGTTCATAAGGGCAAAAACACAGTGGACAGTCCTTTTAGGCACAATTGTACATGCCATCACATCTAATTCCACTTCAAATATATTGAGGCACCTTTTAGAGAACATTAAGTATGCATATTGCCTAGGGCAGTTTCTTGGCTGGATAGTCCAGCAGCATGTTGTACATTAAGGCATGGTCTATCACAGGTTGAATACGGCACAGCCATGGTTGTGAATACGAACATCGAGCTATAAAATAAGAAGGTTGTAGGCATATAACCTGCTCATTTAAACTCTTCGTATATGATGAAAGCACATACAACCAACTGTCAATGAGAAAAAGTGTCCACCTCAAGGTGGTAAAATAGCATATTCACAATCATATTCTCGTCAATGTCTACCAGTTAGAGAGATTCACAAATCAAGCTCTGGTGTGAGAGAGCCAAAGACTATGAGATGGAATCTCTGCTTTTAATAAAATCAGTTGGAAATTGCTTTATTTATTCTCAGTGATTATTGAAATAGGCTGGAGGTTTATAACTGAGGCATACCTATGTACAAGTATGTGAATGAAGGTTTGTGCAAAATATTCAAATATATGTAAACTGCTCATTAGAATAAACCTTCAATAATAAATAAAGGTGAACCTATCACATTCTGAAGTGAAGTTTTCCTTACAGCATCATATACATTGGCAGAAAGAAAACATTTATAAAAACTGTCAGCATTTATTTTGATCATTAAAAACACATTCTAGCAAGTAGTCTGTGCTCACTTACTTTTAATGTTTGTACTATTTGTAGTAAGTTTCTTAGTACAATTAGACATTCAAGATCACAGTTATGTTCCCAGAGTTGCTACAGAACAACACAGAAGGAGTACCGTACACCTGCATCAGGTGCCCCAAAGTTTGCCGGCTATTAACCATCTCACATCCACTGCTGTTTTCACTCAACACTCATTTGATCAACAAGCATCAGAGGAAACATGCAACAATGCTTGATAGGCTGACTGCACAACAGCTGTTAGACACATATATAAGTGACCATTTGCTACTTTTAATAATTCAGTCTCAGGTTTACATTAAATGAGTTTTCAGTTGTGAATAAGGATGACTATCAGCCGTAGAATGGTATGACAACAATGAAAACTTGTGCTGAACTGGGACTCAATCCTGGATTTCTCGCTAATTGCAAGTGGTCGCCTTACCATTTGGCTATCCATGGCCAGACCCGAAGTTCCAAATGTCATCAACCATGCATCTATGACCTGAACTTGTACATCCATTATGTATATTCCTGTACAGGTCAGACATTGTATTTGAAAGTCGCTTGCCTAGTATCAGCAGCTAAATACGATATGCAGCGCCTGCATTATTCTGATTACAATGCAAAGTTCGTTTGGACACACATGCATGAAGTTTGTGTCTGGCCATGAGTCATGCACGGATAGCCAAATGCTAAGGCAATCGCTCATGATACACGGGAAATCCGGGTTCGGGTTCCGGTCTGGCACAAATTTTCATTGTCGTCATTCCTTCTACAGCTGATGGTTGTCCTTGTTCACAACTGCAAATTCATTTAATGTATTACATTGCATGTATGCATGCATGCCCAAAGAAACTTTGCATTGTAAGCAGAATAACACAGGCACTGCAATATCGTACTCACAGATTTGTCTGGTATGACACTGACTGAAAATAGTTAAACTGGCAGTTCTGAAATAGCCTGCCCAGTCCATCCTCACTATTCAGTTTGTCTGATCTTGTTTACCATTTGCCAGTTTCCTAACCAAGTATTTAGCAAAGCCTCTTTCACTCTTTATTATTCTTGTATTACAACCTTTCATCACAATCTCCAGTTAATCTGTATTATCACTACTATCAGCCTATTTTATCACTTTTGTCTGTGCCCCAACTGCCAAAGTTTAACATGGGCACCCTGTTGTAAAAATGAGAGATGTGTAGGAGAAGAAAGCAGAGGTAGATAAAAACTGAACTGAGCATTTGTACACACACACACACACACACACACACACACGCACACACACACACACACACACACATGGTAACAGAACTGTTGTAGTACAGATGAGTGATGGCTCATAGATCTGAAGTCAGTAATTATGGTTTTCCATGTATGAAAGAAAAAAGATAAGAAATGAAAACAAATAATAAAGAAATATCAAGTGCCCAATTATGAGCCTGCAAATTATCTGGTTTGCAGATTGTCTGTATAGTTCAACATTTTTTGGAAAAAAAAAAAGTAAGTAACTATTCTGTTATGTTTAGAACAACTATTTTTGCTTCGAATACATTATTATGCATGAGACTCTTGTTTTATTTCCGGAAGACAATATGGGCCCCAATCCCACCATATGATGTCCCTGATTTTTTTCTCCGTTGTTTTCCATTTTATCTTCATTGTAAATGCAGGAATCTAACTTTTTAACATATTCACCGCCAATTTCCTGTCTATATGATTCCATAGGAGCTAGTAGTTGATAAATTTCAACTCACCCAAGGACGACAGTGAAAGAAAATGATTTAAGTTTTCTTCTTGGATGGTTCCCTTTAGAATTCTCACTCCACGTGGATACAAAATGAAAGTATACTGTTAAACATCGCCAGGGCAAATGCAGTGACAATCTTACTTTCCTACCTGCTGACATACCTCTATAATACCATAGCTTCTAACCTGAATCATTGACATTTCTTGTTGTTGTTGTACTTGCAGATGATTTACATGTTCTTGGTACAAGATAAATATTTGCAAACTTGTTGTTTTAAGTATCAAAAATAAGTTAGAAAAGGGCAATTAGCAACAAAACTCAATCAGAGTTATGGGATAGGCATAGTGAGAAACTGAAAGAGAAATAAAGAAATGATGTTAAATTTTACAGTCAAAGATGGCAGCCAAGTTCGTCACAGTGAAAGTGCCTGAAAACTTCAACTTACATGGAACTAGATGAAGCATTGCGCTTATGGTTCCAGGTGAGGAAAGCAGAGGTTCCACATAAGGTCCAATGTTAACAGAGAAGGTAGGAGAGCTCTACGAAACTCTGATGACTGAAGAAAAATTTTTCAAGTCATCAGAATGGCAGACTCAGTTTAAAAAACACTACATGATTCTGGAAATTGCTCCTCAGGGCAAGGTTCTTAAATGGTTCAAATGGCTCTGAGCACTATGTGACTTAACTTCTGAGGTCATCAGTCGCCTAGAACTTAGAACTAATTAAACCTAACTAACCTAAGGACACCACACACATCCATGCCCGAGGCAGGATGCGAACCTGCGACCGTAGCGGTCGCTCGGCTCCAGACTGTAGCACCCAGAACCGCACGGCCACTCCGGCCGGCGGCAAGGTTCTTAGTACCAACAAAGATTCAGATGATGCATTTTGGGATGACTTCTTTAGTTACATGAAATAGAACTATTTTCTCCTGGGACATGTTAGGTGTGTGTGTGTGAAACTGTGCTGGACTGGAAGGGGATTCCTGCATGAATGTTATTCTCTCAGATGGAAGTACAAGTTCCTGAACACTGAAGCCACTCATTGGGGAAAAAACATGCACACATGTACAGGAATAATTAAGTTACCACTTTATTACATGCATCAGAAAGGAACCTGGATGGACAGGACTATCTACAGAGACTGGTTCTGGTCTATGTTTGCCTTTACTGTGCATCTCTATTTGGAAGGAAAAGATTTACCCTAAAGAGTTGTTGATTTAATTTACAATGGACCTCATCATCCTGCAGATGATGTGCTCATTTTGAATGGCATAATGATTTTTGTGAAGTATCTTTTACCTTGCGTTTGTCAGTCATGTACCAATGAACCACGGTGAGGTAACAGCTATGAAACAACATAAACGGTCAAATTTTAATGGAACAGATTGTGCAAGAAGATTCAGATATCATGGTTCAGGGCATCCCTGAATGTGTTCAATGTAATCCACAGTAGTTGCAAGACTTAGGACAACACGAAGATAGCAAAAATAGCTAACTTGTGGAAGAAAACTGCAAAACCATTTAATGAAACTGGAATTTGAGGTTAGAGTAGCAAATGATATCACTACACATTGGACTGCACTTGTGAAACAAACTTCAGGTTATGATGATTATGACAAAAACAGCTGTGAGTGATTAAATAGCTATCACTATGAATCAGGATTCGAGTGGCTTATGTGACACAGATATAACAAGAAGTGTTAAGTAGAGGAAACAAGACGGAGGAGGAACCTGTTATCACACACATTGAAGTACTGAAATGACTGACTATTATTAGAATACACAAGGCAAAGTTCATTTAATTATAGCGATGTTTTGACTCTCCAGTAAGTAAGGACTGTCATTAGGAAAATGTGAACGAAAAGCAGAAACAAAAGAAATTAGGCAATTACTTCCCAAAAATGAACTGAAAGCAAGTAATATGCAATGAAACAATGGAAACTCCAGGAAGGAATATCAACAATGTATGAAAAGACAAATTGCTACCCAGCATAAAGAAGACACATTAAGTTACAGACAGGCACAGTGTCTTTTAATTGTACCTGTCTGCAACTTACAGTGTCTTCTTATTGGTAAGTAGCAATCTGTTTTTTTGTACACTGTTAACATGCACTATAATTTGTTTTAAATTTCGTTTCAAAATAAGATGTCAGCTTATGAGAAGTGAGGCATAATTAATGTAGTGGACTTTCAAATGTGACACATAGCTTACTTTGTTAACACAGTAATTACTAGTCTTCACAAGAGAAAGAGAGAGAGAGAGAGAGAGAGAGTGAGATTTTGGATAAGGTGTGTTTCTTGGTTATTGTGTAGTTTCAAGTCTGCATTATCCTGGGTAACAGAATTTACTGCAATGGCATTATGATAACCTATTACACGTCACTTTTCCACATCATTCTGATGTTACAGTTCCACCAGAATAAAAAACCAAAGAGAATTATTTTTCATTTTTTTCTTGCATTTTATGTCACTCCAGAGACAATTTCTGCACTGGTGCTCATTATATTTTCTTGCCTTTTATCTCTCCAATTTACTTGCTGAAAGAATTTTTAAAGTACTAATTATTACTGTGTGTTTCCAAACCTGTACACCTACCAACCCTTTACCAGCTCTATCATTCAAATAGTATAAATAAATAACACAACGAAATACTTGCAGTGAGATCTTGGTCATTTCCCATAAGTCTAAACAGCTATAAAATCATAGTTCAGGTGCCGAGCTCATGAAAATCTTGACATGTAATGCATTTAGAGCTCCTATATCTCTTGTACATTTATATCAATAGTTTTAAGGACATGGCCTCTTGACAAAATTAAACCGAAACACTCAATGTCTGAAGGTTTCAGTGCATGCTGAAAATGACCAGCAGAAATAAATAAAACGAAAAACAGAAGCAATACACGCACCAAGAGCCAATTAAAATAATTTGTTATGTTATGATTAAATTAATTTTGAATATCGTAGCAATAGAAAAGAGCAGCATAGATACGAAAAACAGCATAAACAATAAGTAAGCATTTTATGTAGAACATTTAGATGACCGACCTAGCCATTTTCTTCAGGTGCTGCTAGTTTTCCCGTTATGTGTACCCACTGCCTGGACTACGATCAGACTGATCTATTGTTGCTCTCTCGCCATTACTTATAGCCGAGTTCGAATATCAACTTAAATTCTCTCAGCATTTCTCTCCCCAGGGGAATGTGATGGCCAGTGAGATTTTAATAAATTGAGTGCTGGACCGCAAGAATTACTTAAATTGAAATCTCCATTTCTATATCTGTTTATTAAGTTTCTGACATCCTTATTTCAATAGACCCCTTGATTAGGTGGTCCCAAAGACTTTGTGTTTGCACAATGACACTGGTCTCATACTATTTCATTTCATGATTATGTTCAAGGCACTGCTTGGTGACAGCTGATTTTCTTGCTTGTTTTAGTTGGGTATATTGTTGATGCTCCTGGCATCTTTCTTTGACTGTTCTGACAGTCTGCCCCCACATAAGACATGCCACATACCGTAGCAATAGAAAAGAGCAGCATAGATACGAAAAACAGCATAAACAATAAGTAAGCATTTTATGTAGAACATTTAGATGACCGACCTAGCCATTTTCTTCAGGTGCTGCTAGTTTTCCCGTTATGTGTACCCACTGCCTGGACTACGATCAGACTGATCTATTGTTGCTCTCTCGCCATTACTTATAGCCGAGTTCGAATATCAACTTAAATTCTCTCAGCATTTCTCTCCCCAGGGGAATGTGATGGCCAGTGAGATTTTAATAAATTGAGTGCTGGACCGCAAGAATTACTTAAATTGAAATCTCCATTTCTATATCTGTTTATTAAGTTTCTGACATCCTTATTTCAATAGACCCCTTGATTAGGTGGTCCCAAAGACTTTGTGTTTGCACAATGTCACTGGTCTCATACTATTTCATTTCACGATTATGTTCAAGGCACTGCTTGGTGACAGCTGATTTTCTTGCTTGTTTTAGTTGGGTATATTGTTGATGCTCCTGGCATCTTTCTTTGACTGTTCTGACAGTCTGCCCCCACATAAGACATGCCACATTTCCACTGGCATATGATACAAACTCGTTTTTCTGATACCTAGATCGAGTTTAACATTACAAAGAACTTTTTGTTTTGTTTTGGAAGTGAAATACACTGGATGCTATGTTTCCATAGGAGTCTATCGATCTTTCCAGATACTGGGCCGGCACAAGGTAGATAAGTGATTTTTGGCTTCTCTTTCTCGGTCTGTCTCAATCCCTTCCTCAGGTGTTCTTGATTTTGACTGCATCACCTGTTCCGTTTGATGATCTGAGTACCCTCTGCTTCAAAACACTTTTCATAGGTGTTTTAACTCTTTGGCAAGGCTATCCTTGACCAAAAGTGTTCAAGTTATATGGACCAGAGTCTTAAGCACCGAATTTCTGTGTACGGATGATGACGGCACGAGGTGTGGAGATAGGTTAGTGTGTGTAGATTTTCTATGTACACAGTGACCCAGGGATGCTTCCACTGTTCTCTTAACTAACATGTCGAGGAAAGGTAGTTGGCCCTTTTTTATACGTGCAGTCATGAGTTTTATATTATGATGGTCAGAGTTTAAATGTTCCAGAAACTCTTATAGCTTTTCCATTCCATGTGGTCACATCACAAACATGTTGCTTAAGTATGAAAGAAACACATTAATTTCAAATTGCCAGATTCTAATGTGTCTGCTTCAAAATGTTTGAAGTACATGCTCTCCATAACATATGATAACAGACTACCCACAACTGTGAATTCCATTCATTCGTAATATTTTCTGTCAAACAGGAAATAAGCTGCTGTCAAAATCAACAATATAGAGAAATTGAGACTGCTTTGATGCAAAACACCTTGTTATTTGTTTACTTGTTTACAAACCCAAACTAGTTTTGGCGACAAATATCACCATCATAAGTGGGTATTTTTAATCTTATTTATTTTATGCTATAGCATGTTTTTTAGAATTATTGTCACTGTTTGCAACATATTTTCTGTGATTTTTTTCTTTTGCCATCGCAAACAGTGACAATAATTCTCAAAAACATGCTATAACATACAATAAATGAGATTAAAAAAAAAAAAAACATTGGTGATGGTGATATTTGTTGCTGAAACTAGTTTGGGAAAATAAACAAGTAAACAAATAACAGGGTGTTTTGCATTAAGGCGCACTCAATTTCTGTAATTGTTGTTTTTCTATGCAAACACAGACCAAATAGATGAGTTCCAAGATAAAGTTATTGCTGTCAAAATGTATCTAGAAACTTCTGTGAAACAATCCTCAAACTTTTTTAATGATTAGCTGCAAAGCAATCAGAAAGAGGAACTCTTGGAAAGAGGGAAAATACATCAAAATTGACAATAATATCCATATCCTGGAGTCGCAATTGACTGAGGCAATGTACAAAATCAGTGGAGTTGTGGATGTGATGTTCACACTTCCCCACATGTTCAATGAGAATACATTTCAGGTACTTTGCCAGATGGTGGTATGTAGGTGTGTCAATTGCACCTAAGACTAAGAATGTCCTGTTTTCACAGAAGAGAAGTAAATCCAGAAGATTAAAGTCAGCCCGTGCATTGCACACTCTGATGTGAAGAATCGTTTAAGGCAACACAGCCTCAAACTTTCATGGAGTCGTATGCCCCGGCAATGAAACATCGTCTACAGGAGACTAGTGTTGGCATCCCTACTTTGACAACTGAGCAGGACACATCAACCTGCATCTGTAACAGTATGTGCAAATCTGCACCGCTAGTCCAACAACCAACTTTTCTACCAGTGAAATTATGATAATTGCAGAACCAAACATCAGAAAGTAAAACAGACACTTGTGACAGACAGGAGAGTAGCACCAACAAAACAGTTCTCTTAAAACTGCCTTACCATTGTCCCAAAATCCAGGGTAGGTTGTATTAATATGATGTAGATCTGCCCGCTGCCAACGGCAACACTACAGTCCTCATGGCACTGTATGGACTGCAATAAGCTGATTTTCGAGCCTTTGAATAACACTGCATACAGACAGATAGATGTCGACCCTGCAAGTAAAATCAAAAGGAAGGTGATGACTCTTCTTAAGAGTCTGGCTTGCCACGTAATTTCATTAAACAGCAGTGCCGCCATGATTATACGGCCTTCCCAGGGTACACAAGAAAGGAATTCCTCCAAGAATCTTAGTAACATTAGTGCACCTACATACCACCATCTGGCATGTTACACCTCATTTACAGTAATGGAGCCCAGTGTGTAGCTCATTGTGACAGCATATTCTGCAAAGAGTTTGGTGTTGCTCTCAGTGTGTCTATCAGGAATGTTAACACTGTGCAGCCTCTTGACAGATTTAAGTTGCCCTTCAAGTCCCTCCTCAGCTTTATGGATATAAAAGGTGATAATATTTCCAATAAATTTTCGAAACCTTTTAACAACAATATATACATGGTGACAATTACTGAACTATATGAAAAAAACGTAAATGAGTTACAAATTACAGCGTGAACACACTTAATTCAAGATGTAAACACCACTACAGATATTCGGATTTACATTATAACACGTTTGATATGCCTGCCATCATTGGCGATGATATGGTGCAGACGAATAGTGAAATACTGCATGACCCACTGAAGTGTCAGAAATTCAATTCTGTCTATGATCACCTGAATAGCTGTTTTCAGCTCAGCAATGGTTTTGAAGGTACTGCTGTACATCTTGCCTTTAATACAGCCCCACAAAAAGGAGTTGTATGTGTTCAGATCCGGAGAATATGGCGGCCAATTGAGGCCCATGCCAGTGGCCTATGGGTACCCCAGAGCCAGAATGTGGTCCTCAAAGTGCTCCTCCATGACATCAAACACTCTTGTGCTTCCATGGGGTCGGGCTCCATCTTCCATGAACCACATCTTGTCGAAATTGGGCTCACTTTGGATAATGGGGATGAAATCATCTTCCAAAATATTCATGTACCATTCGGTAAGTCACTGTGCCATCAAGGAATATCGCACGGATTATTCCGTGACTGGACATCACACACCACACTGTCACCTGTTGAGGGTAAAGGGACTTCTCGATTGCTAAATGTAGATTCTTAGTCTCCCAAATGTGCCAGTTTTGCTTATTGATGAACCCTTCCAAATGAAAGTGGGCTTTGTCGCTAAACCAAACCATACAGCACATACTAATACTCATTATATGCCCTGCGGCCAACTGTGCAGTTTGAATAGCTTAACACAAACCGTTTGTATGGTATGACAATTTTATTTCATATAGTTCAATAACTGTCACCCTGTACATTGTTTACCACAGGATGTGGTCCATTAATATTACTTATTTCTCTCATATTCAGTCATCTCAGGCGGCCTATGCACATGAGGTCTCTTTATGTTTGTGTGGTAATACTGCCCAGTGGACCAACAGAACTGTTGGAGTATAGGAAAGAGATTTAGGCTTCATGGAAGTTCCACAAGCAGTTAGGGAAGTAACTGTCTAGTCAGACAGAGCCCCACTTGCCTGGGTACACTTGATCATGTATGGTTGGTTCTCCGGTTAGCTGGAAATGTATCATATACCAGTCCCAACCTAGCATTGGCCGGATAAAGGAATGGAATGGATGGATGGTTTCTAAGGGTATAGATATCAATCCAATACTTGAAGGATCAAATCTACCCTTATGCTTCTTTGCTACAGCGCAGTGACATCGCTGATGTGGGTGCTCTGTCATCTAGAAGGGAGAAATTGATGCCTGGAGTTTGTTTGGCATGAAGGAGTGAGTGAGTTGAGCCTGAGCAAACCTGCAGGGCATGTCCCAGGTGCTCATACATCCAGCAATCAGACATAAAAGTGAAGTATTTTATGGAAAGATTACAGTCCACTAAGCTGGAGCATGCATGCAGGGCAGGCCCCAAGAGCTTGTGCTTCCTGCAATTGCATATAGATGTGAAGTATTTTGTGAAAGGATTACACAAAGTCATGGCAAGACCAATTTTAGCAAGTTGGTACACTTGCGGAAAATGCCATCACAGAAAAGTGGACCACAACAGGGACTAGAACCTACAAAATAAGAGTTGGTGTGGAAACAGCAATGGAGACTAAATAAAATGGAACGACAAATAGCTTGGAGAGAGATGATAAAAATGGTCAAGGCAAATCAAATGGTAAACAGCAAACACTGATAGTCTGATTTAATGCTAGTGTGTGACAAAGGGTAAAGACAAAGCCCTACATAAATTATCCCTGGTCTTCAGCAAAAACACTTGGAAAGCATTCAAGAACTGCACATTAAGTACAACATATACTACAGTGCAAAGATGTTTCAATAAATTTAATCTGTTTGGATTAACAGTCGTCATACAAGGCTTGTTGATACACAGCTGAATACAACAATGCGCATAATATCTGGCACAATCAGATCTACTCCAGTTTATTGGCTTCCACTGTTAACCAGTATAATGCCTCCTGCTCTACGCAGATGTACTGCCCTTATGAGAGAATTCCACAAGATCTCCAGGAATTCTAACCTACCCGTACATAGCGAGCTGCCACTTTTAAATCGCAACAGACTGAAACCACACCATCCAACTCTGTGAGATGCTGCTGACATGGTTGCTAAGGATTTCAAACCTCTTGAAGAATGGAAAGGTCGGTGGGAAGCAGTGACAGATGTGCACCTGCATAACATCTGCTCAGGTGCTAAACTTCCTACCACGCAAGACCTGGACTACTCTCAACAGAATCTGTACCGGCCATGGCCGATGCAGGGATGCTCTCTTTTAAGTGGAAGAAGCTGCCTGATCCAACCTGTGACTGCGGGGCTCCATACCAGACTGTTCACCACATTGTCAGTGAATGCAGGATTCGAGCCTATCACAGCGCCAACGAGGACTTCCTGCTAGCAACTCTAGATGCAATGCACTGGATTGAAGGACTGGATATTCAGTTGTAAAGACAAACTTATGTTTCTTGTGTGTCAATATGTACATAATATGTATATGTAATTTAATTTCATGATATGTCTATATTAGCCATACGCTACATAATAATAATGTAAAATTTCTTTAGCAGTGCATAGAAGAAGCAAGATCATCTGACAGTTGTAGAGTCAAAGAGAGCACTGAAATGATACTAAGTATGGAAAACTGGCTAGACAGTGAAGATGAGGTGGATTTACTGAAAAATGTGCAATAAGTGAAGATTTAGGTGAAGTGGGCAGTGGGAACATAGCCAGACAGGAGCAGCAGAAATGTCTATGGCAAATGATTCCAATTTAAATAGTTCTCATGGATAGCTCAAATGAGAGTGAACACAAATGTTTGGAAGATGAAGCTCATGACATTTTTTTATCATCACCAGTAACATGATCTGTGCCCAAGATGTCTCTTCTTGTACTGTGAGATGTTGTGTGTTTGGCATTTCAGGCATTTGGAAAGCTGGTTAATGGTTATATTGACAAAGCACAAGTATTGGTCTTAATTATTACAAGGCTTTACCCAATGCAGCAGCTCTGAAAATTGACTATCACAAACAGAGCTACAACTAACTCAGAAAAGGCTAGCTTAGTGATTCACCAATGACTTATTCATTTGATAATACAATAATTTTCATAACTATTAATTGTAATTACAAATACTTAGTCTGCAGACTTGTCAAATGAGATACAGAAAATGTGTTGCAACAGGTTTTAAATCCTAATCATTTGCATCTAACTGTGTCGGCTTTGTATGAGAACACATGAACTATCCTGAAAATAATAAATTGTCAAAATGCACCAGAAAACATGAAAACATAACCAGTAGGGAATCACAATTGCACTTAAGTACAGAATGCTTTAGTCAGCATTTCCCAATGTTCTATTTCTGCTTAATTTCCACCAAAATGACAAATGTAAGCCATTGTGTGTTGCGAGTCATCCCAGAAGTAGTGTACTGATTGGAATGTTGCTTGTACAGAGAGGTTTGTAGTTGACCTTGCAATGTAAAAATTATTTCAGATATTCCTGAAGTCCTTGCAGAAGCTAATCTCATAATTTACTATACTGGATTTATATTGGGGCCTATGAACCAGAAGGTTATTACCGGTGCAATGAAAAGTGAAATGAAAGAGCTATACAGGATTAATAGGAATTTCTCCTTGAAATACTATATGAACTGAGTTAAAGCACTTCCAAAAGAACCCAGAGCAGCAGCATGGGTGGACTGTGCAGCAGCTAAAGGAATAAAGGTCTTATCTGCAAGAACACTGAGATGGTCCATAAAACAGCAATTATCTGCTTTTCTGGTAGGTTAGAATTTAAAAACGGTTTCTGAATTTAATCTTGGTGTTGGATAACTTTTTGTTCTCTTAAAATTACAATTAAATATCTCCAATATTTCTGTAAGTTTACTGGTAACACAAACGAAATATAGTTCCTGTAAACTGTAGTTAAATTGTCTTAACGGCTAGGAAATACAGTTTGAAAACAGGACCTGCAGTTCTTTGAGAAACAATGATGTAGCACTACAAAATTTGGCAGACTACAAATAACACAGATGACGTGAAAATTACCAACCTACAGCTTCAAACAGAAGCTCCCCAAATTTTAATAAGCTTTTTGGCCTCATTATTTGAAAAGCTGCCATTTATTATTGTTAAGAGACGTCAGTTGATCTGCAAGTAAGAAGCTGCTTTTTAATCTAAATCAGTCTTCTGACACCATGAATTACTTTCACTGCACTTCATCTTCTCTCTCTCACTTCCAAATCTTATGCTGAAAACTGCTAACATACTCTCTGCTACAATCTGTTAACAAAGCAATGTAGTTTTCCCTTATGACAAAAATCTCAAACTTCAACAAACTTTAAAGCACAATGTCTTGTCAGATCTGTCATTACAGATAAAGTCATTTCTCAGCAAAGTGATTTTTTTGAGGAAACGGATCACTGATTTGGAAGGCACCAACAACTTTTAGATTTGTCACATCATGGTTTGAATATTGCTCCTCTGCATCATAAATTCTGTGTCAAATAGTGTGCCATTTTGATAAATTTTGAGGACTTCTGCAAATCTTACCGTCAGTTCTTCAGTCACCAATAGCAATAAAATTTCTCAATGAGAAGTGAGGCTGAAAATTAAATTCTTATCGAAGCCTTCCACAATAAACATGTTTTTAAATGTTTCAACAGTCTCATAAGATATGTGGAAGCTACAATATTATGTGTTTGGACCATTTTTGTATCTGTAAATCAATTTAACACTAAGCAGTATGTCCAAGGTGTGAGTCATTATTGAGTTTTTATTTGTTGTTTTCCCAACAACATTCTTAAACAAGTGCTCCAACATGCGACAGTAAATCCGTCTTGTTTTTATTTTCCACTCCTTGTCACGTAATATGTGAGAGTAATATGTTGTATGTATCATACCTGGTGGTAGTACAGTATATATAACTTACAAAAATATTACCTTCTGTTTAAATAAATCAAACATTTGAACACAATCACACAAAATCAGACTTACGTTAAAAATTCTGAACTGTCCTGCTGGTGACCTGGTAAAAAACCAGGCGGTCGGCATATGGCTAGCAAATCTGTTGGCGATAATGCTGGTCTTTTTGAATGAAGTAATAAAGCAAAAAGTGTCTGAAGCTTCCATATTAACTCTTGATTGTAATTTTTTTCTTTGGACAACAAGCCAAAACAAAACCTGGAAGTAAGTATAAATGCATCATTTATCTACTAAACTATATCTGATATTGAAACAACAAGAAAGAACACACTCTAGAAAAAAATTATTTCTATCACTGATTAATACTGCTAAAAGCACATGCACATAATGCATGCAATACAGCTGTAATGTGCATTGAAAAGGAGAGTATATCTGTTGATCCTTTCTCGTCACCACTAATAATAAGTAGTAGTTAACCCTAGTGACACATTTTTTGGGGGGAATTATGATCTAAAAGCTCTATCTTTTGAGCGGAATTATGATCTAATCTGTTATGATTTCTTTTTAAAAATTAAGCCGATAGGAACATTAACTGGGTTCAGTATTGCTGTTCATACAAATGATTTTAAGTTCATCCTCATACAATATTTTAAAAAATTTGGAAGCTACAGTTGTGAACAATTCAGAATACATAAATGTTGTTATCAGTGGCAACTGACATGACAAAAGTAATACAAATTTGGTAAAAGCTAAGTAATTTATTATCTCTTAAATATTCTACAACTGCTCAGTGTCTCTATGATTTCTCATATTATCATTTCAAGATATTTCCCAAATAGCCTAAATTTGCACTACTATGGTACCTTCTGTTAGCCTACTACATCTACATACTTCAAGATAAAAATAAAAGAAAAGACTCTTACCTGTTTGTCATGAAAAGTGCTTGCAGTATACTGTTCATGTAACAAGTGTTGCCAAGATTATAAAGACCAACACGTCCTGTTAGTTGATATATAGGAGCTACTTCAAGAGCAGGCATTAATCCATTTAAAGGTGACTTCCACTGTTTGATACTAAGCTGGGACCTACTAAATCTTCTGATTGTTGACAATTCCTAGAGCAATAAGAATCAATTTCATTTGTCAAAATCTTCACATATAATACTGTGCAGAGATGATAACCATTCTATTTAACAGCCTCAGTGTCTTAACACCTTCATTCCAGAACATGAATTACTAAGTTAGGTGGAAAATGTGTTCAATGTGTGCTCCAGTTTACTTCTCTGAATTATATTTCAGAACTGTGTGGTTTTTCTATCTGTTTAACAGTTTGAGTCCACAATTTTATGATATACTGTACACATGACCTGTGGGGCTAGTTAACTAAATTATTATGCTGGCATTCTGAAAGGTTCTAAAATGAGTCACTTGGTTTTCCAATAAGTCAGCTTTCGAGGTTACTTAGCATATTTATGATATGAGTCAGGAATTTTGACAGCAATGAAAATGAAATTGAGAGATGGTGAGGGGGATAGATATGTTGCCAGGTGAGTGGATGGTACATAGATACAGGAAGTTCCCAGTTGGATTCCAACCGATGAGAAAAGACTGAGACAATATTCATGCCGGAGGTGGAAATTTGACTATATAAAATACAAAGGGCAGCACTGGTGTGGATAGCTAAAAATGTCACATATTGGGAAGCCTGAATGAGGCTTTTATCTACCACGGATTTGAAATGGCTGGTGGTGGTGGTGGTGGTGGTGGTGGTGACAATAGCAATGATGAACAATGAAGTATTTCATATGTTCATTGCATCACTGAGATGGCAGTACTATCTGAGAGCCAAATATGATTTTTACAATAAAATGTTGTCATTAAGAATGTATTTGTAATTACATCTGTTATTAGATATTACTTGTGTGCAGTGTGTGATGAGCACAACAAAATAACTCAAAATGCAGATAGAACATATATGAAACAACTTTTCTTAACCCTTTGGTTGGTTTGCATACCACAGTGCTTTTCAAGGTGTGGTCTACTGAAGCTGTTATGTCCTTGCCTTCCTCCAACATTTGAAGGGATTTTCTCAGCTGATTATTGGGGGACCAACAATTTTACAAGAAACTACAGTGAAACTAGACATGTTTCACATGCACAAATCATTGTCAGAGATGGAGGAATAGACAGGTGACAAAAAAAAAACCTCAAAGGCTGGTCTTAGAATTGATTGTAGAAGTTTTGTTTTTGTAATTTGACACCCAACAAAAGTTACCGGTAATGTAAATTGGAAAGTTTCCTGTAACTTCAAAAGTAATTAATCACTACAGTGGACACTATAAAACAACTTTTGTTCATACTATTCACAAAATACCTAATTGAAATAATTAATCAGTTGTCCAACCCATCTGCTTTTTGTCCAGTTCAAGTAATATCGAATTCTTGTTTGGTTGTAACAATAATGGAACAGCATATCTATTTGTCTGTGTGATTAATTTCTCAAAAGAATGATTGGTCCACACGACTGAAATAATGGATGGGACCATTTCCATGAACAGGTTCTGGTAAACTTCTAGCCTATGTAGAGGGGGAAAAAACTTTTTTCCAAAATGTTTATTAGGGTGCAGGGTGCAGTTTTGATGCACTGGTTCTTATACCTTCAAATTTTCTAGTTCCAAACTTTCCGACTTTTAGATATGTATTCATCTTATCAAAGTTGCCATAAACACACTCACAGAAATTTTGCTTCAGAACAGCTAACAGTTACATTCGGTCATTTATACAACTGGAATCTTGATTTGTTATCAGAATGGTCACAACTCATAGTAAGTGATGGAAAGTCATCAAGTAAAACATAAGTGTTACCTGGTGTTCACCAAGGAAGTGTTATAGGCTCCCTAATGATTTTAAAAACAATCTGAGCAGCTCTCTTAATGTGCATTTTACACCTGTGCGACTTCCCATCCGCACTAGGTGCGAGCAGCCTTTGCACGAAGAGGCAAGGTGTACACGCACCGGTGCAAAATTACACACGTCTCTCAACTGTGCGCAAGGGGGTGCAAAAGTTTCCCCATACCAGATGAGGAGACACGTGCACAAGGGGGAAAGCACAGCCGCACATCGACTACCCACAAGGTTCACAGTTGTAAACGCACCTTTAGAGTGTTTGCACATGACGCCGTTATTTGTGATCTAGTAAAACCATCAAAAGATCAAAACCAATTGCAAAATGATTTACATAATATACCCACATGGTGTGAAAAGCAGCTGTTGACGCTAAATAATCAAAAGTGTGAGGTTATCCATATTATTACTAAAATGAATCGATTAAATTTTGGTTACATGATAAAGCACACAAATCTAAAGGCTGTCAATTCAACTGAATACCACGGGAATAAAATTAAGAACAATTTAAATTGAAATGATCATGCAGATAAAATTGTGGGGAAGGCAAACCAAAGACAAAATGAATTTTATCCGTAGTGGATGCTGTTTATCTCCATGGCTGTTCCTTTATAGGGTGTAGAAAAATTTCCGCTGTGACTGGTAGCGGAAATTTTTCTGCACCCTATAAACCAAAGACTGCATTTTATTGGGTGACCATTTAGAAGATGCAACATGTCTCCTTAGTAGACTGTCTACACTATACTTGTTCATCCTCTTCTGCAGCACTGCTACATGATATGGATTTGAAACAGATAAGACTGATACAGAACATCTAGAAAGTTTAATAATGGGCAGCTCATTTTGTATTATGGTAAAATAGGGGAGAGAGTGTCACAGATATTATACATGATTAGAGGTGTTAATCATTAAAATAAAGGTGTTTCTCATTGTGATGAGATGTTTTTATGAAATTTCAGTCTCCAACTTCCTCCTCTGAATGCAAAAAATATTTTGTTGATGCTCACTTACATAGGGAGAATGATAATTTTAATAAAATAAGAGACATCAGAGCTCACACAGATTTAAGTGTTCGTTTTTCCCTCATGGATCAGAGCAGGACAGCAGAGAAATAATCTAAAGGTGGTTATATGAACCTTCTGCCCGACACAAGTGTGATTGCAGAGTGTCTTGTAGATGTAGAGGTAAATTTATATGAATACTGAGCTAATCTGTAACCTGCTGAGCTCCAGGTGCAATGCAATAAAGTTTCACACTACAATAAGTTAGATTAAAACTCATATACAATTTGTTTGTTAAGATGAATGACTTTGCAGTTACTTAATGGTGTGCTTCTGGGTTTCTGCTGATATGTTGTTTCCATTTTATGCACTATATTTCAATGGCTGAACCAGTTATTTTCTTGAAGTGCTGCGAGTTGCGATGTTGTGTTTACTCGTTACCTGGATTCCAAGCAGGTTGTGGACTATTGTTGGTCTCACATTGCTATTAATAGGCGAGTTCAACTCACAGTGCCCACTACACTCTTTTAAGCTCTTTTGCGTTTCAGAGCCTGTAATGACATTCCTTAGAACTCATTCTTTCAATGTTTTGCAGCTCTAGTGGATGTGATGACGCAAAATCTTAATAAACTGAGAGCTGCACCCCAAGCACTGTTTAAACTGAAACCTCCATCCCTGTTTGTTAGATTTTTGGACATCTTTATTTCAAAGGATTTCTTAATTCCATTGCATTGCAGGCAGAAGATGTGCTTTGTTGATGTTGCACATTTTAGCAATTTTGACCAAGATAAACTGATGCTGCAGTGTTATTCTTTGGGATGCCAGTGTAGGAGTCTGCACAGAAACAGCTAAGCGAAAAATCCATGCAATATGCATTTTTCTTTATACATATGAAAGTCAACTTCAGAATTTCCCTTTGTTTGAGACTGCATGTATGAGATTCATGTGCCAATTTTAAGTTCTAAATTTGCATATTTTACTGTTCACATCGCTTCTGTATAATCTTTCTGTGACTATACCAATACCCATTTGTAATGTGATATATCATGAAATTTCGAACATTCATCAATTATTGGCTTTAAGTTAATTGTGCTCTTTTAAAAGATTTGAGAACAGCAGGCCTATCCTCGTTCAAAACAAACACACACTATTTTATTGTAAAACTATGTAAGAAATAGATTAATTTTGAGAATTTTCAGATGCTTACAGAACTATATTTTTGTAAGTTACCAATATGAATGTTTTGGATATGTAACTTATTTCATAGCAAATCAGTGCTTGTGATTAACAGTTCTGCCAAAGATTATATCACCTCTGAATTTCATTGTATATCAAGGCCAATAAATGTGTGTTTCTGACAATTTTCGGAAGCTACCACTGTCCTATGCACAACTTACAAGTAATTTGTAGTAAATTGGTATTTGTGATTTAGCTACTGTAGCAGATATTTTATTTTGCATACTGTGTTACATCTATGAAACTTCCTGGCAGATTAAAACTGTGTGCCGAACCGATACTTGAACTCGGGACCTTCGCTGAGTCTCGGTTCAGCACATAGTTTTAATCTGCCAGGAAGTTTCATATCAGCGCACACTCCGCTGCAGAGTGAAAATCTCATTCTGTGTTACATCTAGTTTTCCCTTAAAAAGGACTAGCCTTATATATTATCTGCAGTGATTGTAAATTAACTTTGCTAACAACTATAATTAACCTCAAAAAGTTTTGAAAAATTAGTAGCTTTTACCACAGGTTTTGGTGTTGTCTTAACACAGATCTCATTTTGTGTATTTGCCTCTATTCTTATAGAGAATTAGCAACTTTTTAGCTCAACAGATTAAAAGATAATCAGCAAGCATTACGTTATTCATTCACTGCCTTGTAATACATTGCACCAGCCAAAATGCAGCCCCACTGTGGTTGCTGCTATCCTACACTGGATGAGTGGGTTGACATTCATAAGCAGCTGGAAATAGTCTGACTACTGTCAAACAATTGGCAGCTGCTGTGAATTGGTGAGTTGGAAGAGCTCCCAAGCATCGTGTACCTGCGATACCGGTACGAGAGGTACCTCAAGTACTATCCTCTATGTGGATCCTGTGTCCTCTGCAGATAGTACAAGATCTGCCATTACTCGTCCACTTGACTGCAAGTGGCATTTTTATAATAGAGCTAAGAGGACTGAGGGTGTTGTACTGATCCCCCTAACCAACAAATATGACGTGCTGTCTATCACTGAAACTGAGCTGGTGGGACTTACTTCATCTGTTTTGAGGAAACCTGCTTTGTCCATGTCAAGAGGATGCCAACGTAAAAGGGTAGGGTCTATTACTCATCAGAATTTCAAATGTATGGTGAATGATGGTATCCCTTAGGGAAATGGCAGAGCAAAGGACATGGAAGGGCACCAGGCACACCCAGTGCATATGCCTAGGGCACTCACGCAATTTGTTGAAGAGGCTATTCCAGCAGCCATTGAGGGAATTACTTGGGTCATTCCAGCAACTGGCAGATAAGGTCAAGAAGACCAGCCTTATGCGTGAAATTTCAATGAACCTCACAATTTGCAGCATAGTCTCCAGAACTGAACACAGCCCTTTGTTCTGAGTTGAGTGGAAGGACTGAACCAGAGACTTCGAAGGTTCTGTGCCATCTAGGTTGTGGCTTCCTGGACATGTGCCATACGGTTGAGAACTGTAGGGTCCCTCTAAATATATCTGGTTTGCACTCCAATCAGAGGCTGCTACTCAGGTAGCTGACTGTGTGTGTGTGGGGGGGGGGGGGGGGGGGGGGGACCAGACAAGGGTGTTTTAGATTAGGTGACTCTCCATCCAATCCAGATAATGATAGCTGTAGGAAACCTATGATTATGAGTTAAGATTGAGAGAAATGCCTACCAGAAGTGAGAGTATGAAAATTCTTATGGTGAACTGCCAAAGTATTTGTAACAAAGTGCCAGAGTTTACAGCGCTCATGAAAATCACTGATGCTCACATATTACCAGGTACAGAAAGCTGGTTGACGCCTGAAATTGATAGCAGTGAGATTTTTGGGGAAATTTAAGTATATATCAAAAGGATAGGCAAATGGGAAATGGACTTGGTGTATTTGTCACAGTAGACAAGAAACTCAAACCCACCCCGATAGAAATTGAAGCTGCATGTGAGATTAATTGGACAAGACTCACAAGGAGTTGGCCCCAGCAGTGGGACTGGCCAAACCAATCAATTGAATAAATATAATGATCAAAGTCTTTTTAATAAACACTTAAAAACAAAAAGGATTACTGCACCTGATGAGAACTCACACCTCTAGCACGTGAAGCTACCCTATCCATTACACGACACAAACAAACTGATGCAACTTTTTTAATGCTGATGTGGGTCACACAACATTCCAAAACTTTTTTCATCAATTACTCACAAATGAGAGTCCACCAGGATGAATGGCTGCAGTGTGTGACCCCGAATCTTAACCTATACAGCTGCACATTTGTTTTCAAAAAGTTGATTCCACCATTGGGGACACCTCCGCGTCAGTATTATGGGCATAAAATAACTTGATCCTTCTATCGCCCACCAGACTCATCTCCTGATATATCCAAAAACTTTAGAGAAAATCTCAGTTAAGTTCACCAATCATACTGCAATCATCGGTGGACACTTTAACCATCTAACAATTAACTGGGAAAATTACAGTTTTGTTGGTGGTGGGCATGATAATATATTCTGTGAAACATTAATAAATACCTTCTCTGAACACTACCAAGAACAGAGAGTTATGAACCCCACTCATAATGGAAACATATTGGATCTAATGGCAACAAATAGACCTGACTTCTCTGTGGATGACCACACTGAAACTAATATCAATGACCACAACACAGTTGTGGCAACAATGAGTACCAAAGTATGAAGGAGCACTAAAATAAACAGATATATATATATATATGTCAGTAAACTAGATAAAAAATCAGTAGTGTCATATCTCAATGAGAAATTTGAAACTTTCAGCACAGGGCAGCAGCATGTAGAGGAACTATGGCTCAATTTAAAAAATATATTCTAAAGAAACAGAGATTACTGCATAATAGGTTCAAAACAAAGCATAGGGCTATAGATAGAGAGATGCTGAATGAAACGCATTTGGCACTCAAGAAAACAAAGAATGGTGCCTTCAATGACTACCGCAGCAGAATATTGTCAAATTATATTTCACAAAACCCAAAGAAATTATTATGGTCGTATGTGAAGGCTGTTAGTGGCATCAAAGTAAGTATAAAGTCACTCACGGACGAAACAGAAACTGAAACTGAAATTGAAAGTAGCAAAGCTGTAGTGACCCTTGCCATTTATGGAAGGGCATGTGTGTGTACGTCAAATATAGAGCTTGGAGTAAAGATGTGCATGATCGCAATTAGTTCATAAACATCAGGCCACATACCATGGGAAAATATTGCTCCACAGCTGCAAAGTCTGCCTGTTGGAGAGCATCTCTTTAGAGCAAGGAGTAACAAAGGAGTTCTGGTACCATGGCAGATCTCCAGCACCACGGAAGACAAACATGAAGTGTATACGCAATTGTTGTTATATACATACATAAAAAAAGTTTTGCGTCACCTCTGTTCTGAGAGTTCCGGAACCCGTACAAAAAAAACTGGAATAGAGATCAACATAAACATCATTTCCGCCCTTTTTATTGCTCATTAAAACCACACATTGCATATTGTACCACCATACAGCGAGACCTTCAGAGGTGGTGGTCCAGATTGCTGTACACACTGGTACCTCTAATACCTTGTAGCATGTCCTCTTGCATTGATGCATGCCTGCATTCGTTGTGGCGTACTATCCACAAGTTCCTCAAGGTACTGTTGGTCAAGATTGTCCCACCTATCAAAGGAGATTCAGCGTAGATCCCTCAGAGTAATTGGTGGGTCACATCGTCCATAAACAGCCATTTTCAATCCATCCCAGGCATGTTCGATAGGGTTCATGTCTGGAGAACCTGCTGGCCACTCTAGTCGAGCGATGTCATTATCCTGAAGGAAGTCATTCACAAGATGTGCATGACGTGGGCGCGAATTGTCATCCATGAAGACGAATGCCTCACCAATATGCTACTAATATGGATGCACTATCGATCGGAGGACGCCATTCACGTATCGTACAGCTGTTACAGCGCCTTCCGTGACCATCAGTGGCGACATCAGCTCCACATAATGCCACCCCAAAACAGCAGGGAACCTTCACCTTGCTGCACTCGCTGGACAGTGTGTCTAAGGCATTCAGCCAGACCGGGTTGCCTTCCAACACGTCTCCGACAGTTGTCTGGCTGAAGGTATATGCCACACTCATCGATGAAGAGAATGTGATGCCAATCCTGAGCAGTCCATTTGGCATGTTGTTGGGCCCATTTGTGCCATGCTGCATGGTGTCACAGTTGCAAAGATAGATCTTGCCATGGACGTCGGGAGTGAAGTTGCGTATCATGCGGCCTATTGCACACAGTTTGAGACATAACACAATGTCGTGCGGCTGCACAAAAAGCATTATTCCACATGGTAGCGTTGCTGTCAGGGTTCCTCTGAGCCATAATCCATAGGTAGCTGTTATCCACAGCAGTAGTAGCACTTGGGCAGCCTGAGCGAGGCATGTAATCGACAGTTCCTGTCTCTCTGTACCTCCTCCCTGTCTGAACAACATCACTTTGGTTCACTCCGAGATGCCTGGACACTTCCCTTGTCAAGAGCCCTTCTTGGCACAAAGTAACAATGTGGACACGATCAAACTGCGGTACTGACTGTCCAGGCATGGGTGCACTACAGACAACAAGAGCTGTGTACCTCCTTCCTGGTGGAATGACTGGAACTGATCGGCTGTTGGACCCTGTCCGTCTAATAGATACTGCTCATGCATGGTTGTTTACATCTTTGGGCAGTTTAATGACATCTCGGAACAGTCAAAGACACTGTGTCTGTGATACAATATCCACAGTAAACATGTATCTTCAAGAGTTCTAGCAACCGGGGTAATGCAAAACTTTTTTTGATGTGTGTACTATTAACAGACAGAATGTTAGCGACAAGTCTTTGAGACAGTAATATTAATTGATTCCCATGTAACATTTGTGAAAGTTTGTGATAATACACAGAGTTAACTGGAACCAGTCTACATTTTATTTAAGTAAAGAAACAGTGTTTTGTTCTACAGCCACTTCACTGCACAAAAGAAAGAAGTTCAAGCCGAGGAAGAACAGGGCACAGCATAGCTGGACCGTGTGGTAAATCATTAGAGTTGCATGGCTGAGTATCTACACCAATCTAATAAACGATTGTTAAGGTGGTGGTGGTAGGTGTAGCTGCATGTAGTAATAGGTCTCAGACATACATTGCTTAAGCAGTCAAAACATTGCCACACTAGCCAAATACAGCAGTCATCAGCCACTTAATAAACACTCCAAAGCAAAAGCTGAAATGCTCAACTCCATTTTCAAATGTTCATTTATAAAGGAGAACCTAGGAGAAATGCCGCAATTTAATTGTCGTACCACTGAAAAGCTGAATGAAGTAAGTATCAGTCTCAGTGGTGTTGAGAAACAGCTGAAATCATTAAAACTGAACAAAGCTCCAGGGCCCGACGAAATCCCCGTCAGATTCTAAACTGAATCTGCTGCTGAGTTAGCCTCTCTTTTCAACTACAATCCCTTGAACAAAAACCCGTGTCCAGTTCTTGGAAAAAAAGCTTATGTCACACGCATCCACATGAACGGTCGGCACCAATGATGCCTGTTGTCGGGGTTCCGAGGAAAGCCTTGGGTCCTTTCGATGACTGGCTAAACTGGTGAAGGCAGCCTCCATCTCTCGAGGAGTGAAAGCCAAGCTGATGATCTGCAGCATCGTACCCAGGGTGGACCAGGGTCCTCTGACTTGCAGTCGAGCGGAGAATCTAAACCAGAGGCTACGTCGACTCTGTGACGAAAATGGTTGTAGATTCCTCGACCTACGCTATGGGGTGGAAGGTTATAGGATGCCCCTCAACATATCAGGAAGCAGCTACATGGGTAGCACAGTACTTGTGGTGTGCATATGGAGGTTTTTTAGATTAGGTTCCTCCCCATGGGATACAAACCGTTGGCCTGAAAAATTACCAGTTCATGACACTGATGTGGGTGTGCCAACTGTAAAAATTGTTAGTTTACCTAAACAGGTCATTCCAAAGGATTTAATGTTAATAAATTGTCGAAGATACCCGAGTTACTCTCCAAAATAAACAGTAGCAATGCCAATATTGTATTAGATACCGAAAGCTGGTTGAAACCAGACATAAATAGAAGTGAAATTTTGAACTCAGTTTGGACACTGTTTGGGAAGGATAGGACTGATGCTATGGGAGGTGGTGTGTTCATTGCAGTTAAAAGCTGTTTAAACACAGTTGAGATCAATTTTGGGTCAGACTGTGAAATAGTCTGGGTAAAGCAGTCAATCAGACAAGGATTGACCAATGTATTAGGATGTTTTTATAGACCAACAGCGTCCGCAACAACAGTCGCAGAACGTCTCAGGGAAAGTCTTGAGCAATTGGTTAGAAAACCAACTCGAGATAGGAACATATTAGATATCTTGGCAACAAACAGACCTGATCTTTTTGAGGAAGTTAATCTAGAAGAAGGTATTTGCGACCATAATGTCGTCGTGGCTTCTATGTCAGTGGAAGCTGCAAAAAAAAGTATAGAGTTTTCTTGTTCGGGAAAGCAAATAAAAGTGTCATTAATGAATAAGATCCACAGATCCAAGCATTCACCGCGGGACACAAAGATATTGAGCATCTTTGGTCAGAATTTAAAGATATTGTCCAGCACGTGCTAGAGAAGTATGTGCCTAGCAAAAATTTAGGAGAGGGAAAGGATCCACCTCGGTACAACAAACATATTAGGAAGTTGCTGAGAAAGCAGAGAATTTTTCAGTCATTTTAAACATAGTCACTGACCAGCTGACAAACAGAAATTATGCGCAATGAAAGCAGCTGTCAAAAGGTCAATGAGAGATTCTTTTAACAAATTTGAAAGCAATATTTTATCTATAGATTCTAAAAATAACCCCAAAAATTTTGGTCGTACGTGAAATCTACGAATGCTACAAATAATTCAATACCGTCTCTTGCTGACAGTATGGGTAATGTAACGGATGATGATAAACAGAAGGCCGAAACCCTAAGCTAGCTTTCAAAAACTCGTTTACGGTAGAGGACTGCAGCATCATTCCCTCTTTCAATTATCGAACAAATGCAAGGATGGCTGACATAGTGTATTTGGGATTGTAAAACAGTGAAGATCCTTAGATGCAAGGAAGGCATCTGGCCCAGGCGGTATCCCCATAACATCATATGTTGACTATGCTACAAATATAGCACCATTCTTATCCATCATCTACCATAGAGCATTGGAACAGCAGAAAGTTCCAAGGGACTGCAACAAGCCCCAGGTCATAGCAATCTATAAAAAGGGGAACTGGCCAATTTCACTGACATCAATTTGTTGTAGAATCATGGAACATATTTTGTGTTCAGACATTATGACCTTTGTAGACTCTGAGAAGCTCATCTGCAGAAATCGGCACTGTTTTAGGAAACAGCAGTCATGCGAAACACAGTTGGCCCTCTTTGTGCATGATACACAACAGGCTCTAGATACCAGCTCCCAGGTTGATGTCACATTTCTAGACTTTCGAAAGGCGTTCGACTCAGTTCTGCACTGTCGCTTGCTCCAAAAAGTGGGCACTTACAGTCTATCTGATGACATATGCAGTTGGATAGAAAGTTTTCTAACAGACAGAGAGCAATATGTCGTCCTGAATGGGGTGACTTCAACAGAAACAAGTGTAACTTCAGGTGTGCCCCAAGGCAGCATAATAGGTCCTCTGCTTTTTACAATTTACATAAATGATCTCGTTGATGGTATTGACAGCGGCCTTAGACAGTTTGCTGATGATGCTGTGGTCTACAGGAAAGTAGTACCACACGAAAGTTGTGAACAAATCAATGAGGATTTGTAGAAAATAAATGCGTGGTGTAATGACTGGCGGTTAACTTTCAATATTAGTAAGTGTAACCTACTGCGTATAACAAGGCGAAAATCCCCATTAATGTATGAGTACAAAATAAATTCCCAGTCTTTGGAAACGGTAACATCCGTCAAGTATCTGGATGTGACTATTCGAAATGATCTCAAATGTAATGATCAGATTACGCAAGTAATGGGCAAGGCGAACTCTAGATTGTGGTTTATTGGCAGAATCCCGAAGCGATGCAGTCCTTCAAGAAAAGAAACTGCTTACAGTACGTTAGTTCATCTAGTCTTAGAGTATTGTTCGTCCGTATGGGACCTTTACCAATTGGGCCCAATTCAAGAAATTGAGAAGGTACAAAGAAGAGCGGCAAGATTTGTGACTGGTACATTCAGCCATCACGAGAGCATTACAAATCTCATAGAAAGTTTGAAGTGGGACACACTTGCAGATAGACGATGTGCTAAACAGAAGGGGATGGTCACTAAATTCCGAAATCCGATTTTCACTGAGGATGTAGAGCATATATTATTACCACCAACTTTCAAATCGTGCAATGATCACCATTCAAAGATAAGGGAAATTAGAGCTCATACTGAGGTGTTCAGACAGTCGTTTTTCCCTCGCACCATCCACGAGTGGAACACAGGAGGGTAAATATAACTTGAGCGCAAATTGTGCCCTCCGCCACATACCGCTTGGTGGATAGTGGAGTATATATGTAGATGTAGATGCAGAAGGGTAGTAGAAGTGAGCTACAAAACTACCGTTCAATATCCTTGACATTAATTTGTTTCATGATCTTAGAACAAATGCTGAGCTGAAACAGAATGAGGTATGATGAACAGAATGACCACCTCCATGCCAACCAGCATAGATTCCAAATCATCGAACATGTGAAACCCAAGTCACACTTTTCTCACGTCACACACTGAAAGCTTTGGTCAAGGCATGCAGGTAGATTTAGTACTTCTGGATTTCCGAAAATTTTTTAACTCAGTACCACACCTACGCTTATTGCCAAAAGTATGATCATATGGAGTATCAAGTGAAATTTGTGACTGGATTGAGGACTTTATGGTAGGGAGTTGGAGAGCCATCGTCAGATGTAGGAGTAACTTCAGGTGCAACTCAGGGAAGTGTATTGGGACTCTTGCTGTTCATGTTGTATATTAACGACCTTGTGGACAATATCAATAGTAATCTCAGATGTTTTGCAGCTGATGCAGTCATCTATAATGAAGTACTATCTGAAAGAAGCTGCATAAATTTTCAGTCATATCTTGATAAAATTTAAAAGTGGTGCAAAGATGGGCAACTTCCTTTAAATGTAAAATTGTGCACTTCACAAAATGAAAAACTGTAGTATCCTATAATATCAGCAAATCATCACTGAAAATGTTCAACTCGTAGAAATACCTGGGTGTGACACCTGGTAGGGATATAAAATGGAATGATCACATAGGCCCATTCATGAGTAAGGGAGATGGTAAACATAAGTTTTTTAGCAGAATACTGGGGAAGTGCAATCAGTCTACAAAGGAGATTGCCTATAAAAAGGGTCAGGAAAAATTCATTTCAAAGCAATGGCACAATGAAAATTTATCTCAAACACATCGCCAATGTTTATTAAATGTGGTTAATAACACAGCAACGATATAAGTCTTGAAGAAATGTGATCACTTGAGACAAGACAGTAGCCGAACGATTAAGCCGCGACGTAACCGATAGTTTCGTGGTTTACGATACGAATGGAAGTTAAGTGTTCCACCAATTTTTTCCTGTCCCTACCTATAAATCGCTTGTGCAAGCGGTTCTAAAATACTGCTCAATTGCATGGGGTACGTACCAAATAGCAGTCGCAGGGGATATTGAACATATACAGAGAAGGGCAGCACAAATGGTCCCAGGTTTGTTTGATCTGTGGGACAGTGTCACAGAGATACTAAATGAGATAGACAAGCTATCCCAAGAAAGTATATTAACAAAGATTCAAAAACCAGCTTCGAATGATGATACTAAGAACATACTACAATCCCCTATTTATTGCTCACATACGGATCATGAGGACAAAATTAGAATAATTACTGCATACACAGAGGCATTCAAACAATAATTCTTCCCACACTCCATATGTGAACAGAACAGAAAGAAACCATCATTTCTGGTACAATGGGGCAAACCCTTTGCCATGCATCACATGGTGATTTGCAAAATACAGGTGTAGATGTAATCACACAGTCCCAGGAACTTAGGTCTGCAATATGATCCTTGTTTCGTTGTATTTCATTTCATGATTATATTCAAGGCACCACTCTTGTGATAAGTGATTTATATGGTTGTTTTACTCCAGTGTGGCACTGATATACCTTTCTCTGTCCTTGACTTTTTTCACAGTCGGCCCCAAGTAAAACATGGCACATTCACATGGAACATGGTACACACCCTGCTTTCTGAGACCTAGATCATCGTCAATACTATAACGCATTGCATTTGCAATTGCAAAAGACTTTTTATGTTTGTTGATGGGAGCGAAAAATATTAGATGCCATGTTTCTGTAGAAGTCTACCAATCCTTTCAGATATTGGGCCAGCATAAGGCAGATAAGAAATTCTTAGCTTCTCTTCATTAGTGTGTCTCGATATTTTTTCGGGCATTATTGATCTTGACTCCAACATCTGTTCCCATTCACTGGGAACAATATTCGTGCATGTTGTAATTCTTCAGCAAGGCTCTCCTTCACTGAAAATATGGACTAGTCAGCTCCGAATATCTTTGTGATGGATGGATGCAGCCAAGGCAGTGAGCATATAGAACAGCATAACTCATAGCACATGTAGAAGATGGTAGGGCCAGCTGTAAAATTACATGCATAAAGTGGAAATTAATAACTCGGCTAAACAGCCAGAAGCACACCATTAATCAATCACACTGAGAAAGACTGAGAGAATGTTTAGAATGATGATTTTCTTAAAATTCTTTTAGAGAAATTACTGCAAATTGAAAACAAAAGCAGAACACTTAATTCAGTAATTCTGTGATGTCATAATTTGTATCACTGTGACAGTCAAGCTTAGATCTTCAGGATGAGATGTGTCTTCCTGTCTACAGTGAGGCAGTTGAGATCTGGCAACAGTACAACATGGATTAAATTAGTACAGCTGACCCACTCAGGCTGCATGTATACTCTGAGGCCTCATTAGTAGCAATAGTGGTTAAATATCTTTATTATCATTTGGTAGTGAATGGGTGGAAACAAATTCATTCTGTTAGTAAGCATATTTTCAGAGTTTGTGTATGTCAAGAAACAACAGTTTTGGAAATGAGCACTACAACAGCTGCTTTTGGCTTTATCATTTCAAAAAGAGGGGTGATTTTATGAATTACCGTATTTACTCAAATCTAAGCCGCACTTTTTTTCCGGTTTTTGTAATCCAAAAAACCGCCTGCGGCTTAGAATCGAGTGCAAAGCAAGCGGGAGTTCTGAAAAATGTTGGTGGGTGCCGCCACAACTAACTTCTGCCGTTGAATATATGTAGTGCCACACAGGCATGCTTTGTAGGCACAAAGATAAATACTGGCACCAAAACCTCTGCGTCAGTAAATAAATTAAAAAAAAAAAAAGTGGAAGACGAGCCTTTTTCCTCCGCCCAGAGTTTCGACCACTGCATTTTGGTACATTATCCAATGAAGTAAATACAAATTCTGTATTGTTGTTCTTCAAACGTAGCAGCATTTCAATGTACTACGAAAATCCGACTGGCAAGACTGTTTGGGATGTTTGTCAATATGGCCAACTCTACGTTCTGAATTTTTTCCTACCTGTGAGAAGAGATGGTTGCTAATAGGAACTTTTATGAATTGTGAATCACATGTAGTATTCTCTTCGCCATAAGATTAATACGAATATAAACATTTTGCCATGTATTGTTTCGTGTTTGCTACTATCTCATTTAAATCCTGTCTGCCTAATAAACTACGAAATTAGAGTGAGACAACAGCAAACGCGGAAGAATATACATATCATGTCATGTTTATATTCGTATTATTCTTATGCCTGATAGTGATACAGTCAGAAATGAAGCACGGCAACTGACTAGATTTAAAAATCTAAGATGACTCTAATTTCTGTGCAGAATGTAATGAACTAAAGAGGCGCCTGCAAAGATTTTGGAACGGGGAAAAATTTTCGCTAAACTTTCGTTCAGAACATCATCTATCATACGCAGTCTGTTATTTGGTTCTTGTTGATCATTATCGAAGAAAGCAGTAGTGTAAGTAACAACAAATGTTTCGCTAATGAGACGACTCCTCTCTATTTTTTATTTGTAAGCGGCGGTAGCGCGCACAAAAGCAAGCCACGCCGCGAGCAGCGACAGGCCGTAAACACGCACTATCAGAAAGCGTCAAACAATGCATGACACAGTGCAGTAATGCATTTTCAGCTTGGAGTGATGTAAACACCTATAACAAAGAGAACGGCACTTACCAGATCAAAGAAAAATAAGCAATCAATTCAAACCAGACGAAGCACGTGAAAAAGGAAGGATATCCGTATAAATACGGACGGAGCGCGTGACGCGTAGCAATGGCTACCTGGTCAACTGTAACTGCTAAGCTTACGACTCGAACCAAACTACTGCAGCTGTATCGTCATTCATTCGACCTAAATTGTGTCTCATATTACAACTAGACGAACTTTGTTTCGATTTGGAGGTGCGACCTAAAACTTTTCTCTCCCCTTGAATTTCGAGTCTCAAATTTCAGGTGCGGCTTAGATTCGGGAAAAAATTTTTTTCCTCGATTTCGAGTCTCATTTTTCAGGTGCGGCTTAGATTCGAGTGCAGCTTAGATTCGAGTAAATACGGTAACAAAGTGTTGCATACAAAGATGTCTTGGAAAATAAACGGCTATGATGTTGTTGTGGTGGTCATCAGTCCTGAGACTGGTTTGATGCAGCTTTCCATGCTACTCTATCCTGTGCAAGCTTCATCTTCCAGTACTTGAGAGATAATGGGGACTGTTTATTATCCTGTACTTGCAGTGTTGCTAATCGAAATACTGCAAGAAGTATCAAGTGCAAAGAACACAGCAGGAAAGCTATTTTTGAAGAACCATAGGTACAGATACAGTTGTGTTACAATTTCTGGGAAAAAACTAGTTAACAGCAGTCCTCGGGAAATATTACATTCTGCTGGATCAAATACACTACACACGTCAAATACAGTATCAAGACAGTGCATGTGGTAGAAAATTTGCTATGCTACTAACAGTGATGGGAGCAACAGACAGCATAGTGGTTGACAGCATGGGGGCTGGTCATATGACGCAGGCATGAGCCTTCTTTGTACGAAGCGATCAATAAAGCATCAGGACCAGATAGCTATTTTCACAAAATACCAAGCAGCTGTGTGAGTTGTGCCAATAACATCCCAGCACATTGCAGTAAACACTTCACTTCAAAAGATAAGTCCTATTGGCATTTTTTACAGTTGCACCAGTGCAAGACGGACACCAATTTGTTCGTGAATTGGTGTCGACTGCGCACAAAATATGTTTTCATGTAGCAAAAGGAGCTCCTTGTTTTCTGCAGCATACCTTGGACAGAATGAGAAAAGCAGTCCCTTGCATGTGCTGATCTGCAACCATCTTGTTGTATAGGGGAAAAGTCACTGAAGGAATTCGAAAACCAAAGTGCAAGCAAAATATTGAGCATAATCTGTCTGTCCGAAATAAAAACACAACAGAAAGCAGTAAAAACAGTAAGATAATAGTACAATACCACTATGACATAAAGGAGAGAGGTTCGCAAGACAGAACAAACTGCTATCCAATGCACAGCACCAATTTTTATTTTGTCCCACAAATCAGAAGTTCAACCCATCTCACAAGCTAGAAGTAGACATGTCTGACACATTAGCTGAATCAATATCCATGCTAAATGAAGATACTATACTCTGTAGCTGGTCTCTATATACTCGTAAGTATCAGAAACATAACTTCTCATGGAGAGTTATGTAACTGGATAGATAAAAAAATCTAGTCACCAAGTGGTGGCAGGAGAACACACGCAAATAGTTTTGCTTATGCAAGGTTTTGGAGCCAGTGGCTCCTCCTCGCAGCAGAAGGGTTGAAGGGGAAGGAGGAGGACTAAAGCGAAAGGAACTGGGAAGGTTTGGGAAAAGGGGTTGAATCCGGAAAAGTCACCAAGAACCCTGGGTCAGGAGAGACTTACCAGATGGGATAAGAAGGAAAGACTGATTGCTGGGGACTCCACTGGACAAGATTTGAAAACCTGAGAACTTAAAGGTGGAAGACAAGGTACTATGCAAGACAGTGATTATTGCTAAAACATCGTGAATGAGTTAGTAAGAATGTAAATAAGGTTGCCACAAATTTCCCCAAGTGAAATTCCCTGATTTCTAGACAAGTTTTAGCACTTTTCCATGACAAATTTTGAGATCTCATGGGTGAGTAAAGGCATAAGTTGACAAAAAAATGTAGGGAGTTCTGCATTTCTAACTGTGTGAGCAAAAATCTTAAGTACTAACATCAAAATCTTTTGTAATGAACTGTATTTAGATGAGAAAGCTAGCCAAACGGTATGTGCGTTTCATTAAGACCACTGATGTTATTTGACTTCAATAAAACAAAACACATTTGGTGACAAAAATATGCATTTCCTTAGAGTTGCAAGACAGATTTAAAATACCTTCACTGGTTTCAGAAATAACCTCGGAGAAAAGTAGGCCTCTTGAAAGAAGTGTATAAAGCGGGAAATAGTTGTGTAAATCAACACTATAGATAACCACCAATAAAATGTTGGTTCTATTTGTTCGTTATTGTCAGTTATTACCCACTGCATTATATATATTATTTTAGAGGTACTGTGTGTCCGCCTGCTTAACTGAGTGGCACCATGTTTGCCTACCTCACAGTGGGCCAGAGTTTGATTCCCAGGTGGGTTGGAGATTTTCTCTGCTCGTGGAGTGGGTATTGTGTTGTCCTCATCATCATTTCGCAATCGCTGACACGCAAATTGGCAAATGTGGCATCACCTGAATGAAGACTTGCAACCCAGTGCCCGAAATTCTCTGGATGGGGCCTCCCGGCCATCAATGCCACACAATCATTTTATTTTACAGATACTATGTGATTTTTCTTTCGAGAAATATATTAATACATAGAGCACAAACTGCCAGTGACTGTCACAATTTTCTTCTTCTTACTGTGTTCATACTTTCTAGTATACGGAATACTTTCAAAATGCCAAAATGTATTAGAATAAATAAAATGTCTATAAAATGCTGCACTGTACAATGTACTTGCGATGAGACAGTCACAATTCCTGAAACCATCGCCTGTGGCTTCTGGCCTGCCGAGGAGCACCACAGTCCTGGGTCCAAGACAAAAATCCGCCACATTACGCCACACACAAACAGACCTGGCCTGTGGGCAGATCAGTGAGACTAGATCTGATGGGCAGGGCCTTAATGGGAATGATAGACTTCAGATTGGCAGGCCCCATCCGTTAGAGGTACCCACAGAAATGGCCTGCAGTTTTGGTCCATCATGGAAGTCCAATCATGTGACCAACTATTCACGTGTCACAGATACGATGACAAAATGAGACTGCGGTGATCAATCCAAGCAACAGCTTGCGTGAATACTCTGAGAATCAGTACTAATAAGGATAGGTAACAACTCACCATGAAGATGATCGCTGAGCCGCAGACAGGCACACAGAAAAGACAATGATACTCTCATAGTTATATTTTCGGCCACGGCCTTTGTCAAAAAGCGAGAGCACACACACTTTCACATAATCACTCCAATACAACTCACACGCATGACTGCCGTCTCCGGCCGCTGTGTCAATAGTTTCTGAGAATTATATACAAACAAACCACTCCTCACACTTCCCTGCCTCTCATTGGCAGCTGCTACGTTATCAGCAAGAAGTGGTGGCAACACGGACTGCAAGCTGACGGGAATGGTGGGAAGGGGAGAAGCAGTAAGAATGAGGGAGTAGGGAAGCAGTGCACGTACTCAGCTGTGCCAAGCCACCAGTGATGATGCATCACATCTCAGTAAACAAGCCATTTCATCTGCAGAAACAAAAACAAAAACAAGATTTACCAGCATTTTTTAATTTCCCTGATATTTCTCTGATTTCCCTGACATGTTTGAAATTTCCTGATATTCCCTGATTTCCAGAACTAGTGGCAACCCTGGAAGAGCTAAGTGCATTGCATGTAACAGAAGTGAGAGGGTGGTGGCGAAAAAATAGACAAGGCAGAAAATAAAAGATGTAGAAAAACATGAGTGAAGAACAGTGTAGCTACTATGAAGAAATGCTGATTACTTAAATTAAGGCCAGGTAGGTGGTAAGAACTAAGGACACATAGTAGCTCTAGTTCCCACCAGCCAAGTTCTGACAAATTGTGTTGGTGGATTCAACACCATTACCTCAAAATCATTCCTTACAATCCTTCCAAGAATTTCTCCCATCCAGCACTTCTTCACAAACCTTCCTCACATCCCTGTAACCTTAACCTGTCCTCTGCAGAACTCCAGGCTCTGTGTTCCCTAAAAGCTGATGACTCCATCAATATCCCCACCCCCCACAAGCAGACAAAGGATCTACCACTGTTGTATTTGATTGACAGGAGTAGGTTAGTGAAGGTCTATGCCAGCTGTCTGACACTTCTACATACAGCATCTGCCATCGAGATACCAGCCCTGTGATTCAAACTGACCTGGAGTCCCTCCTTAAAACCTCAGTCCCCTCAGAATTGCTAACAACTCAATCCATAGAACTTCTTATCCCACACAAACCATGCACCTCCATCTTGCACCTTCTTTGTAAGATCCACAAACCCTATCATCCTGGCCATCCTACAGTTCCTGGCTTCAAAGCACCCACTGAACGTAAATCTGCCTTAGTTGATCTGCACCAGCAACCTGTAGTACAGAGACTTCCTTCCTGTATTAAACACACCAACCCTAGATTGTTTGATATCCTTGCTCATTCCATTCCTACCATACACCTTGCTTGTCACCACTGATGTCACCTCCGTTTATACCAGGTCCTCCACGTACATAGTCTATCTGCTGCCGAACATTTCCTCAGTCAGCATCCACCTGATTCAAAATTTATTACACCATCCTTGCTCACCTTAATCAACTTTATACTTACCAACAACTACTTCACCTTTGTGAGACGGACATAAAAACAGATCAGGGGAAAATCCATGGGAATCAGGACGGCCCCTTCCTATGCCAACCTTTCTATGGGTTGCTTGGAGGGGGTGGGGGTTTCCTGGAATCCATAAGCCTTCAGCCCCCAGTTTGGTTCAGATACATTGGTGGCATCTTTGCCGTATGGACTCATGGTGAAGCTGACCTGTTAAAATTCCTGGAATCTCTAAATACCTTCTCTCCCATTTAAATTTCACATGGTCCTCTTCTGAATCCCATGCCACTTTCCTTGATGTTGATATCATCCTCACCGTAGGCCAGCTACACACTTCTGTCCACATTAAACCTACTAACAACAAACAGTATTTACATTTTGACAGCTGCCATCCTTTCTATGTCAAACATTCCCTCCCAAACAGCCTTGGCATTCGAGGCAAACATACTTGTTTGGATGCACACTTTTTACAGAAATATGCCACCATTCTCACCTCCACCTTCACTGAATGTTATTACCCCAACAGCCTAGTTCAAAAGCAGATTCCCCTGGCCATCACATCCAGTCTTATTACTGCTTATCCCTCCAAACAAACCAGCTTCAGAGCACTCCATTTGTCACTCAGAATTATCCTGGTCTTGAATGTATTAATCAGCTACTTTGACAAGGCTTCCTAAAATCATGCCCTGAAATGAGATCCATTGTGTCTGAGATTTTGCCCGCCACACCTAGAAAAGCTTTTTGTCACCCTCCCAATCTCCACAATATCAATATCATTGTCAGACCTTATGCTCCTTCTGCACCCATCTTCAAGCCTATGGCTCCTACCCCTGTGACCATCCCCACTAAGACTTCCCCTATGCACCCTCCTACCACGATTCATATCAGCCGAGTGACTGGCAAAACACATACCATCAAAGGAAGAGCCACCTGTGAAATAACATATCATATACCAGATGTTATGTAAATACTGTTCAACCTTTTACATCAGCAGGACTAACACTAAGTTAGCAGTCACGATGAATGGGCTCAGGCAGAGGGTTTATTCTGGTAACACACAATATCCTGTAGCAGAGCATGCTACATAACATGACGGTCAAGATATCGGTGCCTGTTTCACCACATGCACTACATGGATTTTTCTCAGACACACCAGTTTCCCAGAATTCCGCAGATGGAACTAGCGCTACAACTTGTCCTTGGTTCTCGCCACCTAGCTGGCCTTAATTTATGTTAATTTCTTCTCCTTCAGCATTTATTCATAGTAACTACTCCTTTCTTCACTCTGTTTTTTCTACATCTTTCATTTTCTGACCTGTCTATTTTTTGCTGTCCCCCTCCTGCCTCTGTTACATACAATGCACGCAGCTCTTCACTATTATTAATTCATGCACAATGTTTTGGCAGTAATCTCTGTCTTGCATATTACCATGTCTTCCACCTTTAACCTCTCAAGTTCTCAAATCTCACCCGGTGCAGTCCCCAACAATCAGTCTTTCCTTCTCATCCCATCTGGTCAGTCTCCCCAGGCCCAATGTTCTGGTGACTTTTCCGAACTTTACCCCTTTTCCTAAATCTCTCCAGTTCTTTCCCTTCACCCCTCTTCCTTCTCCTTTAACTCTTCTACTTGGAGGAGGAGCCATTGGCTCCGAAAGTTGCATAAATAAAACCTTTTTTTCCTAATGTGCGTGTTCTCCTGGCATCCTTGGTGAGCCAATTTTTTATCCATCCATTTACATTATATTGTCAAAAATTGATTATTTTGTTATCAAAGTGTGTGTTGTTCAAAAGGAGTACACAAATATGGCAAGGTATGTAGTTGAAGTTGTGAAGTGCAGCTGATCGTCACCGGCGTGGAAGAAATCTCTTATTTGGTGCTGAGCATGAACTGGTGCTCTCACTACATGAGCATATTGCAGTTCGTCAGGCAAGGAAGCAAAATACTGCCTACAGTGCTACATTGAATTAAGACTACAGGTTTGGAGTATTCACAGCTGTAATAACAGCTACATCTCTGACAAAGCTTGAAGTAGGGTAACAAGAAGACCACAGTGGCAGTGGTCAATCAGAGATAGTGTCAGCAACTCTGACAACATTTCTTGAAATTTATTTCACCTTTCAGTGTAATTTTTTTATTATTTTTTTGGCAGGCATATAATTAGGCTATTAGAAGTGTGCATTAAGACAGCTGCATTTGGGTTTGTCATTTCAGTTAAACGTGTGATTTAGTCAATTAACGGAACATCAATGTTTATATAGCAATATCTTGAAAAATAAATTAACCGTAATCGTCCAGCATTACCATCAGAAGGACTGTAATTTTCCATGCCCAGTTATATCGTCCCAGTTTCACCTTGTAACTTCCACTGCTAATATCTTTGTCCAACTGTATGACCGCCTCAGTACTGTGGTACAATCTTGGGCGAGGGAAGAGGGGCCTTTTCTTTAACTACAGTTTCTCAAGAACTCACTAGGTTGTACTGAAGTCCTAATATAAATACAATTTTTATTACTACAGTACATTGCAGTGGCTGGAGAGTAGCTACCAGCAAAATTGTCTATCCATTGAAATGCACTCCTCTCCGTAACAGTAAAATTGACAACCTTCTTAATGGGTGTGATGACTATTGTGGCAGTCCTATCACTACGGCCCACACAAGACAGATTTCCCATTCACAGTAAAAATCATTTTGCATTCGTGCAATTAATATTGAATGATACTGATGACACAGGCTTTCATATACGGAAAGATAGATCCTCTCTAAGCTTCAGCAACATAACAACTGTAATATCCTCAGCATACTGCTAAGGGGGCATTGGGCAGAGGGTGAGTCAGTAGAGCAGTGGGTAACTTCCACACTACAAATCTAAAGGCCTTGGGCTCAATACCCAGCTAGTCTTGCAATTTTTTGCTACTTATCACTTCTTTCACCTATTTCAACAATTTTTTAATGTGAAAAATGCCAAGTTGTACCATTATATGGAGTCATATCACATTGTAGATCCACCTAACAACAGGCTTAGTACGCCCATTCAAAAATTGGGGGAAAGGAATGCTATACTATATCCAAAACATCATGCCCAGTAAAGGCCAATATTCAGGTTTATAAAAGCTTTACCTTTTCTACTTCGCAGGCCTGTCAACAAAATCATTTTCCTCCATCACTTTCCAACCTTATCACAAAATATTATAACTGTTACAGAGCTGATGTCAAACATGAACTGCTACCAGTAAACAGGTCCATCTCAAAGACGCAACTCACCAGCCCAAAAATCATGATTAATTTGATTATCATATTTATCAAGTAGTTTTTGTTTGAGTTCCCTGAAGTATTTGGCACTTGGCAAATTTATACATTTTAATAAAAGTAATGGACATGGTGAGCATTAATACACAATTACACATTATAAAAACTGAAACAAAAATGCTTGCAACATTGGCAGTTGTGGCAAAGACGATCGTGGTGTTACGAAGACAAACAATAGTATGTTGTATCTAGGAGCATGAGCATAATTTTTCTTCTTTAGATGATTTAAATAGTCAGGTACCTTCTTCATTTGAAACATAGGAGTAGTACATGTTTAGCATCCATACCTCCATTGCCTTAACGACTTCTTCATAATCTTTCTTGAAATTTGGTATTTCTTCATACATGATGCAACAGTAATTGTACAGAAAACGAAGGGAAGCACTAGCATTATTACTATTTTCAAGTTTTAACTGTGCTACCACACCCGGAATTTTTGATGAAATCTGGAAGCAAACAAATTTCTGTAGTAATTGGTAAAATGGTGAAGCATGTAACACATTTTAAGTAGAATCTGTAACACCGCAGACAGCAAAATTCACCTTACAAAATGTTACTACTTTTAAAGGGTTTTATTGCAATTATACAATCAAGAAAATATGCCTGAAGGTATATTTTGCAACACTTTTACAAGTATGTATCACATTACATTTGCAATCATTTATATTAATATTAACTGAAATCACAATGCTGTACATTTAAATCATTTATTGTTGAGCAGAAATGATTAAAGATACTTTAATCTTTCTAACTTATAATAGTAGCAAACTCACATATTATTTACTATTACATTTCTACCAGTGAATAATATAATTAATGATTGCACTAATTCAAGTATATCTCATGTTGACATATAATCATTTGAAAATGACTTCACAGCCAAAACTGCAAGTAATAATTGTAAAATAAAGGGGTATTTTAATCCATCCAATGGCAGCCAGTATGGCAGAATGTTATGATTCAGTAAATTTGTGATGACAGTGAACCCTGTGGCAACTGCAAAAAAATGGTTCAAATGGCTCTGAGCACTATGGGACTCAACTGCTGTGGTCATAAGTCCCCTAGAACTTAGAACTACTTAAACCTAACTAACCTAAGGACAGCACACAACACCCAGCCATCACGAGGCAGAGAAAATCCCTGACCCCGCCGGGAATCGAACCCGGGAACCCGGGCGTGGGAAGCGAGAACGCTACCGCACGACCACGAGATGCGGGCGTGTGGCAACTGCAACCGGCAGCAGCTGCATTCTTTGAATGAGGCTCCTGTGGTGGACACTTGATGTGGTGGTGGTGGTGGTGGTGGTGGTGGTGGTGGTGGTGGGAGGGGGTAGGATGCTTGCCCCCACTGATCTGATTACTATCAGGTACACATCTATAGGGTGGTCGGACACAATCTGAAAAGCTTGGGGTGTTGGAGAGTAGGTTGTGCTGAGATATAACTGTTACAAAAAAAGTTTGATACTTTGCGCCGCTTCAAAATTAATTAGCATTTAAGTTAGCAAATCAAGCTGTTGCACACACAAATTCAAGCAGCTCACCAGGGATGATGTTGCCAAGTGTATTCTTCATTTGGTTTCCTTAACCAAACATGAAAACGACACAAAAATTGGGCATGAGACAGCAACCCTAGCCAAAGACTGAGTAGTCTCCTGCATTATCATCTACACTATAACAACGGACACTAACGGTATCTGGCAAGCTGCTTGAATTTGCACATGTAATGGCATATTAGCTAATGTCAATACTAATTAACTCAGAAACAGCAGAACACATTTGATTTTTTCTTCACATTATTTCTCAGTACAACCAACAATGCAGCACTCTCACAAGCTTTTTACACTGTTTCTGACCACTCTACATAATGCATCGTGTCTACTGTGTACACAACTACATCTAGCCAGCTACTCAAAGTTATGGTAAAATCAAGGTCTTACTGTCACTGTGTTCACAGACGGGTGTTACTTTTCCAATTTACAGATGTCTCCAATTCTTTGAAAATGTATATCACTGCTTATACTGGTAACAACATTTTAAATAAATTAACTGTTTTTAAACAAATACTTTGGAAACAGACCTGTGCACTTACTATTGCACACAGGGCATTTTTCAGTGCATTTCTGTAGTGCACATTACACTAACTTTTGTTATGTGATCTCTGTAATCATCCCATAATGAAAAAGCTACAAATCCCTGAACAAATGGGTAAAAGAATTCTTATAAAATATCCAAAATCAGATCCCATGTAAAGTATCAAATTACAATGTATGGACTAAATATTCCGTAAGAAGATGCTACTTTAATTTCCACACACAGTGCACAAACTGCAAAACTAATATATTAAACTACACAGTTTCTATAAATACAAAATCATTTCTCAGTCTGTAATTATGTGTTTTTTTTTCCCTTTGGACAAATATGCTGCCAACAATGAAGTTTATAAAGCAAACTCTGTTCAGTTTGTAAAGTTGGTACACATTCATTAAATTTACCTTGCGAAACACTTCGTGATTGTATAAATTGGAGAATAGCATATGCCACACAATAGTCTCCACTCCTTGCCGTAAGGCAGGTAACTGCATTGATCCAAAGAGTTTATCAATGGTTTCAAGAGTTACTTCATTAAGAATGCTGTACATCTCTCTTTCTTCAAGTTCATTTATAAGAGCATCTATCCATAGATTGACATATGTTGCTCTGGGCCATACTGTCAGCCAGTGACAAAATATTTGCAATGCCTTTCTCACTACATCATGAGATGTGCTGTTATCAAGCACAGTTTTTACTTCACATCTAATGAACTCCGGCTCAAGAAGTCCCAAGACAACTGCCAAACTAGGGGAAGGCTCTCTGCCGTCATCTAGAAAAATAATTAAAACAAAGCACAATTAAAAATCAGAAAGAGAGAAAATAAAATACTTTTTATCTTCATTAGCAATGGCACAACTAACAATGGGCTGGCCAGTCAACTGTTTCTTCATTCAGTCACGTTTTTCAGTCAAATGAAAAGTATAAAACTAGTTTCTGTGGCAATGTCAGCTATAGGGATGTTAATTTATTCTCCAGGTAGGAGTAATTTCATTTTATGTGAAACAAATGACTGACAAGTCTCTTATGGTTATGTCGGTTATATGAGTCTTTTCACTAATTTTCAGGGAAGAAACATCTTCATCTATTTGTTCAACTTTTTTTGGTTGTACAAGAGCAATAACTAAGGTTGCCAACTTCTTTAGAGACAAATTGTGCATCTTACTTGAAGGAAAAGTAAATAAAATGTGTATTTCTATAAATAAAGTAGTATGAAAATGTTGTATTTATTTATATTAATAGAACTTTTTCATATTTATGGCATTGAAAATAATTGGCATTACATTGTGAATTTTTATGTTTAGGTAAATGAATGATTACTTTTGGAATTTAAAATTATTGAAGCTTTGTCTCCCTCTGTATTCCAGTTTGTACCATTGATAGCTCACTTTTGGTAAATACTTGAGTGCACAGAAAGCATATAGGACACTATTTTTTTACTTGTTCTGTGACTTAAAATCACTTGCTTTTAAGCATATGTTGCCACCTTTACACAGCACCTTTTTGCGAAAAATATTTTGTCATCATTTGCTAATATTCTACCAGTCTAGCATTCATCTAGATGAGTGTATGTATAGATGACAGCCTGTGACCAACTGCATCAATTACCTCGATGATATTGTTTTGGGTTCTTCCAATAAAGACCACCTTAGAAATCTCTGATCACTGTTTTCTGTTTTGCAGTATGCAGGTCTCAAGTGCAATCTTTTACAGCCATCAATCAAGTACTTAGGTTTTGAGATTTCTCGCACAGGGGTCAAGCTGTTGCATCACCATGTTGATGCAATTGCAGCTTTGCTGCGGCCAACCCCCATTAGGGAACTGGAGGTGTTTCTAGGTAAAGTTGTGTACTATCTTAAGTTTCTACTGGTCAGCCAGGTCAGCATCTGAGAGTCTCGGTGTGATGTTGGCAGACAAACACACGAACGGGTCTGAACGACCCATTGCTTACACTTCTAACACTTTAACTTCAATTCTCAGAAGCAGTATTCTCAGACTGAAAAGTAGACTTTAGCGATTGTGTTCGCCTCAAGAAATTTCACATCTTTTTGTTTAATTCTAAGCCCCAGTTAATCACAGATCACAAGCTGTTGGTTGCTCTTTTTAACTCTCTAGCTTCCATGACAGACAAGGCAGTGCATCATTTGCAGCAGTGGGCTCTTTTCCTCTCCTGTTATCATTATCTGATCCATTACTAGCTGACAGCACAACATGCCAATGCCGGATCTGGTGTTCGATCGGACAACTTGCTTTGCTTCTATTTAGATATTGAGAACCAGAATGCAGTCGGTGGTTTTACCATCACTAGTGCCATGACAGCATCGGCTGTTGCCATGGATCCTGTACTTAATCAGGTCATATCTTTTTTGTGCAGCACTGCTAGCCGGAAAAAGCCCTGGACAGTGCCTTGGATCTCGCGTGTAATTGCTTCTACTTAAAGAACTGTTTTTCTCTGTTTGATGGGGTTCTTTTGTTTGCTACAGGGAATGCTGCTCCCCAGGTTGTGATTCCCACTTCCTTACGCCATACTGTGCCACGGCTTCTGAATGAAGATACGGGGACCTCTCACACCAAAGCTTTGTCTCACCAGCATGTGTATTACCTGGGCATAGAGAGGGACATTACATGGCTTATTGCTGCTTGCACTAACTCTGTTCAGCATCAGGCAGCCCACGGGCACCTTTTTCCTCCTGGCAAACACTGCAGCACCCGTGGCAGCATCTACATCTTGATTTTGTTGAGCCCTTCCTAAATCAGTATTGGCTTACTGTAGTGGCTGCCTATTCCAAGTTTCCCCATGTGGCACGTTGATCATCCACATCTGCAGTAGCCACTATTTCGGTCCTAAGATTTTTGCAATTTAGAGACTTCCGTATACTATGGTTACCAATAACGACCCCCAATTCGTTTCTCTCAAATTTGCATCTTTTTGGCAGACTAGTGGTGTTCACCATCTCATAGCACCCCCTGTTTTATCCTCAATTTTATTGTGAGGTTGAACACATGGTTTGGACATTTACTACTCAGATGCGGAAGTATATATTTGGCAGGTCCCCTGAAGCTGCTTTAGACTGTTTTTTTGAGTTCATACCATTTCACTTCGGTGGGTGACAAGAGCCTAGTGGAGCTGCTACATGGATGCCAACTGCAGACCCTTCTTCACCTGATGCATCCGATGCTGCATCCACTTGCGTCACCAGCTCTGTGATAGTTCCAGCCAAGTACCCCTGTCTGGGCTCCTGGTTTTGGCTTCTGGCTGACCTGAGTTACTGCCGCCATCAAGCGCCCACTGCCTCTCGGCCCCCACCACCACCAATGCCTCTTCCTGTATCTCAGATGGTCTGGTTCTCACCACAGAGGAGGTTGTTGCCTGGCAAATTGCTATCTGGTGTTCCTGCCTCCACCCCCACTCCTCGACTGCCGTCTCTGGTGCAGCCCCCACTGCACCTGACACTGAAGCCACCGCCACCTCCGTTACTGGGTCCTGTGTGGTTGTCATCTCCTACAGACTCGCAGACACCTCCGGCATTGACTGGCGACATGAATGAGGATGCCGCTATACACATGCCATTCCCAGTCCAGCCCTATGGCCTCTCACAAGAGAGGGCCGGCACACCGAACCTCCCCCATATCACTTCCGCCCCTACTCGCCAGTGACTGCCCGCCATATGCTGTGGCAGTCACCATCACTGGGCAGTGTAAAGGATGTCAGTGCCATCATTGGTGTTTTCCACAACTCGTAATCTCAGTCCCTTGTGGAACTAGTGCTTTTTTTCCCACAGTACCAGTGCTATTTTCTGTAGCATGTTTCTTCTCTGTACCACAAATTTTTTCTGTGCCTAGTGTTTTCGCACACATATGTGGGTTCCCACCCCCTTGAAGGGAGGTGGTATGTACTTTCACTCATGCCACGCATGATTTGAGGGATCACGCATCCATACAGTTCACAAGCTCGCTTACAGAGGTCACCTGGGTCAGCCACCTGGCACACACTGCCGAAGAAGCAGTATTATTTAAGTGATTAGAAAACAAGTGCTCAGCCAAATCTGTAACCTGTATTACTGTTGTCCAGTAAATGTGTTCAGTGCTACGCACAACCTGTACTTCATCGTATCACACTATAAAGTACTATGTTCCATAAATCATCTATGTTCTTGCTATAGCATTATCCTCACAAGTCCACTGACAGCACTGTTAATATTCCATGAGCACTGTACTTTATTTTTCAAATTTACCATGTAATGAAATTATCTGAACAGAATTTAGTTTTTTTAAAACTGCTAGCTTGGAATGCTGTGTGTATGTATCTTCATACAAAACAACTCTCAGAAATGTCACATGTTTACAGAAATTGATTAACAATAATTATAAAATCTGTACATACCTTTATTAGCTATAGCTGTATAAACTATCTTCAGGCAAGAATAAATAATTTCTTTTCTCTGCCGCTTTTTCAAAGCATCAGTTAGAAAATCTCCAATTTTTGAAACATTTTCATGAAACTGGCGAATTGCTTCACGTTTAGCAGCAGGTGTTGCAAAGGATGAAAGGCATGCTACTATCGTTTCGCAGAACTTTTTCAACTCCTCTTCACATGGCAAACATTTTGGATGACGGTTCAAGAATACACAAACATCAGCCAAGAGTTTGTCATCAAATGAAACCAAGCGTAAAAAGTCTGTCAAACAGTGCTGCACCGTTGGTTCTAAACCTGCAAAAAAGTTTTATATAACACAATAACTGAACTGAGAGCAAATTTACACAACTAGAAGCCCATAATTAATGTAACCGACGAACATTCTTGGAACTTGGTTATGTGTACAGAAAATGAAGACATAAAAAATGTGATTTTAACTGCATTTAAGTAACTTTACATACTGTCAAGCTCTTTAGTTTAAAGACTGTCTTTGATGCAGCTTCGACACTAGTCTATCCTGCACAACTCTCTTCATCTCTGCATAATTACAACTTACATCCATTTGAACCTCTTTAGTGGAGTCAAGTTTTGGTCTCTCCACCCCTGCCCACCCCCTCCACACCCACACACATATATTCAAATTTTAGAATTAGATTTGTTACTTCCCCCTCCACTTCTATCTGTTTTTTCTCAGTTCTTCACTGCTTTCACCAAGCAAATGCATTGTCTCACTTTTCTGTCAACATTCCACAGTGCTATTTTTCTTTCATTTCACAATCTATATTTCAGTATACTTTCTCAGCATTCAGTACTTCTGTATGTCCTTGCTCTTATTTCCCTAGATGCTGAAAAACCCACTCATTTCCACCAGCCTAGGTATATACTCCCGTCACTCATGTGATGTTTTGTTGTTTTTCCTTTTTGGCGTGACTTGCAAAGATCAAGAACTACTGTATCATTTTTAATTGGTTGCCACACAATATCATGATAATCTTTCACCATCTTTCAAAAAGCTGAATGATTCTCTGCAGCTAGTTGTAGCGGGGCTTTGAATTTCGCCGCGATACACTCGTTCCCTCAGATAAAAATATCCCGTTGCAGCGGTATGAGCGCTCGACGGCCGAGAAAATACCAAAATTGTAACCGTTTCAATTGTCTCTTGTTAGCCGAAGCTTAAGGCAGATGTGATCTGATGAAGACGTTAAAAAAAAACTTATTAGCTTGTCTTGATTTGATTGTAATGTGTAGACATTGTGGAAGTTGTTAAGAAATTCGGTGGATGGAAGTAGCAAAGTGAATTAAATTGCATACAGTATCAAGATGATTTTAATTGGTATAAATTAGTGATTCCTGGACGATTGCAAGATTTCGAAGCAGACTTTTCACGCAGAATTGAAGACCTGGACGCCGCCCGAAAGAAGACAAGTTAACCTGGTAAAGGATGATTTATCTACGCCACTTCCCCATGTCAGTTACATTTTTTTATTCTCTGTTTCTTTTCAGTAAGTTTTGTACTGGAAATTGGTTTAACTTTTGCTCAAAAACGCCACAAGGACCACCCCAACAATAGCTTTTCCTAATAACGAAGTCCGATAGCTTTTCTGTAATACAAAGTCCGATTTGCTTTTCATTTTTCCCCTTTTTCACGGTCATTAACGATTTTGAAAAAAACATTTTTATTCACGATTTCTTCCATATTGTCAACCTTTTCTTCTCTTCTTATTATTTTTTTTATTAACCACTACATAGTTCACTCCAACCTCTTGCACCTGTCAACCCTCATTTCAACATGTAACAAGTTACCTTCCGAAAAAGTCTGAAGGTTTCAGTACAAATGCGTCAGCAGCAAAGTGGATCACATTCTGATCCCACTCCTGAACATTATTTTCTGTCGGTTGACAAATACCTTCTTTCTGAGCACCACTGCTATATTCAGAGTGAATTGGCTCTCCATCTCACACCAGCAATATATCAGATAATTGACAGGTATAGCGTATTTTTAAATAATGAAAAATCAAATTCTGTTTTCAAAATTTAGAAAAGAAATCTTGTTATTTCTTAAATCAGATACTTCTGGTTGACTGTGTTTTAAATGTTAAGACATGAATACACTAAACAGATTCAGAAGGATGTAGGTTGTAGTAAGTACTGGGAGATGAAGAAGCTTGCACAGGAGCATGGAGAGCTGCATCAAACCAGTCTCAGGACTGAAGACAACAACAACAACAACAACAACAACAACAACATATTCTAGTCCTACATTATTGTATTATGAGTACTTAGAGTGAACTTGTCCTTTCTTATTCCTCGTGTTCTATGTTCACCAGCGTTGAGTCTACATACAACTACATTGTGCAACAAAATTAAATGATAACTTTTCTGAAATGCAAAATTTTCTTGCATTCTGACGCATAAGTTTGAAATTTGGCTCAAAGGTGCCAACATCCTTCCTCTGTAATGATGCAAAAGCATGATGACCTGCGATGTCACCCTCCAGCTCAGCAACACTTCAAACAACTAGGAGTCGAACATGCAAAAAAAAAAATAATAATAATAATAATAATAAATAATAATAATAATAATAATAATAATGCTGCAGCCAAGATATTTATGGGAGCTATAAGGTGGGTTAATGGTATCACACTGGAACGAAATTTTACCACAATTCTGTGCAACTCGACCATGGACACGTCACACACAATGGGAAGGTCATCACATGCGCTCTTATCTGAAATTCGTCCCTCTTTTGACACCTCTGTGATGGAGGCAACCACCACGAGGCCAAGGAAAACATCGACACAAAAAGACCACAGAGGGTGACGTAAAGGGTGTCAATGAAACCATCCCTTCTTGTGGGGCTTTGATTCCCACAAATTCACAGCCAATATTAACAGTTGGCAGTGAGATGAGGAGCAGGACGATGTTTTTGACAAGGTTCGACACTGATTCCATGCCAAGGCATTTCAAACCTACTGTAACAACATTGTGGGGCCACAATCCCATTGAATGTGCTCTGATCCCTTTGAAGTGTAGTGTGACCACAATTCTTGCTCCAGTGTACAGTGTGGAGCCACTAGGGACCTTTCAAATCCATTTTATGAAATTTAAATGTGATGCAAGGCAGAAATGTGTATTTGCACTTTTCATCTTTACTTTTTCACACCCTCCTGTGGTGTGATCATGGAAAGCTGCAATATTAACACAAGCATGAATAAAATGGCAAAGGGTTCCTCTGAGACCCCCCCCCCCCCCCAATTCAGCAGTACCCTTGGAGTTACTCACAAGCCTTTGTTGAGCATGTTACAAATTTACATCTCAGATACTTGGGACACACATTCAACCTCGTGGCTGATCTAGTGCCTAAAGGCAGTTACATCCCACCTAAAGGGTTTCAAAGGGGCTGCCTAACCCTGAAGTGCTTGAGCAACAAAGAGACTGAATGTGTGTTGAAGTTTCTAAAAGGTACATACATAATGTGCTCAACTAAGGAATGTGGGTACCATATACTGGAGCAAAATTTGTGGTCGCAGTATACCCCAAAGAGGTCAGCTCATGTTCAATGATGATGCAGTCCCATGATATCCTTAAAGTAGGGTTGAAATGGCCAACGGTTGGTAGAAGTGTCAAACGTTATCAAGAACTTTCATGCCGATTCTACATCTACGTGGATACTCTGCAAATCGCATTTAAGTGCTTTCACAATTTTCTCTTATTCCAATCTCATATAGTGTGCTGAAAGAACAAACACCTCTATCTTTCCGTATGAGGTCCAATTTCCCTTATTTTATCATGGTGAACATTTCTCCCTATACAGGTCTGCGTCAACAAAATATTTTCACACTCTGAGGAGAAAGTTGGTGATCGGAATTTTGTGAGAAGATTCTGCAGCAACGAAAAACTTCTTTGTTTTAATTATGTCCATCCCAAATCCTGTTATCATTTCAGTGACACTCACTACCCTCTTTTGCGATAATACAAAACATGCTGCCCTTCTCTGAACTTTTTCGATGTACTCCGTCAATCCTAACTGGTAAGGATCCCACACTCTGCAGCAGTATTCTAAAAGAAGATGGACAAGCGTAGTGCAGGCAGTCTCCTTAGTAGATCTGTTACCTTTCCTAAGTGTCCTGTCAATAAAACGCAGTCTTTCATTAGCCTTCCCCACAATGTTTTCTGTGTGTTCCTTCCAATTTAATTTGTTCATAATTGTAATTCCTAGGTATTTAGTTGAATTTATGGCCTTTTGATTTGACTGATTTATCATGTAAATGAATTTTAATGTATTTCTTTTAGCACTCATGTAGATGACCTCACACTTTTCATCATTTAGGGTCAGTTGCCAATTTTCACGCCATACATACATCTTTTCTAAATCATTTTGCAATTTGTTTTGATCTTCTGCTGACTTTACTAGTTGATAAACGACAGCATCACCTGCAAAAAATCTAAGACAGCTGCTCAGATTGTCCCCTAAATCGTTTATATAGATAAGGAACAGCAAAGGGCCTATAACACTACCTTGGAGAATGTAAGAAATCACTTCTATTTTATTCTATGACTTTGTCAACTACTATGGACTGTGACCTCTCTGACAGGAAATCACGAATCCAGTCACATTACTGAGACGATATTCCACAGGCACGCAATTTCACTGCAAGCTGCTTGTGTGGTACAGTGTTGAAAGCCTCCTGGAAATCCAGAAATACAGAATCAATTGGAAATCCCTGTTGATAGCACTCAAATTTTGTGTTTCACAAGAACAATGTTTTCTAAACCCATGTTGACTGTGTGTCAATAGACCGTTTTCTTCGAGGTAAGTCATAATGTTTCCACACAATATATGTTCCAAAATCCTGTTGCATATCGACGTTAATTGTATGGGCCTGTAATTTAGTGGACTACTCCCACTATCTTTCTTGAATATTGGTGTGAGCTGTTGCAGCTTTCCAGTCTTTGTGTATGGATCTCTCGTTGAGCAAAAGGTTGTACATGAATGTGAAGTATGGAGCTATTGCATCAGCATACTCTGAAAGGAATCTAACTGGTATACAGTCTGGACCAGAAGACTTGCTTTCATTAAGTGATTTAAGTTAAGTTGTGTCACTACTCCGAAGATATCTATTTCTATGTTACTCATGTTGGCAGCTGTTCTTGATTCGAATTCTGGAATATTTACTTAGTCTTCTTTTGTAAAGGCATTTCAGAAGGCTGTTTTTAGTAACTCTGCTTTGGCAGCACTGTCTTCAATAGTATCTCGATTGCTATCGTGCACAGAAGGCATTGACTGTGTCTTTACGCTAGCAGTATAGTGGCAGTAGGTCTGAAATGTTTTTCTCAGCTATCGATAAGAATATCACATCATTTCAATGCTGGGTGTCATGGTTCTGATCTCCATCACAGAGGCATGAAAAGGAGGAGTGAAATATGGGTAAGAGGGAGTGTGGTGGCCTTCCCATCTTATGACACATCCACGGTGGCATTGGGCATAAATGTGGTAAAATTTAGTGTCGATGTGACATCATTAACCCACCTTAAAGCACACATGAACTTCTGAGCTGTGGTCTTTTTTTGCATGTGTTGACACCTTGGTGTTTGAAGCATCGCTGAGCTCATGAGTGATGTCGCTGGGTGCCATGCTTTTGCACTGTTACAAAGGGAGGTTGTGTGCACCTTTGAGCTAAATTTTGAACTCACACATTAGAATCGAAGACATTTCTACAGTTTCAAAAAAGTGATCTCTTAATTTTGTTGCACATTGCAAATGACAAAAGCACAAATTCCAGAAAAGCTTTCTTTTCATTTAAATGAAGAACATGCACAGCAGGAACACTGATGTACACAGCAAACTGCCACTGTTGAAATATTATAACTACTACACAGCAAAAGCTTCTAAAATGGTGTTATCCAAAGTCTAGTTTGCACTAAGACACTAGGTTACATGTGACTGTGCTACCTGACTGTTGCACACGCGCGGAACACGTTTGTACAACTTACTGATGAAACTAAGCAGTTTCATCTCATTCCAACTTTGGCGACACCACTTGCACAGGTTTTGAGGTGGGGTGTGTCAGTATAGTGTAAACAAATTGAAATATGAAGTGGGGAAAGGAAGAAATTCTTGACTTCCTGGACATCTTTGCTATGCGCAGGTGTTCGGGAGATTTCAATTATGTTGACTACAAAAACGGGCAGCGACGTGTTGCTGCACTTGAGACCATCCTATGCTATGCTATCTGAATGTTGAAGGACTGGTGATGTCTGTGCTACAGGGCATAATGCATTCAATTAGGAATATTGTACAAATGAACTAAGAAAAACACAGGCACGCAAAATATCTAGCAGTGGAATAGTCCACGACTACAAGACAAAAATCCCATGGTTCAAGTTGGCTGGTTCATTTTTTGAGGGAAACTGTGTACAGGTGGAAAGGATACACAAATCTGCTAAGCTCAATTCTTTATTCAATGTTCATTTATTTAAAAAGTTATATCAGTGCTACACATTCACAATCTGTAGTGCAAAATTTGTAGTATTTGTATATATTTTTAAACTCTTAAATTTTGTCAAGGTACAGCTCCATCTGTAAGCAAGTAGGTGGAAAACCATTCTCTTCCTAATGCAACCCGTTTCAAATAATTATTGCTGCCAGTTTGCGTGTATCAGCCCCCGCCCCCCCCCCCCTCCCCCTCCCCTCCCCCTCCCAAAGCAATTATGCTTCTCCATGTCCTTGGCCAATGAACTCCACTTCCACATTCTTTTCACACATTACAGTAACTTTTATTTTTCTTTATTGATTGTTAAATGTATTTAAAAGAAACATGGACTGGTCTGGTAACGTCCTAAGATGTTTAAAATAACTTTTAGGTCACTGAGCAACTGAGCTGACGTCTTTTCTTGATTCAGTCACTAGCCCAAACAAGTTTCTTAATTTTTTTATCTTTTGTCTTATGTAGCGGTCTCACGCAAATAAGCATTAACTCCGCCACAACTCACACAGCTGCTAAAATTTTCATTTTACGCAAGAATATACGGCTCTTACTGACAGCGCCATGTCTACAGACTTATATGAAACCATTTGCATGCCACTAATTTCATGCAACATGTGGCACAAGGCAATGACGTCACATAAACTAGGTTTAAGTTACAAAATTCAGTCTGTCAATAATGATGTTTAAATGTCAGCAAGTTAAGCCAGACTTTACTGCAATTATCTGAAAAAACAGTCACAACTAAATGGGTCATCCCGAGTTCCTGAATCAAAATAACCCAAGCTCATTTTCAACAAAACGGTCACCTAATGTGAGTCTGCAGGATTTTGTGGCCACTGTCATTGAAGGTAAAACCATCACTGACAAAAAAATCTTCTAGAATACAAGGCTGTATCATTTTCCACTTCAAGTTTTTCTAATCAATTGATGTTTGGATGCCTCTGCTGAGATCTTCTCTAGAATCTCTTGACATTTGACATTATCTGAACACTACCAGCTAACAGTGTTCTGCTAACCATGAACTCCACATGATCCTAAAGAATATCCCCACAGAGGGGCCAAAACATCAATCAAGTAGTAGAAAAATTTGAAGAAGAAAATGATGTAGCCTTATGTCCTTTAAGATTTTACCTTCAGTCACCTAATTGTTTAAAATTTATTTGGATATCCACCCAATGAAATCCGTGTTACAATATTGGCTTTATATCCATATGGAACAAACAGTATGTGAATGCAATATACTTCAGTGATCAAATCCTTTAAAAAATTTCTTGGGGACTTCTCCTCCTAACAAGCTGACAAAAAAACTTGCGTGAAACACATTATGAGATCTAGCATAATACAGGCTCCAAAAAGATGGAAGTGAAAATAGAACACATAGCAGTTTGACAATAATGATGTAACACCTGTACAAGACCAAATATGTTTTTCATTCTTTGTTTAAAGAGCAAGAAGGTTAAGTATAGGATAGTTAACAGTTATGAGAGGCACCAATGATTGATACGCAATTATGTGCTTGCTAGAAACACTGGAATGGTATTATCATAAAGGACTGAGCACAGAAAGATTCAAAATATGCATGAGGGATCACCAGCAATGTGTTTGCCACTCATCACCTGGGAGAGCTTTGGCATTACATTTCACTACAAATCAATAACTGTGGTGATACATCTTCAGATAAACACAAAGATTCCCACGACTTTCAGCTAATGAGCTACGACTGTCCGAGTCTACAGGAGGCCTTAGAAATTTACAAAAGTACTTTCTCCTCTCCTCAATCTCACAGGACATGTTTGGGCTGCAGCCTAAAGGCAAGTCGCTGTACGTTGTCTTGTTCTCAGAGACTTGTCATGCTGAGAGCAGCTCTGGACCAAGAATGGCAATCCCTTCCTATGGAGGTCAAACATGCAGTCGTACCCACAATTCACGTTCTCATTCTAACCTTAAGTTTCCAGAAGCCTCCTGCAGATGCAAGGCCAACTAGGCCTCTAGTCTTGTCCAGCTGACACGCTTACTGCATCGTACAAGTGTTCCAGTATTATTGAGAGCTGACTAAACAAAATCTGCATATGAAAATAATCAACATAATAACTAGGGAAACAAACTCGTGCTAAAATTTCACAAAACTTGGGCATGAGGAACACCAAGTAATAAAGAGAGAGCAAAGAAAGACAAAAACATGCAGGTAAATACTTTATTTTATTCAACACCCACCAACATTACCATCAGGTAATATTGTAGTAAAACAGAAGTCACAGGTCCATTATTGAACTTTTCTATTAGTCATATTTTACTCTTGTGATAAGTACAATATTTATTAACAGCCAAAATACTGTTACTGTGAGTCTGTCAATTTCAAAAGAAAATTCAATTTCTATTTAGGCTGGAATCCATAAACTGTAAATCCATTCTCACTTCATCATTGACTAAAACACAAGGCAAATCTCCGATTAACAATTTGTGTTTTGCGCTGCCACACTGAAATTTATGCTGAAAACCTGGCTGCTTTTACCTCATTTTCAGCTACAGTAACTCAGAACATTTTAGTTGCAACAAGCTCCACAGTCATGATAAACTTCTTGAAAGAAATTAGTTTCCTGCATCAGCATGTTTCTAGAATGTTTATGGCATATTCATAATCTTTATATTAATGCAGAATGCAGACTTTCTTATTAAAAGTGATACGTATCTCACCCTTGTATATCCATGAAGCACTTTCTTCATAACACTGTTCACGAAAAGAGGAAAATTTGATCAAGAGCATGTGTACAGAATTTTTTTAGAAAACAACCAAATTGTTTATTAAAGTAGCAATAGGATTGTCTTTTGTACAATAGTAACATCTGAGGACCAAAAAACATCTGAGGACCATTTATGAAATAAATATTCTACTTTGTACAAGCAACTTTGAAGCACTTTAATTCAAACTGTGTGACTTTGCACTCAATACATTGGCAATTAGTATCTTTTCATCATACTTTTCCAGTTGGTTTCTCACCTCTCTGAGCCCACACTACTCATCTCATCAAGGGCAACTCCCTTTCACTTCAATAGCATATCGGTAGGAGAATTGATATTCGTGCTTCGTAACTCCCTTATGCTCAGCTGGTCATACAGTTTAGTTTGTTCCTTCACGTTTATATCATAGAATTTGTTATTTGCTCAGAAGTACAAGAAAAAATTCCTGCACATGCACTTTTCTTGTCTATGCTTACACTGTATCTATCCTGATAGAGGTCTTATCTGGCATACAATCAGTGGCTGTCCAGTTTTCCATATAGTATGCAATCACAATTGGTCTCGCATTGTCTTCAAGTGTCATAACGATGGGAAAAACTTTAACTGCTTGTCCTTGAAGTGGCATGACCCCTGCCTTTCTCGTATGACCCTACCACAAATAGTCGCATTTAAAAATAAAACTACTCTGGAATTACACACTGAAAGCAGTTTCAACTGAAATCTCAATAAAAATAGTAAGAGCCCGAATACTGTCTTCCTAAACTTTCCAAACTTCCTTCTTGAACATAGCCCATGTCATCTGCAGAGTACCACCACCACCACCACCACCACCACCACCACCACCACCAGCAGCATTTCTGTCTGGGGCAGGTCCAGGCATAGTACTTCACCACCTCTCGCTGTCTTGTGCTTTCCTTTTTAGTCCTACATAGTTATAGGCTTCCCCACTGACACTGCCCATTAGTTGGTATCTTCTTTGTATACTCTAACACCCCCCCCCCCCTTTTAGAACCCATTCAATTCCTTGCTGGAGTAAGCACTGGCATTCCAAAATGTAGTCTATTCATTTTTTTACTCTTTTCCTTATAGTGTCTCTGAAATTACTGTTCTCTCCATCTCTCATACCACCACCTCATTCCTCATCCTGCCATCCCAACTCAAACTGGCTAGTTTCCTCCATCCACGCATTTCCAGTGTCTCATCTTTTTACAATCTCCAGGTCTCTGTACTATGTAAAACTATGCACCATATACAGAATGTGGTTCATCTTTTCCTCCGGTTTTTATACAGTGGCCCTCATACAAATTTCGTCTTTTTCTTGAATGTTTCCTTAGCTATCGTTATTTTTGATACTGCTTGTGTGCCACATTGTAAGTCCTCGAGTGCTTGAATTTTGCAATTTGTTTTAGTCTTCTCTCCTTTTCCTCCCAATATATTTTTGGTTTTTTCCTTATTTATTTTCATTCCACACATTTCACATCTGCTGATCAGGTCTTGCACTATTTTACTAAGCACCTTCTTGCATTTCACCACTACTACCATGTCATCAGCAAAGCAGGACACTCCACCCTTTTGTTTCTGCCACACACCTCTTATTCCATCCATCCACTCTGCTACAATCCCTTCTAGGTAGACAGGCAGTGTAGGTACAAGGCACCATCACTGGCTGACTCCTCTGCCTATTCCCATTCCCTTTGTTAGTTCTCCGCCAACTCTGTCTCAGCTTTTTGCTTGTGATATAACTTCTTAATCAATTTTTTTTCTCTCCAATCAATTTTGTGTTTGTTTAGAATGAGAATGAGTCTACCTCACCTCAACTTATCACAAGGTTTTTCCAACCCAATAAAAGTAGCATAAATATTTCTATTCTTTTCAATTCACCTCTCTCTTAGGACTCTTAGTACATACATTGTACCAAACTTAAGGTTCTATGTTCCTCACATTTGCTTCTGTTGTTTTTCTTCTGTATGGGCACCAAGATTGAATGCCAGAAGCCATTAGACAACTCTCCTTTTGAGTATATATTCCCGCATATTCTCAACAGCCCTCCCTCTCCTTTTGCAGCTACGGCTTTTAATATTTCTGTTGGAAGCTCATCAGTCCCTCTACCCTTTACATTGTAAATCTTCTTAAGAGCTGCAACCAATATTCTTTTCCTTTTTTTTAGCTCTTCTCTTCTTCATTCACTATTCTTTCTATTTTCTAATCGAGTTTTTCTGTCTCTTGTCTTCCTTCACCTTCATTTAACCACTGAATACATTCTTTCCATCTCTCCTTTAAACCACATGGATCATTCATCATCAATGTACTGTGTCTCTATGTCCATGAAACTCTCTCATCCCTCCTTCCCACACATCAACACCATTGCTTCTTTCTGCATGAAGTCATAACTGCCATCTCTCTCTATCATTCAATGTAATTATATTTCTGCTTAATCCACTTCTGTCTGAGTCAGTCTCTCCCCCTTCATAATCCATTACTAAAAACCTTGTACATTCATTTACCTGTTCAGTGTTAAATTTTTACATGTCTTCCTTTACTCCATTTTATTGACCATTTTATATATTCTCCACACTTTCCATACCCTCTCTCTGTTCCTAGTATTTGTTTTGCTGCTGACTTTAAATTATTAAGTTTTCTCATCTTTCAGTGATACTGACACTGATTTTTTTTTTTAATTTTTCTAGAAAGTAGCCTTGTACTCCCATAGGTTTTCCCTCTTACTTTAATGTTTCTAAATTCAGGATTTCTCTTTTCATAGCTTTACTGACATTCTTTAGTCTAATACACAGCTCTCCATTGTCTGAATTGTGATCCGAGCAAGTACTGCTCCTGGGCAACATTTTGCATTCTCAAACTATTTACTAAATAGTCAATTTGGTACTGTTTATCATTCAGTCCTAGTGTACCATCACATTTTGTGGTGCTCAAAGAAAACAGAAGTTTACTAACTTCTGCCCTCTCTTGCTCCTTCTTCCAAGACCATAACTCTCAATGTATTAGCCCCCTCTGCGTTCACCCGTTGTTGAATTTGCATCTTTCATAACATTAATATATGCTCCCCTCTTTTATCCTCTTTCATTCGTTTTTCTATCTTCTCAAAACACTCTTCTACCTCTTCGTTGAGATGTTGCTCAGCTGGCAGATATACTTGTATGAGTACTAAGTCTCTTATTGTTTCTTTCAGTCACATCATATATTTCATTTACATATCTTCCTTTTATAGTTTTTTCCCTTCATACTCTTGCCTATTAGTAGTCAGAGTTCATAAATATCAGCTCTCTCATGCCCTGAGTAGTTAAATCTATAATCTCCATTGTCTACCCCTCTGTTTCTAATTTGCCTTGCTGTACAAGTCTCAGAATGTTCCACATTCCAATCATAATGATTTTCTCTTCTCTCCTTTCACTCCATTTCTTCTTTCTTTCACCCACTTCACTCACAGTACATGGCCTCAATGGCTCCCTCAGCCAGAGATGGGTTATGTATGGGGATTGTATCAACCTGTACCACATCAAAAAAGGCTGAAGATGATGCAATGAAGCGTCGAAACTGGTAGCAACAAAATAAAATAAAATAAAATCATAAGGACGGATGTAGGTGTTTTTATTTTCTGTCACAAGAGATCAGAGTGGTGGAAAATGTTTACTCTGAAATCTTTTACACAAAGATCCATACCATGCCTGTCTAAAGAAACAGTAGCGTGGTAGCCGCACACTTCTTTCCACACTTGTAGTAAGAATGCCTAGCCAGGTTCAGCCGCTGTAGTGTCACTTAAATAATAAAACTGGGTACTTGCTTAGTAGGAATAGCTGATATCACCACCTTCCAAAGAGTAACGTGCCCAAGTTTTAAAACTGCTGGGCACCATCTGCCTTTAGTGTAAATTATACCAGTGAAAGGAGTAAACCACCTTCATTCAAGACTACTCTTGTCTTGTATTTGGACAAGTACTAACATTCAGCAGTGTAAGTATAGGCAAACTGCCACCACAATATATTGTTTTAATTTAATAACAAAACTGGTGGAGTCCATTACATTTGGCTTCAGAGTTCTTACCAATATCAAACCTGTCATTAACACATGCATTTAAAAATGTTACAGAGGTTATAATGCAAATTCATTAATCTCAGTTACTGAGTGGAAAGTGACAAGAAATTCACAGTAACATAGTATTACTCGCATTATTTTGCCAAGCAGATTTTTGCTTTACTGTTTAAATAACATTTAGGATATAAATCAAGGTTCAGTTCAGAGAAAAACTAACAATTCATTGGTCTTTCAATCAATATGTGATAAATATTTTTTTTTTTTTTTTACATTTAGCAACCAATACAATATCATTACTAGAAAGTATATTACATTGCCCACTCTGGCTCAGACACTGCAATCCTCTGGCCAACTCAGCAATCCTTCGAAGGGACAACTGACATTTTGCAGGGGGAACTCCCTATATTGGGAGTCAGATTGCACTCTTATAAGTATTATACCTCACTGGTCTTTGTTCAAACTTAATCAGTCTACTACTCTGGTCTAATCGAGTGTGGGGTGCACATTCCCAGGCCATAGACATACCAGACAGGATCAGAAAAGCAATGGGTCTGTACGAAACAACAACTAACACCACCTCTTTCCAAAGAAAAATAATGCTAAATATATTCAAAATCATACGATAATTCAGAGGAATACCATTATCAGTCGAATAACGTAACCATACTACTGTAACTAAACGCGTGTAGTGCAGAAATAGTATACTGGAGAGAAAAGAAGAAATGCAAGCTTCCACAGCTTGCTCATACTATCCAGCAATTAATAATTGAACTGCAGTCTATAATGATAACCTCAATCACTCAGGAAACATAAAAGTATGCCCAGGAATGAAGGGCAATGCTGAGAAAACATGCCTGTGAAATTACAAGTGGCAGATTTTCAGGTAGGCCAATCACGTCCATGTTTTACAGGCATCAGACCAAAACTGTTAAATTTACTACTGCTCTCACATCAGAACACCAAATCCACTCAGTTAAAATGTGGTGAACTGGAATTTGTGCTCCACAGCCACCAGACATGGATGGGATATCCTGACAGAGTAAAAAGCCATCCGCGACAGGGCCACAACCTATATGGAGATGGAAAACCATCACTTCATCCTGCCTTTGTAACTGGAAGGAGGAACACCACAACCTGGTAACTACTACTTGTCATCCTATACAGTGAGCATGCATAATTGAACAGCACACACCTCCACAGCTGGCCTAAAGAGGCTGCATCTCATCAGCACAGATGGCACAGCAAGTGCTGCACCATGTGCAAAACAACCTTATAGAAGCCAGTGCACCAGACCCTTGGCCACTTTAATGTTTAGATGACAAATATATACTTCACAGACTGTGCCTTAATGTACTCCTTGGTTACATGTGTGTGTGCTGATTACTACGTCATTCAGTGCCTTAGTATATTCTTTCATATGGAAGGGGAATAAAAGCTGGTTGGTGATAATTTTGATATTCTTTTTGTGCAATGTTACAATATTTTTGGCAATGAGTATGGTATTCTACTCTGGGTGTTTCATTTCAAGGTTCACGATGGTCAATATGTCAGTGGAAGAATTTCTTAAATCTCTTGTTGAACAGCAGCGAGCTCTCACCAACCAGCATCAGGCTCTCCCCATGGTAATACACAATTTGGCAGTAATGTTGACACGGCAGGGTTAACCGCCATTGACGCAACCCCCACCATCTTCCCCTCATGATGATTCTGCAGAAGATTGTAAAGTATATGAAAAACTCTTTCGGCAACATTTCTAAGCTTTTGGTGTCACCAAACCCAATGTGCATAAAGCTTTCTTTCTGTCAAAGATTGCTCCTCGTGTTTATCACCTTTTGGGTTTGCTAGCTCCTCTTCAGGAACCTGCCAGTCTCTCTTTGGATGAAGTGTGTCAGATGCTCTGTATGTATCACTGCAAATGTACTCTTGTTATTGCTGCTTGTGTTGAGTTCTACCACTGTCAAAAGTGGCTGCGACAGCCATACAGAGCTCGGGCAGCAGAATTTCACAGGCTTAGTCATTACTGCCAGTTTGCTGCTGAAGCTCACCGGAACTCATATGCTGAGCCAATGGTTTGTAATGCTACATTACACTTGGTGCCTAATAGAGAAGATCATTGAAGTGCTTTACAATGTGAAAATTCCTCTCTCACATATTTTTTTAACATTATCCAGTCTTTTGAAGTGTCCATGGAAGCTGGAAATATGATAGAACCTTGGTGTGAAATAGCAATCATTGCTTCTCCTCCTCTGCCACTGTTGGTTACCTCATGGAAGGAGAATGATGTCGCAGCCCTGCAATCGCAGTCTCTTCAACACATGGGGCGGCACCATGATAAACAGCAATAGCGGCCAGGGTAAAAAAAAAAGTGGCCGCGTGCTCATCTCCCTTCGTGCTCTCATTGTTTTGTTAAATAGATGCATGCCCAAAGCACTGGGTGATGGTCAACTATTGTAAACAAGAATTTGGGGGGGGGGGGGGGCGGCATATTGCATCTACATTCAACTCTCAACGTCTTTCATCAGACTTGATAACAGGGATGTGAATAGCATTTCACAAGTGATGGTAGCCCCGAACAAAATTTACACTTAAGTATATGTTATGAACAAAAGGTTAAAAATGGAAGTGGATACAGGTGCACTAGTGACTTTGTAAAATTCTCAGACTGGCATTGTCCCTTGTTGGTTGGTGAGTTACAACAAACACCACACACCCATATTGGGACAGTTTTCTACTCCCATAGTGCATAAACAAGTTGTTCAGCCTTTGACCTTTTCAGTGGTGGATGACGCCAACACTGAAAACTTATTTCAGTTAGCTGCCTTCAAAATTTTTGTATTATCCATTTCAGACAAAGTGTATCTGTTACTGGATCAAGTTCTGTACCAACAACCGAACACACACTGCCTGGAGTTTTCCTCACTCTTTCCAGAAGTTTCAGGTGTGCTACTGATTTCATAACTCACATCCCAATGAAACCAATTTTTTTTTTGTGACCGTCCAATCCCAATAGCTTTGCAGGAGCAATTCAACTCTGAACTCAATTGACTTGCTTACTTGGGTGCTGTCACATCCGTCTCCTCTAGTGCATGGTCTACTCCAGTGGGAATTATAAAAAAAATCTAACTGCAACCTTTGGCTCTGTGGTGGTTTCAAGAAGTCTGTAAATTCACAGTATATTATTGACACATATCCCTTACTCCATCAGGTTGAACTCCTGGCATGGCTTTCTGGACACCAATATTTTTTTCAAAATAGACTTTGCAGAAGTCTATTTGAAACTGCCTCTGGATGACAATTCTAAAATTATCCTCGTAGTGAATTTCCCCTGTGGGATATACCAATACCAGTGCCTGCCATTCAGTGACACTAGCGCTCCTGCCATTTTCCTATGATTTTTGAAGAAACTCACAGCCTCTGTGCTGGGGTGCATTGATTACCTGGATGATATTGTTGTCTCCAGTTCCGTAACAGATGAATACTTGTGAAATCTTTGTGGGCTGTTGGCGGTGCTGCAGGCCGCCAGGTTGAAATCACAGTTTTTTTCAGCCATCTATCATCAGTCTTGGTTTTGTAGTCTAGCATGCTGGCATGAAGACTTGACACCAGCATGTCAATACCATTGCAAGCTTTGCTGCATCCTACTAACCTCAAAAAGTTGCATGACTGTCTTGGTAAGATTCCATACTGCCATTAGTTTCCTCTCCATGTGGCTGCAGCAGATCAGCCCCCTCTTAGGTAAAAGTGTTCCTTTTCATTAGTCGCCTACCTGCAAGTGTGCTTTTATGCTGTTGATGTCAAAATTACACTTAGCCCCTTGCTTGGTTATCTTTCAACCATGCCGACATCTTGTTTTGCCACAGACAACTTCCAGTATAGCTTGGGGCCATTCTTGTGCACAAATACATGGACAGTTCCAAACGCCCTATTGTGTACGCTTCCAAAACCCTGAATTAACTTGCAACTACTGTGTACACATTAAAACAATTCCATGTTTTCCTATAAAGTCCTAAATTTCATGTGATTAATGATCATAAACCTCTTGTTTCTCATTTCCATCCTTCAGCATATCTAACGGGCAAAGTAGCCCATCATCTGCAATGCTGGGTTCTGCTTTTCTCACGCTAAAACTACAAGATTCACTTCCAACCCACAGCACAACACACTAACGTGGACTCTCTTTCTCAGTTGCCGATTGGCCCCAATCCAGCATCTGATTAGAATTTTGCAGGTTCTTTCCTTAACTCCTTTTGGCTTGTAATAGTTGATGCTTTCTCATAATTTCCTTATATCATTTGCTGCCCGACCACATCCACAGCAGCTACAGCTCATGACCATCGCAAAGATTTTTTTCTTGGAAGTATGCTTGTGACTGACACTGGCTATAATTTGTGTCGCAGGATTTTGAATATTTTTGCACAAAGGGTGGCATCAGGCATGTTATGGTCCCTCCTTTTCATCCTCAGTCCAATGGTGTCGTGGTGTGGCTGGCCCATACTTTAAAAACTAAGATGAAAAGATATATCGTACAATCTTCTCCTGAGGAAGCACTCGATAGGTTCTCGAGTTCGTATAGGTACACTCTGGTTGGCAATAGTAGCAAGGCAGAGCTGCTTCACTGCTGCAGGCCGCACGCTGCTTCATCTGCTCAGGCTGCCACCTGGCCTCCTGCTGGCATCCGTCTCTCAGCAGTTCCATTAAGGTTCTGCTACTTGGAACTTTAGGTTTGGCCTGTGCCCTAAGTGGATAGCAGCAGTTATTCGCCACTGTCAAAGCTGACACCTCCTGTGTGTGCATCTCCAATGGCTTGGAGTCACGACACTACTATCCGCTCCATCCACACTGACCAACCACATGCCACAGCCCCACCACTACCGCAGCCACCTCCAATGTCCACGCTGGGCCCCGCAGCATGGTCTGTACCCCCTCCAGCTCTAGTACCGTGTTTGCTCTGGGTGCCACCACCACCTGGTGAAGTAGTTAGCCTCTATCTCCACAGCCCCTTAACCACCGCTGCTGCCACCGTTGTCTTTGTCTTCTCTGCTGCCTCCATCGCTGACTGCCCACCTGGATGTGGACATTGATACAGTGCCTCTACCATTGGTGCCTCCTACCAACATCTTGCAGGGGAGTGAGCATCACACCTGTCCACGCACAACTGTCCACGCCTGTGCCATTCCACACCGTATTCTCCTGTGATGGCAGAACACCTGCTCTGGCAGTCGTACTCTTCTGATGAAGACATGGACATCACCACAGTGAACATTTTTCCACCAAGGGGGAAGGAGTGTTGTAACCCTATAGAGTGAGCACACATAATTAAACAGTGAGCACCTCCACAGCCAGCCTAAAGGGGCTGCCTCACATCAGCACAGATGGTGCACCAAGTGCTGTGACACTTGCAAAATAGCCTTATATAACCCGACGCACTGGGCCCTTGGTAATTTTAATGTTTTTTATGTGGTAAATTTGTACTTCAGTGTTATATTGTGCCTTAGTCTAATCCTTGGTTATGTGTGTGTGTACTCAACTACTGCATCACTCAGTGCCTTAGTATATTCCTTTAAGTGGAAGCAAAATGAAAGTTGGTTAGTGGAAATTCTTACACTGTGTTTGTGCAACATTACAATACTACTTGCACCATCAGCAGCCTCCCACTCACCTGTAACCTTCCTGCTCACATTGACAGGAGAACCTTATTCAAAAAGGAGACAACAGACCACAGTGGAATATCACATTCAACTCTTATCACCCCTTCATGAATCCTTGGCCGCAACATCAGCTTGCCCATTTCCTCTTATCTGTTTGTGCCCTAGTATCTTCCCTTGCTGTTGTAACAGGATAAGGGAGTATTTCAATGTTCTGGACCATTCTATCTGTTGGGTACATTTGATGAGGAGCCTAAAGAATGGCAAGACAGCGAGAGGACAAGAAAATCAAACAGTTTTAACCTGCCTGTGCTCACGGAGTTAAAATTGTTCCATTCAGTTAAAATATTATAGTACGACCAAAAAATCAAGTTTAGGGTACTTCCTTTTTTAAAATTCATCAGATTCAAAACGATTTAGTCGCTTCCTAAAAATCCAAAAGGGAGTTTTACTACAACCTTGGAATAAAAGCTTAATATTCACGAAACCCATTATTGAAATTAAAGTCAGCTCTATCACTGAAAAATGACTCCATGGCCAGGTGAGCACTGGTATGGAATGCAAATGCCATTGGCAGGTCTGCTAAACCCACAGTTACCATTACTATTCGTTGTCCATCTCACTCTGATCCATATGCTGCAACAGCCAAGGGGCAACTGGCTGTGCCAGCACACCACAGATGTTACTCAATGAACTGAGCTAAGACTCAGATGTTGCAGATGCAGGGATCGATGCCAGCGGCTCCACTGTCTGGCACGAATCTACAACACTGGTTGCATGTGCTAACTCAAAACTTGCGCCACCAATCTCAGTGATATCTACACTTGGCTGTACATATACCAACTCAAGCCTCCAGAACTCAATTTACACAATGCTGTCAACTGCTAATCATCATGCACCCCTCAAGATTTGGACATTGTTAAGCTACTGACCTTGTATCAAGCAATTTCAAGTTATTTTATGTTCTGCCGTCATGTGTTGTACCAAATAGACAGATTAAAAAACACGTGTTCTTTTGTGTTGTGTACCACAACAGTAGGCTATGAATTTTATATGCTTGTTACATAATGTGCAATTGCTGACAACTGAAAAATGGTAGCTCGCTGGCCTCCATGTAGCTTCTGGGAATGGGGCTGGTCCTAAATACTCATGCGGCTAGAGTAATTCATCCATACTGAATTACATCCAATACCTGCAGGCATGATGAGCTGGCTGATCTATACATCATGAATCCACACGCAAGCTTACACTATACACTGATTTTATAAAAAATTAATAATACATGTTTGGCTTCCTTCCCACATCCAGCAAAGTGGGCTTCTGGCCATTTTGTAGATGCCGCAGTGCCGCGAGCACTATGGGACTTCCGACCAAGTAGTTTTGCACTGTAGGTTTTCCAACCAAAACCTCCCCCCCCTTCCCCCCCCCCCACCACCACCACCACCACCACCACCACCACCACCACCACCACCACCACCACCACCTATATGGGCTTTCGGACTGTAGTGTTTCCATCCCTTTTATAGGTGCTGCAGTGCCATAGGTATTGTGGGACTTCTGATTAATCAGTTCTGCGTAGTACGCTTTTCGACCAGGACCTCCCCCATGGCTGTTTTATGCCAGTCATCTGCCAGCAGCAGATGTGTTATCACATCAGTCAGGCAGTGCCCTCACTGACAGCCTTCATGCTGATATAGTTTCACATGCATATTTTCTCAAGAATGGTCATCGCTACCAAGTGCACAGAAAATGTGATGAGTCTACAAACTGGTCATTCATTAATTCTGAACGGAGTAAGTGCTGAAGCTGTTTAAAAATTGCAAACAGAATCACTGCTGATCAGCAACATTCTTGCCGACCTCACATAGTAGATGTGCAGATTACGAAATGAATGTGTAACTACAGGAAAAGAGTTTTTGAAGAAAAGACAATACCTGTTTTCCAGATTTTGAATTCCAAGATTTTGAAAGACAAAGGTTTAGATTTTGTCACAAGTATGACACATTATGATGATCCGATGAAAAGCAAGGAGGACAGCTATTGGGAGGAATCAGAACCCTGGTACAAGATCGGAGACTCAACTCAGCAAAGACATTTTGAAATTAACTGAAGGTAATAGTTTTTTGAAAATTGACAAGGAGTCTGCTTCTGACAAAAGAATTCTGGTGTTCAGCTGCAAAAATGCAGAAAAAACTACTGTGTGAAAATGAGACTGTTCTTCTGTACGGGATATATGACAGTTCAAACAATTATACACCATACACTTTGACACTGGAAGCACAGAAGAATAGACAAAGGTTATTTCCTGATTTATTTGCTTTGCTCTCAGACTACAGTCAAAACACACATGAAAAACTTTTTCTGGATTGAAAAACAAGCTGTTTGGATGTCACTGAGAACCACAGAGCTAGACTTTGAAATTGCTATAATTAAAGCTATGAAAACAACCCTTTCCATTTGCAGTTTTCACTTCAACCAATGTTTGTGGAAGAAAATACAAGAACTGGGATAAGCTGAGGGACTAAAAAGAAGCCTGGCTGTTTTGTCACATATGTGTTGCACTGTGACATCTTCCAAGAAACAGTGATGATGAAGTGTAGGTGTTAATAATGGAGCAAGTGCCCAGTGGAGAAAAGGTCAGTAAATTGACCATATAGTCTGCCAATCAATAGATTGAAAACCACAGAATACCAATTGAAATGGGGAATGTTTTTCACCAGTGGCACAGAACCACGAATGCTGTTGGCTTAGGAAAGTAAACTCCTTAATAAATCAAAAACATTGGAATGTATACTTCCTGATTAATAAGCTACAAGAGGAAGCAGTAAAAGCTATATTTGAAACTAAAAGAGATCTCATTTATCTTCCTCTTCAAAACAGAGGAAAAAGATACACAAGATCACAAACAAAGGGTTAAAATATATCGTAGGCTTTAAGGTGTTTAAAATCTCTGGCTTTCTTAGAAAAAGTTAAGTGAGAAATTAAAATTCAAAAAATAAGACAAGAAGTTTAATCATTTGCTGCAGTAACATTGCAGAAGAAAAAAAACATAAAAACTTAATAATTATAAAATGGGAAGGGATGTTCGTATTACAAAACGACTGGCAGAGCCTGCCCCACTGTTGCAGTTTTCTTTGATAGTCTGAAAACCCACAGCTACAATACACTCATGTTGATAAAAAATGGAACACCTTGAAAGACTAGAGACAGGACGTTCATATTCACAGGACACATACATTAGTATGTTCTTTAGAAATGATTAGCATTTGAACCATGTCGGCCTACAGGTTCAATGTCCTCATCGATATCATGGCTCACATTGTTGCTATAAACTGAAGGTAATGGATCAGTGTGACTTGAGCAAACATCAGGATGCCTCAGAGATGTATGCATGAACCATAACATTAAACCAGTGAGTGTGAAAGATGGGGTATTATTGGCACGAGAGAATATGATACAACCATCTGGGAAATTGCTGGTCGTATGGGACGAAGTGTTTCAGCATTGCAAGTGGTGTGTGAAGAATGGTTCACAGAAGGCCACAAACACTGTGAGATGGGTCAGGTTGTACCATCCAGATTCCTCCCCCCCCCCCCTTCCGAGAAGATCGACACTTCATCCGAGGACAGATCTGCACAGCTCTTGCGCATCAGTGGAACAATGTAACACATCGCACACTATCAAGGGCGAGAGCCCATCACCGTCTATTACAGCATGGCTTATGTGTGTGTTGTCCACTTCCCCACCTACCTTTGACAAATGTGCAAACATGCTAGATGCCAATGGTGTATGGAGAGACATCTCTGGGAACAAGAATGGCATCAGATAGTGCTTTTGGAAGAATCCGGGTTCTGTTCATTTGAAAATGATGGCTATATTTTGGTTTGCTGTGGACACAGGGAGCGTCATCACAGTGACTGCATTTACACAGGGCATACAATGCCAACTCGAGACCTTATGGTGTGGGGTTCTACTGGGTACAAACCACAAGTCACAGCTGGGTGCATGCCCAGGGCACTGTGACCAGTGTGACCTACACATTCTGCAACCCATAGCCATACCCTTTCTGCACAACACATCAGATTTTTTTTTTTTTTTTTTTTTTTTTTTTTTTCAACAAGACAATACACGTCCACATGTTGCTGAATGAACACGTGCCTTCTTGGTGTCACACGATGACAGCCTTTTACCCTGGCTCTTCAGATCACCGATAAGAAATATGTGGGATGTGGTGAAATGAGTGGTGCTGCACTGAGACTCAATGCCAACCACCACAGATGAATTTCGGAACAGGTAAATGCAGCATGGATGGCTATACCACAGGACTTCACCTGTGCCTTACATGCATTGATGCCGTCATGCTTGGGACAAGTTATCAGGGCCCAAGGCAGACACTGTGATTACTAAGCAACAGGACACTTGCTGAAATGAGGTGACTGCAATGCTAATCATTTTTGTAGAACATACCAATGTATGTATCCTGTGAATATGACCATCCTATCTCAAGGTGTTCTGTTTTTTCTGAACATGAGTATCTGTGGTCTGAAACACCATGTTGACATCATGGGTTGCAAAGCCCATGGCCAGAAATCACACTACACCCCATGCCCAAAGCACAACACATTTTTAAATATAAAGTGCACTGAGATACAGAGCACACAGTTTCCCGCAGTGTGGTAGCTTATCAAATATGAGGCCCAGATACTTCAGCAAATATTTAAAGTATAAAATGAAGTCCTTCATTCTAAGTTATCAATGAACACTTAAAACGGCACACTCATATTTTTCCTGTAAATGGATAAAACGAAATTTGGTGTCCATTCCACCAGCCTCCTGTTATCCACAGTTGACATGTACTTGCTACAGGGCTGCAAAATAAACCAAAATGCATAAGGTTATCTTGCGTAAAATGAACATATAGAATATCTCCATCACATTACCTTAAATAAAGAGTACACGAGAGGAGGGTCCATGAGCAACGGACCAGAAGATGTCGCTGGAAAGTTCATATGTCGAGCTGTCTGGAGTACTTAAGCTTCAAGTTATATCATAAGACTTCCATGTCCACAGCATTAAATAAAATGTATTTTTTCATGTGACATCTACTCACCTTCCAATAGATCATCATCTACATAATTTCCTATCTCATCAAATTCAACTATGAACATTCTTGACTTGTCTGCTACACTTTTGTCTGGTAGAACGTTGTCCTAACCACAATTTCATTTTCTTTGTGGCCACAATTAAATCTTCCATTCTAGCATTCTAGTCTCCTTTCTAATCCCTTTATTTACTTTCTCTCTCTCATAGTGATTATCAATACCCATTCATATTACTCACAGGGTAACCATCAGTTTTTGAACAGTTTTCACTTTAAAGATTCAAGTCCACATAGCCAAAACACACTGAATATAAAATTTTCATTTCTGACACATCAGAAGCTTAATTTTTAAAACTTTTGCCAAAATCACTTCACTTCAAGCATATGTACATTACTTTAGTAACTAATTTTCAATCTTAGCTTCAAACTTGGTGCAGTAAATTCTTTTGTCATCTGCACTAAAAGCAAAGTGATACAAAGTGATGTGATGTCATTAAGTTAAATAGCTTTACACTTAACTAACTGGCACACCAACTGGCTGTAACACTTGCTAATTGGGAATAATGTTGGAGCGGAGATCATGCAACTTCAAGTTCTGAATACAATTTACAATAGAGCTTTATTATTCTAATTTGATAGAAGCTGCAATAAAAGTGACATTGTGGTAATAGTGTGTGTTTCCAAGCAATATGTTCAGCTCAATGTTTCTCACTGGCGCAAACAACAGAGAATACAAGGGGTGACGAACTGTAGTTCTCTGTATCATCACTTGCACTGTTCCCTACCACAATGTCCCTCTTCCCCCCATCTCCTTTCACCTTCCTGAGCTCAGTATTTCCTTCATTGCAGAAGGCTGTCTACTTGGTTTTATACACAAATGAGAAAAAATGAAGGACATAATGAAAAATGGTAACTATTGCCACAGTTCTATGTGCAGTTATTAAAACTTTAAATTGGCAGCAAAAATAGCATAATTAATTAATTACCATCTTCTTTGAATGTTGTGGCCCTTCTGTGTTTAGGAAATTAATATAAGAACACAAAGTGATAGTAAATGATTATTTTGGGATAAAGACAACAAGCATTACTGCCAATATTTAAGTCAATGAATGGAGACTTATAACTGCTAGTGTGCCTCAATATATACTACTGAGGATTCTTCCTCAAGCAAAGGATTACACGACAATATGCCTGTCAACCTGTGAAGGAGTCTTTCTTAAAAATATATTGCTTTTTTTTCTCAGATATTTGTTTTTGAGCACTACTCTGGCTTTCGTTTCCTACAACGATACAAAACAAAATTAAATCGCATAGATTTCTACCTCAATACAAAAACAATTAACTCTAAATAATTTAGAAATTACGCCTTGAAAGCTGGAAGTGTGTTACATTAACTAAGTTATTATACAAATGTATTCCAATACATGTATCACTAATTCTGGAAAACCTACCTAGATCGCTCCCCCTCTCAAGGCACCACTCTACAAGTAGAAGTATCTCCTGAGGATTGTTTGGTGGCTTGGTGCCTATAAACAAATCCTTAATAACAGTTGCATTCAGCAATGAACCAAAGCACACACCTGGTTTTTTTGCCAAACATCTTAAAATTCTCCACCCTACAGTGATGTTTCGGGGATTCTCACTGTTGCGTACAAGGCTGAAAAAAAAAGTGGTCAGAAATCATGCTGTATACAAACAATGAACTCAACTAATTGAATTATCAATTATTTTGTAACATAATGAAACATAATAGCTGGAATACAAACAGTGGAATGACTGAAAAAAATCACTATACAGTGCAGACACAGAGTAGCTAAAAAAAAAAAAAAGTTTAATGTTATAGTACTGTTTATTCCCACCCTCACTATAGGTACACCCTTCTGGGTCCCTCTCAACCTTGGATCTGTCCTCCTTTTACCATCACCAACCTATCCTCCACTCCTTTCTAAGGACAGAAAAGTTGATTCTGAAAGTCAGAAAATGTTTCACTTTGTGTGTGCATTAGCATACTAAACATTTTGTCTCCTGGAAGTAAGTAATGGGCAGCCATTCTGTCTCATAATTTGTTGGTTCTCTTGACTGAACCTTCCTGTTATACAATTAAGTTCTATTTGAGTAAAAATTAGTGTTCATTTTTCTCGAGTATGTCAAATTTTGCATCACCCATTGGCAATAATGTTTAGGAGAATGTAGCTGCAACCAGTATTTCTTACTGGTCACAAGAAACACTTGAACACTGACTTCTTAACAGTAAAGACCTGTTGGGTGGGTTATACCAGTAAACTTCAGATGCAGATGTCATACATATATGAAGTATGATCAGGAAAAGCATTTTTTCACATCAAACTAATAAATAATTACACAGAAATTATACTACAAATGAAAGATATTAAAGCAGAATTCAGGAGTAATGTAAACAACAAATTTAAAGTCAATCGTTCACTTGCAACAGGATTGTTCACGCAACTTAGGAAGGACCGTCAATTGCAGAACATGCAAAGAGCACACAGTATAACATTTACCGTAGTTTATAAAACAAAGAAATTGCTTCAGTAGCAACCAGCCAATGCTGAAAATGAAACTTATCAGAATACCATGTCCGAGTAGTGGATGTTATATTAAGAGATTATGGCAAACTCGGGTACCGTTTGTGGCATATGTATTCCACGTTGGAGTATCCACAATATTATGAAAAGGATAAACTGCTACTCAATGTAAAGATAACACACTGAGCTGTGTCAGGAGCAATGAAAAGGTTGTTACACATTGAGTTTTCGGGAACACACATATGACCACTACCTCTAGCCACTGAAGCCAGAATGCAACTATCACATTGAATGAAAGCAGTAATCTGGAGTGGGGTGGGGAAGGGAGAGAAACAAGCCAGAGTACAGGTGTGGGAAGAGAAGAGCGCTGTCTGCCAGAGCATGGGGTTGGATGGCAATTGGACAAGGCTGACAGGCACAGCATCAGGAGACTATGGAGGAGGGAGGGGGAGGAGCAGTAACAGAGAGGGGGGAGGAGAAAAGAATGGTTTAATATCAATGGGTGCAGTGGCAGTCAGTGAGCAGTGCACACTGAGGATGACGGGATACGGACTGGGAGGAGGTGATATGACAGAGAGGGCAAAAACTGTAGGGTGGAGGATGTGGGGACTGAACGTTACCACAGGTTGATTCTGGGTAATTTTAGGAGCAGAAAATGTCTTTTAAGGATAACTCCCATCTGTACAGTTCAGGTAAGCGGGTGGTGGAGGGCAGGATCCAGATGCCCCAGGTGTGAAACAGCCACTGGACTCAAGCACGTTATGTTCAGCTGCTTGTTGTGCCACAAGGTGGCCCAGCTCACTCTTGCTCACAGTTTGCTGGTGACCATTCATAATGGTGGACAATATAAAAAGCTGTGCAATGATTGCAGCAGAACTGGTACATGACATGACTGCTTTCAAAGGTGATCCAAACTGATGGGATATGGTAAGTCTGTGGCAGGGCTGAAACAGGAAGTGGATGAAAGACAAAACCTCACTTTTGGTGGGATGGTAAGGATCTTGGGTACAATGTCCCTCATAGCAGGGCATGATGATAGATAATCAAAGCTTTGATGAAGGATGTGGCTCATCTGTTCCAACCCACAGTGGTACTGAGTGACAAAAGGGGGGGGGGGGGCTCCTTTATACCTGGTTCTTGGGGGGGGGGAGGATTGAGGGTATATGGGGAATATGTTTGTGTAGTAGGTGGGGGTAGTGCCTGTCTGTGAAGGCCTTTGTGAAACTAACAGCATGCTGGGCAAGGAGTTCTTGTCACTGCAGATACACCGTCCCCAAGTGGCCAGGAACTGATTTTTTTGTGTGGGAAGGATGGTGTCTATCGAAATTGGTGGGTTTAATTTGGATATAGGTGTGGATGAAGCCACTAGAGAGGAGGAAGGTGGCAAGCTGGGCTGAGGAGCACTAGGTGAAGTGGATGGGAGAGGTGTTGATGTTGTGAGGGAAGAGGGATAGGGTGTCTTGACACCGAGTCCAGATCATGAAGATATTGTCAATAAGACTGATCCAAACCAGGGATTTGGGGTTTGGAGAGGCTAGGAAGGTTTCCTTTAGACTGCCCTTACACAGGCTGGCATAGAAGGTTGCTTGCAGGTGCCCATGTCTGTGCTGTGCATTTATGTGTGTAGCTGTGTGTTAGGGGACAAGAATGAAGTAGTGGGTTTCGAGTCTGAAGGATGCTGGGAGAGTTAAAGTTCCATAGAGGCAAGATCATGGGCATGAGGGATGTTGGTGTGTAGGGAAGTCTTAACAGTGATGAGTAGGGATCCAGGAAGGTGTGGTAGGGTTGTTGGAGAGCCGTTGAAAGAATTGGTTGGTATCTTTGACGTGGGAGGCTACATTTTGGGCAGTTGATTGGAGGTGTTGGTCAATGAGGGCCGAAATTCTTTCAACAGGGCACAATAACCAGCTACAATGGGACATCCAAGATTGTTGGGTTTGTGGATTTTGGAGAGCATATAGAAGGTGGATGCATAGGGTGTCATACAGGTGAGGTGGGAAATCGATTTGGGGCAGATTTTCTGGGAAGGGGCCAAGGTATTAAGCAGGGATTGGAGGTAATGTTGGACTTCTGGAATGGGATCATGCTAGCAGGATTTGAAGGTGGAGGTGTTGGGTAGTCACTGCAATTCATAATGAGAGTGGGGAACTTTTGTTGCAGGTAGGATGATGAGGTCAGGATCTGTCTTGAAGCTGTGTGTGGCTGTCTTCTGCTGAAAGGTTGGTGTTTTCACAAAGGTACTTAGGGACTGATGGTGAGGCCAAGTTGGAGGTAACAAATTCCTGGAAGGGGACCAGGGGGTGGTTGGGAGGGAGGAAGGCTCACAGTTGGATGATGGCATGAACTGGGAGAAGCAATGTTCAGTTTAGGGATTAAGTTGGCTCTGGTTGTAGGAACTGTTGGCAAAGAAGTGTTCCCGTTGCAGGGATTGAAAGATGGACAGTAGTTGCAGCACCCTGCACACCAAAAAATAAAGCCTGCCTAGTGGAAATGGCATATCTACAGTGACAAGAACTCCCTTGCCCAGCATGCTGTGAGTCTCACAAAGGCCTTCACAGACAGGCACTGTCTCCCACACCTACTCCACAAACAGATTTCCCATGCCATCTTCCCACACATCTCCAGTTCTTGCACCACTCCCAAGAGCCAGGTATAAGGGAATGCCGCCCCCCCCCCCCCCCTCCCCCTTCATCACCCAGTGCCACCCTGGACTGGAAAAACTGAACCGCATCCTTCATCAAGGCTTTGATTATCTATCATTATGCCCTGATATGAAGGACACCAATCATACCCAAGATCCTTCCAACCCCTCCTTAAGGGACGTTTCATCTTCCATCCAACCCCCACAACATCATAATCCACCACTATGCCCCTCCCAATCCCACCCTCTTGCCATAGGGATAATATCCCTGCGGAAGATCCAGGTGCAAGACCTGCACAATCCACCCACTCAGCACTTCCTATTCCAGCCATGTAACAGGCTTAGCCTATCCTGTCAGAGGTTGGTCACCTGTGAAAGCAGCAGTGTCATATACAGCCTCTGCTGCAATCATTGCATTGCTTTTTATATTTGTATGACTACCAACCAGATTTCCACTACTATGAATGGCTACTGCCAAACTGTGGTCAATAGCAAGCTGGACCACCCTGTGTCACAACAGGCAACTGAACATAATATGCTAGATATCAATGGCTGCTTCACACCTGGACTTTCTAGAGCCTCATCTCCACTGGAAGCTTTTCTGGACTGCACAAATGGAAGTTATCCTTACAATCCATTTTCTGCTCTCTAAATTATCTCAGCCACAACCAATGGTAACCTTCAGTCACGCACCCTTCACCCTGCAGTTTCCATCCCCCGTCCTATCACCACTTCCTAATTCACATCCCCCCACCCTCATTGTGCACCACTTTCTACCAAGGCACTCACTGATCTTTTCCCCTTCTATTCTCCTTTTTATCCCACTTCAAACCACCCCCGCCCCTTCTCCCTCCCCTACAGCCTTCCAATGCTGTGCCAGGCAGCCTTGTCCTGCTGGCATCTAGTCCTTACAGTTTCCACTAGATAGCGATCTCTCCTCCCACTTGCACCATGCTATCCCTCCCTCATTCCAGATTGCAGCTTTTCTTCAATGTGAGAGTTGCATTCTGGCCACAGCGAACAGAGATAGTGGCCGTGTGTACATGAGTTGTGCCTGCTTGTGTGAATGGGTGTGCTATTTCTTTTCTGAAGAGGCTTTGGCCAAATGCTAAATGTGCAACAGTATTTTGATCGAGTCTGTCTGCAACTCAAAGTGTAATCTTTATGGTGAGTAACAATCTATCCTTTTCATAATATTGTTGATATACATTGATCAGCCAGAACATTATGACCAAAAACCTACTATCAATATAAACACATCGCAGCGATAGCAGTGTCACCTGGCGAGGTACGATTAATAGTCAGACACATGCACAGTGCATGTAGTATCAGTAAGCATCCTGTCCATGTGTAGAATGGGAAGGTGGGTGATCTATCTGAGTTTGACCTAGGGCAACTGTGATGGTAAACAAGCTCGACACAAGCATTTCAGAAACTGCACGACATGTCAGGTGTTATGGGAGTACTATGGCGAGTGTCTTCAAGATGTGGAGGACCGTAGGTGAAACCATGTCCAGACATCGTGGAGTTGGGTGGGCACCCCTCATTATAGATGTTGGATGTTGTAGGCTGGGCAGACTGGTAAAAGAGAACAGGTGGTGAACTGTGGCAAAATTTAATGTCAGACTTTAATGCTGGGCAGAGTACAAGTGTGTGTCTGAACACACAGTGCACCAAACACTCCTAATGATGAGCCTCCGCAGCCAACGACCCATGCATGTGAGAATGTCAACACCACAACATTGACAACTGTGACAAATAGGCATATGACCATCAGCACTGGACGTTGGCGCCATGGTGGAGCATTGCATCATCTGATGAATCCCAATACCTTCTTCATCCTGCTGATGGGAGGGCATGAATCCGTTATCTTCCAGGGGAACAGCTCCTCGACACCTGTACTGCAGGATGGAGACGAGCTGCTGGAAGCTCCATTATGCTCTGTGGAACATTCATGTGGGCATACATGGGTCCAGTGGAGCTCATGCAAGGCACTATGACAGCATAAGAGTATCGTAAACTAGTTGAAGACCACACATGCCTCTTCTTGACAATCATATTTCCTGATAGCAATGGTATTTTTCAATAATATAATGTGCCACGTCACAAGGCCAGGAGTGTGATGGAGTGGTTTGCAGAACACTGTGTCAAATTCCAACTGATGTTCTGGAAACTTGCCAGATCTAAACCCAATTGGACACACCTGGGATATAGTTGTTGAACGTGGCTTCAGTGCTCATCGCCCTCCCAACAACCCCCCCCCCCCACCTCAGAATTAGGTGGTGTGTGTGTGTGTGTGTGTGTGTGTGTGTGTGTGTGTGTGTGTGTGTGTGTGTGTGTCGCCACAGTTATCCACGCCAAAGGTGTACCTACTGGCTATTAGGTAAGTGGTCATAATGTTCAGCCTGATCAGTGTGAATAATTAATAATACTCTACGGTAATAAGAAATATTGAGGTTGTTAAAAGCATGAGCCGTATCAACTGTATATGTAACTTTATGAATAAAACCACTGCAAGCTAAAATATAGTGACATCAATACCAGTAAGCTATTAAATCCGTGAAATGGAAAAATAGAATTATCAATGAAATTAGTGAAACTGTTAAATATTCAATACTGTTTCTGGTCAACTGTGAATATACTATCAGATTATTCTCATATAGCTTTCAGACACATACAGCAGAGAAGTTAAGGCTTTTATCAACTGTTGGTTAAGATCTCAGATATCATGTACGATTATAATGATTAGTGCTACCTAAAATCCCCCCCCCCCCATGAACATCGACCTTGTCATTGGTGGGGAGGCTTGCATGCCTCAGCGATACAGATAGGCATACCATAGGTGCAACCACAACGGAGGGGTATCTGTTGAGAGGCCAGACAAACATGTGGTTCCTGAAGAGGGGCAGCAGTCTTTTCAGTAGTTGCAGGGGCAACAGTCTGGATGATTGACTGATCTGGCCTTGTAACACTAACCAAAACGGCCTTGCTGTGCTGGTACTGCCAACGGCTGAAAGCAAGAGGAAACTACAGCCGTAATTTTTCCCGAAGGCATGAAGCTTTACTGTATGGTTAAATGACGATGGCGTCCTCTTGGGTAAAATATTCCGGAGGTAAAATAGTCCCCCATTTGGATCTCCGGGTGGGGACTACTCTGGAGGATGTTGTTAACAGGAGAAAGAAAACTGGTTCTACGGATCAGAGCGTGGAATGTCAGATCCCTTAATCGGGCAGGTAGGTTAGAAAATTTAAAAAGGGAAATGGTTACGTAAAGCTAGATATCATGGGAATTAGTGAAGTTCGGTGGCAGGAGGAACAAGACTTTTGGTCAGGTGAATACAGGGTTATAAATACAAAATCAAATAGGAGTAATGCAGGAGTAGGTTTCATAATGAATAAAAAAATAGGAGTGCGGGTAAGCTACTACAAACAGCATAGTGAACACATTATTGTGGCCAAGATAGACACGAAGCCCATGCCTACTACAGTAATTTATATGCCAACTAGCTCTGCAGGTGAAGAAGAAATTGATGAAATGTATGATGGGATAAAAGAAATTATTCAGATAGTGAAGGGAGAGAAAATTTAATAGTCATGGGTGATTGGAATTCGATAGTAGGAAAAGGGAGAGAAGGAAATGTAGTAGGTGAATATGGATTGGGGGTAAGAAATGAAAGAGAAAGCCACCTGGTAGATTTTTGCACAGAGCATAACTTAATCATAGCTAACACTTGGTTCAAGAATCATGAATGAAGGTTGTATACATGGAAGAAGTCTGGAGATACTCGAAGGTATCAGACAGATTATATAATGGTAAGACAGTGACTTAGGAACAAGGTTTTAAATTGTAAGACATTTACAGGGGCAGATGTGGACTCTGACCACAATCTATTGGTCATGAACTGTAGATTAAAACTGAAGAAACTGCAAAAAGGTGGGAATTTAAGGAGATGGGACCTGGATAAACTGCAAGAACCAGAGGTTGTACAGAGTTTCAGGGAGAGCATAAGGGAACAATTGGCAGGAATGGGGGAAAGAAATACAGTAGAAGAAGAATGGGTAGCGTTGAGGGATGAAGTAGTGAAGGCAGCAGAGGATCATATAGGTAAAAAGACGAGGGCTAGTAGAAACCCTTGGGTAACAGAAGAAATATTGAACTTAATTGATGAAAGGAGAAAGTATAAAAATGCATGTAAATGAAGCACACGAAAAGGAATACAAATGTCTGAAAAATGCGATTGACAGGAAGTGCAAAATGGCTAAGCAGGAATGGATAGCGGACAAATGTAAGGATGTAGAAGCTTATCTCACTAGGGGTAAGATAGATACTGCCTACAGGAAAATTAAAGAAATCTTTGGAGAAAAAAGGGAACCACTTGTATGAATATCAAGAGCTCAGATGCAAACGCAGATCTAAGCAAAGAAGGGAAAGCAGAAAGGTGGAAGGAGTATATAGAGGGTCTATAGAAGGGCGATGTACTTGAGGACAATATTATGGAAATGGAAGAGGATGTAGATGAAGATGAAATGGGAGATATGATACTGCGTGAAGAGTTTGACAGAGCACTGAAAGACCCGAGTTGAAACAAGGCCCCAGGACTAGACAACATTCCATTAGAACTACTGATAGCCTTGGGAGAGCCAGCCCAGACAAAAACTATACCATCTGGTAAGCAAGATGTATGAGATAGGTGAAATACCCTCAGACTTCAAGAAGAATATAATAATTCCAATCCCAAAGAAAGCAAGTGAAAATTACCGAACTATCAGTTTAATAAGTCACGACTGCAAAGCACTAACACAAATTCTTTACAGGCGAATGGAAAAACTGGTAGAAGCCGACCTCTGGGAAGATCAGTTTGGATACTTATCTTAAAAAATAGATTAAGGAAAGGCAAACCTACACTTCTAGCATTTGTAGACTTAGAGAAAGCTTTTGACAATGTTGACTGGAATACTCTGCTTCAAATTCTGAAGGTGGCAGGGGTAAAATACAGGAAGCAAAAGGCTACTTACAATTTGTACAGAACCAGATGGCAGTTATAAGAGTCGAGGGGCATGAAGGGGAAGCAGTGGTTGGGAAAGGAGTGAGACAGGGTTGCAGCCTCTCCCCGATGTTATTCAATCTGTATGTTGAGCAAGCAGTAAAGGAAACAAAAGAAAAATTCAGAGTAGGTATTACAATCCATGGAGAAGAAATAAAAACTTGGAGGTTCGTCGATGACATTGTAATTCTGTCAGAGACAGCAAAGGACTTGGAAGATCAGTTGAACGGAATGGACAGTGTCTTGAAAGGAGGATATAAGATGAACATCAACAAAAGCAAAACGAGGATAATGGAACGTAGTCGAATTAAGTCGGGTGATGCTGAGGGAATTAGATTAGGAAATGAGTTTTGCTATTTGGGGAGCAAAATAACTGATGATGGTCGAAGTAGAGAGGATATAAAATGTAGACTAGAAATGGCAAGGAAAGCGTTTCTGAAGAAGAGAAATTTGTTAACATCGAGTATAGATTTAAGTGTCACGAAGTCATTTCTGAAAGTATTTGTATGGAGTGTAGCCATGTATGGAAGTGAAACATGGACGATAACCAGTTTGGACAAGAAGAGAATAGAAGCTTTCGAAATGTGGTGCTACAGAAGAATGCTGAAGATAAGGTGGGTAGATCACGTAACTAATGAGGAGGTATTGAATAGAATTAGGGAGAAGAAGAGTTTGTGGCACAACTTGAGTAGAAGAAGGGATCGGTTAGTAGGACATGTTCTGAGTCATCAAGGGATCACCAATTTAGTACTGAAGGGCAGCGTGGAGGGTAAAAATCGTAGATGGAGGCCAAGAGATGAATACACTAAGCAGATTCAGAAGGATGTAAGTTGCAGTAGGTATTGGGAGATGAAGAAGCTTGCACAGGATAGAGTAGCATGGACAGCTGCATCAAACCAGTCTCAGGACTGAAGACCACGACCACGACCACCACCACCACCACCACCACCACCACGACCACAGCTTTCCGGCAAAGTCCTTCATCCAATGTAAAAAAATATTCTCACATATTCACACAAGCACAACTCCCACACACATGGCCATTGTCATTTCTGGGTTCTCTGGGCATTAAAGCCTGACTGCGGCTGAGATCAGCAGCACTTTATTTGGGGGTGGGCAGTGGAGATATGGAAGATGGGTGAGGTGGGGAGGGGAAGGGATAGCGGGATAGGGATGGCGGGCACAGTACAGTCTCTTGATGCTGCACCTAGTAGCCCTGTCCTGTCTCTAACAGATCCCTGCATGCACCCACAGACCCTACTATCCCACCTCACTCTGCCCTACACCTCTTTCATACCCCCATTACCCACCTCAAGTAGACTTGCTCATGCCACCAGATGCAGTTGTGGTCGGGCCTCAGTACCCAAAGAGTCCAGTGATGACAGTGGCTATGTCTGTAAGAATTGTGCATTGTGAATGTATGAAAGTTTTCTATGTCTGATGAAGGACTTAGACCAAAAGTTGAATATTTCTAGCATTCTTTTATGAAGTGCTAGAGAATAAGAGTGTGTGAGCACGAACATCATCTATACTTCCCATCAAGAATAAGTGTTGTACTGCACTGACGACCTTGCTTTCAGATTTGGATTCAGATTGTGGTTATGATGTGACAATGTTTGGTGGAGCCCCTGGATACTTCAAAACACATACACAATTGTGGCTCCAATTAGGCAATGTAAAAGCCATCACCTACACAGGCAGGAGCCAGAATACAAACAATATGTCATTCGCAAGGTCCAAATGGTCAGGAAACCAATGGATTACAAAACAGCAACATGTTGGTTGCAGAATAGGCATCCATTGGTGTTTTCCAGAGATGCTGATCAGGATTAGATGAATTGGCTGACAGGATTTGACCAAGTTGATAGAATAGATGGGATGAAGTGAAGTTTTTGGCAAACATTTAGTTTTACTTGGATGGCACTGCCCAGAAGTTATTCAATATCAACAAAGACAAGCTTAATAGCTAAGACCAATTCCAGGCCGAACTCAAGAAACCATTTGATGACAATCACCAGCAAGTCTACTTAGCAGAAGAACTATTGTGAAATAGGCTCCAGTATCATGGAGAAATAACACAGTCTTACATACACAATAAATTTAGCCATACGTCACATTTTGAATCAGAATATGACAGAAGCCAACAAAATCTCACTGGATGAAATAGTCACAGAAGATATGTACCAATCTCTTCTGGTAAAGGATTTCACAGCAACAGAGGAATTCACAAGTGGTGCCAGCACATCAAGGAAAGCAACAGAGAAAGTCAGATGAAAGATGTATGACCTATCCCAGAATGTGGTCCTTATTGCTATTGTCGAATGCCACCATGACTTTTTGTCCCTCTCATATAGGTATAGCAGTTTGTAACAGCCAGAAATGACAGACTGAGTAGCAAGAGATAGCAACCATAAATGTCAATAGGTAATAGAGATTGTTGAAGAAGAGGTGTATCAATCTTTAGCACCAATCTCTCCCTCCTGTTGAGCACTCCAGGAAGAATGAAAATGGCCAACTCTGACTTTTGCAGCAGCCATCAAGCAACAACCCAGCCCCCAAAAAATGAGGCTACAAACAACTCCTCCACCAAAGGTAAAGCCCCACAGAAGAACACACATTTCGAGGACAGAGGACAACACAATAGCAATATGTGATGATGATGATGATGATGATGATGATGATGATGTCTGGACACATTGTGCACCACTGCACAGAAAGAAGATGAGTTTTTGATGGCTACTACACTGTCAGATGTCAACCATCACAGCTATTCTACTTGTACCTGTCAAATGTAGATGATTATAATCAACCCACTGACAAAGCCGATCGCTGTACACTGGATGAGATCCCTCGTCAACAAATTGTAGCCATTCCTCATTGCCCTACAGAGGCACCAGCTATTGCCAGGTTGTCAAACTCAAGGAAACTAAGAAAGGCAACCATCTAGGGAGGTGAGGGCACAACAGTCACCAAGAAGTCTCAAAATCACACTTATGTTGTCATTAACAGCCAACCTGTCTGGGTGCTAGTTGACTGAAGGGCTTCCTTTTCTGTGATGTATAGTGCTTATTGTTGCCAACTAAAAATGACTGTTCCATTATAAGAAAGCGACTGTTCTGAAAGTCGCAAATAGGAAATGCATTCAGCAAACAGGTGCGCATCTATTGCAAGAACAGCTATTAATGATGGAACACAGCTCTTCAAATTTGTCATTTGAACAGACTGCCACACTGTTATTCTCTGATGAGACCTCTTGCAGACATCACAAGCAGTCACAGACTGTGAAAAATCAGAGCTCCAGAATGACAAAACTGTTTGAAAAAGCACACACAACAAAGACTGCTGTAGGCGGCTGTTTGCCATTGAGGATGCTGTTATTTTTTCATTAACAAGAGAAGTTCCAGCTGTCAGTCTAGATGCTCAGTTAAATTGTGAAGCAAAAAGGTACTAAGCATAATAGGTAGTCAAGGAGAACTGTATATCACTGATTGTCACGAACAGCTACAGTTCATACCTAAAGGTATGTGTATGGGGACAGCCAAACCAGTCCACAAAGGGCAGCTTAGTGCCATCGACTAAGAATCTTACTCTGCTACCCGACAGACAGCATAGGGGAGGAAGCCACTATTGAAATGGCAGCAACATATGACTAGACCCAGGGAAAAAGTCTGCTGGTGTTTGCCATTCTTCCCCAATTTAAGAATGTTTTCATATCCAGAATAGGGAACAAAATCATGGAAAAAAATGGCTATTATTGCTTTGCATTGAGGACGTCCTAGACTGACTGAATGGAACAAAGTATTTCTCAACTATGGACATGGATGCAGGTTATTGGCAAATGGAGGGTGACAAGGCTGCCTGGGAAAAGATTGCCTTCATAACTACTAACGGACTCTCATGAATTCGAAGTTACGGCATTTAGACTATGTAATGCTCCAGCCATCTTCAAAAATTTGATGGAAAGCCTGCTTCAACACTTTAAATGGATGAAATGTCTTCACTATATGGTGGAAGACATTGTCTTTTTATGTCTGACTAACAACCATGAAGTACATCAGAATGCAGTCCTCTGTCAATCTGAAAATGTGACTTTTTGCAGCCCAATAAATAACAGTCTTGGGGCACCTACACAAAGGTGATGCGAGCCTGTGCCAATCCAAGGAGAATAAGAGCACTCACTGATTTTTTGAATGTCTGGCACATCTGTGATGTGAGAAGTTCTCGGAATGCGCTCGCATCACTAGCAATTCATAAAGGACTTCCATATTGAGGCACCTCCTCGGCAAGAACAACTTTGGGGAGATGTCTGACGTCACTGCTGGGAATACCATGTTCCACTACATTGCAAAGTCTGAAAGGAAGACTGCCTTGTCAGAGAGGAATGTGGACAGTGAGATGTAGCAACAGTTTTACTTTACAAGCAGAATTTAGGATATGCCATAGTGTATGAAGTCACAGAGTATTTGGTGGCTGTTATATTAGAGTGCATGAGGTATGAATATAAGCTGTTTCAGAGCCCCAGCACATTGAAGGTCTTATGAAAATGTGTCATATTTGGTAGGATTTGTTATAATAAAATGACAGGAAACTACATATCACTAGATCCAGGCTTCTCGTAACTGATGCTGCTCATGTTGTAACTTGCTTGCTATAAAAGTATACTGTTTCAATACTATGGCACAATGATGATTAACCAAAAGTGTGCCTTTTTGGTGCAATTTGTCAAATTAAATACCAAATAACAACATTTGCCATTACAGCCTTTAGATATTATAAACCATATAACTTAGGTGATGGTGTAATGATGAAGTTGTCATGTAGTTGACACTGTCATAAGCTATAATTCTTTTGTTTTCAGTTTTTGTTTTCTAAAAGATTCTAGGGTTTACTTTATAATTTAATGGAAGTATTATCTGCTATAGTCAATATTATTTATTATAAGTAATGCATTTACTGCAGTTCTTGTTGCTTAGGCCAAGCCAGCGGTGCTGGCGTTGGTCACACACCTTGAGGCTGTTCCCAATGGGCATTGCTGATGGAGGCTAAACGTGGGGATGTGACAAAGAGCCAACACATCCCTTGTGTCCGTCAATCAATCCACTACTGTAGCTGACGTGGGTGCTGCCTTCACTGAGAATAACCCCTCTCCCATGATCAAAATTCAAAATTGTTTCATGGTGGGGAAGGCAGGAAATATTTTACGAGAGGGGGAGGGGAGGGGGGCTGATCGAAAGGCCTCCCCAGTTCATCTGATGAACAGGTTTCGGGCGCTATCTGTGGCTGACAAAGACCCTGAGCCAGCTGCCCTCACTCACCCTGAGGAAGCCTCTTGGCCCACAAGACTTGAGCATTCATAGGATTGTAGAAGATGCAACGGGTCTACTAAAGAGACTGCCTAAACTACGTTTGTCTGTTCTATTACAGAGTGTTACTGTGCTGTATGGGATCCTTACCAGACAGGATTGATGGAGGACATCAAAAAGTTTAAAGAAGGACAACTCGTTTCATAGTATATGAAACTGGGGACAAAGTGTCATGGATATGATAAGTGAGTTGGGATGGCAATCATTAATACAAAGCCATTTTTTGGTGTGGTGATATCTTTTCAAGAAATTTCAACCAATAACTTCCTCTTCTGAATGTGAAAATATTTTATTGTCACCAACCTACATGGGAAGAAATAATCATCAAAATAAAATAAAAGAAATCACAGCTTGCATGAAAGATTTAAGTGTTCAGTTTTCCTGTGTGCTATCAGAGTGTGCAATGGTAGAGAAATAGTCTTAAGATGGTTCGAAGGATCCTCTGCCATGCACTTAAATGCAAATTGCAGTGTAGTAACGTAGATGTAGATTAATGGTAAAATCGAGGCACTGAAAGCAGTGTTGACATTAGAGCTAAGAAATAATTTAAGGGTACATAAAAGTATATGGGTCAGGCCAATAAGTAGGTCAGAGTAGTCATGAAAGTGTAAACAGGGCATTGTTGAACAAGACAAAAGTGACAAACATAAACCAGATAAACTGTCAGATGTTCTTATAAGGTGGTGCTTCTTGAGTTATCCTTTCATCAAGTCATACTATCATAAACAGAAGTCTTCAAGAAGATATTTTCATTCAGGGCTGAAAATTACATCAGTGTATGGCGATTATAAAGCCAATTTGAAGAAGACAACAGCATGCAAGCATCTCTAAAAAATATACAGCTATATATTCCGTGACTAATTATTCAGATTCTTTCAACCAAAGAAAGATAAGTGTCATAAATTTCCTGCATTTAATTAACTGACCAAGAATGAGATGCTGTTAAAACAAGATCATCATGACAAACATTTACAGAGCAGTGATCTGGCTCAAGAAAAGCACATTGAAGGCAGAATGCTAGCACAAAGTGATCCAAGTTTTGTAGCTGTAAATTCTGATCTACATGCCATGTTGAACATTCCAAAGGGACCTTGTGGCTAAACATTCTACCACAGAAAACTGACAGTATATAATCTGACCATATATAATCCGAGAAATCAAGACAGCACTTGTTACTTATGGAATAAGATAGATTCTAAAAGGGGTCAACTGAATTTGCCACATGCATCTGTCTATGTTCGCATCATAGCACTACCACTACAAGTGAGGATGTCGGATGTGAAGATCAACAGAAGACCTCTGTACAAGAAGAACCATCCAAATTTACAGTCAACAGATCATGCATTTTGAAGCAGGTCACACAGAAATGGAGTGTGACTATTCATTCCAAGATGAAGAAGAAAAGTAAGTATGTGTCATTGTACCACCATGAAGGATTGGCCCAAATCATTTAAAGCGGCAGGAGGAATTCTTGTCCTTTCATCATCCAAGCTATGTTGTACAATGATTTCCTAAACTTTCAAAGTGACCAGAAAGACATCCCCAAAATTCCATTGCACAATATTTGTATCCTCCACTATGAAACAAACAAACCTCTTTAAGTGTTCTACAATAGAGAATTTAAAGAAGCCTTTGATAAAGTATCCTTAAAAAGAAGCTATAACCTTCAGTAAATGTGTGTTAACAAGGCATTACTGAAAAAACTTCCGATAGCAGAATCAAGTGCAAAGACTGATTCCATTTACTTTTGTTATCCATCGATACACAATCGATGCCCAAAGGTTCTGGCTAACTTTTTTGGCACATGATGTGTTTGAGTGGTAGAGAGTGGCTGTAATGCGGTTAATGCCCATACCAAAACAAAAATTGCTGAAAAAATGGGCACAAAAGGAAGTTACGTTCTCACTAATGATAGCCTTACTAGGCTCAATCACAGCTCATATTTTTTGTGAACCCTTCACCACAGCTTGTACAGTGGCTCCCCTAGAGGTAAACAACCAAGTGAATCTGAAAACATGTCAACATAGACCAAAATATACTTTAGACAAATGTGAGTTCCAGGCAACATTCCTACAAAGCCCACATATAATTTTTCAAAGGGGCTCTCTGCCGGGGTGGATGCCAGGAAATTGATCTTAGTTTTTGCACTGGCTTACTCACAATACACATATTATAATTCTTTACATTATCCTTGATATCCTTACCCATACCATTCCAAATAACCATTGTGATTTTTTTCCCAGGTTCTGAAATAACTGACATGTCTGCCCATTGGGTATTCACAAAAATATTTAAATCCATGCGAAGTTAGCTCCGTTGATGTTACCAGTTTAGGCTTTCCATCAACTTTCACTGTCCCACATTCGTTCCCTGAGTGAGTATGGAGTCACCAACTCGCCTCTAATTAGTTGATCCTTAATGGCCTTAATGACTATTCCTTGGTCTTGATACTGCCTAATACCTTCATAAAATAATGGAAAGTGCATTGAAGTTAAATTAATTTGTTCAGGATGAGAATGCTTGCTTGGTAACATATCCTGTTCCACAATATTTTCCGGGTTAACTAGTCTACTAACACCACTGGCAACCCAATTTTCAGTGCCCAATAATGAGCACAACCTCAAGCCTAAATGCCAATATTCAGGTAACCCATGGCGCTATTCACCTGGTCTTATGAGGCCTGCCCAGGACCCAACTCAATGCCTGGTTATCAGTCTCGAACTGAAAGATGGTAGTATGTTCACCAGAGTGAAAAGATGATACATAAGGTGATTTTGATGGTGTAATAACCCTCCATTCTAACAGCTTCTCAATGTGCCTTTTAAAGGCCTTTACTCTAGGTGGTGATAATCAATACGGTGTCTTCCTAATGTGAGTCTGACCTGTGAGCTCTATTTTATATTTACAAGTTAAGTGAATTCCCATTCTATGGTCAAGACACCATTAAAACTTGTTCATAGGTCACAAACTTGGAGTCTCTGCTTATTACTCAAACACTCCAAACTCTTCATTGACATCTCATTTATTGGTGTTGCCTCCCCATCCACGTCTGGAGTATTTCCTTGTATCAGCTCCTTTTGGCCATCATCATTCTCAAACAACAAGAACCAGAAATTCTGGACAAACCTGAAATAATAAGCACTGCCGGCACAGTCAACAACTCTCCCAATCTTCCTCAAAACATCCACGCCAAAAGTAAAAGGAGTTGACAAATTAGCAATTACCCTAATTTTAACCTTCCACATAAAGATGATGATGATTATTAGTGTTTTAGGGCGCACAACAGCGAGGTTATCAGCGCCCGTTCCCAAAAGTTCAATTCAGAGCCGAATTGTGAGAGTTAACCTTCCACATAAAGCATTGTATTCTCAAACAGTCAAGTAATATGCCTCTGACCTCCATTTGGGTGTTGTCTGGTACTACTATTTTCATTGATTCCTGTTCAATCTTCTTCCATTTGCAAACAACGAATATTTCTACTAACCCACCCCTGACCCAAAATCGTTACGACGCTGCCAGACTCCACAAACCCACACACTGGTTCATTATTAGTGTAACAGCATATATATGGAAGCTGCTTGGACTGTCTCTCCTTCATGGTTGTTAACTGACTCAACCCGTAGTTCTCCCCCTTGCCACCACATGCTATGAGTCAGCTGTCACTGTTCCACTCTCCTGCCTCTGCCTATAGGGTTGCGCCGGGCTAGGTGGCCAAGACTACCATGAGGAAAATGCTTTAAGTTACTTTGCACTGCATACCTGGTATTCTCACATAGTTGGCTTCCATTGTTTCTTTCTCTTTCCTTCGCTCACTGTCATAAGCAACCCCCCGGCACGTGACTAACCATATCACTCAAGGTAACAAAATCACAGTGCTTTTCACAAAATACCAGTTTCTGCCGGTCCTCTGGCTGCATACCCTCAAGAACATGTCTTAACATTCTGACTAATTCTGGGTATAAGATTCTCGCACTCCATCTGACTACCTACATAGCAGGTAAACTTTTCTTATAAGCCCTTGCACATGCTCATAATGCAAATAAATGAACTCCTGCATGGCTTGGATACCCTCTTACAAAATACATGCAAAGTTTCACACTGGCTAATGCTATTCTTCACCTTCCCCAACTCCCGTTAATCATCATGATTATTAGTTGCAACAATTATTCCTGTCTAACATTTAAGGCTCCACCCTTCTCTTCCAATTTAACCAAAAAGTATAGAAACCTATTGCCTCTGCAATGGAACTTACTGAAAATTCACCTTCTTCCTGTAAAAAAGCTTGAAACAGGTTCAACAACTACTAAAGTGACCAACCCCAGTATTCCCTGCAGTTTTCTCTACCAAAACTGCCTCTTTTCTTGGGCCCACTTTAAAACTCACTAACCACAAGGACAACATAAAACGTCTCTCTTGCAGTTCCACCAACTGTTATCTTTTAGATGCAGTGCATGTCACTAACAACAAATCCTTAATTCGGTTCCTACAATGTTCCAGCTTCACACCCAACTTTTTAACTTGACCTGCAAATGGAACACTATTAACCAATAGGTCTTGAATATCAAGTTCTTTCAATGCCTTATCTATGATATGAAGTGTAAATTTTATCTCTTGTTCCCCCTTTGGCAGTGCTACTAATGGCTTTGATCCAACACCCTCCACATGCTCCAATATTTCCAAGGCAGCTCCCTGAGGTTTATCCCCTCTAATTGTAATCTCATACATCAACTCCTCTTTACAGAGATATCTAGTCACGAATCAATCTTGGTTCCATCTTTTAAACTTGACTAACTTGACAAACTGCATAATCCAAATCAGCTACACCAATAACCCTACCAATTTCCATTGTAGCAGCAAGGCACAGCCCTGATAACCCAGCAACCACACTCTGTAGCATACCACTTAAAACACCTGTTCGGTCCCACAAGCAATACGTGAGCTGGCAACTGTGTGCTGTCATACAACCGAGAGCAATGTCACCCTATTACTATTTGCTAACATGCAATTTAAGGATATACTTGCAACCAAAGGCAAGCCCCATCAATGGAGATGCTTTTAAGGAAATTAAAACTGTCCTTCATGAATACTACTGACAAGAATGGACTTGTACATGGTAAAATGACAACAACACGTCATCAGCACTCCACACTTAACAGGTGCCATGCTAATCAGTGCAGCACTTAAAACCACATAAATATTTAAAGAACACCTAGAGCAATGCTAAGCACAGCTTAAAAAACATCATCACACAAATTTCTCTCAGGGAATAATACACAACCACAACAATATATCACCAATAGGGAGAAATTTTTAGTCCCTGCTCATATTCCCTTCGCAACAGCTAACATCAGCAAAAAAACACATCATCACTGAACCTGCAAATGTCAATGGCTGGAAGCTAATCAAGGTAATCACTGATCTCTAACTATGCAACTCCTCAAAGGACAATGGAAAAAAAAAACACATTTGTAGCAACTCTCAAATGTGTCAATGGTCCATCATACACACCACCGCAAAGGCTTCACACAACTCACTGGCTGCTCGTCTGGCTGCTACGGGGAATTGGCCGCTTACTCAATATGCAACAATATGAAGCAATGGAGTCTTTTAAATTAATATTGTAGTGAACCACAGCTGAAGGCAAAAGAAAAACTCACGGGAAATGCCATACGACAGAATTTGCAACTATGGTAACAATAAATCAAACACAAATCAATTTCTTAAATTACCATTTATGTGACCTTTAAGACCCTGTTAAATATTCATTTGCCTTTATCTCAAAACTAATGTAACACACACTCATTGTTTTGGCATGTTTTGGACAATACTAGAAAGTTGCTATGAAAGCAAAGAGAGCTTCTTCCAAGACGAAAGCAAACCCAAAGTCTTGTTAACAAATGAGAGCTGAAGGTTGCCTAATGAGCTCATGGAAATGAATGCAAAAAGCTTTAAATGCATCTGTAAGTAAAATCTGGCCAATTGATCTGACAAAGAAAATTCTAAGCAGTTTTGGTCTTTTATAAAACCAATAAGGAGATTATAGCCACCTACTGCAACTCAGTGAGCAATCTGACACAAACAGAAGATGACAAATGGCTACTAAATTATGTCCCAAAATAGAAAATCAAAATAGATAATTCATCGTTGGAAAGACACTCGAGGGAATGAGATACCTGTGAGCAAAATAACATTTTCACTTTCTAGCGGCAGTTTATCATAGGTCACTCACTGGAGCAATGAAGTGTACAAAGCAATTAGGGAAAAATTTGCGGCTCATTTACATTTTCAAAAAGGGTCAATGGATAGATGCAGGTAATTATAGACCTCCAGAATGAATTTTCACTCTAGGGCAGAGCGCACACTGATCTGCAATATCCTGACAGATTAAAACTTTGTGCAGCACTAGGGCTCTAACTGCAGAACATCTGCCTTTTGCAGTCAAATGCTTTACCAAATGAGCTATCCAAGCACAACTCACAACCCTCTGTCACAGCCTTACTTCTAACAGCATCTTTCTCCTATCTGCAGAACAACTTATATTAGTGCCTCCTAATTTAAGGTTTAGTTGGTTAAAATGTAGCATGAGTGGTTAAAATTAAGACAAATGTATCTCCAGTGAAAACTTAAAATCAACCACCACAAATCATCCTCCAGCCTTTCAGTGGTCAGTTGTAGGCTGGATGAAGAGAGAAGGCTACAAAACCAACCATGAACAGTAAGCATTTAACACGACTCCTTACAGTGGAATAAACATCGTTGAGGTCTACTGCAAATGAGGGACACTTCATATGCTGTCTTCAGAAACACATTTTTCCTGAGTGGAATGGCCTTACAGAGCATAACAAATTCTCTAGCAGAAGTAGTGCTCCCAAAGTAATGACTGCACAAGAATGAATCAGCACATATCTTGATGATGTTTGTTACATTTCGAAGTGGTGAACACATTCTTGGGTTAAAAAAACATACTAAGTGATTCTGTTATAGGAAAGGCTATTGTATGGCTCCCTTCAGTAAAATTAGATTATCAATGATAGAGCGATATCTTCTGAATCCACGCTGGAGGCAGCTCTGGAGGGTTTCAGATTTGAGGACTCAATATGCTGCGCCAAACTACTATTGACTCAAGAGTGATTCCTATGCAAGTGATGAAAGTGACACACTATTTAACTGTTTGCATTATTACAGTAATCCATAACATTCAATGGAGGAAATAGTATTGTCTCCAGATGTGGGTATAGTACAGAAACAATATGAAAAGCATGGATTTCAATTGCAAAGCTCAAGTTGAGGGGAGCGGTCAGTCACCCACAAGTGCTGTTATTCTGTCAGTTAGAGCATCTAGTTTCATTAACAATGGTGGGCCGTTCAGCACTGTGTTTACACTGTTGAATGTTAGTTCAGAAGTAATGAGTCTGTTATCATTGTCCTATGGCTTTGCTGCACACAGTTCAGTGTTCAGTGTCATGGTTTGATACCTTTTCACAATGCAATACTTCATTTGGTTAACTCTTTTTGCACAGCTGGATCAGTTATGAAGCAAAAGTCGACTGGCTATCCTTGTGCGGTGCTCCACTAGGACACATGCTCCGAGTTTGAGCATGTCTTTGTCACTCGCTACAGTGCACCCTCAACTGCGCATTACAATTACATCCTTATAAATTTATGATCATACAGAAGCTTCACAAACTTGATTTATGGGAACTGTTTTGTAAGAGAATGCTTGGTATTCTCACTGCTGATGATGTTTTAGTAATGATGAGCAATCAAGCTCACTTTTATCTGAATGGTTCTGTAAATTTGCAAAACTGCTATTAAGCAGCAGACAACCCAAAAGAATCATCGTAAACCACTGTCCAATACTAAAGTGACCGTGTGGTGTGGAATTTTCAAAGTGGAAATTGTTGGACATTATTTTTTTGAAGAAGGCAGTACTAGTGTAACAGTAAATCATAAAATTTATGTTACAATGTTACGCAATTTTTGGCAATTACAACTTGAGGCTTTGGGGGTCAACAAGATGGAGCCACAGCTGGCATGACTAATGCATCCATGGCAGTTGTTCCAGAAATATTTCCTCAACAACTGACCTTATGTTTCGGCAATCCCCACTGACTTGCATGCTCGCCATATCTGTCGGTTTATGACTTCTTCTTATGGGGTCATTTGAAGTGCAGAGTCTATTGTCACAAACTTCATGCATTCAATGTTGTGAAGGTTGCAACATGTGAATAAGCTACTGCTGTTTTAAAGGACACTTGGATAAAAGTAAGTTAGTTGGTTGGTTGGTTGGTTTGTTTTGGGAGGGGACCAAAGAGCAAGGTCATCGGACCCACTGGTTTGCCACACCCTTTCATAGGAACCAACCCGGCATTTTCCTGAAGCGATTTAGGGAAGTCACGGTAAACCTAAATCTGGATGGCCGGATGCGGGTTCGAATCGTCGTCAACCCAAATGCGAGTCCAGTATGCTAACCACCACGTCACCTCACTCGGTTGACAAAAGTCAGGTTGTACTGGTCTAGATATATTTCATATGTGATCAAAATAAACCTAATCATAGTAATTTGAAATCCATGTGTTGTTTTTGTGCCACCCTGTATTAAGAGACCAGATGTTACTAAAACAACTGAGAAGCGCATTTTCAGTGGCAAAGCACAGATGATGCAACGTGATGAAATGCATCTGGTCTGCAGACTGAACTATTTCTCAATTCACGTGCAGAGAACATTCCACCTCCCTCACTGAGGACAGCTGGTAACAGATTTACTCTTCATTGGAGAAATGGAATGTTTTCACCTTCAGATTTCTGCAGATTATCTGATATTTTGAAGTTTGACTGAGGCAATGATCTTAAATAGTGCTCAAACATCACCTGAGCTGCACCTCTAAGCATATCACTGTGATAATTTTCCCCCAATAAAAATTGCCATAAGAGGCGATACACAGCCCTTTCACAAAATCTCCCATACCAATTTAAAAATTTGTGAAATAGTTGTAATAACTAACTCTTTCTTTGAAAAATTGCCTCCAAAATTCAGGTGAACCTTATACTCAAAATTAAAAAAACAAATCAGTCCAGTATTTGATTTAAAGTTTCTGCCAATCTTAAAAATGGCCATATATTCAATGCCACGAGAAAACTCTGTCTAACTGGCAACATTGGGTTCAACTGGCAGAAGCAGTGCACCAATGCGACAAACATGAGTTGTGGGGATTTACAAGCTTGCTAACACTCTCTCCCTTCTGCCCCACTATCACAAACCCAGAACTGTCTAACCTATGATGTGTCAATGCAGTCTACAGTGCCAGTGAACTCAAATTGAAAGTGATTTGTGTTATCGGTAACAGTAAAATGTTTTTGTTACCTAGCAGCCAGGTTTGTACTGGGAGAAAATAAAAAGTATTCATATGATGCAGGCTATAAATTGAAAGTAATATCATATGCAGAACAACATGGAAACCAAGTTGCTGATAGGTATTTTGGCCAGCCACCAACAGAAAAAAAACATTCATTATTGGTGCCCTAGTAAAGAAGAGATGAAAAAATGAGGAAGACTAAATGTGCAAAGAGAGGACTGAATGCAAAATGGCCAAAACCAGAAGATGACATATGGAAATGGATTCAAGGACATCATCCGAATGGCAATGGAATTCGTATAAAAATGATTCAAATACATGCTCGTAAGCTAGCGCTACAGTCGAACTTAACAGACTTTAAGGGTGGAGGTGGTTGGTGCAACAGGTTTATGGAGTGTCATGGACTTAGTACACGAACCACAACCAAAGTGTCTCAGAAAATGCCACAAGAGTATGAAGAGAAAATATTATCTTTCCATCACTTTATTATTCACCACAGAAAGAAAACCAGTGTGGAAATAAGCCAAATGATGGATATTGTCGAAACTCTTCTGATATTTGATGTTCCGTGTAACAGAACTATTGCCATGAAAGGTGCTAAAACAGTAACTATAAAAACAAGTGGACATGGAAAAATGCACTACACTGTTGACCTTTCATGCTGTGCTCACAGTACTAAATTTAATCCAATGATCATTTTCAAGCACAAAAAATGTAAAAAGCTTCTGAAATACCACCAGGTGGTGGTATTCACATACATGATAAGACTTGGATGGACGAGGCTTGTATGAAATTATTGATTAACAGAGTGGGGAGAGAAGGAAAGGTGTTTTATTGAAGAAGAGTTCTCTTCTTGTGCTAGATCAGTTTAGTGGTCATTTGAAAAGTTCTGTGAACGAGAAGTTGATACAGGGATATACAGAGCTTGCTGTTATTCTGGGAGGACTTATTTCACAATTGCAACCTCCTAATGCCTTGATAAACAAACCATTTGAAGTGTGTAGGAGAGAGGAATGAAACAAATGGATGATGGATGAAACCCAACAAGAATGCATGCTGAAGCAAGCTTAAAAACGACCTACAATCGACCAAATGTGTCAGTGTATAAAACAGTAGGGGTCTAGAGTGAGAGAAGATGATGATATTAAATCTTTCAAGAAGTGCAACATGAGCAACACTCTCAATGGCAATGAAGACCAACTTCTGTATGAAAAGTTGAAACATGGCAATGAAGACTGAGGAAGACGAGGAGGAGGTTCAAATGATTTTCATGAATTTTAAAGGTCAGTTCAGTACTATAAACTAAGTATTTTTTGTCTGGCTTTGCAATCTAATAATAAAATTGGCAAAATTGTTATTTTTTTAAAAAATTGCTTAAAAATTAAGGTGCATCTTGTAGTCCATAGCACCTTATAGTTTATAAAACGTAGTAGTTAATTTACCACATGCTGTCTCACCTGAAGAAGTGTGACATCTATCCAATATAAGTTTTTGATAAAATTATTTAATTGGATAAATAAAAAATCTACTCACCAAGTGGTGGCAGAACACACACATCGAAGACTTGTGATTGGCAAGCTTTTGGAGCCAGTGGATTCCTCCTCAGACAGAAGTGTTGAAGGGGAAGGAAGAAGGGTGAAAGAAACGGACTGGAGAGATCTAGGAAGGAAAGGGGTAGATTTTGGGAAAGACACCCAGAACTGTAGGTCAGGGGAGGCTTACTGTACGGGATGAGAAAGAAAGACTGATTGTTGGGGGCTGCATCGGACAAGATTTGAAAACCTGAGAGCTTAAAAGTGGAAGACAGGGCAATATGTAAGACAGAGATTACTACTAAAACATCGTGTATGAGTTAATAAGTGTGAGAAGCTACGTGCATTGTATGTAATGGAAGTGGAGGGGGCAGTGAAAAATAGATGGGAAAGACAATGAAAGACGTAGAAAACTAAAATGGTGTGAAACAAAGAGTAGTTACAGTGAAGAAAAGCTGAGGCAGAAGAAATTACCAAAAATTAAGGCCAGGTGGGTGGTGAGAACCAAGGACATGTTGTAGTGCTAGTTCCCACCTGCGGAGTTCTAAGAAACTGATGTCTGAGGGAAGAGTCCAGATGGCACATGTGGCGAAACAGACACCAAGGTCACAAATGTCATGTTGTAGAGCATTCTCTGAAACAGGATATTGTGAGTTGCCAGTATGTACCCTCTGCCTATGACCATTCATACTAATCAATAATTTGGTGGTAGTCATGCCGATAAAGGCTGAAGGAGGAGCGACTGGATCTGAAAGCTACCCAATCACTACAGTCTTCGGCGTGAGTGTTCTGCCGCAGCTTGGTGAGTAGATTTTTTATCTATCCAATTAAATAATTTTATCAATAATTGACTGTTTTTGTTACAATATAAGTTTTTGTTTTATTTTCTTCATACCCTTATTGTTAGAAATTATTTCTCTGAGAAGTTTATTTAGATATCATCTCACCCCTTCCTGAAAACTTTTCAGGCAAGTTTTATTTAATTTACATTATTCTACCATGCTTCTGTTATTATACAGGGTGGTCCATTGATTGTGACCGGGCCAAATATCTCACAAAATAAGCATTAAACGAAAAAACTACAAAGAACGAAACTCGTCGAGGGTAGCTTGAAGGGGGAAACCAGATGGCACGAAGGTTGGCCCGCTAGATGGCGCTGCCATAGGTCAAATGGATATCAACTGCATTTTTTAAAATAGGAACCCCCATTTTTTATTACATATTCATGTAGTACGTAAAGAAATATGAATGTTTTGGCTGGACCACTTTTTTCGCTTTGTGATAGATGGCGCTGTAATAGTCACAAACATATGGCTCACAACTTTAGACGAACAGTCGGTAATAGGTAGGTTTTTTTTTTTTTTTTTTAATTAAAATACAGAACGTAGGTACATTTGAACATTTTATTTCGGTTGTTCCAATGTGATACATGTATTGTGAACTTATCATTTCTGAGAATGCATGCTGTTACAGCATGATTACCTGTAAATACCACATTAATGCAATAAATGCTCAAAATGATGTCTATCAACCTTAATGCATTTGGCAATGTGTGTAACGACATTTCCTCTCAACAGCGAATAGTTCGCCTTCCGTAATGTTCGCACATGCATTGACAAATCGCTGACGCATGTTGTCAGGCGTTGGACCAATCCACCTGTCATGAAATATGCTATTCAATACCGCTTCAACCGCACATGAGCTATGTACCGGACATCCATCATGCTGGAAGTACATCGCCATTCTGTCATGCCGTGAAACATCTTGTAGTAACATCGGTAGAACATTATGTAGGAAATCAGCATACATTGCACCATTTACATTGCCATCGATAAAATGGGGGCCAATTATCCTTCCTCCCATAATGCCACACCATACATTACCCTGCCAAGGTCGCTGATATCGCACTTGTCACAGCCATCATGGATTTTCTGTTGCCCAATAGTGCATATTATGCCAGTTTACGTTACCGCTGTTGGTGAATGACGCTTCGTCGCTAAAGAGAATGTGTGCAAAAAAATCTGTCATCGTCCCGTAGTTTCTCTTGTGCCCAGTGGCAGAACTGTACACGACGTTCAAAGTCGTCGCCATGCAATTCCTGGTGCATAGAAATATGGTACGGGTGCAATCGATGTTGATGTAGCATTCTCAACACCGACGTTTTTGAGATTCCCGATTCTCACGCAATTTGTCTGCTACTGATCTGCGGATTAGCCGCAACAGCAGCTAAAACACCTACTTGGGCATCATAATTTGTTGTAGGTCCTGGTTGACGTTTCACATGTGGCTGAAAACTTCCTGTTTCCTTAAATAACATAACTATCCGGCAAACTGTCCAGACACTTGGATGATGTCATCCAGGATACTGAGCAGCATACATAGCACATGCCCGTTGGGCATTTTGATCACAATAGCCATACACCAACATGATATCGACCTTTTCCGCAATTGGTAAACGGTCCATTTTAACATGGGTAATGTATCACGAAACAAATACCGTCCGCACTGGCGGAATGTTACGTGAAATCACATACATATACATTTGTGACTATTACAGCACCATCTATCACAAAGCGAAAAAAGTGGTCCAACTAAAACATTCATATTTCTTTATGTACTACACGAATATGTAATAAAAAATGGAGGTTTCTATTCAAAAAATGCAGTTGATATTCATTTGACCTATGGCAGCGCCATCTAGCGGGCTAACCACAGCAGCATCTTGTTTCCCCCTTCAAGCTAGACGAGTTTCGTTCTTTGTAGTTTTTTCGTTTGATGCTTATTTCGTGAGATATTTGGCCCAGTCACTATCAATGGACCACCCAGAATACTTGAACCTTGCCTCATCATTAACAGCTGATTAATTCCTTTTGAGATTTGTTTTGCTTTCCTCACACCTGCAACACCCATTGCGGTTTGTGTAAATATATGTGTAAAGCAACTGCTAAATTTCTTACAGTAAATTAATCTGGCATGCCTCCTTATTCTTAAAAAAATTCTCATAATCTACATTTCCACATATCAGTAGTATACAGTCATTTGAAATTCTAATATGCCTTAGGATCATTCCATACTGTACAATTTCCTTCATGTTTGATAATTTACAATAAAATTAATATTTAGTTTCATTAGATACTTGCCAAGACCATTTCTTTTTTTTCCTTCTGGCAAAAATTTTGGATTCTTTTGGTTTGGCACTATGAAAAGGCCAGGAAAAACTGTTTAGGTGCAATATAAAAACTTATATTTTACAAACACATAACACATTTTACATATAGGCTATGTTTAAGATCTTGTTACCAATCAAGAGCCATAGAATACCATTCCACAGAGGTCTAAGGCACATGGCACAATGTACCCTGTACGTAACTATACACAGTGGAAAAATACTTCGTTCACATATCCCCAACACTCCCCACTGAACAAAAATTTTTCAGGTACTGAACACTACATATCACAGGTTATACCATAATATTTCACCAAATTCTCGAACTTGTCCTTATTGAGAGGCTTGGTTAGGAGACCTCATAACATTTCTTCTGTGCATAGATAATTGATGGTTATACTTCCCTTCTCCAGCTGATCTCTTATAAAGAGATGTTTTATGTCAATATGTTTGGATCTCACACTGGTGACACTGTTCTAGGGAAGTTTAATAGCTCCCATATTACAGTAGAACCCCTTTTTAACGAATCTCAGGGGACCAACAAATTTGTTCCTTAAAAAGAGGGTTTTCCTTAAATAAGGGTTTAGGACAAAATACACTAAATAAGTGTTCCAGAATCAAAACTGGAACCTAGGCTATTTAGGCCATTTAAATACTCCATAATCACAAACTCACCTTGTGCTGCACACCAAAATACAGTGAACATGAAAATGTTTCTTGGCAAATTTAAAACTACTCGATATATTTATAATACCCTTTTTTTAAGATATTTTGGTAGTTAGGTCACATCAAAAGTCATCAACTGGTATCTTGATTTAAAAGGAGAAAATTTTATTTAGCTAATGGCACTCAATGAATTAGATATCACAATAATAAATAAAACTGCTATACTGTCTTTATTTCTGAAAAAAAATCTACAAGAGTAGTCTGCTGCTTCCTTCCAGCATAGTGTACTGCTAGAAGTTGTCATTCCAGCTGGTTAATACTGTTAAGAACTGACTCATCCACAACAAAGGATAAGAAATACCTTCTAATAGTCTTCAAGTCCTTCCACAGCTGCAGAAAAACTTGGTGTTGGTGAGTCCACATCCTCGCCACCACCACTGTCACCACCAACTTGTTTTTTCACCAATATCAGCAGCAAACAGCTCATTCATGTCCATAGTGGGTGTAGAAGTAAGTACATTATCAACACACGAAATAAAATCTTGGAATATCACAATCTCAGGAACATCTATAACATTCCTATCTTCTTCAGGGATATAGTCCTCATTCTCTTCAAAATCCCAAATAATTGTTAGCTTCTGCTGTATCATCAGTTTTCTTTGTTTGCTGGCCATATTACATGTACAAAAACACTACTGTAAGTAGACTACACAACTACAGTATACACTTAATGCTTTCACTTTATAGCGTCAGACACGACAGCTGGAGCGCGATAGTGCGGAAGAATTGTGTTTTCAAATTATCAGTTTAACATTCACCAATCTCGATAACTTCACAACTATCGATACGAGACCAATATCCGAACGCTGACACGGACATTGATTTTAAGAATGCAAATGATCAAAGCCTAACGTTACGATTTAATGTCTGAAAACAAGAAGTGCAGCTGCAGACTGTATCTTAATTTGCGAATTGTAACACACTTATTCCTTAAAAGTGGGATTTAAAAGAAAGCGCAATTCGTTAAAACTGAATTTCAGGAACACTGTTTTTATGGCGTTATCGCCGGGACCAATGAAAGTATTCCTTAAAAGTGGGATTTCCTTAAAAACAGGTTAGTTAATACGGGGTTTTACTGTATCACAAAATATCAGTTTGTTTTACTTTTGTAAGAAATTCTATGTCACCCATCAGTGTTCTGACCCACCGAGCTTCTTAGATAGTGGAAGATAAGACCGCTTTTACAGAGCTCAAAGCAACTGTCTTCTTTGTCTTACATGACCAAGATATCAATCCTCACATTAGTTTAAAGCAACTTCTAGTGATGAAGTTTCTGGTTTCCAGCTGTCTGCATCACTGTACCCTGCCATCCAATGTTTTCCTATTGAATCATTACAAAACTTGTTTCAGCATTTGTGGCAAATGCAATGTCTGGTCTGGAAGTCTGCGCCAAGTACAGCAGACTTTCCACAGCTTACAAATAAGGTACACCTTCCTTACATTTCTTATCCTCGTCAGTTGTTAATAGATTTGCATTAATTTTCCATTGGGGTAGAAATACACTCACAATTTTCCATACTGAACTTTTCTAAGATTTTTCTTGTATACAGAGATTGGTCAATCCGCAATTGTTCTCTGTTGGTACTTCTTAGAATCTTCGTGTCTAAGTGTGATTAACTTCTCCTAAGTAATGCATGTTAAATTTTGACCATAACTGTTTCTAAGAAGGTCAATTTTATTTTCACTATTAGTCCAAAGAAAAAAATATCTGCCCATATGGCCATGACTGTAATTTCTTCCATGCTTCTTTCATAGTATATACTTGGATCTGGTTTTGATTGTGACATGTTTTACCAAAGTTTTGTGTAAACATTTATTTCAGCAATGGTCACTCTGCTTTAATCAGTACCTGCCTTTCTTCAAATGTCAAATTTTCCTTTTCCCTTGATGAGATCTTTTAACTTCATCAGGTGGGATAACATGTATTTCCTATTCCAGCTTTCCATTCAGATAGGCTGTTTTCATATCCATTTGATGAATCAACATGTCTTCCCTTACTGCAAGAGCTAAAAGGTATCGTAATGATGAATTTTTCATCACTGGTGAGAAAGTCTCACTATAATCCATTCCCTCTTTCGAACAATATCCTTCTACTGCAAATCTGGCCTTGAATTTTGGTATTGAACTCTCAGGATTTTTAATATTGAATACCCAACTTGCTCTTAGTGGCTTTTTATTTTCAGGCATGTCAACCCATTCATATGTATCTTTATCCAAAAATTATTGTAATTCTTTTTCAATAGCCTCTTTCCAACTTAGAGTATTTGTACTTGCCAAGGATTCATCAACTGTGATGGGTTCACTGTGGCAGGTTTGCGCAACATACATTTCGTTCTCTGGATATCTTTTTGGGTTTGTTACACATGTAGAATGCCTTAATTTGACTTCCTCTCTTGAATCTTCTTCCTCAATTTCATTCTCACGTAGTATATCAGTTTGCTCTTTATCATTACCTTACTTTGTTGCACTTTCCATCTCTTTTTCATTACTGTCACACCTTATATTTGGCTGAATTAGTTTGGCTATTTTCCTTTAATTTATGTTTAGAATCCTCTAAAAATACTATCCCTCTGCTGCTTGTTATCTTCTTATTCACAGGATTACAAAATATGTATCCTTCTGAATCTTCACAGTAGCCAACAAAAGTATATTTCTGAGATTTTGCATCCCATTTACCTCTTAACAGTTTTGGAATCTGAAACCTGGCTTCACATCAAAGACTTTTGAGTGCCTTAGGTCTGGTTTCTTACCAGTCCATACTTCATGATATGTCCTGTCTCACAACTTTGGTAGGTGATCTGTTACTTAAATACATTGCAGTTCACAGGCCCTCTGCCCAAAAACACTTTGATAGCTCAACATCGCTTAGCATACTTCTTGTCCTCTCTATAATGGTTCTGTTGGCACATTCTCCAACTCCATTCTGAGAGGGACTATAACGAATGGTAGTCTGATGCCTGATACTCATTTCATTCAACTGTTCCTTAAATTGTTTGCTTAAATCTTCTTATCCATTGTCTGATCCAATAATTTAATTTTCTTCCCAAGTTGTGTTTTGACTATTTTGCAACGAACAGCAAATATGTCATTCATTTGATCCTTGGCACTTATATAGTAAACATGAATGTGTCGAGAAAAATCATCTTTGAATGTCAGGAAATAGCAGTTACCTCCTAAAGATTTATTCCCTATAGGTCCACAGAGATTAGTATGGACGAGTTGCAAGACTTCTGTAGCCCTGCTCTGAATCGATTTAAATGCAGTCTGGCCTGCTTCCCTTGCAAACACACCCCACACTGCACATTATTCTTCCCATAATTTTCTATCCTTGTTGCCATATTCTTCAACAAGGCCATACTTTTTCTACTCAAATGTTCAAGTCTCCTGTGCCACAAGAAACCTTTTGCAGCGTAAACAGTGTGATTTCCAGTTTCAGCAGCATCTTGAACTGTATTTAATTTGTAAATATCTCTTACATTAGTTGCAGTAGCTACAATATTGCCACAAGAGTCAATTATTTTGGCTCTCTCTATATCAAAGATAACCTTGTTACCTTTCTTTATTATTTTTCTTACCAACAGCAAATTAGCTGCAATATTCTTCTCATAATTTACATCATGAGCAGTAAAATATTAACATCAACTTTTCCTGTGTGTTCACAATTTAACTTAGACCTATCAACTGTGAAAATTCTAATGTCAGTCCTAGAATGAACACCATACAAAACTGATGGAGCTTTAATAATGTGCACAGATGCTTCTGAATCTAGAAATTATTCTGCTTGTTCATCACTCTCTTCACTAAAAGAAAGTAGCTTACCTTTATGGGTAGTTTTCCTCTCATGACTACTGGAATTAATGTGCTTCTTTTCTTTAATGCTCAACCTTTCATTACACTGTGATGAAATATGTCCACACTCTCTGGAATGTGAAACATTTTATTGGATTCTTCTTCTTTTATTTAGAATATAAAGCTGACATTTTTTCTATCTTTGGAGCATAAGAATTTGGCTCATTTTTGACGTGCTGTAGAATATTTACCGTCACACTATCTGCTGTAATGGGAATTCCTGAACTTTTCAAACCCACAATCATAGGCGAATATATCTCTGGTAGTCCAGTTAATAATAAAGTGCCAATCCATTCTTCTGCAATTTCAAAACCAATATTCTTCAGATGATCTGAGATTGAAGTTATTTTATTCATATATTCATTCATGCTTTTGCACTTGTTCAATTTTTTAGTTATCAATTCGCGAAGTAATCCCACTTTTCTCGTTAAACCTCCATCTTCAAATGTGTTTTCCAGTTTGTTCCATGCATCCTTTGCTGATGTAGCCTTTTCTGTGTGAAGATAATTTACTGTATCAGTCAAAAGAATTACTTTTGATTTCATCTTCCAATCCTTAGCAGAAAAATCTGATTCCGTATGGTGTCCCACAGGTCATTCAAGTGCAAATACGCCTCAATGGAAATTTTGAAGTTACATAATTCTCATCACCTACAAGCCGCTCTCTACTTGCAGTATCTGTGTGTTACATTAACAGCTACATCTAATCACTGTGTACACACTGCAACTTTGTACCAACCTCTCCACACTTTTGGACAGAAATATGTCACTGTGAAATTTATTATTTCACTTTAATTCAGTGTTGTCGGATTCTTAGTTTCATGCAGCAAAATGATGTGGAAAAATTGTATAGGGGCAAAATAGAAGCTTTTATTTTATTAACACACAACACATTTTACATACAGGCTACACACAAGATCTCACTGCCAATCAATAACTATGGAATACCATTTCACAGAGGTCTAATGCACTCAGTACCATGTATCTAATGCACAACTATACACACTGGAAAAATACTTTGTTGACATATCCCCAACAAAAAATTGTACACCACCTTTTCTTTTGTTATTCATAATAAATAACAACATCACTGCCAAGTAACTTATTCAAGTGTGCTGTGTGATACCAAAATTTTCGATCTTTCAAAATTGTTTTGGTTTGTGTTAATTAAATGGTCCACCAGCACATAGCAATAATATACACATAAAATATCCAAAATTCTCACCCTTCATTTTCAAGAGATTCACGAATTAAAAAATAAAATTTACATCTTATATAGATTTCAAGTGCCAGCAAACTCATTCTCAACTTATTCAAGCAGAAGAATGGCACATTTTGATACTCACTCTACTCCTGCATGCAATACTGCTACCTGGTCTTCTGAACTTAGTTCATTACCATTGTCAAGTAATGCATCCACCACATTTTCGAGGACATTTTGAGGGAAACAACTGCTCAGCATATTTTTCAAGGTGTCCCGTATCATGATGCCTATTCAACAAATACAATTATATTACAAACAAGAGAATTCTACAAATTTCAATAACTAAATAAATAAATGAAGCTTGCCAAAACACTGCAGATATGTCGTTACCATGTTTACACAACAGTCACTGCATAGAAACTTTCAAAGAAACAGAGACTGTTGCACAGTAGGTGTAAAACATACCACAGGGCTATACACAGTGATACCGAGTTAAACACGTTAGGCTCTCAAGAGAGAAGTGCATGAAGCCTTAAATGATTACCATAGCCAAATATTACCAAAAGACCTCTCACAAAATCCAAAGAAATTGTAGTCATATGCAAAGGCTGATAGCAGTACCAAAGTTGTGTCCAGTCATGGAGGAGACAGGAACTGAAACTGATGGTGTCAGAACAAAAATGCTGAACTCTTGCATTGTAACATTCCTTTCCAAAGGAAAATCCAGGAGTACTGCCTCTACTTAACATCCACATCACTGCAAAGATGAGTGACATAGATGCTAGTGTTGGTGTTGTTGGAAAAAAGTGATGAAATTCTGTAACTGAACACAGCTCCAGGACCCAATGGAATTTCTGTCACATTCTATACCAAATTTATGGCTGACTTAGTCCGTCTTTTAACCATAATTTGAGACAAATCACTTTAGCAAAAAACCAAGCCCAGTGGTAGGTAACTGGTCACACCTGTCTACAGGGCAGATAGCAAAAGTGATCCAAAAAACTACCATCCAATACTCTTGACAGCAATTTGTTGTAGAATCTTGGAACATATTCTAAGTTCAAATGTAAAGGGGTATCTCTAACACAATGACCTCATTCATATCAACCAGCATAGGTTCCGAAAGCATTAATCATGTGAAATCCAACTTGTACTTCTATCATATGACATTGTGAAAACCATGGATCAACACAGTCAGATAGACGTAGTGTTTCTTGACTTCTGAGAAGTATTTGACTACACCTGTGCTTATTATTGAAAGCACAATCATATGGTATCAAGCAAAATTTGTCACTGGATTTATGATTTCTTGGTGGGAGAACACAACATGTCATCTTCGATGGCGAGTCATCAACAGATGTAGAAATAACTTCACGCACTCTCCAAAATGATGGGTTGGAATCCTCTCTCTACAAATAGAATATAAATGACCTGGCATACAATACTGACTGCAAAGGTTTTTCTCACAGGTATGCTGTTACCTATAACGGTGTATTACTGGAGGGGGGGGGGGGGGGGGGGGAGCCACACATATATTCAGCAATGAGCAATGTAAGGAAAAAAAGAGATTGCTACTTACTGTAAGGATAACACATAAGCTGAAGACAGGCACAACTAAAAGATACTTTCACATTAGCTTTCGGCTACAGCCTTCATCAGGAAACACACACACACACACACACACACACACACACACACACACACACACACACACACACACACACACCTCACACATAAAGGACCTCCATCTCTGGCAGCTCAGACTAGAATGCACCGGTAAAGTAGAATGGAAACAGCAATCTGGAGGGCGTGGGGAAGGGGTAGCAGTGTACAGAATGGGGGGGGGGGGGGGGGAGAAGAGCGCTGTCTGTCAGTGTGTGCAGGAACTAAACTGCTAAGGTGCAGCATCAGTAGGCTGTGGAGAAGGGAGGTGGGAAGGAGAAGATGGGGGAATGGAGAGCATAAAAGGAAAGCAGCAGGGAAGGGGGAAGAGGATGGGTATGTTGGCAGAGGGCTGCACACAAAGAGGGTGGAAGACAAGATTAGGGAAGAGGTAACAGGAGAGAGTGGGTGAAAACTATTGGGTGGAGAGTGTGAGAACAGTATGTTACCGTAGGTTGAGGCCGGAATAATTTTGGGTGTGGAGAATGTGTGCAGTTCAGGATAGGTCGTGGTGGAGGAAAGGACCCAGGTGGCTCAGGTAATGAAGCACCCATTGAAATTAAGGATGTTATGTTACGCAGCGTGTTGTGTCACAGGGTGGTCTACAATGCTCTTGGCCACTGTTTGGTGGTGGCCGTTCATCTTGGTAGACACGTGGTTGATAATCATATTCCCTCCCCCCCTCCTTCCTCACTTACCTACCACACAACTTCCAGACACTGAACCTGACGGCAGTCTAGTCCCTGCACATTCTGTCAGACGGCAGATGGCAAAACACTGCTATTCCTTCCCCTTCAGATTGCTGCTTCCATTCTACATGACTCACATTCTGGTCCGAGCTGCAAGGTATGGTGGTCGTGTGTGTGAGGTGTGCTTGCTGGATGAATGAATGTGTGTGTATTTCTTTTTCTGGTGAATGCTAATGTGTAAGTTTTTTTTAGTTGTGCCCGACTGCAACTTAACATGTAATCTTTACGATAAGCAACAATCTATTTTTTCCTCATGTTGCTGATATCCTAACTGACATTTCTACTGTTTGATTTTACACAAATATCCAGATGGATATCGACAGGATTTAGGAGTAGAGTAAAGACTGAAAACTTGCTTTAAATGTTCAGAAATGTAAAATTGTGTATTTCACAAAATGAAATAACAGAGTCCTACAACAACAATATCAGCAAGTCATTCAAGTCCCAACTGAAACTGATCACCTCATACAAATACCTGGATGTAAGAATTTGTAGGGATATGAAATAGAACCATCACGTACACTCACCAAAGGTAAAGCAGGTGGGAGAACCAAAATTGGTAGAATGCTAGTGAAATGCAATCAGTCTCCAAAGGATGTTGCTTACAAAACACTCGTATGGCCCATCCAAGAATATTGCTCAAGGTGCAGTAACCATATCACATAGAACTAACAAGGGATATAGAGCATATAAAAAGAAAGGCAGCACAAAGGGTCACAGGGCTGTTTCACCCATGGAGTTGCTGAAGAAACAGAACTGCCAGATACTTGAAGATAAACCTACCCTTACAAATTTTCGGGAACCAAGTTCGAGTGATTAATGTAGGAAAGTATTAAAAAACAATACATATCACTTTCAGAGAATAGTAGAGATAAAAATCAGGCTAATTTCAGAATGCAGAGAGGCATATAAACAATCATTTTGCCCTACATAATATATCTGAATGGAACAAAAAGAAGCCCAAATAACTGGTACAATAGAAAATAGCCTACTCTCTGCTGCACACTTCACAGTGATTTGCACAGTGTTCAGCCAACAGCACAAACTTGGTAGATCCAAACATGGTTCAAAACTGCACATTCACTCAACATTTATAAAAATACAGTTTTACGTGAACTCAAAGAAGTTACTACCATACTTGCTCTTACCCACTCCCCTCCCCTTTCTTGGATGTAACACAGTTGGAATTTCCCTTGCGCCTTAAACAATATGGCGACTATAACTTGATGTTACTGATCTTTTTCAAATAGGCTTAGCTACAGATCAGTCTGTCACCACAACCACGATTTTCTTAGTTATCACATACATTGGCTTTGCTGACTCAGAACCAAACTGTTACCTTTCAACCTAACACCTTACCTATACTTCAGATAAGCTACAGGTCTATGTGTCACCACAACCAGCTACCCCTTCCCACCTTTCACATTCGTTGACTTCAACAACTATCAACAAAATTGTGAATGCATGTACCGAGAGGTGATGTGGCAGCAGCCTTTAACATTACCTCACTGGCCACAGCTAACAACTTGTATCAAACATTCCTTTTGACCTGGGAAAAAAATCAGATTTTATCATCATGCTCATTATGCCAATACGGTGTATAGTAATGTGAGTATGGGCAATATTGTTTAGGAAGATGTAATCACTACTGAAAATAACTCCTGCACCAGGAATTGAGTCATGTTAAACTGTCTCATAGATGTCTGCAGGCTTTTGTGGCCATTGTCATTGAAGGTACAATCTTCTGGCCCACTGGGCCATTTCTGTTTCTTCTGTATGATCAACATTTCAATAATTCTGCTGGGACCTTCTTCAGGATCATATGGTGTCCACAACTGACTAAACACCGAGTGTACAGTCCACTGTGCACACCAAACGATCCAGAAGAAGTTCCCGGTAGAAGGGTTGAAACATCAATCATGTTGTTGTTGTGGTCTTCAGTCCTGAGACTGGTTTGATGCAGCTCTCCATGCTAATCTATCCTGTGCAAGCTGCTTCATCTCCCAGTACCTCTGCAACCTACATCCTTCTGAATCTGCTTAGTGTATTGATCTCTTGGTCTCCCTCTACGATTTTTACCCTCCACGCTGCCCTCCAATGCTAAATTTGTGATCCCTTGATGCCTCAAAACATGTCCTACCAACCGATCCCTTCTTCTAGTCAAGTTGTGCCACAAACTTCTCTTCTCCCCAATCCTATTCAATATCTCCTCATTAGTTACGTGATCTACCCACCTTATCTTCAGCATTCTTCTGTAGCACCACATTTCGAAAGCTTCTATTCTCTTCTTGTCCAAACTGGTTATCGTCCATGTTTCACTTCCATACATGGCTACACTCCATACAAATACTTTCAGAAACGACTTCCTGACACTTAAATCTATACTCGATATTAACAAATTTCTCTTCTTCAGAAACTCTTTCCTTGCCATTGCCAGTCTACATTTTATATCCTCTCTACTTCGACCTTTGTCAGTTATTTTGCTCCCCAAATAGCAAAACTCCTTTACTACTTTAAGTGTCTCATTTCCTAATCTAATCCCCCCAGCATCACCCGATTTAATTTGCCTACATTCCATTATCCTCGTTTTGCTTTGGTTGATGTTCATCTTATATCCTCCTTTCAAGACACTGTCCATTCCGTTCAACTGCTCTTCCAAGTCCTTTGCTGTCTCTGACAGAATTACAATGTCATCGGCGAACCTCAAAGTTTTTACTTCTTCTACATGAATTTTAATACCTACTCCGAATTTTTCTTTTGTTTCCTTTACTGCTTGCTCAATATACAGATTGAATAACATCGGGGAGAGGCTACAACCCTGTCTCACTCCTTTCCCAACCACTGCTTCCATTTCATGCCCCTCGACTCTTATAACTGCCATCTGGTTTCTGTACAAATTGTGAATAGCCTTTCGCTCCCTGTATTTTACCCCTGCCACCTTCAGAATTTGAAAGAGAGTATTCCAGTTAACGTTGTCAAAAGCTTTCTCTAAGTCTACAAATGCTAGAAACGTAGGTTTGCCTTTTCTTAATCTTTCTTCTAAGATAAGTCGTAAGGTTAGTATTGCCTCACGTGTTCCAACATTTCTACGGAATCCAAACTGATCTTCCCCGAGGTCCGCTTCTACCAGTTTTTCCATTTGTCTGTAAAGAATTCGTGTTAGTATTTTGCAGCTGTGACTTATTAAACTGACAGTTTGGTAATTTTCACATCTGTCAACACCTGCTTTCTTTGGGATTGGAATTATTATATTCTTCTTGAAGTCTGTGGGTATTTCGCCTGTCTCATACATCTTGCTTACCAGATGGTAGAGTTTTGTCATGACTGGCTCTCCCAAGGCCATCAGTAGTTCTAATGGAATGTTGTCTACTCCCGGGGCCTTGTTTCGACTCAGGTCTTTCAGTGCTCTGTCAAACTCTTCACGCAGTATCTTATCGCCCATTTCATCTTCATCTACATCCTCTTCCATTTCCATAACACTGTCCTCAAGTACATCACCCTTGTATAAACCCTCTATATACTCCTTCCACCTTTCTGCCTTCCCTTCTTTGCTTAGAACTGGGTTGCCATCTGAGCTCTTGATATTCATACAAGTGGTTCTCTTCTCTCCAAAGGTCTCTTTAATTTTCATGTAGGCAGTATCTATCTTACCCCTAGTGAGACAAGCCTCTACATCCTTACATTTGTCCTCTAGCCATCCCTGCTTAGCCATTTTGCACTTTCTGTCGATCTCATTTTTGAGACGTTTGTATTCCCTTTTGCCTGCTTCATTTACTGCATTTTTATATTTTCTCCTTTCATCAATTAAATTCAATATTTCTTCTGTTACCCAAGGATTTCTATTAGCCCTCGTCTTTTTACCTACTTGATCATCTGCTGCCTTCACTACTTCATGCCTCAGAGCTACCCATTCTTCTTCTACTGTATTTCTTTCCCCCATTCCTGTCAATTGTTCCCTTATGCTCTCCCTGAAACTCTGTACAACCTCTGGTTCTTGCAGTTTATCCAGGTCCCATCTCCTTAAATTCCCACCTTTTTGCAGTTTCTTCAGTTTCAATCTGCAGTTCATAACCAATAGATTGTGGCCAGAATCCACATCTGCCCCTGGAAATGTCTTACAATTTAAAACCTGTTTCCTAAATCTCTGTCTTACCATTATATAATCTATCTGATACCTATTAGTATCTCCAGGATTCTTCCAGGTATACAACCTTCTTTTATGATTCTTGAACCAAGTGTTAGCTATGATTAAGTTATGCTCTGAGCAAAATTCAACAAGGCGGCTTCCTCTTTCATTTCTTCCCCCCAATCCATATTCACCTACTATGTTTCCTTCTCTCCCTTTTCCTACTGACGAATTCCAGTCACCCATGACTATTAAATTTTCGTCTCCCTTCACTACCTGAATAATTTCTTTTATCTCGTCATACATTTCATCAATTTCTTCATCATCTGCAGAGCTAGTTGGCATATAAACTTGTACTACTGTAGTAGGCATGGGCTTTGTGTCTATCTTGGCCACAATAATGCGTTCACTATGCTGTTTGTAGTAGCTAACCCGCACTCCTATTTTTTTATTCATTATTAAACCTACTCCTGCATTACCCCTATTTGATTTTGTATTTATAACCCTGTAATCACCTGACCAAAAGTCTTGTTCCTCCTGCCACCGAACTTCACTAATTCCCACTATATCTAACTTTAACCTATTCATTTCCCTTTTTAAATTTTCTAACCTACCTGCCCGATTAAGGGATCTGACATTCCACGCTCCGATCCGTAGAATGCCAGTTTTCTTTCTCCTGATAACGACGTCCTCTTGAGTAGTCCCCGCCCGGAGATCCGAATGGGGGACTATTTTACCTCCGGAATATTTTACCCAAGAGGACGCCATCATCATTTAATCATACAGTAAAGCTGCATGTCCTCGTGAAAAATTACGGCTGTAGTTTCCCCTTGCTTTCAGCCGTTCGCAGTACCAGCACAGCAAGGCCGTTATGGTTAATGTTACATGGCCAGATCAGTCAATCATCCAGACTGTTGCCCCTGCAACTACTGAAAAGGCTGCTGCCCCTCTTCAGGAACCACATGTTTGTCTGGCCTCTCAACAGATAACCCTCCGTTGTGGTTGCACCTACAGTACGGCCATCTGTATCGCTGAGGCACGCAAGCCTCCCCACCAACGGCAAGGTCCATGGTTCATGGGGGAAGACATCAGTCATATAGAAGAAATATGATGCAGCCTAACAAGCCAGAAGATTTTATTTTCTGTTTCATGGATGTAGTTACTAAACTGCTTTGCAATGTGACCACAAGATCTCCCCTCCACCCCCCCCCCCAAAAAAAAAAAAGAGAGAGAGAGAGAGAGAGAGAGAGAGAGAGAGAGAGAGAGATTAAAAAAAAATCAAGAACACAACTCCCAAACCATTACAGGACCTTCAGCATCGTTGAGAAACTCTGTCTGAACTGTATGTTTCCCTGGTGCTATCCATATATATCCAGCAATCGGAACCAATGTAAAAGTGGTATTGTCTGACCACATCAGATATCACTATTTCTCAACACATTCAACACATCTTATAACACTCAATGCTCTTCTTTGCTCGGACTTAATTTAAAGGCATTTTGACAACATTAGCTCTATCGTTAATTTTCTTTCTGTACAGTTCATCTCCCATTGTTTTTGAGATTCTGTTCTTTAAATTCATATTATTAACTTGTAACTTTCATGGCCTTCATCTTTTTAATCTTTAACGTTCCCTTGTCTCTACTGACATTTACTCCTTCCACAATTTGTTCAGCAAAGTTTTCTCATCAAAATTTTATGATGTTTCATCACTTGATAAAATAGCTCTGGACATCTGTGGTAGATATGCAACATCCAAACATTTTCTTACTTGTAATGGGTCGACAGAAGCGTCCGATCCCACGCATCGGCTTTGACCCATGACGTAAGGGTGTTGTCGTGTTTGACGTCATGGCGGGGCGGAGTTTGGTTTGATTGTGGCTGTCTCCAGTTCTGTTTCATCTTATTTTATTTACTTTTCTGATCTGTTCGTTCAATCTCGTGACATTTTTTTTTTTAATTTAAAAACACTTATTACTTATTTTAATTATCTGTTTCCTCCAATTTCTGTTTTAGTTTATTATATTTATCTTTCTGATCTGTTCGTTCTATCCCGTGAGATTTTTTTTTTTTTTTTTAAAGACAAAAATCACTAATCAGCTACTGAAGCATCTTTATCTTCTATGGGTTGCGGGGGTTACGACCCCTGGGGAGGTGGGTGGGTATTCATGCATGGCTGTCTTCACTTACGTTGTAGCTACGCAAGGCATCTAAATTTGTTTAAATTTATTTTGCCCCCCACCCAAAACACCCCATTTCCCGCGCTTGTCCCGTTAGTGTCATTAGGCTTCTTGTGGAAAGTGTGTGTGTGTTTGTTTTTGTTTCCGCCATATTTGTGACGGCATGGGTCAAAGCAGACGGGCGGGATCGGACGCTTCCGTATTTCCCTTGTAATTAACTGGAACTCCCTCTTGTTTACTTTTTACAGTAACTATGATTCACAGTTGAAAGAATATAGTCTTAATTATTAGCTTGGATGGTCATCATGTTATTTGCAGTAGGTCATGTGTACAAAGTAAACATAAGTGAATTAAGATCTGTGACCATGATAGGGGACATGTTCATTACATTGTATACACATTGTTTCAGACAGGGCATCTTATAAAATAAACACCCAAGGAAATCAGCAGTTATAAGTTCTCAAATCAATCTTGGGATTTAGAACCCACAGACTCAGTCACAACATGAGTATAGAGTGCTCCAACTGGTTTGATGACCATATTAATGAAACAACAGATCAGTCCCTAGACACTGCACCACATACATTTGCTTTCAGTAATGATAACACAACTATCAGCCAGTTGCACTCTTCCACCATCTCTTCAGAAGAGATTATAAACATAATGCTGCAATGAACAGTATAAAATATTAGTGACCACTGTTAAGAAAATTACTTATGAACATAATGTTGTTCAAGGGAAAAGCTAGATGACTCTCTTCACGTTATGGACAATCCTTGCAGTAACACCTTTCCCACAATCTGGTCTGTGTGAATAAAAAATATTACTTTGTATAACCAACAACTGTAAAAGTATCGTTCTAATTTTTTTACTAGCATTACGCAATTGCAATTGCAGAATCCAGTTGTCTTTTTTTTTACATTGAACTCAACAATAATTTTAGTACAGGTAACATATGCATATTACAGTTACCTTCGAGTTTCAGAAGGAAGCATCACAAAATCCGGTTGCTGAGCCAAAGCCAAGGGCTTAGTATCATAATGTAACGCGACAGAGTGAGTTAAACGATGTCCTCCATTTAGTATAAAACATTAACACATTTTCGGGCTAAATGCTTCGTCTACAATATTTACTTTCGGCCCTTTTAAGAAACTTATTTTCTACACAAAAGAGAGCTGGTTGAAAAAGCAGTGTCACTCAGTGGAAACGTCATCTGAGACTTACCGCGTATTAAAGTGACACAAAAACAGAATAAAGATGACACTACGAACCGAGGGCCTTTCTTAGTTTTACGGCCGTCTCTACAACCTCAGTTGTCTCAATTTTTAGCTAATTGTAACAAAAGGTATTCAACAGATTACAGTGACTAATCTTCACAAATCACTAGATTTCAACATACCTCACCTTACACCTAAATAATAAATTATGCCTCGGGCTTTCCTCGACTAGTATCAATCCTTAAGATAAATGGCAGACATCACCACGCAGTACGTAGTGATTTGCTAACTGCTAACTAAATAAAAACTACACACAAACACACCACAAAAATAGAAAAACTCATCACATCAATTGTCAAATCCAATCGAACCAAAGATGTTCAAGTAAATGCGTTCTCTGGAACAAAATACATGCGACAGGTGCTTACCAACATCGCATATGCCATATAATTTTCAATACAAACTTCAGTAGTATTCTTTATAAAATAGAGATGTTCAGAGGTTACGCTAAACTTATGTTATTGGCATAGTTGTTAAATACTCGAAAGCTATTTTTTGGACAAAATAAGATGATTTGTAATCCCGCATAAAGCATTAGCATGTAATTTCTCTCAATCTGAGACAGTATAGTAGTTCCCACATGACAACAAAATCATTATTGAAGTGAATAAATGGTTTGCAACAATGCTCCAATCTGTGGTCGCAAATCATATCTGCGCTGATAAATCATAGCGTGTGGTCTGGAAATCCCCGCAAATCTTGCGCGCGACGTGTGTGAATTATCTGTTTCTTGCGTATAGTGTCTCTCGTCTTTCCGTGTACAATGAATTCTCAAATGGCTAATAACACGTAAGTGCAGTAAAGAGACCATTGCTCAATTTATTGAAATATACAAATGCATACGTGTTCGCGAAAAGTTAAGACGCAAGGACTCACACAAGAAAACAGCCGCTTACAATTCTAAAAGTCGATAACATGTTACTGGTGGATTTCAGACAATGAACTGAAAATTTTGGAAATATGTCGTTTTTAAATTATACTGATGTAAGCAGTAGTATTTTATATACTGGTATCTTAGTGTATTGTTGCATCGCAGAGAAATATGCTGGGTGAACGCAATTTTCTTAAACGTTTTCCCCAGCCAGTGCTGAACCATGCAAGGCAGGCTCAAGCGCACTGTCGCAACCGGAATGAGAAATCGGCAGAAACCCAATACTGCAATATCGGACACTCGACAGAAGCCATTGCCACATGTCGTTTGAGCAAGATGTATGAATCGTCAACTCAGCAAGATGAACTCACTATGCAAGCAACATAACACCATTTTGACAGCACTTCAAGGTGCCAAACTACACATAAATCTTACAGAAGGACGTCTTTCAGCCTGCTGACACTGCAGAAAAGCACCAAGTTGAAGGACTGAAGGCCACAGTTGGGACACCAAGGTGCAGTGAAGACTGCTGATGAACTTAGAAAACGAACCCATCCTCAGTCATCCTCACCAACACATACCGTCATTGCTTCCAACAGACAACTGTAAATACTAGGGATCCAGAGCCCCTAATCTTCCAGTTACAGTGATCCCAACACTGAGGCTGGACCTGTAATGTGCTACCTTCCATTCGCCAGATGACTACTACTTTAGGGATCACAGCCAGCCTGGTCTGTTGTGAGCTGCAAACCTCTCATCCACTGATGTCAAATCTTGGAGAATTCAACAAGCAATGCACTGGGAACAAAATGATGGTGTTTGATGAACTATCATACTGCCACTGTATCATTATTGGGCGTCGATATTGCAAGAGCAACGCCTGTTGCCAGTTACGCAACTACAATATGCAGCACTGCTCTGCTGCTTGAGCTACCATGACCTCACCAAATCACTGAGCTGCACGTGTTAGATTGTTCCACACTGCATACTACATCCGCAGACTTCCTCATTGCTGCTGCAATGGAGACAATGCAATTGTAAAATAAAGCTAATAACTGTATAATTTGCTAAAGCTATCTCATTAGCGCCGACAGCGCCTGATGGGCCCTCATCACCATGCTCCATGCTTTGTCACCCTGTATAAGCAAGTATTCCAGCCCACTGGCCCTTATAATATGCTGAAGACGTCTACCAATAACAGTCAAATAATTATCTAACTATATGACAGTTTAAATCAGCATTGTGGCGCCGCAATTGGTCTAAGATTATTACCAACAAAGTGAATTGTATCTTTGTTTCCTGAGCTCATGTCGTCTTTGTGTACTTGCTTTCCCGCCACTCCGGTGCATAGCACATTCTGTTTAGTCATGATCTTCTTTGTAGTGTCGCACATAATCATTTGGTGATTTAATCAAGCATGTTATTTTAATAGCATCCATACTTTACTGTGGACCAGTGTTCCCACAAGTGATGTTCCTGAAGAAGACCATGAAGAACCAAAAACAAATTGAATATGAAGATACTCAGCTAGCTATTGTGAATACCATCTCATTAGACAGTCCATTTGCAACGCAGAGGAAGTGTATCCTATTCCTCCAGTGGCAACAAATCATTGACAAGTGCCAGGTACTTCACATGATATGTAGCCCAAAGACAATTCACCTCTTCACTGTATCACATCCTCCGCATTGTGAGGAAAATTCGTCTCTCCAATACATACCATAACAACCAGACCTATAGCTCTGGCTTTTGGAACTTTCGTTTATCGCCTATGGTATTTGTAATGTCAACCTCTAATTTGTTGTGAACATCAGTGCTTTAGACACTCAGATTCTTTTGTTATTCTCTGACACTGTTCATAACATGCCATCTGTTCGCAAATATACACACTTTACGAACTTGCTTTCTCAAGTGAGCTAACCAATAGATCTTCGAATCCAACAAGTTCTGAACAGTGAAGTTATTGGTAATAAATTGCCTTCTGAATTGTGGTGTCATCAAGTTTGTGAGGTAACATTATAACAGGTGTGTTTCAGTCAGTTGCCTTTCACTGTAAAATCTGCTGTGGTTTGAAATAATACTGTGAACTTGATCTCTGAGTTACTCTTTGCTGACCAACTGCATAGTATTTTGTTTCATGAGAACATGTGGGGCTCCATAAAATGGCGATGGCATTGTGAGTGCAGTCACGGTGGACGACTTCAGATTAGAGCAACTTAGCTCGCTCCAGCACGACTTGAGCAGCCTCCAGTGGCAATTCTGGTAAACTACAGCGAGTCCCAGCAGCCCACAGCTCATCATCCGGCGTAGTTCTCGCCATGGCGTCACTAAGCAAGGCATTACGTAACTGGTGTTTGTATCATTTCCATTTTGGACGACTGGCTAGAAAATGCACTCCCTCATGCAGCTGCACAAATGACAGCAGCGGCCAGGTATAGGCATGGTCAGTTGCTTTAATGTAAAGTATCTACACTCCACCGCCACATCAAATAAAATATCCGATGTTTCATGTGATCCAGAGTCAGGTCATGAAAATCAAACTCAAGAAAATGGATTGCTTCCTAGTATCAAAAATGTGACTCTCTGACATGTCAACTCGATGGTCTGCTGCTAACGGTTTTGGTACACCATGTCACTTTTACGTCCCTAACACCTGCATTACATGAAGACATTAAATCAACTCGGCATCAGTATCACTGTTCTACTGGCGAAGCTAGAAAAGCGATCTTCTGTTGCCTTGTTGCCTCCCGGTTCAGTGCAGTTAATAACACAAAAATTCCTACTTTGAGAGAAAGTATAGAGTTGATGAACTTAATTGTCACTGAACCTTTTCTTGGGGCTGATTTCCTACTCCACTGATGTTGACATGTGGAAGACTGAACTTCATACGAATGGTGAGATTGCTTACAGACGTAAAAGGTTGTTCAAGCAGCCTTCATGAACTGGAAGCTCACACCTCTGCTGCAGGTGCAGCAGCAACGCAGTGGGATTCTGTGAATTCGCCTAATAACAAGAGGAACTTATTCCCATAGTCAGCACTGACAGTGAATTGTTTGGAAAATAAGGGACCTTAAAAAAATTAAAAGCAGGTATTGTTAAAGACAATGGTGTGTTACATTTCCGAATTGAAAAAGCAGCAAAGCCCTAAAAAAAGCTCAGACTGAACTGCAGATGTTAAACGAAAACATTCCTGCCCTGACGTCCTTAGCCAATGGGGATAAGTTGTCTGTGTACCTCCCTGGTGTGGCACACAACACTAGCCATCGCTTTCCAACTAAGCTGGACCGCCAGTAACTTTCAATGCTCGCAGGATAGTACCTGAAAATTATGCCATAACAAATAAAGAATTTTAGGATTTATTAAACACGGAAGTTGTTCGACATCCCAACAGCCTGTAGGCATTGACCCTCCATTTGGTGAAGACTGAAGGCGGCTCCTAAGATCGTATCAGGAGCTGACACACTTTGAATGTGGGAACAACTTCAGGCTGTTACTCTGTTCAAAACCTCCAGGACTTTACAGTTGATTTATCAGGTGCACAGCTTTCAGCATCATCGATTACCAGAAAGCCTATCATCAGACTTCCATAATACTTGTAGATATATCGAAAATGGAAGTGATCACACCTTTTGGTCCTTTCGAGTTCATCAGAAAGCCAATTGCACTAGATAATGTGACTCAAATATGGCACCATTTTATCGAGGAAGTGTTTTGCGGCCTGCCCTAACGTTTTGTTTATTTGGACTGCATGACTGATATCTCTTCTTTGCATCCACCTCATTTAGAAGGATTATGGATTTTTTTGCTAGTTGGGAGTCCGTAAGTTCTGACCTGACTTTTGACCGATCCATTATCACAATTATCACAGCTGAGCTGAGGGAATGGAATGGTACCAGAGATGATATACTGTAAAAAGTAAACAAGAAGGCATTCCAGAGAATTACAAGTAAGAAAATATTTGGATGTTGCATATCCACCACAGATGTCTGGAGCTACTGTATCAGGTGATGAAACATCATAAAATTTTAATGAGAAAACGTTGCTGAACAAATTATGGAAGGAGTGCTTGTCAGTAGAGGCAAAGGAACATTAAAGAGAAAAAAGATGAAGGCCATTAAAGTTTCAAGTGAGTAATGTGAATTTAAAGAACACAAACGCCAAAACAACGTAATTTACAGGAACCCCTCACTGCCATGTCGTGCTGACCAACTTCAAGAGAACAATGCCCCATGACTTGGACTCAGAGATGTCACTGGTGTTCGACAATGTCAAGTATAGTTTAAGAACCTGTTGTTTTTAGTGCATCCTATCCCTTCCATGACCATTATTATTGTTAATGTTAGTCAGACAGCGGAGAGGCGGATCTTCAATAGCAAATAAGACATACAAGGCACTGCTCGGGTTCTTATTTGGCATACTGTCGGTATCGTAAGCTAGATGGAATACCCTTGATAGAGATTTGTTGGAGTATATGAAGCTATTAAACATTTCAGGCTGAATGTGAAGTCACATCTCTCTACAGTTTTTACTAACCACAAACCTGTGTGCTTTCCTTTCAAAATTTTATGGAACTCATTCTGAATAAGACAATTCCGCCATTTAGAATTTATCAGTTAGTTTACTACTGATATCTGCCATTTATGAGGGGCAAATAATACTGTGGCTGACTATTTTTCTAGAATTAATGTGGTGACCGTCACCATCGACTTTCGGTGACTGGTGGGGGTGCAAGGCACTGATGCAGAGTTACAAGAACTTATTACGAAAAAAAATATGGGATCTTATCTGTGGAACCTTTCACAGGACAATTTCCAGTGCAGTGTGAAACTTCTCAAAACCGAATGTACACTTTAGTTCCACCAGGTTTTCGGAAACAAGTATTTGATTACATTCTTGGACTCGCTCTTTCTGCAGCCAGTTGCACTATATGGATGGTGACTGATAGATTTATACAGTTGGCGACCAAGAGTGACTGCGTGTTGTGAATAAAAAAAATGGTTCAAATAGCTCTGAGCACTATGGGACTTAAATCTATGGTCATCAGTCCCCTAGAACTTAGAACTACTTAAACCTAACTAACCTAAGGACATCACACAACACCCAGTCATCACGAGGCAGAGAAAATCCCTGACTCCACCGGGAATCTAACCCGGGAACCTGGGCGCGGGAATTGTGAATAAAGACTTGTCAAATAACAAAGGTGTGATGCCATTTCCAAAAACCTATTGGTTCATTTACGGAGCCTACATGACGTTTTTCAGTTTTTTAAGTACATTTATTTCAGAAACTGATAGATCTACCCATTTGATAGAAGCAGTATCCATCATGCACATTTGAGGCCAAACAGCCGCACTGACTTTACTAAGCACTTGGATCTCTTGGTTCAGCTGTCCAGCTGACGCAACTGATGCAAGGCTGTCACTTTTAGTCCACCTTGTTCTATGAACTGGGGTCGTTATGTTGTTTTGCACATCAAGATTCCACCAGTTATCACCCAGCCAGTAACAAGATGGTGGGTCGTTGGCATCAAACTCTAAAATCTGCCTTAATGTGTCATGATTCTGCTTGATTGATAGTTTTGCCTCTAGTGTTGCTGGGTCTGCATGCTGCACTCAAAACATAATACTGGTGCTTCAGTAGCGGAATTCGTGTGTGGCGAAATCATCAAATTTCTTCAGTTAACAACATGACCACCCATCTAGCAATCCTCCATTCTTGTTACAACAAATGAAGAACTGCATTTCCAACATTCGTCCATCCACAGCATCCTCCCACACGGATCCCTTTATTTTCATCCAAAAAGTCTCATTATGTGCTTTCACGTTATGCCACATATGGACTCTGTCAAAGTTCCTTTACAAACGCCTTACACAGGTCACACCCAGTACCGGAACGAAAGGAATACACTGTGCACTGTAATGATATCGGTTAACAGCAAGTGCACCCAGGTTTCGTTGAACATATCAAGCTGCCTACCTGCTCCAGGCCGACGATTCTGTGAGTCAGGCTCCCTATTGTCGCCTGATGCCTACATCGCTCAAGGAGAAGCCAATAAACCCACAATCTCGCAAGAACAGTCTCCACACCCCAAGCCTGTGCTGACTAGATCAAGCTCCACAGAACATCCACCAGGTTCTTCTGTTTTACGTCCAGTCTGCACGAGGGTTCGCAGGACCATACAGCAGAAATATCCCTTCATCCCAGGAGCTCCACTCTATGTGGCAGGGGCTGTGTGATGATGCAATTGGTAGAAAACAATCACTTAAAAGTGAAGAGTGGAGTATTTTAGTTTTTTGAACTTACATGGTCTTTGTGTGCTTGTTTTTCCGCCAGTGCATTGCATGTCCTGTTTGGCGAGTGTCTTCTTTATAGTTTTGCATGTATTCAATTGGTGATGTGTGTGGTTTAACATTGTCTTCACTTTATTGTGGATTGACGTTTCCACAGAATATTTGTTTTAGGTACTATGTTCTCTTCATTGGCAATGTGCATAACACAAACTGATGTTTTAATGAGTTGTTTATCTTTGAAGTACATAATATACACAAGTAATATGCTGATTGAAATTGTCTCATAATTACCAGGGTGTAACTAGGCTAGATAAACTGGATCCCCCAAAGATGAGGGGCTCACAATGCCCTCCCCCCCCTTCTCCTCACAAAAAAATAAATGGGAAAAAAGTTAAAAACTTGAAAGTTATGTAAAATCGATCGGTCAAGTGAAGTCTTCCCTATATTAATCAGAGATGGTTTTGGAAATCATTCTAATCTAAAGATAGTGAATCACTCAGTGAACCTTATATAGCATATGCTACTGTGGTCAGTGCATTTATGTACTTTTAAATGAAAGAGGATGTACATACAGAACAGAGATCATAGAAATGTAATACTGCACAATACTGAATCTGAAATGTTTTATATTTATTGATACATTCAATGAAGGTACTCTTTGCTCACAATATTGAAATCTAAAGGGCTCCACATATTAGCAATAGATCACAGTGACCCACCTCATGGATGATCGAATGCTTCAAACATCATACATGTATGGGCAGTCGCAGTGATCAGTCAGTGATTACTGATCATGTGGAAATTCTGGGCAATATGATGACTCACGCATGCAATATGGCTGCCTGGCTGGTTACCAGTGATTTCTGGATGTGACTCGTTTGTGTAGTTATGGAATGTGTTTATGTAGTTCTGTTTCACTTCACTTTGCCCATGTTGGATAAGAACTTTACTTTAAATTTCTAAATATTCAGGGACTATGAACCACTTCGAGGAGTGAAGTTGAGGCCAGAGTTGCCATGCATATGAAGGGGTTTTGCAGTGATTACATTTTTAATATTGTGCTGTAGTAGGAGAATTGATGGGAAGTTCAATGTAATATTCACGATACACTGGACTCCATCTGATGATTTTGAGTTATTTATCAATCAATTAGTTTTTGGCTTCTAAACAGAATGATGTAACATAATATTAAGTGGATATTTTAATTTAAAAGTTCAGAACAAATCAATAACACAACTATACTCATGTCCCTTGCCATTTCATATAATCTGACTCCCCCTCATACAATTTAAATAAGAGTTATGGGAAGCAGCAGTCCTGCTATTGACCACACTGCTAAAGACACATAGAGATTGCAATACAATCTGCATAAATACCTGCAGTTAAGCTACAAGACAGCTGAACGAAAATAAGTGAAGACTAATGAACGAAAAACGAGTTGCGTTAGCACACTGGAAAAATGTATGTAAACCACTTGGCGCTAGAAAAAAAAGAAATATATTCCGTAAATTAACCTCTAGCTCCCAATAAAAAGTGTTTCCAAACGAGTTTAATAACTATAACTCACATTTTTAACTTATTTTTTGCCAAAATTCGTGTGGATATAGAGGTCAACAGCAGCTGCTGTTAAATGTAGCAATTCATTTTCCATAGCAGAACTTCTCCACATAGTGGCGTTCGTAGTAATGGTCGAAATTTCTTGACAAATTGGTCTTGTGTGACGGGGTCGAGATGAGCAACTGGCTGCAGCGATACTTCATGTGTCCTCTGCGATACATTGCTCATATGTGGGGCCCTTAAGATTGGTAGTGACTGGCAAGACATGAGTATCGGTTTTATTTACATTTTGTAAGACTTTGGATTTTTTACCTGTTTTATTTCTCTGTGTAGGCTTTGTACAAACTGACTTTCCAGTGAAAAGTAATTGTTGAGACATCCATTTTCAGTATTGAAATTTAGGTTTCATTTAAGAACTTGCAGATTTGCGACCATGGTGGGAGCTTTGCAGAGTTGATCTTAATGATTGTTTATTCTTTTCACTTATATTTTCTGTGCATCCCAACTTCAGTAACGCCATAGCTGGGTAAATTCATATTTTGTTCAGGCTTGTTTATTCCTTCTCAGTTAGTTCTGACTGCTTTGTTTGAATTTTTTACTTTTATACAGTTTTATTTCACACTGTACGACATGGATAGGGACTGTGCTTGTTGTGAGTGGACACAAGGGGAATTAGCAGCTGTCTGAAAATAGTCGACTGGCTTCAGGCTATTGCTCAAAGCCGCAGCGACACTGGGCCACCTTGGCGAAACCTGCAACACCTTGTAATCCTCTTATCACTGCATCTTCCGATGGGCAACGTATTACCGGCCTGTGACAGACACTGGTATCTTCATGTCTCTCTGGGGGGAGGACGAAACGTGAAAACTGTAACACAATTGTCTACTTACACCTTAGCAGTAGGTATGAGGTACTACCCAGTGTTGATAACACACCTGAGCCAGCACAGGATGCCTCTCCTGTTGGGTCACAGGCAAATGCCGAGCACAGATATGGTGTTCTTGGGAGCTTCAACGTTAGGCAGGTAACGGAGACCCTCAGGAAAACAGCAGGTCGTAAGTCGCTGGAGCAATGAAGGGCACCTAGAGACCGGAAAAAAGCGCACTTCATTCCTGTTTTCAAGAGTCATAGAATAGATGCACATAATTGTTTGCCTACACTGCTGATGTCAATCAGTTGATGACTTCAGGAATATGTTTTATGCTCACTTATCATGACGTTCTCGGTGGTTGAAGATCTTCTCTATAAAAATTAACAAGGATTCCGCAAACAATGTCCATGAGATGAATGCTCAATTTGGTACTGTGACCCTTGACTTCAGGAAGGTGTTTCATACATATCTGCACTCTCGTTTGGTTAAAAAAAAATACGAGCTTACCGAGTATTGGTCCAAATTTGTGACTGGATTCATGACTACCCTGGGTAAAGAAGTCAACACTTTACTCTTCATGGAACAAAATCAACAGATGTAAAGGTAATTTCAGGATAACCCACGGAAGTGTGATAGGACTGCAGCTGTATACAATATATTCAGTGCAGATGATCTAGTGGATAACGTCGGAAACCATACGATTGCTTTTTGCAGACAATGCAGTTGTGTGTAAGGAGGTAGCAACAACAAAAAACTGCAGCGAACTGCAAGTGAACCTGCAGACGACTATCAGTTGACCGTGAACACAAATAAATGTAACATATTGCCCATACATAAGAGAAGTTATCCACTACTCGACAATTACACTGTTTGTGACACGTTTCTGGAAACGATAAATATCTTTAAATATCTAGGAGAAACCATGAAGAGCGACTTTAAATGGAAAGACAACATAAAACAAATAGTAGGAAAGGGAGATCCCAGACTGAGATTCGTATTAAGAATCATAAGGAAACGTAATTCACCCAAGAAACACTTTTCAGAGCGATTCGTGAGTATTGCTCAGCAGTAGCGGACTCTCAACAGTTTGGATTATGCGGAGAGAGAGAGAAGATCCAACGAAGAGCGCGCGTTTCAGCACGGGGTCGATTAGTCCTTGCAAGACTGCTGTGGAGATACTCACAACATCCAGTAGCTGATGCTACAATAGAGGCAGTGTGGGTCATACAAAATTTCTGATTCTGGAAGTCATATTATATACTCCCAAACCTCGATTTGTAACTAAGAAAAGTAAATATTAACTCAGGAACGACGAAAGAGGTGCACTGAGGTGTAGACGTATTTTCAGTTTACTAATGTTACTTTATATATACTCAGATCTGATTGTTAATTATTGCAGCGATCCCCTATTGTAAGATGTCATGCACTATATATTCAAAATCACTTCACTATATACATTCTTTGATAACTTTAATATTAGGTAATGCAGATGAAGAAGCACATCATGCAACTTTGATGTACCAACAACGTGCATTTTGGGTTGACTGTAGTAGTCGAGTTTTGGTCAGTATCGAGTGGGAGCGGCTGCTTGGTTTGGTTTTGATGGTAGACCACATATTTGAAATCTTATATGTGCACCGCCACCTTCTATGTAATTAACTCAATGAACAACATCTCTGCAATGCAGAATGGATTATAAATAGGAAATTTATTTTAGTGTGTGAATTATACTAAGTTCTAGCTGACAAAACCCAGCACCGCCCAGGTATTCATTTCGCCAGTTTTCTATCAGTAACGAAAACAAAAAATGAACTGCATTTGTAGTGTAATATCGAAAAACCTTAATTTCCATATGCTCATGAAAATACCTTTGAAATTATGAAACAGTCATACAAGGAAACAAGCATAACATACAAATGTATAATTTCAGTATCTAAATTAAGAAACATACTACCAAAATACAAATTTTCTGTAATGCTTATTTAACTCAGAACTTGATTATAAAAAATATTTCCAGCATGCTGGGTGCAGCTGCTTCACATGTCTACAACATGGTATTGTAAATGTCTCTATGGCAATGCCTCTTCATTTCTCTATAGATGGGTATTATTTTCGCTTTCAGCCATTTCTTGAAAGTTATGAAAGGTGCTACCTGGTGTCAGGGATTTCTATATGCTGATTCAACTGTAAGAATATTTTAGTAATAAAGAAAAAATGTATTAAAACTTCATGCATGATGCAGAATTTTTCACGCATCTCAGTGTTTATGACATCTTATCTCTTGAACTGTGTGTTGAACAAAGATATATTTGTCTAGATAAATTCAGTGGCATATGGAAATACTGTCTGCAACATATACTGCAAATAGAGTAAATCACAAAGAAGTACTAAATTTAAACATCATACATGATTTGGCAGTGTTTATGACGTTATATCTCCTCATCTGTAAGTTATACATTGATATAATGCTGTAGGTACAGTCAATGTCATACGTGGATACTGTCTGCAAAATGTCTTGTAAATAAAGTCAGTAGCGAAGTAGAAATAAATTTAAATGTCATGGACAATGTGGCAGTTTTTCACAGATCTCAGTATTTATGATGTCATATATCTCCTGAAACACGATAGGTATGTGGTTCTAAACACCCCCCCCCCCCCCAGCGACTGCTGCCTTTTAGTAAGGGACATGTGTAACAAGTTTGATTGAAATCAGTCCAGTGGTTTAGGAGGAGAAGTGGCACATACAAAAATACACATATGCTTCATCTATTTTTTATAATATGATTTAGCTGACAAACCTGGCACTGCCCGGATATTCATTCTTTCAGTTATCTATTTGAAACAAAAAACAAAAAAAAGAAATGAACTGTGTTTCTAGTGTAATATCGAAGAAATTTCATTTCCATGTATTTGTCAATACATCTTTGCCATTATGAAACAGTTTCTGTGCACTGCGTGCAGCTGATTCGCATCTCTTTAATGCAAATATGTAAACGTCTCTTCACATCTCTATCGACAGCTATTTCTTTTCGCCTACAGACATTTACACTTTACAGTTGAAATCTGTCAAAAGCGCTGCTAGGTGTTACGGATTTCCTTCAGTTTATGCGGTGGTAGCAGTGTTTGAAATTACATGCATGATGGGGCATTTTGACGCATTTCAGTGTTTATGCCGTCGTAGCTCCTGAACTTTGACAGGTAGGTGGTTCTTACCCCCACAGCGATTACTGCCTGACTGTAACGGATAAGTATACCAAGCTAGGTTGAAAGCTGTCCAGTGGTTTAGGAGAAGTGAAACACACACACACACACACACACACACACACTAACACCCAGTTTTACAAAATGTATGGATTTTATATGTATACATATTGTTACATGTTGAAATTATATCATGTGTGACATTGTTGTCAAACATTTACTACATCGCTTGTTAGCAGTTTGTGGCTTTGGCAGCTATGTGATTCATGTGTTTATTGATGAGTCACTGGCATCCCTATCTGAATTTGACTTGTCATTTAGTAAGATTGAAATCCTTAGCCCACTGAGTAGTAGGTTTCTTTCAGCTTCACATCAAGAAATGTAGAGCTGCAACATACAAGCTCCTTCCAGACACAAGGTAGGTGGACAGTTAGCCTTGATGCAGCAGATTACAACTTGACCCCATGCATGCTCTGCATTCAAAATAAATATGTCAACAGATGCATATTATCTGGGGGAGGGGGGCTGGTGTTAAGAGGGAGGGGTAAATGGGGAACAAGTGCCCTGGCCAGAGGGGGCTTACTAGCCTGGATGTCTAATTAAATAGAAATAAAAGGCGAATTTTAAATCCACACCAACGATTTTTAGCAAAAGGTCTGAACACTGGAGGCCATAATTGAAACTGTGAGATTGTATTTAAAAAATCTACATTAGTTAGCCGTTAAATTAAAACAGAATGCTATAGTTTTGCATGTAAGGCATGACCAATACATCAGATACTAGAGCAGAAAGTATTATTACTACATACGTGCAAGTTTGTAATATTTTTAATTATATTTTAATTTCCATCAATTGGTACCAAATTTTAGAGGAAGTATAAGGAAATGTTTTATTCGAAGTAACGAGAATGATTTAATTATCATATGAGATTATTTCTAGTCACGTTGAGTATGTATGTTACATAACATGTACAAGTACGCATGTAAGAAATTTAAAATTGATGCCCCTTGTTAAATTTTGATTTTTCATATTGATTGTGCTGCAGCGCTCGTTTTGACAAGTCCAAAACTATTTTTATTAGTTTCATATAAAAATAATGTAAATATTTAAAGTGTATTCATTAGCAAAAGATGTAAACACCTTAAAACGATTTTTGTGTTGGGCAGCTTTTATGTGGGGATAATGGTAAGAAATGCTTCCAAATATCTGATGTGGAAATCCTTAAAGCTTTTTGAATATCTCAAACTTTATTAACATTCTACATCTCTGTTCTACATGTCTACATATTTATTTCTCAACTTAGTCAGCCTGGCAGTGAACATATGTCTCCCACAAAGAGACCAGTTTGTTGATACTGTCACTGTAGAATGTTTGACGTTGTTGACAGAGCCAAAACCTCATCCCTGCTTGCTCTGCTTCATCACTACTAAAGTCAAGTCCTCAAGGGTATTATTTTAGAAACAGATGAAAATTTGATGGGGCCAAGTCAGAACTACATGAAGGATGTTTGCTGACCATGAACCCAAGGTGTCAGATTGTTGCAAATGTCACAGCCCTCAGTGTGATCTGGCACTGACATTCTGAAAGAGAGGGTGCTACATGTGTGGATAAACACATCAAATTCGAAACTAGATTACAACAGGCTGTTTCTCATGCAGCAATGTAGTTGTGTTACACACTGCCATGTAACTTAAAAATTCGGATCTCCCTTTAAAGTCAGATGGCCACAAATAAATTGGCCTGAAGAATAATGACGTAGAATGTTAAAAATTTTGTTTTATTTAAAAAGTTTTCACATAAAAAATTCGGAGGCTTTGCTTTTCAGCATGCCCTTGTTATTTACCATCCACATAAAAGTATTAAATACATAAAAATTTTAATAATTGATCTCTAAAAGTTTTATGTTCAATAATTTCTTCTTTTCTTCATTTCAAAACTATTTCGCCTTTTAGGGCATTAAGACGTCATTGCAGGCAAATATGTTCACGTTTCGTTCGTTTTAAAATGGTTCAAGCTTTCACGTTTGTTTACTGATATTTGTTTCGGGCTGCATGCAGCCCACAGGCCATTGATTGGGCACTCTTGCATTAGCTGTTCGTTCCATTCAACAGATTCTGTAATTCTTCTTCACTTTCACTGAGCATAGCGATGTCATTCCTTTAGCTTACCCTTATTTTCCTCCAAATTTCCTGGTGCCTCTACCTTTCCCAAACTGATCATCATCTAACAGATCAACAACTGTCTTTTCCATTCTTCTGTGTAATATCCTTGTCAGCAATGTGGATACATAGCTATCTTCAGAATTATGTGAATTATGTATTTTTCAAAACTTTCATGGTATATCGCTAGTCTCTTGCATTATACACACTACAATAGTCGTTTTGTTGCCACTTCCCTCAATGATTTTAGAACTTTTGATGGAATGTTATATATCCCTTCTGCCTTATTTGATCTTAAGTCATACAAAGCTCTTTTAAATTCTGACTCTAGAACTGAATCCCTTATCTGTTCCCTGTCGACTCCTATTTCTTCTTCTGTCACATCATAAGACAAGTCTTCACCCTCATAGAGGACTTCAATGAATGCTTTCCACCTATTTGGCCTCTCCTCTGCATTTAACAGTGGAATTCCCATTGTACTCTTTATGCCTTTAATTTGACTTTTCTACATGCTATGTCAGTCCTTGCAACAATCATTCCTTTCACCATTTCTTCACATTTTTGAGGTAGGTTTTACTGTTAGTTTCCCTGGACTTCCTACTTATTTCTTTCCTAAGTGACAAATTTCTGTATTTATGAATTTCCCTGAACATTGTTGTACTGCCTGCTTCTGTTGATCCCCTTAAGAATTCTTTATCGCTATATTTACATTATCAGAGAACTTCATTCCTATCTCTTCTTTTCTTGGTAGTTCCTCATCCCACTTCTTCATTCCCTGATTCTTCCTGGCCAGTCTCTTAAACTTCAGCCTACTCTTCATCATTACTAAATTGTGATATGAGTCTCTATCTGCTCCTGGTTATGCCTTGCAATCCAATATCTGATTTTGAAATCTCTGCCTGCCTATGACCCAACCTAACTGGACTCTTCCTGCACATCCCAGTCAGAACATGTTTTCATGAGAAGTACCTCATTCTATATTTTTCTATGTTAAAATACATTCACTTCAAACCTTCATGCCAGAAGGAAATAATATATATTGTAGGTAGATATATTTGCGAGTCCTCCATCATAACAAGAAAGGGGAAGTGTTTTCGGACCTAAAATGATCTAGAAAAGGACCATAATACCTACCATGACAAAAAAAGAAGAATGCTAAGTCTTTGTGAAAAAGGAGTCATGTCAAACGTTGAGTACAATGAAAAGTTTTTGTTCATTACACAGTATTAAAAGATAAATTTTGTATCACATATTTTCGTTCACACGACTATGTATGACTTAAAATTACGAAACAAAAAATATAGTGATCCAATGGATCTATTTCACATAATACATTTGCATAAATACTCCGCAAGCCATCGTGCGGTGCGTGGCGGAGGGTCCCATGTACCACTACTAGTAGTGTTTCCCTCCCCTGTTCCACTCGTAGACTGAGGGAAAAACGCCTACACATCAGCCCTAATTTCTCGTATCTTATCTTTGCAGTCCTTACATATGTGTATGTTGGTGGCAGTAGAATCGTTTGGCACTCAGACTCAGGTGCTGATTCTCTCAATTTTCTCAACAGCCTTCCTCAAAAAGAATGTCGTCTTTCCTCCAAGGATTCCCATTTGAGTACCCAAAACAAAGCCGTAACACTAATGTGTTGTTCGAACCTATTCATAAGAAACCTAGCAGTCTCGTCTCTGAACTGCCACAATGTCCTCCTTCAATCTGAGCTGGTATGGATCCCAAACACTCGATCAATACTTAAAAATAGGTCGCACCAGTGTCCTACATGAGGTCTCCTTAACATGTGAACTACGCTTACCTAAAATTCTCCCAATAAACCAAAGTCGACCATTCGCCTTCCCTACCAAAATTCTCACGTTTGTTCCCTTTCATATCACTTTGAGATGTTAGACCCAGATATGTACTGTAATGTCTATTTAAAAGCTTTGGAAATGAGAATTTTTAATGTTTTTAATGAAAATATTTAATGTTTTTTTATTATCAATAATCTGTGATTTTCGCAAGTTTCGTCGTCAGTAACTAAGTCTATGTGAACTATGTTTGTTTAAAAATTTCATTTTTGTTTAACTTTTCCTGAAAATTATGTGTAAAAGTTCTCAGAAAACACATACATTTCGACTTATTTTATGTTATTATAAGCAAATATCTTGCCACATTCAAAATCTTGGCCAACATTTTACAAAGAAATACACTATTTTTGATGGGATGATTAATTTTCATTTATGTTCCTTAAATAACACCATTTTGTACCTATTACATGTCTGAAAATGCATGACAGAGATATTATAACTTACGAAGATCTTATGTAACTTCTTCAAATTACTGAAACTTACAATACCACTTTATTTCGAACTATGGTTATACATATTTTCAGATATATAATGTGTGATTCGTGTTTTTGGATGTTTACACAATGTTACAAAGGTTTTGTGACATCACAACAAACTATAAAATACAATGTTGTTTTCAATTTTATTCTATTAAATCAAAGTAACATCTCTTATGAGAAATGTCACTTATATTTCTTTAATTTACAAAAGATATTATTTTGGCTGATGTTATGACTTACTATCTGAGTTTCGAAAAGCAGTTAATCAATTTTGTCACCTTCAGAAACATTTTTCATTTTCCTTAATGTTTTCAAAGTATTTTGCTGTGTGAAGCAGAACAACTGATTTTCATTTGTTTTAAATATTAAAATCCGAAATTATTCATAGCCAGTTTGAGTCATCGATAGTTCGGGTCTAGTGAAGCAGGGGATACAACCCGTCAGCTTTGAACAATGACGTCATTCCTTAGTCATTGATAGTAATGTCTTCACTTCGAGGCATAGATAATAAAGCAGTTCTGTGTTCTAATAAGCACGATCATTAAAATAACTGAATGTTAATCTAAAAGCGATCGCTTGATATTCGCTACATCATTAAACGTGTGATTTAATTAACTTAATTGTTTGTTTTTTATTCAGACGGTACTTAATATTTTTCGTAATGATATTGAGGTAATGTGGATTATTAATTTTTTATTATAGAACAATTTGTAGTGTCTTATTTTCGTTTATAGGAATGGATTTGTCTATCCCAATGAATCTGGACGATTTAAGGGAAGTTATGGGCCAAGATATGTTGACCACAATTTGCTTCCTGCAATTGTGTGGTCTCATTGCGGAATACGTTCAATGTCGTGAGTGCGGCGAACATATGCGCCTTACGAGTGTATCGAGTCGCCGTACTCACGACTTATTCGTATGGCGCTGCAGCAAAGATCGGTTGTGGCGGTCCATTAGACGAGGGACGTGGTTCGAGAAATCTAAGCTCGCCCTCAGAGACATAATGAAAATCACATATTGTTGGTGTTTAAGATATCCTGTATGGCTGTGTGTGCATGAGTGTCATGTCAGTAACCATATCGTAGTAGACTGGTACTCGTTTTGTAGGGAGGTTTGTGGGGAATATATGAAATATAGGGGGCCGTTGGGGGGGCCGGGCGTTATGGTCGAAATTGATGAATCTCATTTTGGGAAAAGGAAATACAATAGAGGGGAACCTCCGGTTGGATTATGGGTGTGGGGGGCAGTAGTTTCAAGTCAGCATTGTAATGATGTAGTTTTTAGAGTAGTACCAAATAGAAGTAAGGAAGTTTTGGTTAGGTTAATTGAAGATCAGGTGGCAGAGGGATCTATTGTTATTTCAGACGGGTTTTCTTCTTATTGGGATTTAGGGGATAGGGGTTACCAACATCTTGTAGTAAACTATAACATTGAATTTAGATCTCTATCGACAGGCGCCTGCACTAACAGCATAGAGGGGTACTGGTCAGCGGTAAAATCACTCATAGGGAAAGGGAAACGCCAGATTTCAACTCTTCAAAGCCATCTAGATGAGTATTCTTGGAGACAAAGCATTCCGCGCGCATATTGCCCGTTTAAATGTTTCATTCAACATGTGGGCAAAATGTACCGTCCCAAACATCTCAGTTAATTTCAGAAGGGGGGGGGGGAGGGAAGGGGGGTTGGTGAATGTGTGTGTGTGTGTGTGTGTGTGTGTGTGTGTGTGTGTGTGTGTGTGTGTGTGTGTGTATGGGAGAAGAGAGAGAGATTTCGTAATGTGTTTGTTGTGAGTGTGGTTATGTGATTTTCATTACTGTCTGTTTAGGCGAGCTTCCGTTATTCGTCGATATTTCCGTGTGGTAAGTTCTCTTTTCCATTTCCTTCTTTATCTATATTTCACTATTTTGCCATATTTCACTTTCTTATTCCACCAATATGTGTATTTCCGTGTTGCGAAGTACGTAACAGAAATTTGGGAGCTGGCGATCTTTTTTCGTTTTCCAGCTCTAGTATCAGCATGACATTTTTGAATGTGTACTTCCGAAACCCCCATCACAACAACATCCTTCACTTCGCCTTTACACTGACGACACAACTATAATTTGTATCCCGTACTTCACTTCGCCTTTACACTGACACTATATATGTCAATTCGCGAGCAAGATAAAAATGTTGCGTATAGCTATATAGCTCAAGTAACGAATGGGATACTATTAGCGTCCAAGGCACAGTAGCTGATAAGTGTTTTTTGGCTTTTTAAAAAAAATCTCACGAGATATAATATACTGATCCTACGTTATTAAGCAATCAATAAAAAAACGAAACTGAAACATAATAGCTAAAGCGAAAATGGTAAACTGCAAATAGAATAGATTAGCCATGCATAACACCCACCCACCTCCCCAGGAATCGGAACTCCCGCATCCATTAGAATATACAGATGCTTCAGTAGTTGATAAGTGTTTTTTGGCTTTTTTAAAAAAAATCTCACTAGATAGAATAAACTGATCCTAAGATACAGACGCTTCAGTAGCTGATAAGTGTTTTTTGGCTTTTTTTTAAAAAAATCTCACGAGATAGAATAAACAGATCCTACTTTATTAAGCAATCAGTAAAAAACGAAACTGAAACATAACAGCAAAAGCGAAAATGGTAAACTGCAAATAGAACCGTTATGTTTCAGTTTCGTTTTTTTACTGATTGCTTAATAAAGTAGGATCTGTTTATTCTATCTCATGAGATTTTTTTTAAAAAAAGCCAAAAAACACTTATCAGCTACTGAAGGGAGCTACAACACTAAGAAGAATCGCTTCTCGGCTTTTGACAAAATCACTGTGTAGTTCCCTTTCAACAAGTGAAACACAAAGGTTAAATAAACAATCAAAACGTATAAAATGAAACAGGTTGCAAATGTAATGTACGTGTATTTCCACCTATTCGTTACCAGTGTACATATATCGAGGTCAATGGAAGTCTGGTATACATATATTACATACGTAGGTCCTTCTGTCATCAGTAATACTGATATGTACATAAGAAAGGACTGTTAGTAATAGCGGAGACGAAATAAACAGCACATCTACAATTTGTATCCCGTGTTCCACTTAGGGTTTACTGAAGCGGAGGATACATCGTTCAGGCGAAGAACAGGACAGTAATGCTAGTGAAAACAAAGAAATCGCCTTACGACTGTACTTAAGCAACACACTTCGAATCAGCTTTTAATTTGTATCGGGTGTTTCATTTGCGGTTTAGCGAAGCAGGGGATACATAGTTCAAGTGAACAACAGGACAGCAATGCCACTTGAAACTAAGAAATCGAGTACGCTGAACTTGTATCCCGTACTGCACTTAAGCAATACAGTTCGAAAGACTTTCGAGATACAACTGACATACATGTAACGTGATGTATTCTTTGCTAGTAATTTCATTCATTTCTTTCCATTGTATATTGCACAGAAATACTAAGATACAAACACGCGTTATCGTTAACGTGAAAATACTACTGGCCCTTACATATGTGAAATAAAGTTTATCTCTCTCGCATTCCTTTGTTTCTCAACATTCTCCTCAGCTCTTTCATCTTTGTAATACATGCTCTCTGGTGACTTGTGACGTCATTGTTCAAAGCCGACGGGTTGTATCCCCTGCAACACTAGACCCTAGACCTGACACCAACAGCAACATGAGTAAACTTTATTTGTTAGAAATTTCTGCTCTTAAAACATTTCTATATATGTTGCATTAAAAGTGTCGCTCACTTATTTGCAATACGTTTGGACCTATGAGATTCGAACTTGAGACTCTTCCATTATGAAATTTTGATGCTTCTCATTCAGCTACAGATATGTTTCATTTCTGCAAATTATATTATACTTAACTAAGCTCAAAAATCATTTTATTTTTAGTGGCACCTTTTACAAAATGCTTTATCAGACACTGAAATTTGTGGGTTGAAGTTTTGAAGTCGTATGTCAGAACTGAGTGTTGCAAATATTAAATTATTTGTAGCGCTATCACAAAAGTGTAGGCTGCTGTTTTTAAACTGACAACAGAACACGTTTTCGTAAATTGTCCACCAATTAAGCTGCAAGCGACTGCAAAATTTTAATGACTTTTCAGAAAAAGATGTGTTCTTGAAAAATTCAGACACTTTCCTCACACAAATTCCTTTAAGTGACGGTCTCTGTTCAATTTTAGATACTGAAGTTTCCTTATCAGTGCAGTTAACAACAGGTAAACTGTTTTCACGTCCTCCAACAAAAACGCCGTCTTTCGAAGGACACACACAATTAATTATCTTCGTCATCATCGTTAACTACTTCACTCAAGCCGTTAACATCTTACACTTCATTAACTAGAGAACTATATTCTGCTGTGTGCTCTAATGGTTGTTTACTGTCTTTTTCTTCAAGTATAGCAATCTGTTCATTACTTTTAACAATGTTTCATCATTATCTTCAAATGATTCACATATGCTTGCTGAAGAAAGAGGTTTACGTGAGATGTATACCAGATGTGTGTTTTCAACTGGGATAGTTATACTGATTTATATTGGGCAGTTTCAGGAAGAGTGACTTAAATAACACTAGTAGCTCTTTTGTGTAACACATTGTGCTTCCACTGCGAAATGTTGTGTTGTTGGCTGTATATGTTGGATTTTTTTCATGCACTCGTACTGTTTCAAGTGTAACCATATCATTTCTTTGCTGTAAAAGTCAATGAGATGTCTGTCTTGATCCACAATATTTAACTCCAGATTGTCTGAACAGTCACTGGGAGGTATACCAAACTGGTGATGCATCAACGATTTTATTTCATTGTCCAATTGTAGTAAAGGAATCCACAAATATTTGTGTTGAAATACGAATTTGTTGCAGTAGTGCACTCGACACATATTGTGCTAACAGGTAGTATATGTACTGATATAGCTGACTCATAAAATTTAACTGGATTCAACTGCAAAATTTGCTCCTTTGATAAACGTGATAGCAGGCCTATTGTACTTTCATTTCTCAGGTCAATGATCATTTTTATTTCCATTTCCATTATCATTTCCAATGATCATTTTTATTTCCATTTTAAGTGTATGAAGTTTAAAATCTGCTATAGACTGTTTAAGTCATCAATGTCATATATGCTGTGGGGTACTTAAACAGCTCTCCAGCTCTTCTATTTTCCATAAGTAGAATGATGCTGTTATATTAGGAACACTATAGTACATTTCTGATCCTATAAATGCAGTACTCCAATTCCTTTTGTTTAATTCAATTGGTAGAAAGTAATTTGTATGTAATACTGATGATAGCGTTTTTAAACTCAGAGCATATGACATCCCGCCTGAAGCTCACGTGACAAACTAATGTGCATCATGGTTGTTTTACTTGTAGCCAACAGGAGGAACATCAGGTATGTATTGAAGTTATGGTAGCATTGAAAATCTTAGAGGATGTGATTCTTTTTGCTGATAAGGTAGTGGTATAACTCTTTGTAAATACCTGTATGAATTAAAGTAGTAGATACTACTTTGGTTTCTTTTAACACATGCCACCCAGTGAGTGCCAGGTCCTCCCACATCATCTAAATTTACTGTTATGCTTTAATTATATTTTCACATGGCCAGAGGTAGTTTATCTATCATAAACACTCCGTGAAATCTTAGAATGGAGAACGTATTGATGAATTTGAGCAGAAGTTATTTTTTGGGCGTTATCGGCTACTAGCTTCCATTTTTATAAACAGTCTATCCCCTGTCAGTGTGATTTTAAATGTAGTCCTGCTCCAACAGCTACAGATTCCATCTCCTGTTATGTCTTTCATTTTGTCAGAGCGCTTTCTGCAATTTTGCTCTTTTAGGGATTGCTATTGTGCCACCAGCTAAAGATCCTATACCAGAAATTCATACCCATGCTGTAATTATGAATCAAAGAAATTTACCTGATGTCCTAGATAGTGATAAAACTATATGACTATATTCAATTTCCTTTCATGGCACTTTTAGTTGCTGCCATTGGTGATTGAATACAGTTTCTTGTTCTTATTATTATTCACTGGACATCGAGTAATGTTTGTAATTTCGCTGAAATTTAACCAAAAACTCAAGTTAAGTACTGCACAGATCGCCCTATCAACAAGAAGTGCTACAATATACTGACCTATAACAATATCTCTTCCTACGTGTATTTCTTTGTATCTATCAGCTAAAATTCGTTCTGCAGTCTCACAGTCTTCATTTTTCTCACATATGCAATATTGCGTTGTTTGCAAGTTTCGTTCAGCAGATTGATTCACTTGTCACGATTTGTGCTAAATTTTGGATACTGTTAATATCTCTGATGACCATTTTGGTACAAATGATTTTTCGAATGCAGTCTTGTAGTTTCAGATATGTAGTAAATCACCTACACTCAATTTCTGTTTGCATAGATCCACAATTTTAGTATGACATTACATAGTATTCAGAAGCTCATTATCGCAAATGGAATTTGGTTTTATTTCAATTGTTTGGTGTACAGTTTGGTCATACTGATAAGCCATTTGCAGCAAAATGTCACTCCATTTATATACGCCATGAAGATTAAACCACATTTACATGCTTTTTTTATCATTGTGTTCACATTTTCCACAATACCTGCCGTCTTCTTGGAGAATGTTGGGTGATGGTGTATTCCACACTGTTCCAGAACTGCCTTGAAATATCGGTTGTAAAACTCACCACCATGATTGGTTTGAAGTGTGTCAGTATGTGATTTGTAGCCATCTGCAATAATTGATCCATCACATGTGAAACTTCTTTCCAGTCTTTGTTTTCACAGGTAAGGTCCTGGGGAATTTGAATTATGAATCAATAATATTAAAATATACTTGAAACCTTTAATGTCTCATGAATACTATCTCATATATACAAAACAAAATTGTCTAAATGTCATATTGTAATACATGTTTGTGGGGATGTGTTGCATGTTGGTTTGTTGAGCTCTTGTTCTAGGGTCTCTATTATTAGATAACATGAGAAGCTCTGTAATGACTTCATTCCAATGAGATGTATTCCCAGCTGCGGCCAATGCTAGAAGCAGCCATAATTGTTCTAAGACTTCGTTAGGGTGCTTGTAACGTTATGGAGATCATTGTCAATTTTTATCATGTAATGATAATGATGCTGCCAATTCTGCACTCTACTGCCAGTTCAATAATGTTTTTGTATTTTGCACTGTTTGAGCTTTTTGTTCCTCCACTTTCTTTCTTATATATTACATTGATACTTAAGTTTTGAGCACTTTTGTTTTGCATGTTAGAATTCTGCTATGGGTTTATTTATCAATTGTAATTTTTTTGTAGTTCACCGTTGTTGTTTGAGTTTACATGCATTATTTTTCTTCAATTTGGGATAGTGAGTGGAGCTGTGGACGATAGAAAATGGTGTGGCAAGTAGAGAGATTGCAAGATCTCCAATATATTTTTCTCTTTCAGTTTACTGGAGGGGTGGCAGCAGCAAAGGCAGCCAAAAACACTTGCACCGTATATGGGGATAATGCTAATGGACAGAGCACTGTAAGAAATTTTTTTCGTTTTGAGGAGTATCGTTTTGACATTAGTTCAGAAAAAAACGGGTGTATGTGTACCACATGCTCTAAGCCAAAATCACAAAAATCGGCAGGTGGCCATATGTATATCTCTGCTAGCTCATCTTCAATTACCTCGTGAACACCGACCATTCCTATTATTTATTGTTACTGGTGATAAGAAATGGTGTATTTATACTAACATAGGCAAAAGACAGGAATGGTTGAGCCCACATAATCTACAAAGTGTAACCACCACTGCTGACATTTATTATAAACAACTGAGACGTCTTGCAGACTGAATCCACGAACAGTGACCAAGAACACTGCGTGAAGTGATGCTATTTCGCAATAACGCCCAACCATATTCTGCCAGACTGACAAAAAGCATTATAAGTGTGTGGGGTTGGGAAGTCTTTCCATGCCAACCTTAGTTACCTGATCTTGCACTCTGAGATTTTCACCTTTTCTGCTCTCTGTCGAACAATCTTTAAGAAACTTCCTTTGTGTATAAAAATGCTCTCCAAATGTGGTTCATTAAGTTCTTTGATCACAACCATATGATTTGCAGAATCGAAAAGTTACTTCAGCATTGGTAGACTGTTGTAAATAGTGGAGGTCAATATATTACTGATGACTAAAAATGGTTCAAATGGCTCTAAGCACTATGGGACTTAACATTTGAGGTCATCAGTGTCTAGATTAGAACAACTTAAATCTAACTAACCTAAGGACATCACACACATCCATGCCCAAGGCAGGATTCGAACGTGCGACCTAGCAGCCATGTGGTTCTGGGCTGAAGCGCCCAGAACCACACGGCGACAGCGGCCGGCCACTGATGAGTAAAGTCTCTGTTATGTGTATCTGTTGTGTTTATTAAACTTATAGAAAAAGGCTAGAAACTTATCGACCAACCCAATATATCAGTCACACATAATATTTAACTGTAATTTCTGTATATTTTCGTAAGCACTAGTCGATATTTGAAGTTCTTAAGAATATTACATGTCTGGTTAAATATGGCTGCATACCCACTATACCCAATAGTACAGTTTTCCTAGCTGACTCCATAAAGCCTATCTGATTATCACTGTTATGTTTAACATGCTTACTACCATGATGCGTTCAACATAAGCAAACATAAGGGCAGAGTGTTGTATCTAACGCTGTATGCCCACTTGCAGCAAAAGCATAACAGTCTTAATCGTTTCTCTGAGAAACTGGTATCTTTCCAAATGGCTTGAACTTTAGCAATCGTAGTTTCTCTAGTTAGCATTGTGCGCTTCAACAAATTTGTTTTGCAAACATGTTACACACTGAGCAGGTTGCAGAAGACTCGTTGATCAACCTCAGAAAGGCTTGAGAACTGATTGGAGTATTAGCACCCCAGAGATTTTTTTTCAGTGTTTCAATTCTCATGTTAAGACGTTTTATACTATCGCTGAATGTCTTAATTTTCACAGCAAGGGCCTGAGTTTTCATGTCAAAATAGACAGATGTTCTGCCTCCTTTCAGACTAAATGTGGAGGGGAGGGATATTAATGCAAATTTGTCCATAGCGTGATGTATAATGGTATAAATACCTATGTTTTACAATATACACCACCATCATATAAAATTTTCCCCAAAATTTCGCCCATATTGACAGTCATTGGATTGTCTTACTATGTGAACCACTTACAACGTATGTTGTGTTTGATGCCAACTCTCTACAATAAAAAGTGGTAAATCCATTTAATGTCATGTCCTTTAATATGTGTGCTTGATGAATGTGTTGTAAATTCATACTATTTTGATTGAAGGCAACAATAATGTGTGTGTTATCACTTACTAGCTGCTTTGGAATCCTAGGGTACTTTTGACTCAAATAAAATAACATCTAAACCTAAATGACGTCTGAAATAGAAGTATTTTCATATTTGATCATGACTTTCCACTACATAATCATCAAATATAAACACAGCATTCAGGGAACGGAATATCACTTTAAGTCTTGTATATTATATTGTATATTACAGACAGTATCTCTGCAATAGCTGGCATTTGGGCTGGAATAATGCTTTTTTGAAAATACATATGCATGTTCCCTGTAAATTCCAAAGGGATGCAGATAGCAAGGAGATAAGAACATACACATCGTCAAAATCCAATGGATATACAATTATCATTTTATTTTGTCAGGTGGGACTTATTCGTTTTTCTTCTGTTTTTCTGCAGTATTTTCAAATCAGTCAGTTACTACAAAGTCCTTATGAAGGTGGTCTTCCATCTATTCTCTCATCATAATTTCTATATGAGTGCATTGGCATTCCCTGGACTTAATGGGGAAAAAATACATTACACACATACCTCACACACTCTTTTGATTATAAACTTTCATAGAAAGTTCTACAGCTACATCTAGAGTGCTACATTACAGCAGTTCTCCACTGTCCCATCAACCAAAAATTAATGAAATGGTATAATTTTTACATTAATATTTCTTCATCTGAACTACCAGTCATTAAATGTATTTCAGTAAATGTTGGGAAACGCCACTGTAGCACAAAGGTTCCAATGTTGGTTACTGTATAAACCACAGTCTAAAGCAATGTTCACACATGCAGCAAAAGTGTCGCCACAGCTGGTGGCATATTGCAGTTGCATGTGTGAACTCCCAATTTTTTGTGGCGCAACTCAAGAGACGCAACTTTTGTAATGTTACAAAAAGTGCAACTTGGTTGTACTTTCCACCACTGCTCCCTAATGGCAATACTCCAAAACACGAGGATTCTCTTGCAGTTATCGTGGAGTAATTACTGCTGTAATTCATTCCATTTCAGTGAGTTTTCATTTTAATACTGAAAAAAGTGAAAACAGTAGTTGGCAGACACTTTCTCAGCTTCTGGAACTACAAGAACAGAAGCAACATATGTTTGATTTTTCTGCAGCAGTGTGTGTGTGTGTGTGTGTGTGTGTGGGCGCATGCACTGCTTGCGGTCATTATTTGCAAACCACTTACATAACCCTAACTTGAAAGATTTTTGGATGTATAAATAAATAAACTTAATATATGTAACCAAAAAAGCAAATCGTATAAACTTTGTGATTTGTGAGGCCAAGCATTATATAAATTGTGGATTATATGCAACAAATAGCTCGCTAGTGCGATGTGGCAGCTATTAAACTAAAAATTAGTCACTGAAATGCTTATATCGATGAATACAGTAACATCCAAAAATCTTGAAAGAGTGGAGTATCTGTAAATGACACTGACATGCCAGCTGTTGGTTGTTGCCACTGCACACAGCAATTTCGTCTCTGAGAGTTATTTCTTTTAGAAACACGTTTGTGCCCCCTGATTTATCCCTGTGCGAAATTTATTTTCAGATCCAACATTTGGGTTTCGCCTTCCTTGTATTTAACCCTTGTCACAGCTCTAATGCCATAACCGGGATTTCAACTGACGCCATATTGAAAGCTACGTAGAATTTAAAGAATCCTGTGTGAATGGTAGCTCACGATGCCACCTTAGAAAGCCACGAGCTGTGGCGCCACACTAGTTGCGTGTGTGAACCAGCCCTAACATAAAATTCGCTCTGCCACGGCGGACTTGGTCGGCTGTGCGTTGTCTGTGTGGCGTTTGTGTTCACTACATCTCTCCTGTACCGTCCAGATGGTCTGCCCTATATACATTTTCCTGCACTGGCAAGGGATGCGACTTAGGACTCTGGAAACCGGGAGTTTACAGCATCCCTTGTCAGTGCGGGAAAATGTATATAGGGCAGACCATCCGGACGGTACAGGAGAGATGTAGTGAACATAAACGCCACACAGAAAACGCACAGCCGACCAAGTACGCCGTGGCAGAGCACTGCATCTCACATGGACATGACATGAACTACGATGGCCAAAGGTGTTACAGCAATCGAACACCTTCTGGGATTGTCTCCTCAAAGAGGCAGTGGAGATTCGGCTGCATGACGAACTAATAAATAAAGACAGCGGTTTCCAGCAAAGCCAAGCCTGGGATCCATCTTTGAGTGTGATTAAAACACAACGACGGTCTACACGGAAATCCGCTCCTGTCAGGACACCTGAAGAAGAAGAAGAAGCATGGTCACCACGACGGCAGAGTTCCGCAAGCGGCCGTAGCCGCGGAAGGACTGTGGCCGTAATCTGTCGCGGGGCGCCGCGCTTCCCCCACCACCGGCCGCAGACCACTCGGAAGCGCCCAGACGGAGGCTGCGGGAGAGTGGTGGAGATTATATATAGTCGGCATCCATCAGAAATCAATCAGACACCAAGAACACCTGAAGATGGCAAGAAGTCGTCTTGCCGAAATATCGCGCCTTTTGGACGACGCTACCCAGCTGAATACCCGAGAAATTTTCAAGATTTCTGTACCCCAGGAAACCTCAGATCACACATCAGAATAAGACTTGACTCCATCTTAAGTGAAAATTAGTTCTACATCTCTCTTATTACGACTGTCCTCTCGCATTGCTCCCTAATAGCTACTCACGTTAATCTCTGTGAAGACATCACAAACCTTTGGTGATGTTCATCAATGGTACACGTTTGCAGCAAGTCTGGGGTTAAATTTTATCAAGAAATTATGTATGGTATGGACGAAATTTATGGACACAAAATTATTACCGGTAGAAATTTTTGGACATTATCTTGGAATGGACATTTCGTGACCAAAATAAAAAGTGAACAACACATTTGAAAAAACTCAGTTGACACATGGCATGAACTGATTTAATTAATCAGAATATGTATAGTAATCCACAACTGAGTAGAAGTTGTAGCGATAGACAAGCGCAAATGTCAAAATGGACGATGCAGTAGACGTCGATCGCTTGCTGCAACACAGAGTGATTATTATGATGGAGCTTTCGTCTTGTTATTCTTTATCTTAGTTGCTTGCTTACGTGAATAAAGTGAAGCAAGCTAAGAGAATTTATAAGATAAAATAATTTTTTTCTATAAACGAAGTAGTAGACGTGTTGTCACAGCGAAGCTACGCGGCTCTGAAGGAAGTGCTGATACTTCAAGATACTTTGTCGCTAGAACTTCAGATTTAGAAAGTTTTCGAGGATGAGGATGAACCATTGGGCAATGGTTCACCATAGCAACTGATGTGGGCCCTGCACGCTTTAGCAGGACTTGACCTAATACCAGAACAGTCTCTAAAAGTATTATGGCCACGAAAATCAGTAGCAGAATTAATGAGGTAGTTGCCGCCTATCCAGACCTGACACTACGAGTCGTCACATAAGGCTGACAAAAGTGGCTAACAGTGTGGCATGAATGCCACTTTGCGCAGTATTAAGCCATCGGCACATGGAACGAGACAGCTAACACTGACGTGCACGCACATGACACCATCGGGACACACAAAGAGGAGGTAGGCAAGAATGCACCGCAATGTTGCCTGTACCCAAATGGTATTGGGATACATTACGAGGTGCATTCAAGTTCTAAGGCCTCCGATTTTTTTCTCTGGACTGGAAAGAGATAGAAACATGCGCATTGTTATAAAATGAGGCCGCATTCATTGTCAATACGTCCCAGAGATGGCAGCACCGTACGGCACGTGGAATTTTACCGCCAGCGGCGAGAATGAGAACTGTATAAATACTTAAAATGACGACGTTTTCCTTACTTGAACAGCGTGCAATCATTCGTTTTCTGAATTTGCGTGGTGTGAAACCAATTGAAGTTCATCGACAGTTGAAGGAGACATGTGGTGATGGAGTTATGGATGTGTCGAAAGTGCGTTCGTGGGTGCGACAGTTTAATGAAGGCAGAACATCGTGTGACAACAAACCGAAACAACCTCGGGCTCGCAAAAGCCGGTCTGACAACATGATTGAGAAAGTGGAGAGAATTGTTTTGGGGGATCGCCCAATGACTGTTGAACATATCGCCTCCAGAGTTGGCATTTCTATGCGAAAAGTGTCATCCAGGTGGGTGCCACGAATGCTGACGGACGACCACATGGCTGCCCGTGTGGCATGTTGCCAAGCAATGTTGATGTGCAACGACAGCATGAATGGGACTTTCTTTTCGTCGGTTGTGACAATGGATGAGACGTGTATGCCATTTTTCAATCTAGAAACAGAGCGCCAGTCAGCTCAATGGAAGCACACAGATTCACCGCCAACAAAAAAATTTCGGGTAACCGCCAGTGCTGAAAAAATGATGGTGTCCATGTTCTGGGACAGCGAGGGCGTAATCCTTACCCATTGCGTACCGAGGGGCACTAAGGTAACAGGTGCATCCTACGAAAATGTTTTGAAGAACAAATTCCTTCCTGCACTGCAACAAAAACGTCCGCGAAGGGCTGCACATGTGCTGTTTCACCAAGACAACGCACCCGCACATCGAGCTAACGTTACGCAACAGTTTCTTCATGATAACAACTTTGAAGTGATTCCTCATGCTCCCTACTCACATGACCTGGCTCCTAGTGACTTTTGGCTTTTTCAAACAATGAAAGTCACTCTCCGTGGCCGCACATTCACCAGCCGTGCTGCTATTGCCTCAGCGATTTTCCAGTGGTCAAAACAGACTCCTGAAGAAGCCTTCGCCGCTGCCATGGAATCATGGCGTCAGCGTTGTAAAAAATGTGTACGTCTGCAGGGCGATTACGTCGAGAAGTAACGCCAGTTTCATCGATTTCGGGTGAGTAGTTAATTAGAAAAAAAATCGGAGGCCTTAGAACTTGAATGCACCTCGTAAAGAGCCCCGATGTCCGCCACCGATTCGGGTGCGCTCGGCGAAGAATGAAATATATGTGGCACATTAGTGACACACAAGGCGTTCAGACTTCTCGTGTATGATCACAATTCCGGTAAGAATTTCCTGATTGACTCACGGTTGGAAGTGTGTGTGTGCCCTAAAAAGTATGATAAGTATGAAGAAAAGGCCGATCGTACTGGCACATCATCATATCACTGCACTGAAGGAATTAAGGATCGTCACATTTGGAGAGCAGGAACGGATTGTACACCTTGGATTTCTGCACGAAATCGACTGGAACTTCATCACGACCGGTGTCACAGATCAAATAATCAATAATTACTTTTGTCACGTCGACACCAGATCTGGCCTCCAGGAAACTGGTCGCAATCGATTTGGCATCCCAGCAAAGTCACACAGCAGTGAGCCTGGCAGTGTGGAAGGTTCAGCAGGTGGATACACAAATTAAAATTGCAAGCAACGACAACACATTCATTGATCTCTGGAACAAATATCAAGAGATCTCACATAGATTTAGAATGGAAAGGGGATTCAGACATTCGATGGTGAACGAAATCAACGTAAAATCTGATCAACCAGCAGCAGTAGACTGAAGAGACTGCCATCAGACAAGCTACAAGCAGCACAAACCACTTTTGAAGAACTATCACAACAGCTAACATAATTTGTTACAATAGTCCTTTGGCTTCACCATTACATCTGGTATGTAAGAAAGATGGGTCTTGAGAGTTGTGATGACTATAGGGTACTTAATGCATATGCGATTCCTAAGAGGTACCCAGTACCTAATGTCACAGATTTGAGTAGTGCTGCTGCACACAAAAAAGTATTCAACACAATAGCTTGTGTAAAGTCGTATTTACAGATACCAGTAGCCAAAGAGAATATACAGAAAACCATAGTAATTACACCCTTCAGCTTGTTCCAGTATAATATCATGCCGTTTGGGTTAAGAAAGGCAATACAAATTTGGCAAAGCTTGATGCAAGAGGTACTGCGCCGTTTTTTCTCTTCTGCTACATGGATGACACATTCGTTTTGTCGGCGCCAAAGGAAAAATGTAAGTCATACTTAAACCTACTCTTTGAACGGCTGTAAGAGTATGGAATAGTGGTAAATTCTGCCTAACGCATACTACCGAACGCGGTACCTGAGAAAGGATTTTCGCCACTTCTGACCCGACTAAAATCAACAAAAAACATGCGACTAATGACAACTTTCAAGGAATTGAGTAGATTTCTCAGAATGGTCTATTACTACCGACGCCACCTTCCACATTTAGCACAGTAAGAAGAACCGCTTGCCGGCCGCGGTGGTCTCGCGGTTCTAGGCGCGCAGTCAGGAACCGTGCGACTGCTACGGTCGCAGGTTCGAATCCTGCCACGGGCATGAATGTGTGTGATTTCCTTAGGTTAGTTAGGTTTAAGTAGTTCTAAGTTCTAGGGGACTGATGACCACAGCAGTTGAGTCCCATAGTGCTCAGAGCCATTTGAACCATTTTTTGAAGAACCGCTTAATCCACTACTCAATGGCAAGTAATCATCCAGAAACCGTAAAACTCCATGGACGTCAGCAGGTGAAGGGGCTTTTAACATGATCAAATCATGTGTAGCTCAGGCTACAACTCTAGCACCCCCTTGTAGTGAGCCTCAAATACCTCTCATGATATACACAAGCCAGACAACAATCAGCACAGTGCGGCTCTGCATCAAAGGACAGACAGACACTAGCAACCGTTGGTATTTTTTTCGCAAAGCCACTCAAGGCAACACACGAAATGGAGTGCAGCTGATGGTGAACTATGGGCAATTTTTGCGGCGATCAAACATTTCCGTTCAGCTGTGGAAGGCAGGAATTTTATAGTTTTCACCGATCATAAGACTCTCACATGTTTTTTTCCAACAATTAACAGAGCATTGTTCTCAGAGATAATGTAGCTGGGCGGGATTTATTACTCAGTTTATGACCGACATATGTCCCAACTTGCTTGCACGGAACACCGTGGCAGATTGTCTACAGTGAAACTGTGCTACCTTGAGTACAATGCAGTGGGAAGAAATACCCGACAAACAAAATGATGATAGGGAGCTGCAAGACCTGTGAAAAAATAAACACGGTGTTGCGATTACAATGCTTCTTGGCAGTGCCGGATTAATCAAACATGCGGCTCTTAGCAAATTCTGACAAGGGACCTCGGCTTGGCTCTGAGCACTATGGGACTTAACTACTAAGGTCATCAGTCCCCTAGAACTTAGAACTACTTATACCTAACTAACCTAAGGACATCACACACATCCATGCCCGAGGCAGGATTTGAACCTGCTACCGTAGCGGTCGCGCGGCTCCAGACTGTAGCGCCCAGAACTGCTCGGCCACCCTGGCCGGCGACCACGGCTTGTTTAGATCGTTTGGTTTATGATGAAAAATAAAACAAAGTCGTTAGAAATAAACTTTTCTCGATTTAATTTCGGCAAATTTAGAAATAATGCAAGTTAGATCAATGCCTCTGAGCAAATCGTATTCAATGTTCATTATACTGAGGTCATTTGGACTTTTCTGACACATTATATTTGTTAATTCATTTTTAATGCACTTTAACAGTGAAATAGAACGTTCTCCACTGCAATTGGTGATCATTAAAGATTCGTAAATGTGTAAGGCTATTGCTAAATTTGGAAAACATGATCCTAACGAATTTCCTTTAAAATTTGTAAATTTATAGTTCCAAAGTTTCGTTCTTGTTTCTGTCAATGGCAGCAGCGATGTCCATTCTCAGTAGCTCAACAAACTGTACCATTTCGTTGCCTAGCGGTTCTTCTAAATCATCTGTGTAAGCTTTCACGATATTAGTTCTTTCAAGATCTCTTCTGCTATAAGAGATTTAAAGTCCCGTAATATTCCGAAAATATTAGTCAGGTGATGGTATTTCTCCATGCATTTAGCTAATGCAGCCAATACATAGTCAATTATCACAATAAACATCTGAAATTAAAAAGGTTTTCCAGCTGTTTGATTTTCTACAACTTTATCGAGTGTAGCTGACTTACTAAAATGGTCGTACTTTGTATTTCACTTGTGTCATCTTGAAGTTTGTTGCTGATATTCTTTGCAACTAGTCATGGATTTGGCTTTTGCCTCAATTTTTGAAAATGTGAACCTCATTGCTTGGTTATATTCATGTAAGGATTTATAAAGCGCATATCCGGTGCTCAGATCTTGATCAGACAACTGCAGCGAAACACTAGTCGCTTGCAAGCATTCTACGAATCTGTTCCATGCGACACACATTATTCCCGTTTCTACCTTCTGATGCATAATAGTAGATATGTCATTCAAAACTTGTTTGATTTTATGAAAGCCAAATAAAAGCGTTTTTGTAGCATCAACTCTGTCTGGCCACCTAGTGTTCGATAACCTTTTCAAAATCGGATTTTTATTTCTATCATTTTTCAGTACTTTGAAAAGAATGCCCCTGTCGGTAAGTAGAAGCGGAAAAAAATGTATAGAGGCTTTCAAGGAAATCACAGGAAATGGTTGCTTCTGTACAATTCTGTATATTCAGCATACTCATGTTACTGGCATTAACATAGCTTTGCTGACAACAATCTTTGATGTTAATGCCATTCTCTGTTAAAAATGATAGTAAGCTTTGGGAGAGTTGTTAAGCAGTATGACCTTCCATGCCCAAAAATTTCACAAATTCTTCCACTGATCCAGATGGTAGGAAATAGCGCACTATCAGAGTCAGTTGATCTACATGAGATATATCAGGAGTAGAATCCAATGAGGGTGAATAGTATCTGAATCTCTTAACTTCGCAAATAATATGATCCAGTGTGGCTGATACAATTAGATGGATAAATTCCTCGCTTGTTGTTTTTGACAAATATGACATATGTCGCTTTGCTTTAATTGCATGAATATGTATATGTTGGGCCGGAAACACATCAAATTTCGCTAGTAATTCTAATAACCCTAAATAATTTCCATTGCGGGGTGAGCCAACAATTTCATCATTCCCTCGAAATGCTAGCCCTCGCTCAGCTAAAAAAACTTATAACTGCAACAGTTTGTTCTAACAGTGTTCGCCACTACTTTTGTTCACTCTCAATTTGGCTTACAAGTTGAGAATCGACAAGTGAATCCCTGTTTTTCGAACTAACAGGAAAATTATCGCTTTTGTATGCGAACTGCTTTCTTCATGTCTCTTCAGCAAAATATTTGCATTCTTCCAGTCATCTAATCAGACTTTTGCAAACCGAGGCGAGCCATTAGAATCTGCCACTTTGCAAACAACACGAAACAGTCGCCCTGTGCTTTCTCAATTGCACAACTGATCTCTCATGAAAGTTTTATTCGTTAGTTTATGTTTATATGTGAAAAACGACTTTCTATATAATCTTGGCTTATTTTCCTTCTCGTATATTTTCATTGAAGACAAAAAAATACTGTTCATATGTTGAACTTCGTTACTGCCTTTCATAATCCAATAATGTCCGTCAGAGTTGTTTGGCCACTAACCAATATCGTTAGAATACATTTTACTTTCACTTTGTGTTTCACTTGTTGAAGATGCAGTAACATCAGAAACCTGTAACATTTTTTTCGACTTCTCTTTGTCTTGAAGACAAGGTCTCTGGACCAATAGGAGTTCCTATGCTTCTCAATTCAGTTTGGCTTGGAGACGATATGGCTGAACTGGGAAGACTTGCCGTTTGTTCAGTTGTTATATCACTTATGGAAAACGTAACTACATCGGAAAAAGTTGCATATTCTGATGAATCTTCTGTAGTATAACAATCATCCTTACAATCAACTACAGCTTTTGTATTTTGTACTTCATTTTCTGTATATTTGGCAGAATCAAACTCAGTTTACGTGTTTTAGATATAACAGCATAAGTCTCTCTCTCCTTTTCAATTCTTGCTTTACGCTTCGCACTTCCAGAAGCATAGCGGCGTTCAGTACCTCTCTGCTGCTCATGGTGGTTAGCTCGATCTGTGTAGAAGGGAAAATAAATTGCAAAATAAAATGGAACAACACTATTTAATCGGTTTGCGTAACGCGTAAGTATCGTAAATAATATATGTCCATTTTCTATTGAAGCTAGAGCCAGCTGAATGCGCAAGGGTGAGTCACTAACTATTGCGACCAAGAATAACTCCGAAAGTATGATAGAAGCTGAAAAGTTAGTGGGACTAAAGTTGCATGGTACAATGGGGGCCATACTATGACGTTGCTTTTTTGTTGCTAGGTGGGTTCGCGTCAGATATATGAAGATCATTTTTTTTAATGGGCTGCTATAGCTTGGTACTTATTTTCTTATAGCAGCCATCGGACGAATCCAATGATGTGTAACAGTAAGGTCTTTGAAGGTCAACGAATGTTACAAAGATAGCATGGACGTCCATTTGCAGAAGGTGTTCGAAGTGATAACTATTGGTATCAATGCAGTGCTGCAATCTTCTTATCATTGATTGAGTGGTATTCCGTATCACTTCAGCACTTATCGAAGCACATGCTCTGACAATTCTCTCTCGCATAGCTTCAGGTGTAGTTGGAATGTCTTTAAAAACAATGCCTTTTACGAATTCCCACAAGAAAAGATCCAGAGGCGCCAAGGCTAGCGAATGAGCCGGCCACGACCCATCTCCTCCGTGTCCAATCTAACTCATTTCTAGCCATCAGTGAAAAATGTGCCGGACACCCATCGTGTTGATACCACATATTGTTCCTTGTTCCTAAAGGTATTTCTTCAATTAACAGACCTGATGTTTGTTGCAAGTTATGTGGTGTACTTCCTACCATTAAGATTTCCTTTGATGAAATAGGGGCCTATAATTCTGTCCTCCAGAATCTCACATCATATATTCACCGACCACGGGTTATGGTTTGCAACCTACCGCAGCCAACATGGATTTGTATTTGACCAGTAATGCATGTTATTCGGATTAACATTTCCATGGTTCGTGAATGTCACCTCATCAGTAAATAAAATCAAATTAATAAGTGTGTCATCCCACTGAATCTGAAGTTCGAGTCCAACGGCAGAATTCAATGCAATACGTACAATCGATAGCAGTTAATTCTTGTTGGAGACTGATATGGTGGCGATGCAGAACACGAACAACACTATTCTGGCTCACGCCAAATTCCCTAACGATTTGTGCGAACTAACACAAGGATCTTGAATCACAGTGGCCAGAATACCAATTTTTATTTCCTCGTTAGTAACTTTCCTTTGCCGGATATGTTTTCGATGCATTAAAGATCCAGTTGTTCTCAATTTATTATATACATATTTAAATATACGACTTGTAGGGAGAGTACATTGAGAATATCTTTCAGTGTATAAGTCTCTAGCTCTCACTGAATTTCGTTGGCATTCTCCATAAATGAGGAGCATATCGACTTGTTCTTCGAAGGAATACATCATTCACATTCGCATGTTTTGACGATACTAGTCTTACCATTCCGATTAATGTTGTATTACGTAATGATCGAATGGTGTTTACATGTCAATGGTACGTTAGGTGGATATGCCGTATTCAGCGAATATTTACTATTTGCACGATATACGAGAGAGAAGGTTGTATACATGGAAGAAGCCTGGAGATACTGACAGATTTCAGATAGATTATATAATGGTAAGACAGAGATTTAGGAACCAGGTTTTAAATTGTAAGACATTTCCAGGGGCAGATGTGGACTCGGACCACAATCTATTGGTTATGAACTGTAGATTAAAACTGAAGAAACTGCAAAAAGGTGGGAATGTAAGGAGGTGGGACCTGGATAAACTGACTAAACCAGAGGTTGTACAGAGTTTCAGGGAGAGCGTAAGGGAACAAAAGGCAGGAATTGGGGAAAGAAATACAGTAGAAGAAGAATGGGTACCTTCGAGGAATGAAGTAGTGAAGGCAGCAGAGGATCAAGTAGGTAAAAAGACAAGGTCTAGTAGAAATCCTTGGGTAACAGAAGAAATATTGAATTTAATTGGTGAAAGGAGAAAATATAAAAAGTCTGTAAATGAAGCAGGCAAAAAGGAATAGAAACGTCTCAAAAATGAGATCGACTGGAAGTGCAAAATGGCTAAGCAGGGATGGCTAGAGGATAAATGTAAGGATGTAGAGGCTTATCTCACTAGGGGTAAGATAGATACTGCCTACAGGAAAATTAAAGAGACCTTTGGAGAAAAGAGAACCACTTGTATGAATATTAAGAGCTCAGATGGAAACCCAGTTCGAAGCAAAGAAGGGAAAGCAGAAAGGTGGAAGGAGTATATAGAGGGTCTATACAAGGGCGATGTACTTGAGGACAATATTATGGAAAGGGAAGAGGATGTAGATGAAGATGAAATGGGGGATATGATACTGCGTGAAGAGTTTGACAGAGCACTGAAAGTCGAAACAAGGCCCCGGGAGTAGACAACATTCCATTAGAACTACTGACAGCCTTTGGAGAACCAGTCCTGAGAAAACTCTACCATCTGGTGAGCAAGATGTATGAGACAGGCGAAATACCCTCAGACTTCAAGAAGAATATAATAATTCCAATCCCTAAGAAAGCAGGTGTTGACAGATGTGAAAATTACCGAACTATCAGTTTAATAAGTCACAGCTGCAAAATACTAACGCGAATTCTTTACAGACGAATGGAAAAACTAGTAGAAGCCGACCTAGGGGAAGATCAGTTTGGATTCCGTAGAAATATTGGAACACATGAGGCAATACTGACCCTACGACTTATCTTAGAAGCTAGATTAAGGAAAGGCAAACCTACGCTTCTAGTATTTCTAGACTTAGAGAAAGCTTTTGAAAATGTTGAGTGGAATACTCTCTTTCAAATTCTGAAGGTGGCAGGGGTAAAAAACAAGGAGCGAAAGGCTATTTACAATTTGTATAGAAACCAAATGGCAGTTATGAGTTGAGGGGCATGAAAGCGAAGCAGTGGTTGGGAAGGGAGTGAGACAGGGTTGTAGCCTCTCCCCGATGTTATTCAATCTGTATATTGAGCAAGCAGTGAAGGAAACAAAAGAAAAATTTGGAGTAGGTATTAAAATCCATGGAGAAGAAATAAAAACTTCGAGGTTCGCCGATGACATTGTAATTCTGTCAGAGACAGCAAAGGACTTGGAAGATCAGTTGAACGGAATGGATAGTGTCTTGAAAGGAGGATATACGATGAACATCAACAAAATCAAAACGAGGATAATGGAATGTAGTCGAATAGGGTCGGGTGATGCTGAGGGAATTAGATTAGGAAATGAGACACTTAAAGTAGTAAAGGAGATTCGCTATTTGGGGAGCAAAATAACTGATGATGGTCGAAGTAGAGAGGATATAAAATGTAGACTGGCAATGGCAAGGAAAGCGTTTCTGAAGAAGAGAAATTTGTTAACATCGAGTATAGATTGAAATGTCAGGAAGTCGTTTCTGAAAGTATTTGTATGGAGTGTAGCCATGTATGGAAGTGAAACATGGACGGTAAATAGTTTAGACAAGAAGAGAATAGAAGCTTTCGAAATGTGGTGCTACAGAAGAATGCTGAAGATTAGATGGGTAGATCACATAACTAATGAGGAGGTGTTGAATAGGATTGGGGAGAAGAGAAGTTTGTGGCACAACTTGACTAGAAGAAGGGATCGGTTGGTAGGACATGTTCTGAGGCATCAAGCAATCACCAATTTAGTATTGGAGGGCAGAGTAGAGGGTAAAAATCGTAGAGGGAGACCAAGAGATGAATACACCAAGCAGATTCAGAAGGATGTAGGTTGCAGTAGGTACTGGGAGATGAAGAAGCTTGCACAGGATAGAGCAGCATGGAGAGCTGCATCAAACCAGTCTCAGGACTGAAGACCACAACAACAACGAGAGAGAGAACTGTTCAAAATGGTTCAAATGGCTCTGAGCACTATGGGACTTAACTGCTGAGGTCATCAGTCCCCTATAACTTAGAACTACTTAAACCTAACTAACCTAAGGACATCACACATATCCATGCCCGAGGCAGGATTTGAACCTGCGACCGTAGCGGTCGCGCGGTTCCAGACTGTAGCGCATAGAACCGCTCGGCCACTCCGGCCGGCCGATAGAACTGTCAGAGCATGTGCTTTGATAAGTGCTGCAGTGATACGAAATACCACTCAATCCATGATAAGAACACTGCAGCACTGCAGTGATACCAATGGTCATCACTTCGAACATCTTCTGTAAATGGACGTTCATGCCACCTTTTTATACATTCGAAGACCTTACTGTTACACATCATTGGATTCGTCTCGATAGCCGCTATCAGAAATTAAGTACCAAAGTATGGCATCCCATTTAAAAAAATAAAGTTGACCTTCATATCTCTGACGCAACCCGACCTAGCAACAAAAAGCCAACGTCATATTACGGCCCCCATGTCCCATGCAACATTTGTCGGACAAACTTTTCAGCTACTGTCATACTTTCGGAGTTACTCTAGGTGGCAAAAGTTAGTGACTCACCCTGTATATGGAACCTTTTCACCCATAGAGATTTTACAAATGATACATGCCGTGCAAACAGAAGCGAGCATCTGATCAGTAGCACTAAACGAAGTGGCGCAAAGCCAACAGTCACATTCCAACTACAGATTCCCGCCTATCGAGATCTATAGAATCTCTACCCATAAAATTCATGCAGGAAGAAGAAGAAAAAGAGTTGGGAGTGAGCTCTCAGCTGTTATCTACCCGTCAATACAAACTCAGGCACATCTTTAAATTATTCGGCCGGCCGGAGTGGTCGTGCGGGTCTAGGCGCTACAGTCTGGAACCGAGCGACCGCTACGGTCGCAGGTTCGAATCCTGCCTCGGGCATGGATGTGTGTGGTGTCCTTAGGTTAGTTAGGTTTAATTAGTTCTAAGTTCTAGGCGACTGATGACCTCAGAAGTTAAGTCGCATAGTACTCAGAGCTTTTATTAAAAATTATTCGTAATTAGCGCTCTCAACAAAACATCATCCACTTGGCTTCATGTTTTATATTTAATAAGGGAAGCACGCTGGTAAAATGTCGTCTCCCACAAACGACCTAGCTTGAGAATGTGGGCCATATAGTAAAGGTATGCGGTTAAGATCTGACTATACTCTTGCGCACTGGTTGTTCGTCACTCGCTCCGCCACACCGCAGCCATTTTAAGCCTGAACGCGAAGTACATACGTAACTTCGACTTACCGGCTACACACGAGTTATACAGCGCGGCAGTTCCTGGATTTGAATGGAAAGACAGTCAAATTAAATGGGTTGAATGTAAAATAGCGAGAGCTAGTAAAGACATGACCGACTAAAATTATTTTCTATCTAATTCACATGCAGACGGAAGTGTAAAGGTTTTTCTTTGCGCTCTTATTTATACGTTTCAGTTTCGTTGCAACTTTCCAAATGAAGACGCAAATAATGGACTGACGATGGATGCTTCTTTATAACCTCCAATGGTGGTAAGGTCAATGGATGGTAAAATGAGAAAGTAAGTGATAATGAAGACTGTTCTAAAGATTTAAAATTATCAGTAATAGCTCGAGTTGATAGTGAAGGATTATTCGAAACGGTCTGTCACTTTCTGGAAGACTAAAAAGAAGATAATCTTTAGGGCAGTTAGTAAGATTTTTAATTATTGCAACAAAAACGATCTGTAAATTAACAGTATTAACAGTAATAGGGTAGAAAGCGATGTGCGCTTGGGCAAATGTTTTCAATGGTCAAGTCAACATAATCGATCAACATAAATTTAATACCGTATATTACAATAACGTGACGCTACACGACGTTAACATATTCAGCAATGGGACGTTGCAGCCACAATACAAGTGGTCCCAACTTAGTAAAATAATCCGTTACGTGGGTGTACGTATTCAATAAGAGTTCTATTGTGGTGCGAAATGCAACCCATCTTACTACAACAAAACAACTAGGTACTGTTACGAAAGTCATATTTACTGTGTGTGTGAAGAATTTTTTAACGGCACCCTAGCTACTATGACTATGTAAGTTTTCGATAGACAGAATATGTATAAGAGTATTTCCATTTTAGAAGTCGCATACGGTCGTCGTCCTATCAAAAAGGGACGAAAGACTACACACTCGTTCAGTCTGTGCGTCAGTAATACTACACTCCTGGAAATGGAAAAAAGAACACATTGACACCGGTGTGACAGACCCACCATACTTGCTCCGGACACTGCGAGAGGGCTGTACAAGCAATGATCACACGCACGGCACAGCGGACACACCAGGAACCGCGGTGTTGGCCGTCGAATGGCGCTAGCTGCGCAGCATTTGTGCACCGCCGCCGTCAGTGTCAGCCAGTTTGCCGTGGCATACGGAGCTCCATCGCAGCCTTTAACACTGGTAGCATGCCGCGACAGCGTGGACGTGAACCGTATGTGCAGTTGACGGACTTTGAGCGAGGGCGTATAGTGGGCATGCGGGAGGCCGGGTGGACGTACCGCCGAATTGCTCAACACGTGGGGCGTGAGGTCTCCACAGTACATCGATGTTGTCGCCAGTGGTCGGCGGAAGGTGCACGTGCCTGTCGACCTGGGACCGGACCGCAGCGACGCACGGATGCACGCCAAGACCGTAGGATCCTACGCAGTGCCGTAGGGGACCGCACCGCCACTTCCCAGCAAATTAGGGACACTGTTGCTCCTGGGGTATCGGCGAGGACCATTCGCAACCGTCTCCATGAAGCTGGGCTACGGTCCCGCACACCGTTAGGCCGTCTTCCGCTCACGCCCCAACATCGTGCAGCCCGCCTCCAGTGGTGTCGCGACAGGCGTGAATAGAGGGACGAATGGAGACGTGTCGTCTTCAGCGATGAGAGTCGCTTCTGCCTTGGTGCCAATGATGGTCGTATGCGTGTTTGGCGCCGTGCAGGTGAACGCCACAATCAGGACTGCATACGACCGAGGCACACAGGGCCAACACCCGGCATCATGGTGTGGGGAGCGATCTCCTACACTGGCCGTACACCACTGGTGATCGTCGAGGGGACACTGAATAGTGCACGGTACATCCAAACCGTCATCGAACCCATCGTTCTACCATTCCTAGACCGGCAAGGGAACTTGCTGTTCCAACAGGACAATGCACGTCCGCATGTATCCCGTGCCACCCAACGTGCTCTAGAAGATGTAAGTCAACTACCCTGGCCAGCAAGATCTCCGAATCTGTCCCCCATTGAGCATGTTTGGGACTGGATGAAGCGTCGTCTCACGCGGTCTGCACGTCCAGCACGAACGCTGGTCCAACTGAGGCGCCAGGTGGAAATGGCATGGCAAGCCGTTCCACAGGACTACATCCAGCATCTCTACGATCGTCTCCATGGGAGAATAGCAGCCTGCATTGCTGCGAAAGGTGGATATACACTGTACTAGTGCCGACATTGTGCATGCTCTGTTGCCTGTGTCTATGTGCCTGTGGTTCTGTCAGTGTGATCATGTGATGTATCTGACCCCAGGAATGTGTCAATGAAGTTTCCCCTTCCTGGGACAATGAATTCACGGTGTTCTTATTTCAATTTCCAGGAGTGTATATAAAGCTACACAACGTGACAACGGTATCTGCAGACCGACACTTGCTGTCGCCTCTGTTTCTAATTTTAAAAGAAGCGGTGTGAATACTAGGGGCACGAGATGAGCAAAGTTTGTTTTATGAGGATCATATTTCACCAGACACGTCATTTTATAGACAAGGAATACTGACGGATATAGCGAGAAGACGTGTTTTCTAAAATCATAGAAGATTACAGTAGATTGGTTTTCATTCCGTAATAAATTTCAGGTCACAAAACCTTGTCAATGAACGAAGAACATGCTAAAAATTTATTAAATGGTGAGAGTTGTGTGTGTAGTTTCGTTCAATGGACATTAAAAAATGCCAGGGCCACACACACTTAACCGCTCTCCTGTACACGTATTTTTTTCGCCACTTTCCGCGAAAACTAGTTTTCAGACTGTTCGCGAGCTTTATCAGTCTGTAACTGGTGCGAGAGACACCTTTGCTTTGTACATTTTTATACTGCGACTAGCTTTTATCTCTAACTTCGTCCGCGCATAAAAGACGCCGGTGCGGGCGGCGGCTCACAAAGCTCACGGCAAATCCTGCCGGCACATTTGATTGTTTGCAGCAAGCGACACTGTCCTATGGTGTGTAATAGCACATGTTTTTATAGCAAAACTGCGATAACTTTGATTCTATGCGGCGTGTCAAAATGAAAGCTATATCACTGTTTAAGTTAGACCTGCAAAACTACAACTGAAAATCCCATCTACTTCCGTGCATCAGTTTTTGCATAGCGTACACACACACACACACACACACACACACACAAACACAAACACACATTCTAAAAATAATTTTTTTCGCTTCGACAGCTGTTATAAAAAACACCCTCATATTCAGTTTTTTTAAATATCTCCTACGTACAGACATCTTCAAGTTACAATTTTACTATATGCGTAAATTCACAGTGCAGTGGAAATCACTGAGCGTATCATTCAAAGAGTACCGGCTTACATGCTGCAAAGCTATGTCCAATATTGAATGATTTTCGCTGCCAATGTCTTGACTGGCTAGTGGGCGTTACTCCAGATCACCACCCTTTGACAAATTGTTGGAGTTACCGTTAGGGGAACGCTTCCTTTGAATTATAAAGCTAACAGTATTAATGTGAAGTACAGATTCAAGAACTACACCATTCTTCAACGCTACGGATTTGTTAATTGAAAATTATGAACCTGTTATTAAAGTAATTGTTTAACCAATTACGTGTGTTCGTGCTTCACGCTTTACCATTAAGAGGATACTGTGGGGTGGGGTGGGGTGCTGTAACGTGCTAATGCTTAAGATGTACATCACAGATATTCAAACTTGCGCACTACCAAAATTATTGCTCAAATTTTGACGCAAATTCGATTGCTAGGTTGTTATTTCACCAGTGTTCCGTTTTCCTCTTTAAAATTTAAGTTCAAGTCGATGACGTTCCATTGTGGTATTAAAAACTCTCAGTTATATACCAGTACTAGGGGTGAAAAAATTCTGAACGCTAATTAAATGTCTACTGTATTCGAAATCATTCAAATGATGATAACAAACACAAATACTGATTCCTGCGTAGTTACATACCGAGAATCAACATATTTTTTATTGTTTAAACTTCTGGGTATATATGAACAAACAAGGACCTTACCTTATGCTTCAGTGGTTCCCTCTTTTCAGTCAGTAGCTTTGGAACCACCATATAAAATCGATGTCACCCACTTAATATAATAATCTTCTACTTTGTAAAGGAAGTTGACGATTGGCCTCCAAGCACCGATTATTAGATGTCTGTACCTCTCGGGAATCGTGTCGACTGCTCTTTTTTAACCGCTATTGTCTACGTCAACACTCCTGCGCTTTTGCATTTCTAATTGTTGTGCTGTGTGGCGTTGGTTACATGCAAGGGGTTTGTTGCATGAACTAAATGTCACTAACAAGCTATTGTTGGCCATCGAGGTTAGCTTCGACACGCCGATTACCCTGTTCTTCATCGTTACGCCAGAAACATTATTAATCAGTTGGTACATTGTTGCGAACTTAACCAAATAGAGAAATAATTCACCTTTTTCACTAGTCTACTTGCAACAAGAGTTTTCGCGCCCATGCGCCTTTCTGTTTTTACCAAACCCGGCACACAAGGCCGAAAACTTAGCTGAGGCTGTACTAAAAGTCCTGTCTACAAATTCTATTGATATTTCTAACTGTAGGGGCCAGTCATACGACAAGGCAAGCAATATGTCAGGAACCTACACTGGTTTGCAGGCACGCATTAAAGAACGAAATCCGAAAGCGAATCGTGTGCCTAGTGCAGCACATTCTTTGAATTTAATCGGTACTAGTGCTGCAAGCTGTTGTGGGGAAGTATTTCCATTTTTCAATGTAGTGCAAAACTTTTATAATTTTTTCTCTGCTTCTACACAGTGCTGGGAGAAACTTCTTTCTTTCATGAAAACAGGAAGCAAAACGATAAAAATCTTATCAAAAACACGTTGGTCAGCAACAGAGTAAGCGTGTGTGTATGAAAACTGGGAAGGGGTTATCAATGCCCTCACACATATTACCAATAATACGTTTGAAAAACCACTTGTTCAAAATGAGGCTTCAGTTTTACTGAATCAACTCAGCAGACTAGAAACAGTATTCACGAAGACAGTTGGGAAGAACATACTCCAGAGATTTAATAGTGTAAATCTGAAATTTGCAAAGTGTAAATATTGATACTAAAATAGTGCATGAATTATATGAATCACTTGTTGACTTTATTGTATCTATTCGTGGCATGTTCGACTGTTATGAAAATAAATCCATGGAGATTGTGACTGACATAGACGATGAATGCACCTATAAAAGATCACGAAAACGCAAATTTCATGATGGCGAAGAAGCGGACTCTGAATAAGTTTTTCTGACTGGAAAGGAAAAATTTAGAGTCGAAACATTTCTCCCAGTACTCGACAACTTGTACGCCGAATTAGTGAGGAGGAAGGAAAGCTATAGAACATTGTTGGACTCCTTCACAGTGTTCAGTAACCTTAAGGACAGTTAACCTGACGATGTTGCTGAACGTGCAGCAAAACTCCAAGTGTCATATGATACAGTTTTAGAGCCTTCCTTCACTAGTGAATGTGTACATTTCGCGGAACTTTTGATAACTTCGGAGATTAGTGATATACCTGTCGAAATGAGTAAATTTTTACGAAAAGAGAGGTCATAGTCCGTGTTTCCGAATGTTGACATTACTCTTAGAATATTTCTACGAGGGTCGCTCCAAAAGGAATGCACATTATTTTTGTAAAAATACAGTTTTCATTCTGCATGTGTGAAAGTTTTACAGTGTGTAGATAAATCCTTCCCGATTGTTTTCAAACATAGTTCAACCTGTTCCCGTGAGTGGCGCCGTCACAGCATGTTTTCAAGACGTCCGTCAGAAGTAACGTGCTATCATAGAATTCCTGTGCTCTGAAAACGAGACAGTGGGAAACATCCACAAGAGGTTGAAAAACGTGTATGGAGATGCTGCTGTCGATCGCAGTACAGTTACTCGGTGGGCAAGCAGGTTATGTGCTGAAAGCGGGCACGGCAATATTGAGGATTGTCCTCGCAGTGGGAGACCTCGTACTGCACACACTCCAGACAATGAGCAGATAGTTAACGAATTGGTGACTGCTGACAGACGCATCACAGTGAATGATTTGTCACGCTACGTTGGGATAGGGGAAGGAAGTGTTTGCAGAATGCTGGAAGTGTTGGCGTTATAAAAGGTTTGTGCCAGGTGGGTTCCAAGGATGTTGACAGTGGCTCACAAAGAAACAAGAAAAACGGTATGCAGCGAACTTTTGGAACAGTACGAGAATGGTGGAGATGAATTTCTTGGATGAATTGTGACAGGTGATGAAACATGGCTCAATCATTTTTCACCAGAGATGAAGAGGCAATCAGTGGACTGACATCATGCAAATTCATCCAAGATTTTACTAAAGAGGATCAGGTAGTGATTGTGGGTGGGGCTGGTAATAGTATTGATAGGGATGGGGAGTATGACATAGATGGTGACCTGTAAAAGATAGCCACTCAGACTGGCAACATGAATGTGCATTTCGTGGAACTGTTTCAGCATCACGATCGGCCTCATCTTAATACAGCCGTCAGGCATAATAACATGAGTCTTGGGGGTGCGCTGATGACAGAAAGCACGGGTCACATTTCAGTGGTGTCGGTGGGGTCTATCAGCAGGACGGATTTCACTAGACATGGCCTGCACCTCAACAGCTATGGGAAAGGAAGGTTGGCAAAGCTTATAGGTGACAGCATAGGTGGGGTTGGTGGGATCACTCATGGGAAAATTCCTGCAGTAGTGGGTGTTAGAGCTGCACCTTTTTTAGATTGAAGTCAGCTGATAGGTATTCCTGCTTAAGGGAAGTCTCTCTAACAAAGGAACCACTTTTGACAAAGCTTAGGTATCCGAGTAATGAGGGAATTAGTATATTTCATCAAAATATACAAGGCATTAGAGATAAAGTTAGTGAACTGCTTATAGATGTTGACTCTGAAATTATTGGTATATCTGAACACTTCTTAAATAAGGAGATAATTGAGAGGCTTCCTTTACCAGGATACAGGTTGGCTGGCAGCTTTTCGAGGAGCTCTTTGCGGTGTGGGGGAGTAGCCATGTATGTGAAAAACAGCATCCCATTAGAGTCAATTGATGTTTCAAGGTACTGCACTGAAAAGGGGTTTGAATGTTGTGCAGGTGTGGTTAAATTTAACGGAGCTAAACTTCTAATTGTTGTTATTTATAGATCCCCAGACTCCGATTTCACAACATTTTTGCTAAAGCTAGAGGAGGTTCTTGGTTCACTTTATAGTAAATACAAAAAGTTAGTTATATGTGGTGGCTTCAATATTAATTGTATAAGTGATTGTGCAAGAAAGAGGATGCTGGTAGACCTCCTTAATTCATATAATCTTATGCAAACCGTACTCTTTCCAACGAGAGTGCAAGGGAACAGTAGAACAACCATAAACAACATTTTTGTTCATTCCTCATTACTAAAAGGGCATTATGTTAGCAAAAAGGTGAATGGCCTTTCAGATCATGATGCACAAATTTTAACTCTAAAAGATTTTTGTGCTGCAACACGTGTTAAATATTGTCATCAGCTGTTTAGGAAAGCTGATCCAGTTGCTGTAGAGACCCTTGTAAACCTTATCAAGGAACACGAGTGGCAAGATATTTATAGCGCTGATACAGTAGACGATAAATATAATTTTCTCAAGACTTTTCTCGTGCTCTTTGAAAGTTGTTTTGCGTTAGAACGCTCAAAACTGGGTACTAGCACAAACAGGCAGCCTGGGTGGCTGACTAGAAGGATAAGAATATCTTGTAGAACAAAGGGGCAATTATATCAAAACGTTAGAAACCGTCAAAATCTAAATGCAGCAACCCATTACAAACAGTATTGTAAGGCGCTTAAAAAATTATTAGGAAGGCAAAAAGTATGTGGTATGCAGATAGAATAGCTAAGTCTCAGGATAAAATTAAAACCATATGGTCAGTCGTAAAGGAAGTGGCTGGTCTGCAGAGACAGGTCGAGGATATAGAGTCAGTGCGTAGTGGGAATGTCCGTGTTAATGATAAGTCGCATATATGTACAGTATTTAACAATCACTTTCTGAATATAGCAGGTGAACTAAATAGAAACCTAGTCCCAACAGGGAATCATATAGCGCTCTTAGAAAAAAGTGTTCTGAGACTGTTACCTGAAATGCTCCTCCATGATACTGACAAAAGGGAATGAGTTAATAATTAAATCACTAAAGACCACGAACTCTCATGGATGTGATGGGGTATCTAGCAGAATACTGAAGCATTGTTCTATATATATTAGCCCAATACTTAGCCATATCTGTAACTTTTCCTTTAGGAGTGGTCGGTTTCCTGACCGATTAAAGTACTCGGTAGTGAAACCACTTTATAAAAAGGGAGACATTGATAATGTTGACAATTTTAGACCTATTTCTATGCCATCGGTGTTCGCTAAAGTTATCGATAAGGTTGTATATACACGGTAACTGAAGCATTTAAATTCACATAATTTGCTGTCAAATGTTCAGTTTGGTTTTAGAAATGGTTTAACAACTGAAAATGCTATATTCTCTTTTCTCTGTGAGGTTTTGGACGGATTAAATAAAAGATTGCGAACGCTAGGTGTTTTCTTTGATTTAACGAAGGCTTTTGACTGTGTTGACCACAAAATATTACTGCAGAAGTTGGACCATTATGGAGTAAGGGGAGTAGCTTACAATTGGTTCGTCTCTTACTTTAAGAACAGAAAGCAGAAGGTAATTCTCCGCAATATTGAGAGTGGTAGTGATGTTCAGTCCCAGCGGGGCACTGTTAAGTGGGGCGTTCCCCAAGGGGCGGTGCTGGGGCCACTGCTGTTTCGTATTTATATAAATGATATGCCTTCTAGTATTACAGGTGATTCAAAAATATTTCTGTTTTGTGGAAATCCCATGTCCAGGATCTTGTTCAGAAACTAAATGCTGCTTTATTTACCATTAGAACAGTATCTGAAATAAGTGATACTTCAACATGAAAAGTAGTCTACTTCGCATATTTTCATACGCTTATGTCGTATGGTATTAGTTTTTGGGGTAATTCTTCTGATTCAAAAAGGGTATTTTTGGCTCAAAAACGGGCTGTTAGAGGTATATGTGGTGTAAGTTCGAGAACCTCTTGTTGACCCTTATTCAATAGTCTGGGAATTCTGACATTGCCCTCACAGTATATATTTTCTTTAATGTCGTTTGTTGTTAGCAATATTAGCCTATTCCCAAGAGTTAGCAGCTTTCACTCAGTTAATACTAGGCAGAAATCAAATCTGCATGTGGAATGCACTTCCTTGACTCTTGTGCAGAAAGGAGTGCAGTATTCTGTTGCATCCATTTTCAGTAAGCTACTACAAGAACTCAAAAACCTTATCAGTAGCGCAAACTCTTTTAAGTCTAAACTGAGGAGTTTCCTCATGGCTCACTCCTTCTATTCTGTCGAGGAGCTCCTGGAAGAGCTAAAAAATTAAGCAATTTTCAGTGTTACATTGTTGATTTTCTTTATTTAAACTTACGACTTGTCACCTGAATATGTTTTTTTTTATATTTCATTTTATCTGTTTCTAATATCGTGTTATAATTTCATGTATTGACCATGACCATTGATACTACTCCTTAATTTGGTCCCACGGAACAATAAATAAATAAATTCAAAACCACACCTTCTGCTGGAAAAGTGGTTTTCGATTCCGAAGGATTCTTGCTTGTGGACATCGTGCCAAATGGAACCACCATAAATTCTGATGCATATGTGATGACAGTGAAGAAACTACAAACTCTACAGAGGATGTTCTGCTGTTGCACGACAATGCACGGCCACATGCCAGTCAAAAAACAATGTAAGCGATCACAAAACTCGGATCGACAACACTGAAACACCTGGCTTACAGTCCTGACCTGGCTCCATGTGACTATCATCTCTTTGGGAAACTGAAAAGCCACTCTTCGTGGAACAAGGTTTGAAGATGATGACTCCAATGTGCACACTGCCAAACAGTGGCTCCAACAGGTTGGTCCAGAATTTTACCGTGCGGGTATACAGGAGCTGGTTCCAAGATGGCATAAGGCAGTTGAGAGGGATGGAAATTATGTGGAGAAAAGAAAATATTGTTCCTAAAGGATGTATCTACACATTGTAAAACTTTCAAACACGTAGAATAAAAGATGAATTTTAAAAAAATAGTGTGCATTTCTTTTGGAGTGACCCTCGTATGTATGACACTTATAAATTGTTCAGCAGAATGCTCGTTTTCATCTCTTAAAAGACTGAAATCGTACCTACGTTCTACGTTGTTTGAGGAGAGATTGAACGCCTTGTCCAATCCTCACATCGAAGCCGACCTCCTAACTGATAACCATCTGCACTATGAAGATATTATCAAAGAGTCCACCTACGTAGCGTAGCGTTACCGCCTACCAAGCAGGGGGGTCCGAGTTCGATTCCCGGCAGGAGCTGGGTGTTGCGTGTCCTTCATCATCATTGACTCGCAAGTCGCCGAAGTGGCGTTAACTAAAAAGGACTTGCAATACACCAGCCGAACTCCCCCAAATGGGGCCTCCCGGCTAACAATGCCGTACGATCGTATCTATATCATTATCAAAGATAATGGCAAGCCGGCCCCGGTGACCGAGCGGCTCTAGGCGCTTCAGTCCGAAACCGCGCGACTGCTATGGTTGCAGGTTCGAAACCTGCCACGGGTATGGATGTGTGTGATGTCCTTCGGTTAGTTAGGTTTAAGTAGTTCTAAGTTCTAGGGGACTGATGACCTCCGATGTTAAGTCCCATAGCGCTCAGAGCCATTTTTGATAATGGCAAACTTTGCTGACTAGTGAGTTTGTTTATTTATTCATATTGGTTTTAAAAATTTAAGATTATAAGGTGATTTTTATTATAACTCAGAGCACATTCATTGGATTTACAAACTACATATTACCTGTTTATTTTATAATTGCCGATGGCAAAATGTGGAACTAAACCTCGTTTATGTCCAGTCGTGACAGAAGGCGCCCAACAATACTAAACAATACCCGAATGACCCAGGCTGCTCGGCGCTGTACAGTCAAGTCATACTGATACTGTAGTATATTACAACTGATGCGCATTCTTGGCGTCTGCTGAATTCAATAGTTATCGTCGAATCGTACTAGGAGAGTATGCTCAGATGAAAAAGTGTTAATAAATAAAGTAGTTAAGTTCTGTCGATAAATGCGTAAAAGCTTTGCTAATACCTTTAGAAAGAGCTATGTTGAGAACAGTAGCTGCAGTACAAAACTGTTCAGCCCTTACATGGATTAAAGGTATTGTATACACTTATTATACAGCATCTAGCTAAACAGACTCAAATGCTTTACACGTTAACTATTAGATTATATAACAAATTTTTCCACACTAGTCTGTAAAACTATGTAATAGCAAATCCAGTTCTGTGTTTGTTCGTCTGTATTTAGTTATTACTTCGTGACCCGAAATCTCTATTTCATTTTCATTTCTTACGCTTTCCTATAGATTCACATATTAATACCGAACGTGTCTTTTTTATCTGCTACGCTTTCATGTTATTAGATCGTAAAACGACAATTTAATTTTGAACGCATCTCTGAAAAGTACGTATTAATTTCTAATGTTCGCTCCAATTTTTAGATCGTAACACAACTTTCTTTATTTTCATTTTCAACGGTTTTGTATAAAACAACATATTAAAAGTGAATGTACAACAAAAATCCGTTGTCTCCTACACGCTCTGCTGAATTTTTAGGGCATAAAAGAAAAGTTGTTTTCCTTGTGTTGATTTCTGTTGTCTTTCGACAGAAGAAAGTGTTAAGACCATGTGTGGTTTGCCTAGGGGCACAAAATTTTTTAATCCGCCACTGAGCAGAAACTGGCTAAAGTATTAGTTGGTGAGTGGTCCACATGTTTTGAAATTCCAGTCTCGGTCATGACACTTGGAGGTCATCAATTGGAATCACAGCTGTTCACGGAAGCAATGAATATCTGCGGCTGCAACCATCTATGCATAATCATTTACCATTCAGCAAGTAATGGGATGGTGGAAATGTTTCACCGGATGTTACAGGTAGTGCTTATGTGCAACAAGACAACATGGACCAGTGTGATACCCCATTATTAGCCTTTCGCACAGCAGTGAGGGAGTGTCTGTTCCATGAGAACATGGACACAAACGTTAAAAATTAAAAATATTCTTATTACAAATGTGATTATCAGTTCTATTCACTTAAACACTTTTTTTTTTTAATTTGAAGCTTTATTTTCATGTTAAGAAGTGCTCGAACTGAACAAATGGATTTATAGCTTGTCTAAAATTTCAGTTTCTAGAACCTCTACGAAATTAAGTTTTCATAAGTTCTACAATGACGCATTGTAAAGTAATTTATTAACAGAATATATCTGAAAAACTTAACAAGTATCTTAAGCCAGCCCGTTTCAATAGCTTACATTGATATTATTTAATTAGTAAAGTCCCCAGGCTGATTTATTTTTTATTGTTATCTCCTGTCATTGTGTTACTGAGAAAAGCCTGAAATTTGTTTTTCAGGTCAATGCAATCTCACAGAATCCTGAAAATAGGCAAGCAAATACAGATTAACAAGATAGATAAAAGCCTCACAGCAGAGAAGAAATATTCATTATAAACAATATTTTGTAATGGTAACGGAATGACACACATGAGGTAATGGAATGACATAAATGGAGTAATGGAATTTTATAACTGAATTTGACTGATATTCCTTAAGATGTTGTAGGTCAAATACATTTATATGTTGGCTATACTGCAATTTTATGTGTTGGCCATACTGTTATTAAAAACTGGAGGGAAAGTAGGGAAATCCCACAAACCAGGAATGTACTTTTCAGAGAGAAGATACTTATATCCAGTGAGTCTGAAGAGTAACTGCTGAAAGGTGAGTAAATAAGCTTCTTTGGTAAAGATTACAATGTAATGACTAAATGGCTGCATACTACATGCAGAATGGAGTTAATTATTTTGATAAACAGTATTTCTTCTTCCATAACCTATGCTTTCTTCGGAAGAAATGGAAACGCCAAATTATAAGAAAACCTCAATATTCCCTATAGAAAAATAAGTTACTGACTTCCTGTGTACTGCAACAGAATGTTAATTATCTTTGAAGGTCACTATGTATTATGCCTAAGTAACAGAGACATTTTTATGTATTGTGGTTTTAGATTACTATATTGAATATAATTTTTTATTTAAAATAGATAGTGGCTTATTTCTAGCAATTACACTGTTTCCACAATAATTCTCAAACAAGATACTTCATTTTTACAGTTGTTATCATGCCTCTCACATCAGTTGAGAAAATGAGAGAATACTGGAAACGACTCACAGAAAAAGAGTTAAGTGATGAGATTAAGAGAAAGGACAGGGAAAGGAAAAGGCTGAAATGACAAAATTTAACTGTTGCTCTATTTAAGAAGCATAGAGACAAAGAGAAACATAATCAAAGAAGATTCACAAATAAAGTTAGAGACAGCAGTGAAGGCAATGTTGATGATTCTTGCATCATTTACACCAATAGTCCATATAAATTCCCAGCTACATTAAGCAAAGCAGTTACCCGTGTGGAAACTTGTTTATCTGCTTGGAATTAGCTGCTGCTCATGGAGTTTTGGTAAACCAACAACAAGTGAAAAATCAAATTCAGCACCTCAATCCAGGCACAGAAGAAGCTGTTGTTACTTTTTATGTACAAGATGACATTTCATGACAAACTTCTGGAATGAAAGATTATGTGATAAGGAAGGTGGAAAAACCAAAGTCCAGAGGAGGTACACGATCATGACATTTAAAGAAGCACATGCTATATATCAAGAGGAATTCCCAACATGCCAATAAAATTGTCCAAGTTCTGTGCGCATAGAGAGCAAAGTTTGTGTGCACCTTACAGGATACATGCACAACTTGTCTCCCTGCTGCTACCAGGAGAACGTAAGCTACTTTTGAAATTTATAAACAAGGTTGTTCCACAAGTGAAAACCACAATTCTTTTATTTCTCTCCTTTCCGGTACTTACCCCCTCCTCCCTTTGCACCTTCTCTCCTGCCCTCCGTCTAATCTGCAACACTTGACTGTCTGCCACTCCAACCATATTACCCCTCCCCCTCCCTGCCCCAGCCTCCTCCTTACCCCCAACCAGTCGCCACCCCCATCATGCACTGGTGCTGCTGTTCGTAGTGTGGTCTCAGCTCTCCGAGACTGTAGACGTGTGTGCAAATTGCGTTTATGTGAGTGCGTGTGTGTCTACTGCTGGCAAAGGCCTTAATGGCCAAAAGTTTTAGTTGTGTGAATCTTTTTATTGTGCCTATCGCTACTCAGCATCTCCGCTATATGGTGAGTAGCAACTTTCCTTCTCTGGTATTGTTACATTCCATCCTGGATTTTCCATTGTTTGATTTTATGTTAATTTATGTGTCTGTGCTTTCACTTTTCGAATTCTATCAGAAAATGGTTCAACAGTTTCATTGTTTTTTGCATTAATCCACTCCACTACTCTCTAAAAAAATCTAGTACTATTCTGTTTATTGTATCTCTGGTGTACACCCTCTGTAACTGTTCGAATGTGCGAACTTTGCTAAGTGTCTCATGATACATCACAAACCTGTGAGGCTAAACAGGTCAGATGTAGACTGCCCCTCTTCAGACTCATTTTTCACGTTCCTGATTTTATCCCTTAGTTTTCCTGATATTCTAGATATAGGACCCCCATGTCAATTAGGCACTTATCTTCCTACTGGTCTATTTTGACGTTAATATTTGGACAATCTAATCCCTACCTTTCCCTTCTGAAACTTCATATAATTAATCACGTTTGACATCTCTGGAATTTCTCCAATTCCACGCCTTTTAGTTTTTACTAAATTAGCGGAGGCACCAGAATCTTTATTACTAGTATCAATTTTTAACATACGCTGAACACAAACAATCGTATTACTACTTATAACTTTTTCACTGTAGTTTCTTTTTCACTTCCTTCCACCAGTTTGCACATAAGGCTCTACTGATCTTTGTTAATTTACTCCAAAATATTACCCTGTCAGCATTGTTCCCAAATTGATCCCATAATAATATTAACAAAGTAGGAAAAGACAGATTGCTACTTACCATAAAGAAGACACATCAAGTTGCGGACAGGCACAATTAAAATACATGACATTCTGGCCCAAGATGCTGGAGTTGGCAGTCGTGCGTGCGAGTTTTATGTAGGTGTCTTAATTGTGCCTGTCTGCAACTTGACATGACTTCCTTATGGTAAGTTTCAGTTTGTCTTTTCCTACATTGTTGATATTCAACTTGGAGTTTCCATTGCTCCATAACAGTACTAAAAGTTTCTCCCCATTACCTTCCAGATTTATAAACAGATTTAAATGACAAGTTATCCCACTCTTACCTTTACTTCTTCCAATGATTATGGACTGATCAACATAGACAAGTTAACAACTCTTTTTCAGGTGGTACATTTTCCCTGAATTCATCAACAAAAACATCATGAACATTTAGCCTCATTTCATCTCTATTTGCTTCAATATACACTTTATGCTCCCCTTCAGAATCCTCAACATCTCATTCCTTGACAGAGATACTTGTAACATCATTACCTTCACTAGTATTATTTTCAACATTGCCCCCCTCCCCCCCCCCCCATCCACCCTTGCATTCTCCTTACAACTTGATGTAGCTCAGCACTATCATTCGCTAAGTTATCATCTTTCTCCTCAAACAAACTCCCCTCCTCCAATTTAGGGCTTACGTACATTTCACTTTCCTCATTATCAGTTTCAATTTCACTTTTATACTAGTTGTAAAAATCACTTATAGCCTCTACACCCAAATTTGGTTTCTCTACACATTCCTGAGCTTGATAATTCCTTAACTATTCCACATATTATCCCAAAATTTGTTATTGAAGCTTATATGATTCATCTGATGCTCTACTTGTGTGATTCAACTCTGTAACAATTATTTTGCTTATTTGAATTCCAGTAAAAGTTAGAGGTCCCATTGTAATTTTATCTGTTCATCCAAAAACTGCGGCTCCTCATTGAGGCAATCTGATGTTTTCTGAACAGTCTCCCTTGCTATACTGTCTCCAATTTGTTTACATTCTATTTTTCCAATTCCAGCTTCCATTTCTGTCACCAACATTTCTTTCGCAGCCTCGGTCTCTTCTGTTTCCACTTGCCCTGCCATTTTGATTTTCATGTCTACAGCTGCCATGGTGACAATTCTCATAGCTAAAGTTTTGTGAATGAATTCTCTCCATAGTCCTATCTAATCTGTATACATCAAGAACTCATCTGACCCATAAACTAGATCCCTCTGTAATCTTCCTGGCAAATTTCTTTTGAGTGTATCCATGTGGGTCATTTTATAAAAAGTTTATCTAAGTGCAGTAATTTCTTTAACTGATTCCTGTAAAAGTCCTACATAGTTCCATTTCTCTCTCTGAAAACAGGCATAATTAAAAATTCACTCTTGGTTCTAGCTTGCTCAGACTCTGACCAAAACTGGCTCAAAAACTTTTCTTTTCCCACTGATCAAGATTTTGATTGGCCCATGACAATACCTTACCATCGAAACTTTTAACAAATGTAATCTAATTATCTGACATATCAAGTACAAACATTTCCTTACAGCATTGCAAGAAATCAATAGGATATAAATTATCTTAAGGGAAGCTTTCCACTGGCAAGCTGGACCACACTGTACCACCATTCAAACGTAAATGTTTTGATACAAAATATTCTCAAATTCCATTCTGTAGGGGCGCCGAGTAGACACACCTCTACGATGTTTTTGCGGAACTCGGAGAGCAATAAAACATGATTAGCAAGTTAATATTTATTACTCAGATTTGCTGTTCTTTGTGTTCTCATCAGCCTTGGCTGAGGCCTCGTGCCAATAAAACAGAGGAATTCCGCTGACTCCTGTTGCCAGCTTGGTTGTGCCGGTAACCAAACACCAGAAATTTGGCCAAAATGTTATGGGCGGCCAACTGGCAGATGAAACCGTAGCATGAGATTATGACCCAACACTGCATCGTCAATCCCACTTCAGGTGACGATGACCAATGGGGACTCACTGAGATGTACTGCGCTGTTGGAAGTCGGCTGTTCCTGGCCGTACTGGACAGGTAGGCTCTTGCACCTGGAAGTATCTGCAGTGGTGATCAGAAAATGAGACACCGGATGGGCTTGTCACCCAGTAATGATGACAGTGTTAGAGATGTATTGGTGTTGGAAGACAGTCAGTCTACCCATTAGTAATGTGATAGATAGCCAATGTGAAGTCCCACAAGTGGCAGATCATTGTTACTTGGATATTACCATCTCGGGAATGGCAAGCTATGTGTTCATGAGAAATGCTGGAACATCTGATACATGGATGCCCTACACCATAGTAATCATTGAACCAAGTACTTCAGTATAAACATCATGGATCCTAATGATCAAATGGATTGTGGTATTTATGGAGATGGGTGGGAGGCAACGATGTAATGGTCTGTTCATGATGAGTGACTATGACCTGCTTATTTGCTAGTTGTCAGTAGACCGCTTACCACTTTGTTTACTTAACAATTTGTTACATGCTCTTAACAGCACTATCAAGTCTCTGATAGCTGTTATTGCATGCAGGGTATAATTTGCTCTCTCTTTCTCTCTTGTGGACGTGTTTCTGAAAGTGTAACTTGTGCCTGGCTACTTGTATCAATGCAGCTACGTGTGCTCTTGTCCGTGACCCACTAACAGTGTTGTTTCTTTCTGGTGCACAACTGTATCACCCCTTCTGCCTGGGAACACCTATGGCTGTGCTAGTGTGAACTTAAGAAAAATTTTAATTTCTTCCCCTTTTCTACTCTGTGGCATCACAATTTAGTTTTTTATTGAACATGTTCACATCTTTTGTAACACACACACGCACACACACACACACACACACACACACACACACACACACACACACACACACACACACACACACCAAAAGGTGATTGTTGGATTTTGTTTCACTTCTCATATTACATGGTAGTTCTACTGTTTGAGAACTTAAATTCTCCACTTGTCCTAACACGGATCTCATCAAATCACATAAGTCTGGCTTTTATCAACTTGTGATTGCTCTGAATCCTGACATATTTGATACCACCCCTACTGCTTGATTTAGCATCTTCACTGATGGTCATTTTTGTTAACATAATCACAAACCATGCGTCTCGTCATCTCAGTTATTCTTGAAGCAGGCATTGTTCAAGGAGTTCACGTCCAACTCTAAAATTTCTTTATATCTACTCAGTGCTGAATCTCATTTTTTTAAAATTATATTTCAGAACAACTATTTTTCATTTGTCTGGAATACAGAACCTAGGACAAAGGATCCCAGCACAAGACACTACATCTAACAGTTGTCCCCACTGCCCCATCAACAAAAATTTAATCAAATGGTTTAATTTCAACAGTAACATTTCCTCGTTTGAACTACCAGACATGTAAATGTATATCAGTAAATGTTGAAAAACAACCATGTAGAACAAAAGTTCCAATGTTGTTTGTTGCAAAAATTAGAAAATATTAACAATACTCATTGGGATTATTCATGGCTCAGGTAATTGTCCAATATATGTATTTTGGGATATGATTTTTAAAGGGGCTCAAATTTGAAATGTTTTAAAGATGTTACTAATTTGTATGCAGTAACCCAATGTGGTTTATTTCCAGCTTTAATGTATCCAACAATTATTTTGAGAGAGAAATAGCAGACTCTCCCACCACTATCAATAGATACAGAAGGCTGACACATCCAAAAAACACGAGTGGCGAGATTACAGTGGTTTCATGTTTAATGTTATTCAAAGCGCTGTGCACTAAACTCTAACACACATATGTGGAAGAACAGGAAAATGACATAACACCAACAAAAAAAAAAAAAACCATAAGTAACAATAACAGTTAATACTGCTTATAGCAGCAAGTTAATGCGTGTGGACTGTTCATGATCTAGCAAAGAAAATTTCAAGAGAAAAACCATACTGTCACAGTGACCACTGAAGAAGCTTTAGAATAAAACGAAATGTGTTTGGTCTTAATAAGACTTGCACGACAGTTGCAAAAGCCAGTAATTTAACCTATACAACTTGTCTGATGTGTTTACAAATGCTATACTTTTTTCTGTCTTTTATTTTATCCTCTAAAATGGAATAAATTTGCACTTTAACCTTCTTGTATGACTCCTATTCCCATCATTAAATTCATTATGAAAAGTTTCAAATTCATTATGAAAATCTTCATGTCTGCAGTGAATAACTAATCCATGTAACTACAGCTGTATGCATGGAACAGCCATTGTGTGGAGACAGAGCACAAGCCCATATGTGAATTATTTATCTGATGAGGGAATACTAATAATCAGGCTTTTCATCAACATGAGTGGTAATGTTAATAAACATAAATAAATGTGGAAATCTATTTCCACAATGTTGTGTGCAGTTATTTTAAGAATCACTTCAAAATCCTTCCAATCAACAATGGAATTATGAGAAGAAGAATACTATAAAGGAACACAATTTGAATATGATAACCTTACAGAAACGAATGTCTAATTGTCTAGTTTGCTGAACATATAGAGGGTGGCTACTTGAACGTAAAAAAAAATTCCTGAGAATTCCAGGTAAGTGTTACAAATTTTCTGGTGAAAATATTCATTTCTTTCTCATATAACATCGCTACATAAATTAGTAAGCAATGGTCCTTGTGTACAAAGGAATGGAACTTTATAGCATAAAAAAGTTTAAAGTGTTATACATACCTGTATTTAACCTACATACCTGTATTTTTGGGAAAAACAATGTTATTATAGGAGGTTCAGGATGAAGTGGTCAAAATAGTGATAAAAGACCATGCAAACAAAAAAAATATTAAGTTGATAAAAATCTATTTAAAATGAATCATGCTTATATAACAAAATACAGTTTCCTGTCTAAAATCACTTTGAACACTATTTTCATTACAAGTAATGTGCTCTTACAGAATACATGTATTTTAAATGTTTCATTTATGCAAGTCCCAATGATATCTTGAAACACTGAAGTCCCACTTAAAACATATAAAATGTCTATTTATTAATTTGGTAGAGAAACAAAAATTTTGAAATTTTCAGATAATTCACTATTTATGAAACAAATAAACTGTCACAATGCAGTTTTCTAATTTTTGAAGCCTTTATTGGTTCTTCAAGTGTTAATTCTATTTTTGTAGCATTTTCTAAAGTGTCAGCAGGTAGTTTAAGGGTGATCCATTATTAAGTTTGATGACCAATGTTGGAAGACTTGGCCTACATTTTTGTTGATGTATTAAAAGCTAATTTCATGGACGTACCGCACCATCCTAATGGATTCCAGTGCACTAAATTCAGATGGGACAAGACCATTCTAATCATTGTCACTGGTAGTAACACAGAATTCCCTACTCAGACACCAGTAGTTACCATCTTCATAGGACCATCACATATGTAGCCAAACCAAATTGGTTTTTCTTTAATGGTTTATGGATATCAAAGCCTAGAAATAGGTTTTAAGCAGGTAACAGATTTTTTTCTTCCTTGAATGAAGTGCTTTTTTCTAATATTTCCGGCTTCATAAAATGTTCTAATATTGTCTTACTATAGGTACCAAAGCTGTGTGGAGAAATGGAGTTAAGAGAGTATCTATCTGGAACTTTGTTTGGAAATGTTCAGTATTGCAAGGCTAACAACCTGTAAAAAGCAATTTTGGGAAGCAGCAATGGATCATAAACAAACTTACTCTCTAATATGGAAATTTCACTATTTTGTTCATTACGGAATTCTCCAGCCATCTCAAACAATAAAATTTTTTGGAAACCTAGTGGAGTTTGAATACAGAATATATAATGCTGGGACTTTCTTGAACAACTTAAACACAGCTTTAAAAAATAATAGAGTGTCCCAATGTTTTGCCTTGATTGTTTCTTCGAAAGCTTTACGCATGTAGTGAAGACCACAGCATCCAATATCTAGCAGTTTCAATTCTGCTGAATGTACTTTATATTCTTTCACACATACCCAATTCACATTTGGCCCATCCAACGACATCTGGAAAATCTTTCCCTTTGGTATGTCTTTTGTCACATCAATGAAAGAATATAAAACGTCAGTAGCTGTGGAGTGACCAAGAAGAGAGCAAGTAAGGTATATTGTTGATATCCCTTTTTTTAATCTTCATTCCAAAAATCTTGTATTTACAGCAATTTGTGTGTGTCCCCCAACTTTATTCAGCGATTCATCACCAAAACCTAAAATATAACTGGCTTTCATCAGCAAGTCAAGGAACTTTTGATTAAGATAATGCACAATTCTGAACATAAGAACATACCCTATCTTATCTCACTTAAGTTGCATCTCGGTAGCTGCTTCACTAGCTTTACACATTCTTGAGATTACAGCAGCATCTTTTTCAGTCTCTCAAAGTGACTTGTGTGTCATAAGTGTTTCAAAACACCTGTCAGCCCCCAGTAGCTGAGTGGTCAGCACGACAGAATGTCAATCCTAAGGGCCCAGGTTCGATTACCGGCTGGGTCGGAGATTTTCTCCGCTCTGGGACTGGGTGTTGTGTTGTCCTAATCATCATCATTTCGCCAACGTGGCGTCAAATCGAAAGACTTGCACCAGGCGAACGGTCTACCCAACGGGAGGCCGTCGTCACACGACATCATCATCATCATCATCATCATCATCATCATCATCATCATCATCATCAAAACACCTGAGAATTTCTGTTGTTGTTACATCTTCTTTTAACACAAATTCTTCAATCTGTGTGGGGAATACAGATACTGCAACATCCATGAGATAAATTTTCGCTACAGTGCGACGAGAGGAAATTATGCCTCTAACAGTTATAAACATTATCTATTCGACATGTGGGAGGAGGGGGGGGGGAGGGAAAGTGAAAACGATGATAAATATTAATTATTTATTTAATATTTTATAATGTAATTGCACATATCAATGTGTATCATACAAAGACAATGATAATTGTAAATTCCTTTTATGATCTGCATCTGTCTTCCTTTGTCTTTACCATTTGTTGGTTGGCTTTTGTAGGTTCAGGACGCAAGACCCATATCAAACTGAGGTCTGTTAAGAAATTTTAATTATCTGTTAATTATTACTTGAGAATAGAGTTCATTATTATTATTATAAATATGAGTGAATAATTATTTGTAGCTTTAATTCCTCTCTCAGTAAGCATTATCTGTGTTAATTATTTCTTTCCGCTGCAAGGAGCGCAGCCATTGATGATAGCGATTTGTATCACGTTTTTTTGTCTGTGTTTTCCTTAGAAAAAAATCAAATGTTTGCTTGATGAAGTCTAAATAGTGCACAATACAAAAGTAAAGTTTAATAAGCATTTCAAACACTTTCGCTCTAACAATAGAAAGTCTCTATCAATTGTCTGCGCGGCTGATATTCGGTGGTTTTAATGATCATTTTGCTGAAGATAGCTGTTTCCATCACAATCAATAGTTGTATAGAATCTGTTGTATGAACTGTGATTTAGTGACACACAACTTACAGACAACACTTTAACACTACGTTAACATGGAGTTCTTTAGCAACTTGACCAAATCTTTAGCCGGGAGAAAGATTATTTAGCAATTACTCACTGTAATAAAATAAGATTATCATTTTCATTTACAAATTAGTTACATACCAAACCACTGAATAAAACAGCGAACGCCACAGTACTTCGAATTTTTAAGAAGATGATACTGAAATGTGTGGCTTAGAAGTAGTAGGTGACAGGATAGCAGTTGACTTTTTTGGCTAAAAACCCCTTCAAGATGATATTCCCTTACTTAAAGCACATTGTGTATGTTTTTCTCCCTTCATGTGGCTAAAAAGCGTCTGACATCTCATATTACTAACAGAAATCTGGCTACACCAGCTAACTGCAATAAGCTAAAGTAGGTTCACCAGGCACAGTTCAAAACAGTCCTTTAAATTTGGGTGACTCTTCCAAATATAATGATAAAATGTCTTGAAATTAGACACAGTAGCACTATTAAAAGAAGAACGAAATACACCGCTGCAACACACATTCTCTCCCCCCCCCCCCCCCCCCCCCCCCGCCTCCCCCCCGCCATATTGTCTTTAAGACTTGTACACACTGCCACAGGAAACATATTTTGGTTCAAAACATGTTTTCTGTGGTATTTTGTAACATTTTCCAACTTTTTTGTGGTCTCTGTCTCTGTACACACTTTCGGACAATATTTCTCTTAGTGCATTTGCATCATCTGTAACAATGTCGGTCATATAGTTTTCGTATCATCTGCTACGTTAAATTGAGTGATGAGGAAATGTAATGATATGTGGTGCTGCACAATTAATACTCTAAAAAGGCTGATACAAATCAAGTGAAAGACATTGTTGTTACTGGTGGACGAAGGCTACTAGAGAACAACTGGCGGTAATAACATGTCGCATGAACTGCATATGGAGGACGGCTCTGGTTTTTGTAACTTCACTTGGATGTCATCCACTTATTTCGAATTCCTGGCAAATGTGGTAGCACTATATGCTACTGGAGAAAAAGAAAAACACACACAGATTTCAGGAATGCAATCACAGTCAACAAAAGACCTCCTGTCACTCTTCATTTTTTGGCAATGTGAGATCTATTTCTGAGCCTTGCTTACCAGTGCCATAGTTATTTCACTTTTCAAAGCATGTTACATCTCCAGAAGATTTGTGTAATGGTAACTAAATGAAAAACATTGTTAACCCCGAGCAGGTGCACTTATTGATAAAGTGTACCAAACACAAATAAAATTGTTTTGCACCATTATTGTTTCACATTAGTTAGCTCATATCTAATCCTTCATTATTGCTTCAGGTAACAGTGATAAATTGTGTTGTCATACAGCCATGAGAACAGAAGTAATATAAAATAAACTCCAAGCTTGGTCAGAAAAAAATTACCGTCCTTGCAAGAAAATGACCAACATTATGATCTAGCAAAACAATCCCACAGTGAGGCAGTTGTCTACGTGATAATGCATGGTCAAATAAGTGGTTGGCTGGAATCTGGTGCCACTGCACTGTATAAGACTTTGGTCATTACTGTGGGGTAACGCCTTTCCATGAAATCGGAGGGATATAATGAAAGTTTATTTCATTATTGTTTAATTAAAATTGCTTTAGAACACATTATGTAAGTTTATTTTATCATTATTTAATTAAACTAAGGTTTTGCTCATACATGTTTACCTTGGTAACATGAAGACAGGTATTCTTTACATGTGCACATAGCACACCGTGTGCTCACTCTTGTTACAAAAATCAGCCCACTCACTCAAGGGTTCAAATTGCTGAGAGCTCAGCAGCCAGGGACTGTGCATCTGAGTTTCACGTGTGTGTGTGTGTGTGTGTGTGTGTGTGTGTGTGTGTGTGTGTGTGCGCGTGTGTGTTGTCTATTTCCGATGAAGGCCTTATTGGTAGTGAGCTTACTTTCTGATAGACTTTTTGTTGTGTCTATCTGTGACTCAGCATCCCCTCTATATGGTGAGTAGCAATGATCCCTTTCATAATTATTGACGGTTCTGTTAAGCATTCTTTTAAAATTCTTTGGAGTTTTTCCTGCTTAAGTGCCACATGTTACATCAACAGGCAGTTTGAACTTGATGCTATGGACTATGGGACTTGAGAGTTGAATGCTGACAAAGCCACATCAGCTGCCCACTGAGAAATTCAAGCAAATAAGTACATACAACATAATTCCATGTACACCTTTTACAATTACAAGATGGCTTGCACCACAGCAGTATTGAAACACAGACTTATTTTTATTTTGAATGTTTATGGCGTAGGCCCCTAAGTTGCAGTCTTGTGGACCTGATCAGGAGAATACTCTCAGCTGTAAATTCTATTTTACAAGTGAAGCAAGAGTATGGATTAACGCCCAATTAACAATGTCACTAGACACAGCATAAGTTTGCATTAGGAAGGACAAGAAAGGAAATCGACCCTATTCTTTTTGAAAGGACTATTTAAGTGCATGTCATAAATAATTTAGGGAAAACACAGACAATATAAATCTGGATGGCAGAACACAGATTTTAACCTCAGTCCTATCCAATGAGTCTAGTGTCTTAACCACTATGTCACGTAATTTGGTAGTTTTATGGATGTTTCTTAATTTATGTAAATGAGGTTTTGTAAGCATGCACGAAAATGTTATTCTTTTGCATAATCAGAGAAAACAGATAATTTCTGTTTACCTTTATTCTGCCCCACATACATGTATGTGTAAGATGATTTGAGAATTGTCTCTTATTACAAAAAACAACATACAGCAAGTGTGTTGTTAATAATTGAATGACTACAGTGTTTCACAGTTGTGAATGAAATCTGACATATTAACGCAGCATATTCTCCGCAGTAGAGTAGTTTATTACAAAATTTTCCACACAAATGCTGTAGAAAAACCTCTATTTTCAAGATTTGTTTGTGGTGGTAGGCTATATGTTGCCAGTAACTGCAAGTTTCCTTCTGGAATTACATTCATTGCATGTCGTCCTGGATCACCAACAAATATTGTCTTCCCAGCATTCTGCAGACTCTTGATCCATGGTTGAAGCCTTTGTGCAAACTCTGTGTCATATAGTACATCACCCAGCAAGATAATATCCCACTCAAAGCACGTCTTGCCTATCATGTCATTTAATGACACATTCACGTTCACTTGATTTAAGGAACAATTGAGGAGTATTGCCTCTCCTGCTACTGCAATAAGAAAGGTACTGTTAGTTTACAGTAACAAGCAGTTCAATACAAAAAATTATATTGATAAAAACTGTTTCAGCAGCTCCAAAATATTTATTTCCTCATTAACTCAAACACACGAAAAAATTGAGACTGTTTGCAATAGAAAGCTGAATGGGATAGTTGTTTTAAGTATTACATTGTTTGTTACAAACACTGAAAATAGAAGCAAGGAGGCTAAAAAATAAAAATCTCTATCAAAGACTAGAACAATAATATTCCACTGATATTATAGAAGATAATAGTGCAATACGAAGTGCAATGAGCATTTGAGAACTGTGGTAAGGAAGGCAAATGGTCAACTTTGGTTTATTGGGATAATTTTAAGAAAGAGTGGTTCATCTATACAGGAGGCCGCATATAAGATGCCGATGCAACTTATTCTTGAGTACTACTCAAGCATTTGGGATCCGTACCAGGTCAGACTGAAGGAAGACACTAAAGCAATTCAGAGGCACACTGCTAAATTTGTTTCTGGTAGGTTCGAACAACGTATAAGTGTTACGGAGATGCTTTGGGAACTAAAAAGGGAATCCCTGGAGGCAAGCTGATGTTCTCTTCGAGAAACACTATTGAGAAAATTTAGAGAACCAGCATTTAAAGCTGACTGCCGAATGATTCTACTGCTGCAAAATACAAGAAATTAGGGCTCATACGGAGGTGTACAGATATTCGTTTTTCCCTCGCTCTATTTGTGAGTGGAACAGGAGGGGAAATGACAAGTAGTGGTACACGGTACCCTCTTTCATGCACTGTGTAGCAGCTTGTGGAGTATCGATGCAGATGTAGGTGTAAGTGTAGGTGTAGATTAAAATTGGTGTTTGAATGAGTACTTTCTTGTTAATATGGCACAACAGTAACATTTTATAAAAACGTGGTATCTACACATGCAGTCAATCTAAAGAAAGGTTAAATACAAACGCTGCTGAAATTCTTAATCAAGAACTTTTAACTGTCACTTATTAACTGCATCAAATTGATTTTGGATATTTCTTGCCTAGCCTTTAATAGGAACATTATAAGGATATATGATAAAAACTTCATCAAAAGTTATGCACCCCCTGTGTATCTGTGAACATGTGTGGGGGTTTACACTTAAGGGAGGCGGGTGATTGAGATGTGCTCAAGCCTATCCTACATATAGATGGCACAGAAACCCCCCCTCCCCCCCCACACACACACACCCAGGACATCGTACAACCGTCAAAAAGGGGGGGGGGGGGGCTTCTGCAACGATACACTGTTAAGGTGCACCTGGTTCAATTCATGCTCAATTGGGAGCATATCTGGAGATTTTGTAGACCTTTCCATTTAGTCAATTCCCGCCTCCTCAAGGAAGGTGTTCCAGGGGTGGGCAGAGAGGGCTTGAACATTATCACCTTGAAACATGAATATATTCCCAATAAATTAACTTTAGGGCTGGACTGTAGATTGGAGGATGTTGTCCTGATAATGAACAGTTCTCAAATTACTGTTGACTGTAATGAGCAGTGTCCAACAAACACACACAATACAAGCTCAACATATCACTGTCTTATTACCTTGATAACCTGTGGTATGGCATGCCTGTGAGAGGCGTCTGTACCTGCCTGCCTCTACATACTTCTATGGCTATCCTTGCTGGTCAGAAAAATTCTGTATTTGTCAATGGAGAGAACCTGGCACCATTGATCCAGGTTCTGTTCCATATGTTCTGATGTTCTGTTATCGACTTACTCCACACACCAACTGCTGAGGGATTTGTACCTCATTTGTAATGGACTCCTAGAGGCCAAATTCATACTGCGGATGTGGTGTCATACTATTTTGGTCCACAAAAACCTCACATGCAACCACCATGAGGCAGTTCCTTAATATTTTGTGTATCACAGTTGTGGCTGTATGCCTGAAGTTGCTGTTCAGTACATCAATTTGAAGAGCAATTTCCCACACATAACCCTTCATGTTGTAAGTGACAATGCATACATGGTCTGAGCTTAAAACGACCCTTCAAGGAATTTTGACAGAATGAAAAGCGGAAACAAGTTGCAGTGTCCCAACTCAACTGAAGATATGCTCCTTTCTACTGAATGAGACTTAGAACGAAAGTTTACTTTTGCTTCTTTTATGCAGGTACATAGCACTTTGCTGTGGTCAAGAGTATTGAGATAGATGCTTATGATCAAAAAATGACATCAACTGCATACATGACAGAGGGGGTGCAAAATTTTTTTGAGCTGTTAATTTTTTCAGAATAATACTGGAAATAGATGCAACTTTACATAATAATAAAAATAAAATGAAGCAAGAAACCTGTAGGACTATCCACAAAAAAAGACGTCCAAAGCCTCTGAAATAACTTATAATTTTACGGAAAGTAGTCACAACTCACTGTATATCTGAATTACTGAACAGATTACAGCACATTAAAAGCATTGCTATTTATGATGTAGCTGAGTGGTGGCTAGAGTTCCGGATGGTTGTTGAGGATGCTACCAAGTGAAATGATACAGTCACAGAAAGAGTAAATGGCTAGATGTCCAAAATAGATGACAATATTGAACAGATAACAAGAAAGGTTAGAAATCATGCGTATAAATAGCTTTACAGAGTGCCAAATAAGCAATATCATTTTTAGAAGATTGTGAAAGAAACAAGTCTTCAGTTAACAGCATAAGTATATGTTTTTGCTTCTTTGTGTGAGGGAGAACAAGTAAATACATAATAAATATTTTTCATAGATATATGTTTCAAGAGTCTATTAATATAAATGACCAACATGATTGAAACGCACAGTAATTCATTGTTTGGTATTTGCTCCCCTGGGACAATATCTCCCCTGTGGCAACAAGTGACCGGGCAATCTTCGATGAAGAGACATGCGGGGGAGAATAAACTGACAGAACAATATCAAAAATAAAAAGGTGATTGTGACAGATCTGGCAGCAAGTACCGACAATAGGCAGGATGAGACCCATTGTCAGGAGGAGAGGAAGAGCAGCATAGTGGACCACTGGGCCGAGTCATATTCCTAACAGCAAACTGAAGAAATGGAAGGTATTCACAAAATTGAAATGATGAAAGAAATGAAAAGAACGTCATTGAAGAGGGTGCAACAACAGTTGAAGAAAACGAAAAGTAAGGTTACAAGAAACAAAACTATAGATTTCCAAGTTTTGCTGACATGTTGTTGTTGTTGTTGTTGTTGTTGTCTTCAGTCCTGGGACTGGTTTGATGCAGCTCTCCATGCTACTCTATCCTGTGCAAGCTTCTTCATCTCCCAGTACCTACTGCAACCTACATCCTACTGAATCTGCTTAGTGTATTCATCTCTTGGTCTCCCTCTACGACTTTTACCCTCCACGCTGCCCTCCAATGCTAAATTTGTGATCCCTTGATGCCTCAGAACATGTCCTACCAACTGGTCCCTTCTTCTTGTCAAGTTGTGCCACAAAATCCTCTTCTCCCCAATTCTATTCAATACCTCCTCATTAGTTATGTGATCTATCCATCTAATCTTCAGCATTCTTCTGTAGCACCACATTTCGAAAGCTTCTATTCTCTTCTTGTCCAAACTATTTATTGTCCATGTTTCACTTCCATACATGGCTACACTCCATACAAATACTTTCAGAAACGACTTCCTGACACTTAAATCTATACTCGATATTAACAAATTTCTCTTCTTCAGAAACTCTTTCCTTGCCATTGCCAGTCTACATTTTATATCCTCTCTACTTCGACCTTTGTCAGTTATTTTGCTCCCCAAATAGCAAAACTCTTTTACTACTTTAAATGTTTCATTTCCTAATCTAATTCCCTCAGCATCACCCGACCCTATTCGACTACATTCCATTATCCTCGTTTTGCTTTTGTTGATGTTCATCTTATATCCTCCTTTCAAGACACTGTCCATTCCGTTCAACTGCTCTTCCAAGTCCTTTGCTGTCTCTGACAAAATTACAATGTCAGCGGCGAACCTCAAAGTTTTTATTTCTTCTCCATGGATATTAATACCTACTCCAATTTTCCTTTTGTTTCCTTTACTACTTGCTCAATATACAGATTGAATAACATTGGGGACAGGCTACAACATGTCTCACTCCCTTCCCAACAGCTGCTTCCCTTTCATGCCTCTTGACTCTTATAACTGCCATCTGGTTTCTGTACAAATTGTAAATAGCCTTTCGCTCCCTGTATTTTACCCCTGCTACCTTTAGAATTTGAAACAGTATTCCAGTCAACATCGTCAAAAGCTTTCTCTAAGTCTACAAATGCTATAAATGTAGGTTTGCCTTTTCTTAATCTATTTTCTAAGATAAGTCGTAGGGTCAGTATTGCCTCACGTGTTCCAACATTTCTGCGGAATCCAAACTGATCTTCGCCGAGGTCGGCTTCTACCAGTTTTTCCATTCGTCTGTAAATAATTAGTGTTAGTATTTTGCAGCTGTGACTTATTAAACTGATAGTTCGGTAATTTTCACATCTGTCAACACCTGCTTTCTTAGGGATTGGAATTATTGTATTCTTCTTGAAGTCTGAGGGTATTTCGCCTGTCTCATACATCTTGCTCACCAGATGGTAGAGTTTTCTCAGGACTGGTTCTCCCAAGGCTGTCAGTAGTTCTAATGGAATGTTGTCTACTCCCGGGGCCTTGTTTCGACTTTCAGTGCTCTGTCAAACTCTTCACGCAGTATCATATCCCCCCTTTCATCTTCATCTACATCCTCTTCCCTTTCCATAATATTGTCCTCAAGTACATCGCCCTTGTATAGACCCTCTATATACTCCTTCCACCTTTCTGCTTTCCCTTCTTTGCTTCGAACTGGGTTTGCATCTGAGCTCTTGATATTCATACAAGTGGTTCTCTTTTCTCCAAAGGTTTCTTTAATTTTCCTGTAGGTAGTGTCTATCTTACCCCTAGTGAGATAAGCCTCTATATCCTTACATTTGTCCTCTAGCCATCCCTGCTTAGCCATTTTGCACTTCCTGTCGATCTCATTTTTGAGACGTTTGTATTCCTTTTTGCCTGCTTCATTTACAGCGTTTTTATATTTTCTCCTTTCATCAATTAAATTCAATATTTTCCCAAGGATTTCTACTAGACCTTGTCTTTTTACCTACTTGATCCTCTGCTGCCTTCACTACTTCATCCCTCAGAGCTACCCATTCTTCTTCTACTGTATTTCTTTCCCCCATTCCTGTCAATTGTTCCCTTATGCTCTACCTGAAACTCTGTACAACCTCTGGTTTAGTCAGTTTATCCAGGTCCCATCTCCTTAAATTCCCACCTTTTTGCAGTTTCTTCAGTTTTAATCTACAGTTCATAACCAATAGATTGTGGTCCAAGTCCACATCTGCCCCTGGAAGTGTCTTACAATTTAAAACCTGGTTCCTAAATCTCTGTCCTACCATTATATAATCTATCTGATACCTTCTAGTATCTCCAGGATTCTTGCATGTATACAACCTTCTTTTATGATTCTTGAACCAAGTGTTAGCTATGATTAAGTTACGCTCTGTGTAAAAATCTACAAGACGGCTTCCTCTTTCATTTCTCTCCCCCAATTCATATTCACCCACTATGTTTCCTTCTCTCCCTTTTCCTATTCTCTACTTCCAGTCACCCATGACTATTAAATTTTCGTCTCCCTTCACTACCTGAATAATTTCTTTTATCTCATCATACATTTCATCAATTTCTTCATCATCTGCAGAGCTAGTAGGCATATAAACTTGTACTACTGTAGTAGGCATGGTCTTCGTGTCTATCTTGGCCACAATAATGCGTTCACTACGCTGTTGGTAGTAGCTTACCCGCACTCCTATTTTTTTATTCATTATTAAACCTACTCCTGCATTACCACTATTTGCTTTTGTATTTATAACCCTGTATTCGCCTGCTGACATAGAATTGTTGATTGAACCCGTCGTATTTTTATTTTATTTATTTATTTATTTATTTATTTTAGACTGTGTTAGAAAAATATTTTACATGTTCATTCAAATTGCTGCTGTTACGAGTCAGCTATTACGAATTATTCATTACAGTTGAAAGAAGTGAGAAATGCAATGAAAGCTACTCAAAGGAACAATTTGAACAGATAATGAGGGGTCGAAGGAAAAGAACTTAAAGAAATATCATTGTCAATATTATGTAGGTTTGAAGGAGGTGTGGCCAATTATGAGGGATCAGAAACTGTCAAACAAGTAGGAACTTCCAAATCAGAGGCAGAACTGCAAAAACATGACCAAACTGAAACAATTGCACATACAAGTAAAGAAATCTGAGTGAGTACAGATTTAGGTCAGGAAGGTTGTTCGAAAGAAGAAAGTGATATACAAGCACAGGATAGTAGTGTAAGTGAAATAAGGGGAGAACTCTATAACAAATCTATACAATGGAGACTTTAGTAGTACCAAATTTGTGTGTGGTTCGCATATTAGGAACACACTGGATGAATGAATATCAAGTACATGTTAACTTTGGCGAAAATACGGTGAAGATTCAGAAGAGCGAAAGAGAGCAGCAAATGGTTATATTTAAAGAGAAGAAGACTATAGAGGATAGAGATGCACTTACAAGGATATACTGCACTGTGATAACAGAAGATCATGAGAAATGGGAACAAACAGATCGTGTTAGATACAGCAGTTTCAAAAGCATTTAGAGGACAAAGAATGCCGAACAGAAGAAGCCGAAGTTAACCAGAAAATCACATAAAATGATAGCACAATCGAAGGAAACTCATCTAAATACCAGGAAAAGAAAGCAGAGGAAAATCATGGCAAAGAGAGAAGAGGGAAGGGAGTGTGAGAAGGCCAAGCAGACCAACACAGCAGTTTGTAGCTATTTCAAAAAATCTTGTGTGTGTTGTGTAAGGAAAGAATGAACTTATTTTATGGTGTGAAACAGAATGGCAGCAAGAAGAAGAAAGACAGACCACAAGCTTCAGTACACCGTAGTGACAGGAGATAAAAAAAGTGATGTTTTCAACAGGCTGTAAGAGGGTAAATGCCTATGTTAATTTTCAAAATGTTACCTGAAGGTGAACACTTGAAGCACAACTTTTCAACAAACCGAGCGCTAATGGCAACATTGGATCCAACTACCTACACTGAGAATGTGCAGGATAGGGCTGGCTCCTTCCACTGAACAGCAAGCTGAGTCATGTCCAGATATCAATACTGTGCCGCCACAGGACACATCCATGTGTCCCCACCAGAGCTGCTATGTGTGAGGTTGCTAGGAGCAATTCTGAGCATGTATGGGGCCTGGAACCATCACCACCAGCCAGCAACGACCTCCAGCCGTTTATATTGAGCCAGCAGCTGATGTTTATAGGCACGACCACAAGCGCAATGCACGACCCACCTTATTACGATGGACCACGAGCGCAATGTGCGACCCACCTCATTACTATGGACCACAAATGGTACAGCATCACACTCAAAAGTGAAAGCGTAAGTGGGAGTGCGATGGAAAGTGAATTTAATTTTATGTTCTTGATAATTAAACTATTCTCTTTCAGCAGACAATCCAACATTCCATATATTGAATTGAAAAGTCATGGAACTGATTACTAGTGGAATAACATTTTGTCTCAATTTATTTTTGTCAACAGTTAATCTCGGTTTATTTTTTGGTCCATTACATACTGTTATGTTGAAACCCGAGGACACAGCATCCCTTAAATAGTGAATATTTGTTTGGAGCATGTACACTGATAAGACAAAACATTATGATCAATGCTCACAGCAACGTTGGATGCCACTTGATGGTGATATCGGGACATGACATGGCAACAAAAGTATGTAAGTGGAGCAGACACGGATGGGAGGTCACCCTGCAAATGGGGAAGTCCATTGAGAGAAGCAACTCTGACAAAATGCAAATTATTATTACTCAGTACCTGCGAGTGAGTATATCGAAAATCACAAAGCTGGTCAAATATTCCATACTACTGTCATGAGCATCAACAGGAAGTAGGACAGTGGAATTGGCACTAGGTGCTCCCAATCTTCACAGAACATGGCATTCGGAAGCTTGTCTGCTCTATAAACTAGTATAGATGGTGATTTGTGGCATCCCTGCTGAAAGAGCACAATGCTTGTGCACAAACAAGTGTTTTGGAGCATACTGTTCATCGTACATTGTTGTACGTGGAGCTCTCAGCAGACCAGCCATATGTGTACACATGTTGACCCAACAACATCATCAAACATGATCGCAGTGGGCATGGGACCATTGGGATTCAACCTTCGATCAATGGAAATGTATTGACTCTTTGCGTGAATCACATTTCTGCTAAACTAGGTTGATGGATGTCTCCACAAACACCATCATCGAGATGAATGGTGGCTTGAAACATGCAGTGGGTCATGGACACAGACTGGTGAGAGCAATATTATGCTATGGGAGACATTCTCCTGCACTTGCCTGGGATCTATGGTAGTAATCTAAGACATGGTGACACCATCATGGTAAAACCACCTGCATCCCTTCGTGCTTGATGTCTTCCCTGACGGTGATGTCATCTTTCAGCAGAACAATTGTCCTTGTCTCAGAGCCAGAACCATGTTACAATGGTTTGATGCACTCACATTGCTGTCTTGGTGAACAAATTCATCTACATCTACATGATTACTCTGCAATTCACATTTATGTGCTAGGCAGAGGGTTCATCGAACCACAATCATACTATCTCTCTACCATTCCACTCCCGAACAGCGCGGGGGGAAAAACGAACACCTAAGCCTTTCTGTTCGGGCTCTGATTTCTCTTATTTTATTTTGATGATCATTCCTACCTATGTGGGTTGGGCTCAAAAAAGTATTTTCACATTCGGAAGAGAAACTTGGTGACAGAAATTTCATAAATAGATCTCGCCGCGACGAAAAACGTCTTTGCTTTAATGACTTCCATCCCAACTCGCGTATCATATCTGCCACACTCTCTCGCCTATTACGTGATAATACAAAGGAGCTGCCCTTTTTTGCACCCTTTCCATGTCCTCCGTCAATCCCACCTGGTAAGGATCCCACACCGCGCAGCAATATTCTAACAGAGGACGAACGAGTGTAGTGTAAGCTGTCTCTTTAGTGGACTTGTTGCATCTTCTAAGTGTCCTGCCAATGAAACGCAACCTTTGGCTCGCCTTCCCCACAATATCATCTATGAGGTCTTTCCAACTGAAATTGATCGTAATTTTTACATCCAGGTACTTAGTTGAATTGACAGCCTTGAGAATTGTACTATTTATCGAGTAATCGAATTCCAACGGATTTCTTTTGGAACTCGTGTGGATCACCTCACACTTTTCGTTATTTAGCATCAACTGCTACCTGCCACACCATACAGCAACCTTTTCTAAATCGCTTTGCAACTGATACTGGTCTTCGGATGACCTTACTAGACGGTAAATTACAGCATCATCTGTGAACAACCTAAGAGAACTGCTCAGATTGTCACCCAGGTCATTTATATAGATCAGGAACAGCAGAGGTCCCAGGAGGTGATCCACATGAGTTCCAAAAGAAATCCGCTGGAATTTGATTACTAGATAAACAGTACAATTCTCAAGGCTGTCAATTCAACTAAGTACCTGGGTGTAAAAATTACGAACAACTTCAGTTGGAAAGACCACATAGATGATATTGTGGGGAAGGCGAGCCAAAGGTTGCGTTTCATTGGCAGGACACTTAGAAGATGCAACAAGTCCACTAAAGAGACAGCTTACACTACACTCGTTCCTCCTCTGTTAGAATATTGCTGCGCAGTGTGGGATCCTTACCAGGTGGGATTGACGGAGGACATCGAAAGGCTGCAAAAAAAGGGCAGCTCGTTTTGTATTACCACATAATAGGGGAGAGAGTGTGGCAGATACGATACGCGAGTTGGGATGGAAGTCATTAAAGCAAAGACGTTTTTCGTCGCGGCGAGATCTATTTATGAAATTTCTGTCACCAAGTTTCTCTTCCGAATGTGAAAATATTTTTTTGAGCCCAACCCACATAGGTAGGAATGATCATCAAAATAAAATAAGACAAATCAGAGCCCGAACAGAAAGGTTTAGGTGTTCGTTTTTCCCCCCCGCGCTGTTCGGGAGTGGAATGGTAGAGAGATAGTATGATTGTGGTTCGATGAACCCTCTGCCTAGCACATAAATGTGAATTGCAGAGTAATCATGTAGATGTAGATGAATTTGTTCACCAAGACAGCAATGTGAGTGCATCAAACCATTGTATCATGGTTCTGGCTCTGAGACAAGGACAATTGTTCTGCTGAAAGATGACATCACCGTCAGGGAAGACATCAAGCACGAAGGGATGCAGGTGGTTTTACCATGATGGTGTCACCATGTCTTAGATTACTACCATAGGTCCCAGGCAAGTGCAGGAGAATGTCTCCCATAGCATAATATTGCTCTCACCAGCCTGTGTCCATGACCCACTGCATGTTTCAAGCCACCATTCATCTCGATGATGGTGTTTGTGGAGACATCCATCAACCTAGTTTAGCAGAAATGTGATTCACGCAAAGAGTCAATACATTTCCATTGATCGAATGTTGAATCCCAATGGTCCCATGCCCACTGCGATCATGTTTGACGATGTTGTTGGGTCAACATGTGTACACATATGGCTGGTCTGCTGAGAGCTCCATGTACAACAATGCATGATGAACAGTATGCTCCAAAACACTTGTTTGTGCACAAGCATTGTGCTCTTTTGGCAGAGATGCCACAGATCACCTGACATCACTTCATTTTTACTTTATGATTTGCCGCCTATTACTACGAACTGCGACCTTCCCGACAGGAAATCACGAATCCAGTCGCACAACTGAGACGATACCCCATAGGCCCGCAGCTTGATTAGAAGTCACTTGTGAGGAACAGTGTCAAAAGCTTTCCGGAAATCTAGAAATATGGAATCAACTTGAGATCCCCTGTCGATAGCGGCCATTACTTCGTGCGAATAAAGAGCTAGCTGCGATGCACAAGAAGGATGTTCTCATGCTAGCAGCTGTTCGTGTTTCAAATTCTGGAATATTCCATTCGTCTTCCCTGGTGAAGGAATTTCGGAAAACTGCGTTCAATAACTCTGCTTTAGCGGCACATTCGTCGGTAACAGTACCATCGGCACTGTGCAGCGAAGGTATTGATTGCGTCTTGCCGCTTGTATACTTTACATACGACCAGAATTTCTTCAGATTTTCTACCAAATTTCGAGACAATGTTTCGCTGTGGAACCTATTAAAGGCATCTCTCATTGAAGTCCGTGCCAAATTTCGCACGTCTGTAAATTGTAGCCAATCTTCGGGATTTCACGTTCTTCTAAACTTCGCATGCTTTTTCCGTTGCCTCTGCAACAGTGTTCGGACATGTTTTGTGTACCATGGGGGATAAGTTCCATATCTCACCAATTTATGAGGTATGAATCTCTCAATTGCTGTTGCTACTATATCTTTGAATTTGAGCCACATCTCGTATACATTTCCATAGTCAGTTCGGAAGGAATGGAGATTGTCTCTTAGGAAGGCTTCTAGTGACACTTTATCCACTTTTTTAAATAAAATTATTTTGCGTTTGTTTCTGGTGGATTTGGAAGAAACGGTATTGAGCCTAGCTACAATGAACTTGTGATCACTAATCCCTGTATCAGTCATGATGCTCTCTATTAGCTCTGGATTGTTTGTGGCTAAGAGGTCAAGTGTGTTTTCGCAACCATTTACAATTCGCGTGGGTTCATGGACTAACTGCTCAAAATAATTTTCAGTGAAAGCATTTAGGACAATCTCGGAAGATGTTTTCTGCCTACCACCGGTTTTGAACAAGTATTTTTGCCAACATATCGAGGGAAGGTTGAAGTCCCCACCAACTATAACCGTATGAGTGGGGTATTTATTTGTTACGAGACTCAAATTTTCTCTGAACTGTTCAGCAACTATATCATCGGAATCTGGTGGTCGGTAGAAGGAGCCAATTATTAACTTAGTTCGACTGTTAAGTATAACCTCCACCCATACCAATTCGCACAGAGTATCTACTTCGACTTCACTACAAGATAAACCTCTACTGACAGACACAAACACTCCACCACCAATTCTGCCTAATCTATCTTTCCTGAACACCGTGTGAGACTTCGTAAAAATTTCTGCAGAACTAATTTCAGGCTTTAGCCAGCTTTCTGTACCTATAACGATTTGAGCTTCTGTGCTTTCTATTAGCACTTGAAGCTCAGGGACTTTCCCAGCACAACTACAACAATTTACAGCTACAACAATTTACAGCTACAACAATTTACAGCTACAATTTCGACTGTTCCTTGATCCAAGCACATCCTGTATTTGTCATGCACCCTTTGAGATTGCAGCCCACCCCATACTTTCCTGAGGCCTTCTAACCTCAAAAACCGCCCAGTCCACGCCACACAGCCTCCGCTACCCGTGTAGCCGCCAGCTGAGTGTAGTGAACTCCTGACCTATTCAGCGGAACCCGAAACCCCACCACCCTATGGCACAAGTCAAGCAATCTGCAGCCAACACGGTTGCAAAACCGTCTGAGCCTCTGATTTAGACCCTCCACCCGGCTCTGCACCAAAGGTCCGCAGTCGGTTCTGTCAACGACGCTGCAGATGGTGAGCTCTGCCTTCATCTCGTAAGCAAGACCGGCAGCCTTCACCAAATCAGATAGCCGTTGGAATCCAGAGAGAATTTCCTCAGATCCAAAGCGACACGTATCATTAGTGCAGACATGTGCCACCACCTGCAGCTGGCTGCACCCTGTGCTCTTCATGGCATCCAGAGGGACCCTTTCCATATCAGGAATGACTGCACACGGAGTGCACACTGGATTTCTTCCCCTCCTTAGCCGCCATATCCCTAAGGGGCCCCATTACGCGCCTAACATTGGAGCTCCCAACTACCAATAAGCCCACCCTCTGCGATTGCCCGGACCTTGAAGGCTGAGAATCATCTTCTGATACAGGGCAGGCAGCTGCATCTGGATCAGCCAGAGACAGTATCTGAAACCTGTTTGTCAGACGCACCGGGGAGGCTTTCTGATCAGCCTCCGGGGACGTCTTTCGCTGCCTGCCATGCCTTGGAACGACCTCCCAATCAACCACAGGCGAGGGCTCAGCCCCACTGCTGGTAGCAACCGGGGCAACCACAGTGGCAGACCGATCTGGGGACAGACGGGACGAGGTTGACATCCCCGTGATACCCAAGTCCGGCTCCCCACAGTGGTGCCCATTGGCAACAGACTCAAGCTGCGTGACCAAAGTCAGCGCCGCCTGCAGCTGTGAGCGAAGGGATGCCAACTCAGCCCTCATCCGAACACAGCAATCACAGTCCGTGCCCATTCTAATCGATGTTGAAGAACAGTTACTGAAACACGAGTCCGTGCCTAGATAACGCAAGGGAAACACGCTAAGAATGTATGAACTAACCTGTACAAATGCTTAACGACTGCGCTACAATCTGCGTGAATTTACGATTACAGTAACTAAAACTCGGAATTACACCTCCTATACGAAACACACACGCAATTTAAGTAAGACTCTACGAAGTAAACACAGAAAAGAAGCTGTATACGTATCTTTCTGTGCTGTCGAAGTGCACCAACTGGGAGCTCAGGCCACACTATGCGAATTTACACTATTCAGGTACTAAAGCGCAATGCTACAACTCTCAAATACTATAATACGCCCGAAATTTATGAATTATACAATGCAAATACCCAAAAACATGCAAAGAAATTAAGAATTAAACTATGTAACAAACAAGTAATCTAGGAGTATACAACTTGCTGCTGGCAGCTGCTTATCCAATGGCGGCAGGAAGCACAAATAATACTGATGTAAATCCTATGCAACCTGCTTGGGTTGCTAACGGCAGCCATAACCGTGTACACAGATCAGCAGCCCATTATTTATGTGGATTACATGGTGTGTGCATAGATATCTAATGCAACATACATCTAAAAACCTGCCAACAATCTATCGGATCCTTGATATGCAGGATCAGTGACGTATTACGTTCCAAAGATGGGCAAACAAGCTATTAAATGGACGGTCATAATGTTTTGGCTTATCAGTGTATACATTTGTTATGGCTCTTTGAAGTGTTATTTGATTCATATGTTGTAAATGACCTTGTAATAATTTGGAGTGCTTGCAGAGTAAATTAGTATATCATGCTAGTATGTGATCTCAATTTCATGACTTGACGGGTTTTCTTTGTTGTTATTTGTTTTTTCCAAATTTTCTAGCCAAATTACAAAAAGACGTTAGAGATGGATGTAAGTTATTTTTGCTTTACTGTGATCTCTGATGAGTACTGGTCATAGAGCAGCTAGAGTGCCAATGTTGTTGAGGCCACGTGCCAAGTGAAATGATGCAGTTATAAAACCAGTCACAGTGGGCTGAGTGCCAGAAACAGATGAGAATATTGAACAAATAACAAGAAAGCATAACTGTGTATAGATAATTTTATGTTCAGTGTATAGAGAGTGGTTGTTTTAGAGTGGAGTGCCAAATAAGTAACATTAGTGTCTGAAGATAATGGAAGTAGCCACTGTGCTGTTAAAAGCAAAGCTATATGTTTGTGTTTATTTGTGTGATGAAGAATAAGTTTTTATGTAACGAATAGTTTTCAGTTCAGCTGTGTGTGTGTGTGTGTGTGTGTGTGTGTGTGTGAAGAGTTTATTAATATAAATGACCAACATATTGAGTGACTATTTGTTGCTCCGCACTGATGTCTTATAATCTCTATCAGCCCACAGTCTGAAGATTAAGTTTTTTATTTGTATTTCATTATTTTATTTACATTACTAAACCCCTTGCAAAAAGTTACTGCTAGTTGTTACAGACACAATTATAGAAACTCTTGTTAACAGCAGCTGTTGTTCCTAGGAAGTTTACTCTCATAAATATACAATAAACCCAGTGCCAGAGATGCAAGGGGCTGCTAACTTCAACACTTGACTAACTTCAACTTTCTTTCATGATTATTGCTATTACTCTTATAATTAAGACAACACATTCATATTATTTCACAGCTTGAACATTAAAATTGGTTTTGAGTTTACAACTAAAAATAAATCAAGCATTGGATGGAAAGCACATTGATCACATGTGGTGTTCATATGACAAAATATGCTAAGCCATGTTTTCCCACAATGACACATCACATTTACTACTGCCAAGTTTGCTTGCCACTAGTAAGCAATAGGATCTTATATAACCATTGGCAAATCAATGCTATCTTGAAAGAACTTGCGCACAATAAACTGTTTCTTGCCGTCATTCTTGATTCTGAAACTACAGGGCATAATGGCTCCAGCAGACTCTTTATGCAAGATGGTAGTAGCTTGTCATGCACCAAAATTTCAAATGAATTGATAATGAAACTATCAGACCGAGGTCTAAACTCTGCACCAATGCCAACAGTATTACCTGTATCAGGTTTCATAAGGACAGTAGGGCAAGTGGCCACAGCTCTTACACCAAATCTAACAGAGGCACTTCATCACAATATATGCCGTATACTGACCAGTACCCAGTCATTTAAAGTCAACAGTTCCACAGATAAAAGTACAGTACTTCATAAGTTGCAAGAAAACTACAGCTCTGTCATCTTTCCTGCAACAACAGTTTTATGACGAGAAGGTTCTTCAAGTCAACAAGAAGATGGCTGTGTTTCAACACCTCAGGTTTCCCAGAGAATACCAAAATAAGCAGTCTAGCATGGGCATCAAATCACCAAAACTCATAAGGAAAAATCCTCACTCAACCCAATAGTGAACAACAAGTGAGCCTCAACTTACCCACTCATCAAGTTCCTCAGAAGAACACTGAGCCCATACATAAGCAAGTGCTGCCATCACATATCGATCTCTTTGGACCTTATCCCTTGGACCACAGACTGTATAACAGATAATTACATTATGTTCAGCTTTGATGTAGTTTTCTTGGGCACCAAGGTCCACCTGAAGTACACATCAGTACCTGCTTGTGAAATGTTTGACTCTACAGTGATGGATATGTTCAGGTATCGGCTAATATTAACTTACTTTCAGTAAAGATGGCAATATTTTGAACAAACCTAAGGGAAAATTGTGGACTACCTGCTTTATCCAGTGGCAGCAAATATCATCAAGGAAGAAACCTAGCAGCTATCCACACACAAGCCTACTGGTTTCTTACACTACATGGCCAGGTTCCAACAATATTCACATTCTCACTATCCCAACATCAGATTCATTGTGCAACTAGAAAAGGATGGCAGTTACCATTGCAATACATTTGGTGAAGCAAAGTCAGATGGCATACTTGGCCACAGCGGATACTGCATACTGCAAGCTCAGGCACGCTGACCCTGACCTCATCAAGAGCCTCAAAGAAGAATAGTATCATAAAAACTTAGATATGCAGAGTATGCAGTTAATCAGATGATTAATTTTGCCTGCAAATTACAACATCTACAGGTCTTTCTCAAGAAAAGGTATTTTGATGATCAGACTGAAAGTTGAGGTTGTCTTATGCAAGTCCTGAATTTATAGCATTTGAGATCGATGTGGTATGCCATACACTGGCTAAACAATTAAGACAGTTTAGGTCCAATGCTTGCAACATAACCACTCCACTTATCTGTTGCAACCAGGTGACTCAGTTGTCACTGACTATTGCCTAGAGATTAAGCACACTATGGATTATAGTGTAATAAAAATTCTGGCGTAGATCCCTTTGTTTTGAGTGTGTGTTACCAGAGAGGCAGTTGGGATCAGACTGGCAGAAAATCTTACCAACAGAGATGCTGGTTACAAATTCAGCAAGATGTGAAATCCTGCCTTAACCGTTAAACTCATTGAAAAAGTAGGATCAACACTACGTGACCCGAGAACCACAGGAAGCAGAGCTGAACAATTTGCCTTGCTATGAGTATCCGACGGCATCATGTGGGCCAGACACCATTCTAAAAAGTGTGAAATATACCATGCATGTGTCACTAATCTATCCCTACAACCATAATATATTTCATTTTTGCATCTGCATGTCCATTTGCCTCTCTCTTTCTCAAGACTGGATGAAAACCTATACTATCCACCCTGATTGGCAAGCCTCAATTGGAATCTGAGCACACCTGGGAACAGGTAGTGTACTGAACATCAGCTAAAGAAAATGAGGCACACCATGTGTCACCACAACTAGGAGCACTTTATGATAATGACAAGTTTTCTAATCACCGAAATACTGCGCCAATAAGAACCTAGAAACCGGTAACATACACAAGCAAACATTACATACCAGCAGCGTTTATGAAGCATAAAGGTCTTTCAGAAATAACGAATGACACTGAAAGATAAGGTAATTTACAAACAAGTCAAATGAGGGTTGTCAATAGAATGAACAACAAATATTGATAGTGAGGCTGTAGAAAAAGTGAGAGATGCAACAGTGTTAACAAGATCAGCTGAAATATGGAAAGTTGAAAAGAAACGAACAGTCACTACTAACGACTTCATTGGTGTTTTACGTACATGTCTGGAGGGAAAAGAAATACTTTTCATTCTCAGTTTACCCTTAGAACCTTAAGAATATTCCATTGAAGTGTCTTCAGAATAATTATCATAGTGATGCAAAAAGAGACAGCCAGAGATATAGCTAAACTGGCTGTTTGTTTAGTCGGGGACTGGTTTTGGACTAAGCCCATTCTCAAAGAAATCAATGTTTGACAAGTTAAATGACCACTGAAAATAGCAGTAAATAAAGTGAGTACATAATGTGTACGGTCCCAAATAATGTTCGTCAACGAACCAAGGCTGTAAGGTATTTTCCCACTGCAGCTAAAGGTAAGACTCAGATGTTCCATCACAACGATCACCTACACAATCAGAGGAGGACTCAGCACTGTGTCTGTTATCTATATTGCTATTACAGGAGGTGATAAGGTAGCAGATGAGGCAGTCATTTGCCAAATTGCAGCTGGCAAATGTTGTGTCAGAGAAGGAAGTATAATGAAATTAATCACCCCTAGTGGTCCTCAAACCTTGAAAATGGCCTCAATTTGGCGACAAAAAGAGGCCACTAGTTTCCATTGAAGTTATTTCCAGCTAAAGCCACACACTGATGGTTAGAATTTTACCAAACTGGTGTGATGCTGATTGGCAGGTTATACTGCTGTCTCAAACATTCCTATATATTTTCTTTATGATTAAGGTTGTGCGAGTTAGCAAGCCAGTCAAAGTGAGAGTGTAAGTCAAACCAGAAAGGTACTTTTGCAACACTGTGATCAGGTTTGTTGCCATCTTGGAAGACAGGAGTGTTCACAGCACACTAATCATAAAGATGAAAGAGAAACAACATTCGGCCTTGTTGAAGTCAACTTCCTGGTTCATTTTCACAGTAACATGTATCAGTGAGCCCAAGTCATGGTATCAGAAAGACTCCCAAAACTTTACAGTACCAACACTGACCAGAGCAACACCCTCTAAACACTGTCAGTTGAATGCCTTGTTGGGCCATCAGTGTACTTGACGACTTGCATCAATTGGACAGAAGCACAGTTCTGACTAATCGGATCACACCACACACCTCCAGTCAGTCCCTACCCAGTTTCTGTGCATTTTGGCCCACTGATGAAATGCAGATTTATGCACTACAGTGAGCAATAGCAACTTGTGAGATACCAGACCCCAAATGTCCATTACACACTGTTTCATTCACAATGTTTGCTTATAAACTGGTTCAGATGGCTCTTATGCCTAATGATATTGATAGGGAATGAAATTTGTCTCATGTGTCTGTCTGTTAGGATCTTTTTACAATCAGTGTTCTTATGTCATATTACCTGGCTGTAAGTACACTCCTGGAAATTGAAATAAGAACACCGTGAATTCATTGTCCCAGGAAGGGGAAACTTTATTGACACATTCCTGGGGTCATATACATCACATGATCACACTGACAGAACCACAGGCACATAGACACAGGCAACAGAGCATGCACAATGTCGGCACTAGTACAGTGTATATCCACCTTTCGCAGCAATGCAGGCTGCTATTCTCCCATGGAGACGATCGTAGAGATGCTGGATGTAGTCCTGTGGAACGGCTTGCCATGCCATTTCCACCTGGCGCCTCAGTTGGACCAGCGTTCGTGCTGGACGTGCAGACCGCGTGAGACGACGCTTCATCCAGTCCCAAACATGCTCAATGGGGGACAGATCCGGAGATCTTGCTGGCCAGGGTAGTTGACTTACACCTTCTAGAGCACGTTGGGTGGCACGGGATACATGTGGACGTGCATTGTCCTGTTGGAACAGCAAGTTCCCTTGCCGGTCTAGGAATGGTAGAACGATGGGTTCGATGACGGTTTGGATGTACCGTGCACTATTCAGTGTCCCCTCGACGATCACCAGTGGTGTACGACCAGTGTAGGAGATCGCTCCCCACACCATGATGCCGGGTGTTGGCCCTGTGTGCCTCGGTCGTATGCAGTCCTGATTGTGGCGCTCACCTGCACGGCGCCAAACACGCATACGACCATCATTGGCACCAAGGCAGAAGCGACTCTCATCGCTGAAGACGACACGTCTCCATTCGTCCCTCCATTCACGCCTGTCGCGACACCACTGGAGGCGGGCTGCACGATGTTGGGGCGTGAGCGGAAGACTGCCTAACGGTGTGCGGGACCGTAGCCCAGCTTCATGGAGCCGGTTGCGAATGGTCCTCGCCGATACCCCAGGAGCAACAGTGTCCCTAATTTGCTGGGAAGTGGCGGTGCGGTCCCCTACGGCACTGCGTAGGATCCTACGGTCTTGGCGTGCATCCGTGCGTCGCTGCGGTCCGGTCCCAGGTCGACGGGCACGTGCACCTTCCGCCGACCACTGGCGACAACATCGATGTACTGTGGAGACCTCACGCCTCATGTGTTGAGCAATTCGGCGGTACGTCCACCCGGCCTCCCGCATGCCCACTATACGCCCTCGCTCAAAGTCCGTCAACTGCACATACGGTTCACGTCCACGCTGTCGCGGCATGCTACCAGTGTTAAAGACTGCAATGGAGCTCCGTATGCCACGGCAAACTGGCTGACACTGACGGCGGCGGTGCACAAATGCTGCGCAGCTAGCGCCATTCGACGGCCAACACCGCGGTTCCTGGTGTGTCCGCTGTGCCGTGCGTGTGATCATTGCTTGTACAGCCCTCTCGCAGTGTCCGGAGCAAGTATGGTGGGTCTGACACACCGGTGTCAATGTGTTCTTTTTTCCATTTCCAGGAGTGTATTTCACCATTCCTTGTAGACATATTGGACTGTTCATGTTGGTACATCACCAATTTGTGCAGCATCATTTACAGTTTGGTCATGTGCATTTCCAAACACAATATTCCTTTCTGTCGCTCTGTCCCATCTCCTGTTTTGCCACATTACAGTTCTGGTTCCATACAATGGACTGGTACACACACATTTCACTGCCATGATGCATATCAGCTGTGGAGGGCAATATGGCTGCCTGATACCAATCCTATACCACCTACAACACTCCAAACTGACCATTGTGCTCTTTGACAGGGGTGATTAATATACTGTCTAGCAAGCTTAAATGCACAGAACCTGCTTGGGTAAGTGCTTTATCTGGTAATATTATTTCATTTTTAATCAGACAATCTCTATTATGGAGAGTGCATAAAGAGCAGAGAACTCGTCTAGAACATATATTTTGAAACCAACAAAACACATAGTTCCCAATAAATAAATAAATAGCAGCAGCTCTATGGTTACGGTAACAAGCTGTTTATTACTTTATGAGACCATAAAGGCTTCTTTTTCCTGCCCGAGGAAGGAACTAATGGTACTAGTAACTTGTAATAGCAGAATAGTCTTGAAGCTTAATCCTGGAAGGACAATGATGAATATGGGATCAATGATAATCCTACATGAGCAAATTTCATAAGATGGGAAACACGATGTACACAATATACCTGGGTCAATATCATTAGCAGTCACTGACTGTGCTCCAGCCTTGGCAGCTGCTATTGCACATGCTCCACTGCCACTGCCCACATCAAGAACATGAAATCCGCATACAGTCTTAGGGTTGTCCAGCAGATACCTTCAGTAAGAATATTCACATATATTTCACCAAAAGTTTCTGCATTCAATTCGCTGCTGAACATTATTATTCTAAGCAAATAAAATGCAATGAAACATTGTATAAACAAAAACTTTAACAGACAACATGCATCACAGATGATGAACTCAACAAGAACACGAAATTTGCACTGTGTATGTATCAACATCATTTTTAGGGTAATTTGTACATGAAAACTAGGCATACAACTTGGGTTTAGTAAGGATTCTGAATTGCTGAATCATCATTTATTAGTCTCATAACATACATAATCTAAATCATTTGATTCAGATACAAGAAACACATCACAGTTGTGGTAAAATTTCGCAGATAATAAAGTATATTTTATGAATGAATGTCCACTGCTTGTCTAGCTTGTCTACATGTCAATTTTTAGGTTTTACTTCTAATATGCATTGGAAATGAAATCAATGATTTAATCTGTCAGTATTTCAGTAGCTCTATTGGAAATAATACTTAAAAACCGAAATACAAAAGGTCAATGGACTTTTATCCATAAAATATCTCCCTTTTATTCTCTGTGTGTCACATGAAACCATTATGGATTCATTAAAAAATGAACCAAGTGCATTTCCTGCATCTCTATTTCTATACATGTCCCACCAACATCTGAAGTCTAAATTTCTGCAGAATCTCTCCTATTGATGTTTTGTACACTTCATATTCTGTCACGTGTATTAGAACTGCATTTTATGTTGCTTGCAGCAGCAGAAGACGAACTTTTGTCATGTGTTTAGCATGACAGTGCTACACATGTCCAATTTGTCAGTCTGTTGGTGCATGTGTTGGGGATCTATGATGTATATAAAAAGAGCATCAACAATCTTTGGATGTAGAGTGACCATTCTGCATTTACAATAAAATGAGCAGAATTAAAATTCCTTTCAGAAGTCAAGCTGTGTGCTTTTACAAACTATATTTTTCTGGAGATCTGAAGAGTCAGCAAATTCTGCCTTTTCGTTTCCAGTAATTATCCAAATTTTCTTCCATTATGCAGTTTTGATTTAAATATCCTTCCTACCCATCTTGCAGTAGGACATTCATCAAAATATGTCCACAATGCAAAGTACTTTACTTTAGGTGATGGTGCAGTGTTTGTGAAATTTGATGAAAGAATTACCTCTTTGTGACTCATACAAAGATCTTTCACCACAATGCTTTTCACCTGATTGGGAAAATTAGAAAAAAAAACACACTCTTTATTGTATCCTTTTGAAAACCAGCGCAAATGTTGGTCCTATTAAGAATTTGAAAGTCTGTTGGAACCCAAGCAAACACTCTATTTTGAAGTTATTTGAAACATATCAGTGAATTTCAGGGCTCTGCCGAGGTCGCTCAAGGTTTAGAATGGTTGGTCTGAGAGCGTTCTCAAATATTCAGCTATTTTTTTCGTGAGGGGACATCAAGTCTAAGCCTTTGATGCCTGTACATGTTTCTATAACCAATCTTGGTGCTAACCAGTAGATGATAATTCCCTGGAACTGACCACTGGGGGCTATTAATATAGCAATAAATGGATTGTACTTCTTACCTCTGCTACGATTTCAAGCCTTTATCGACAAATATCATTTTTAGATGATAAAATGGTGACCAGAGAAATGCTGATAGCTTATGGTACAAGCTTGAAACAATTAACTTTTCCTCCAAGAGTGGTGTCAACATTGCTGCGCCATGGCACATGCTGCCAAGTCACTGCCGTTCAGCCGGACAGTGCAGCATAGTTGTACCTGCAGTGTCATAGCAACACCATCTGCCATAACCTTGTGAAACAGCAGCTACACACTGACACTGCTACAATTACGTTCTGCCATGGACATCACTAAGGCCAATGACAATGGAAGAAAATACCGATCGGCCCCACTGTTCCGCAAATTCAACTTTGCCGCAGAAGAGTGGGTCACATAAAAATGGCAACGGTTTCAACACTTTGCAGCCCACAACATTTTGGGTCATCTTAAAAATCACATTTTTTCTTGAATTGGCGTAGACATCTCATGCATTTGAATCAAGCTTTTTCCCCACACTCAGCCTGAATCAGTTTCTTTCCTGGAGGTCATTATGGCTTTACATAAGTATTTCAACTCCCAGTTTTGGTTGCCACTGCACAGTACAAGTTCTTCTGAATGAAGCAACAACCTACCCAGTCCCATAAGTAGTGGCTCTTGGAGTTAGGAGGCAAGACCTGCACCTGCAAATCTGTACGTATCTGTAGTCAGTCATATGCTGACACCATATGGTGGGACCCTATAGTTCAAAATGTTATCACCAATTCCAGACTTAGGGCAGAGGTCCTCAAACAGTCAGACTCCACACTTGAGAGTTTCACTCATATAATCAGGGCACAGAAGCCGTTTGACATCACATTGCTGGAAATGTTGCCGCCTGTGGTAGTTGCTCTCAACACATATCAGTCTTCTCAACATAGGGTCACTTGTCCTACTGGGCACCATAAACAGTCTATGGTGTGCCTGCGGCAGCAACATAATAGTGGCAAATTACAATCCTGCCCTAAGTGGTACATCTCTCTTGATGGAGACACTTGTCACTTTCATTGAACCAAATGTTTGTTTTGCAAACAGATTGGTCATATCCACAATGTTTGTTCAAAAAGATTATGAGGCCAATCTATTAACACAACTGACCACTGCTCTGAAGCAATGGACACCCATCAGGTCTACATGTCTACATCTACATGGATACACATTTAAGTGCCTGGCAGGGGGTTCATCAAACCACCTTCACAATTCTTTATTATTCCAATCCTGTACAGCACGCAGAAAAAACGAACACCTATATCTTTCCATAGGAGCTCTGATTTCCCTTATTTTATCATGGTGATCGTTTCTCCCTGTATAGGTCAGTGTCAACAAAATATTTTCACATTCAGAGGAGAAAGTTCGGGAGTGGAATTTCGTGAGAAGACTGTGCCACAGCGAAAAACACCTTTGTTTTAAAGATGCCCACCCCAAATTCTGTATCAATTCAGTGACACTCTCTCCCCTATTTCACGATAATACAAAATGTGCTGCCCTTCATTGAACTTTTTTGATGTACTCCATCAATCCTATCTGGTAAGGATCCCACACTCAGCAGCAGTATTCTAAAAGAGGACGGACAAGTGGAATGTAGGCAGTCTCCTTAGTAGATCTGTAATGTTTTCTTAGCGTCCTGCTAATAAATCACAGTCTTTTGTTAGCCTTCCCCACAACATTTTCTGTGTGTTTCGTCTCATTTAAGTTGTTCGTAATTGTAATTCCTAGGTATTTAGTTGAATTTACAGCCTTTAGATTTGACTGATTTATTACATAACTGAAGTTTAACAAATTCCTTTTAGCACTCATGTGGATGACCTCACACCTTTCGTCATTTAGGGTCAATTGCCAATTTTCGTATCATACAGATATCTTTTCTAAATTGTTTTGCAATTTTTTCAATCTTCTGATGACTTTAGTAGTTGAAAAATGACAGCGTCATGTGCAAACAACCTACGGCAGCTGCTCAGACTCTCCCAAATTGTTCATATAGAAAAGGAACAGCAAGGGCCTATAACACTACCTTGGGGAATGCCAGAAATCATTTCTGTTTTACTCAATGACTTTCTGTCAGTTACTATGATCTGTGACCTCTCTGACAGGAAACCAAAATCCAGTCACATAACTGAGACGATATTCCATAAGCACGCAGTTTCACTACAAGCTGCTTGTGTGGTACATTGTCAAGAGCCTTTCAGAAATACAAAATCGGGGAAATCCCTTGTCAATAGCACTCAACACATCATGCAAGTAAAGAGCTAGTTGTGTTTCACAAGAATGATGTTTTCTAAATCCATGCTGACTCTGTGTCAATTGACTGTTTCTCTGAGGTAACTCATAATATTCAAACACAATATCTGCTGCATATGCATGTTAATGATACGGGCCAGTAATTTAGTGGATTACTCCTACTATCTTTCTTGAATATTGATGTGACCTGTGCAACTTTCCAGTCTTTGAGTACGAAACTTTCATCACGCAAATGGTTGTATATTATTGTTAAGTATGGAGCTATTGCATCAGTATACTTTGAAAGGAATTTAATTGGTATACAGTCTGGACCAGAAGATGTTTTTATTAAGTGATGTAAGTTGCTTCACTACTCCGAGGATATTTACTTCAACATTACTCGTTGGCAGCTGTTCTTGATTCGAATTCTGGAATATGTACTTCATCATCTTTTGTGGAGGCATTTTGGATGGCTGTGTTTAGTAACTCTGCTTTGGCAGCACTGTCGCACAGAGAAGGCATTGATTGTGTCTTGCCGCTAGCATACTTTAATACAACCAGAATCTCTCTGGATTTTCTGCCAGGTTTCAAGACAAAATTTCATTGTGGAAACTATTATAAGCATCTCGCATTGAAGTCCTTGCTAAATTTAGAGCTTCTGTAAAAAATCACCCATCTGGGGGATTTTGTGTCTTTTTAAATTTTGCATGTTTGTTTCGCTGTTTCTGCAACAGTGTTCTGAACCGTTTTGTGTACCAAGGTGGATCAGCTCTGTCGTTTGTTAATTTATTTGGTATAAATCTGTTAATTGCTGCCGATACTATTTCTTTGAATTCAAGCCACATCTTGTCTACATTTATATTGTTAATTTGGAAGGAGTGGAGATTGTCTCTCAGAAAGGTGTCAGAGTGTATTTTTATCTGCTTTTTTGAATAAGTACATTTTTTTTTGAGGATTTGGGGGTCACAATATTTAATCTCGCTACAACAACACTGTGTTCACTAATCCCTGTATCTGTTTTGATGCATGTTATTAGCTTGGGACTATTTGTTGCTAAGAGGTCATGTGTGTTTCCACAACTGTTTACTATCCACGTGGGCTCATGAACTAACTGTTCGAAATAATTTTCAGAGAATGCATTTAGTACAAATTTGGATGCTGTTTTATGTGTACCTCCGGATTTAAACATGTATTTTCGCCAACATATCAAGGGTAAATTAAAGTCACCACCAACTATAATCATACATGTTTGAAATCAAACTCAAGTTTTCTTTGAACATTTCAGCAATTGTATCATTTGAATTGGGAGGTCGATAAAATGATTGAATTATTATTTTATTCTGGTTGCCAACAATGACCTCTGCCCATACAAACTCACAGGAACTATCTACTTCAATTTCCCGACAAGTAAACTACTTCTAACAGCAGCAAACATGCAACGTCAACTGTGTTTAGCCTTTCTTTTCGGAACACCATTATGTTATTCGCAAAATTTTTGGCTGAACTTATCTCTGGCTTTAGCCAGATTTCAGTGCCTGTTACTATTTGAGCATCAGTGTCTTCTATTAGTGCTTAGAGCTCTGGTACTTTTCCAACACAGCTACGACAATTTACCACTGTTATACCAATGGTTCCTGTATCTATGTCCTTCCTGTATTTGGGCTGCATACTTTGTGACTGAAGTCCTTTTTGTGTTTTCCCGAGACCCTCTAATCTAAAAAACTGCCCACTCCAGGCCACATAGCCCCTGCTACCCGTGTAGCCGCCTTCTATGTATAGTGGACTCTTGACCTATTCAGTGGAACCAAAAACCCAACTACCCTTGGACGCAAGTTGAGGACTCTGCAGCCTGCATAGTCACAGAACCATCTGAGCCTCTGATTCAGACCATTCACTCGGCTCCGTACCAGAGCTCCGCAATTGATCCTGTCGACTATGCTGCAAATGGTCAGCTCTGCTTTTATCTCGCAAGCAAGACTGGCAGCCTTTGCCTTGGTACCAACTTGAGCCACCACCTGCAGTTGGCTGCAGCCTGTGCTCTTCGTGGCATCCGGGAGGACCCGTTCCATGTCTGGAATGACTTTACCCAGTATGCACACGGAGTGCACGTTGGCTTTTTTCCCCTTCTTGGCAGCCATGTCCCTAAGGGGCCCCATAGTGTGGCTAATGTTGGAGCTCCCATGTTGATGCTGCCACACTCTGGAACCATTCGGTTTCTGATGAGCCTTTACCATTTCAAACCTGCTACAGCATTTCCATTCTGGACAAAGCAAACTGCCAGTCACCCTGAATGTCCCTCTGTGTTTGTAAGTGAGCCAAACAAACTTTTCACTGAGTTGCGAATTCAGAATCAGGATGTCAAATTCCACCTGGATACTGGGGCTTCCGATACATTGATTAATAGGTGCACATTCAAAAAACTCCGATCTCCATGGTTCAAAGCTCCAACAAAGCACCTCACTACATAAAATGGGGATCACATTGCCATCCTTGTCATATCTTGTACAGTCATGGCAATTCCAGTCACGGTGCTTCACTTTTATTACAGCCTTAAGATTTTTGGGCTCAACACCCTTGAGATCTTTGGACTCCAAATCTCTGATAATGTGTCAATGATAAATTCCCGCATCCCCCATGACAGCAATGTGAAGCTATGTGACAAATAGCAGCAGGCTTTTGAGAACACTCTGGGGTGGAAAATTCCACCCACATTACATTAAAAGAAATCACACAGCTGCAATTTGTCAAACCACGCGGTGTCCCCCAAGCAATCTGGGAGGAGGTTGTGGCAGAGTCGAGACAGATGCAAGAACTTAGGTTTATCAACCCTGTCTCTGTCAGTCAACAGGCATCACCCCTCATCTTCACCAGAAAACCCAAAGGGTTGGTTGGTTGATTCGGGCAAGAGGACGAAACGACAAGGTCATTGGTCTCATTGGATTAGGGAAGGATGGATAAGGAAGTCGTCCACTCCCTTTCAAAGGGAGCATCCCAGCTTTTGCCTGAAGCGATTTGGAAAAGCACAGAAAACCTAAATGAGGGTGGCCAGATATGGGTTTGAACCGTCATCCTCCTGAATGTGAGTCCAATGTGCTACCCACTGCGGCACCTCACTCAGTAAACCCAGTGAGCAACTCTGCTTTTGCACAGATTGTAAGTCCACAGTCAATGCACAATCTGTCATTGATTTGTACCCACTTCCCTGCTCCAAACTGTTAATGTATGAATTACAAGGGACTGTGAAAGGGCTAAGCACTAATGAGAAAACAACATTATAGACAGGACTTATTTCACTTGTGAAGCAAATAATGTCACATAGCAGAAGGGATTAGAAATCATATGTTTCTGAACTTTAACAAAACCTTCAGAGGTATGGTGGATAGTGAGTGAAACCCTATGAACCAAACAACTGAATGTCATTTGCTCACACCTGCCTACTGTTTTCACACAAGAGAATGCAACTGATCTTCATTCATTAAGTGTTAACTAGGCTTAAAATATCCATGCAAGAGACATTCCCAAAATTTAAAGACTGAGTGAAATGCAGAACAGTCTCTTTAACATGATATGAATTTTGTAATGACATGGAAACTGAAATATTGAAAGTCCAACATAGCTTCAAACCAAAGAGTTCTATTAGCAAATACTTTATCGAAGACTTCTTTTTGTGAAGCTTACACTGAATCATTTTGTGTTCAGCACTGCAGCAGCAGGTCATGCAGAGGCATACAACACTTTGACAGAGTCAGTTTAGTGGCTTTACTTTCAGCAGGTCGTACACAGAAAGATGTTGCCGACGAGTTACATGTCACTCAAAGTGGTGTGTCTAAGGTGTGCAGTAAGTAGAGACAGGAAATGTGAACGACAGACCTCACAGTGGTCATTCTCCTATGGCAACACCAATGCCGGATTCTTTCCTCCAACTGTCGGCTCGCATGTGCCCAACATGAACTGCCAGAAACACTGGAAATGATTTCTCCCGAGCAACAGGGATTCTTATCTCAGACCAAACAGTGTGTAGAAGATTGCATAGGGGTGGTCTTCATACCAGAAGATCACTGAGAAGTTTTGCCCTGAACCAATGGAACCGATGCAATCAAAGGACCAGGGCTCTTGCACATCAACATTGGACCATTGCAGAATGGAGTAATGTCATGACTGAATACTACACGTTAGTGTTTGGAGAAGCAATAGATGACACCAGGAATGCCAACACGTCCAGGAAGTCCATCCATTTGCAGGTGGAAGTGTAATTTCCTGGGTGGCAACACTGATGGATGGCGGACCCCTCTAATTCCCATCTACGACAATTTGACTCATCCCCGATACCTCCAAAAGGTCCTACAAACAATGTAAGGCCCTACAGACTTGAAGTAGGTGACAACTTCATACTGGTCAATGACAATGCCAGACCTCAAAATACTCTAGCAGTGTCTCGGTATCTTCAAAAATGGAACACCAACCAAATGCATACGCCAGCACAGTGCCCAGATATGAATGCAATTGAAACTTTTTGACAGATTAAAACTGTGTGCCGGACTGAGACTTGAACTCAAGACCTTTGCCTTTCACGGGCACATTCTCTTCTGACTGAGCTACCCAAGCACAACTCACGATCCATCCTCACAGCTTCAGTTCTACCAGTACCTCGTCTCCTACCTCAAACTTCACAGACAAGGTACTGGTAGAACTGAAGCTGTGAGGATAGGTCGTGAGTCATGCTTGGGTAGCTCAGTCAGTAGAGCACCTGCCTGCAAAAGGCAATGATCCCGAGTTCAAGTCTCGGTCCGGCACACAGTTTTAATCTGTCAGGAAGTTTAACATCAGCGCACACTCCGCTGCAGAGTGAAAATTTCATTCTGTGAATGCAACTGTGTGTGCATGGGACCTGTTGAAGGTGGCCACTGCAAAGCATCTGAGTCCATCTGACAATCTTCAAGATCACACTGAAGCAGCCATAGAGGAGTGGGACCTCAGAGGAGTGGACCTCAGAGTGGAACTCATATCCCGAGGTAAACTTGATTGTCTCATCAAGAGCATGCCTTTCAGAGCTGAAGAACTCATCTGTATGTGGGGACGACAGTCTCACTACTAAAGACTGATAATCATCATGATGAGATAAAGTTTTTCCTGTTTATTTTATCAAGATGTACACTTAGGAGAGAGCCTGCTTTGTTTTGTAATGATTTTTTGTAACTAAACTAAATCATCCTTATTTTGAGAAGGAATTATGCTTATTTGTTAACAAGGTATTGTACAAACCTCAACAGGTGAGCTATAAGAAGTCATTTTAGTAAATTCTGTCATATTCCAAACTTTTGTTGAGGTGAATATATTTTCATTTTCTGAGAGACAATTATTGTTACCGGTATAGTCTGACTGCTGGATATGGCCCCCGGAAAGTTGCACAGGAGACCCCAGTTTTATGCCTATTTTGAAGAGAAGTCATTCATGAACAGCAGAAAAAATTGCTTATACACAGCGGTTCCTCTAAAATTTATAGCTCGTACTAGTTCTTCAGAGTATGTGTGGGATCAATTGATAAGGCTAATACGCCATGACATGAAATGAAGGTGAGACCATCATACCTTCTGGTAGAAAGCAATGCAACACCACTAAAGTGTGAAACATTTCCAGACCTGAAGGAAATTGTAGAAATAACTATAAGACAAATTAAAAGAAACTCTGTGTGGTGGAGATAATTATACTATAAGAAAGCAAAAACTTAAAACAGAAAATTAATAATATTAAGAGATTTTTTTTAAAAAAGACCTTCGTATTTGTCAAAAATTAAGAGCACATTATTACACTGTCTAACATATGTTAAGCAGTTTCTGTTTCCCTTCTGATTATCGCAGGGTTCTGGCTAAAAGGTAACGCAAGAGTAAAAAGTGTCAGTGGTCCACTGTTGAAAAAAATCCAGCAGCAAATAATTTTTTATGAAAACTGGGTATTCTATTAGCTGGGCTGTCTACAGTTAGATGATGGATTGTCACAAAATATCTACTAGACTTTAACAGAAACCTTTCTAATCAACTCAGCAAGAAAAATGTAGCACAAACCACTTTAGAAAAGGTGTGTGTAACTTATTTTGATGAGATGGTGATAATGTGGCATCTGGAATATACAAAAGATTTGTATTTAACAAGTTTAGAGGATTTGGGTGATAAGTGAAGGAAACAATTTCCTGGAAATTATTTGCAGTTCTTAAATTGTCTCTTTCCTATCTTTCTATTATTTTCTGCTAAATTACTACCATCTATTATTCTGACACTCCGTTACCCAATTTCTTTGTAACCTGTTGTTATTATCCTTGTTTCATTGCTCAAAATAAATTTTGCTTGAAACATGGAACAACGTACTACCATATGTAAAACTGGATAATGTACGACCTCCTTTTTAAAATATCAGGCAGCAGGCCTTAAATACACAATAAATGAAATGAAACAAAACTTCTTTTTATGGTTAGAGGTATATACATAACTGCAAGTTGCCTGTTTCAAACTTTTTGTCTAATTCAGGAGTAGAACATGCAGGTTAACTGAGACTCTTAGAGAAACTAATTATTTTACTCCAAAATGCAAACCTGCAAATCGAAATTATATGTTTGTGATCATGGAGGTAGTAATCAAAGCATGGTCAAGCATTTACATGTTACTCCAGAAATACCTTATTTCAGTGTAAATGGACAAAGTATGCTATACATTTTGTCCCACATTTATTCAGAAGATTACGGAAAAATCCACTTCATGACTACTTCATTTGCAACAATTCTGTTGTTTCATCTGAATATGTTAGGAAGATATAAGTTACGACAGTGATAAGAAGAACAAAAACAGCAGAATGCTGTCAAAAATCCATTGACAAACATTTGCAACCAGATTCTTCCCAGAAAATGAATGTGAAAATGGCTGTTCAGGTTCTCGGCCAGTCTGTTGCTGCAGAATTGTTGCTGTCAGAATTTGTGTGGCAACCGAAGAATTGCATAGTGATACAGCAGAGGACACAGCTTGTTTTATAAAATTTATGAACAAGTTGGTTGCCTTCTGAATAACAGAGCAGCATTTGATGAATTCCTCTCGGGTTATCAGCCGCGTGGTGGCATGTCTTGTCACAACGTTTCAATGAGATTCATACCCATCATTTTCTGGCGACAATGATGGGTACGAAACTCTCTGAAATATTGCAACAAGACAATGCCACCACTTGGCTGATAACCTAAGCAGAATTCATCAGTGGAATACACCAAGAAAGACTGCAATGGCACAGAGCAGCATTTTGTTCAAATCCAAATTATCAGAACACTGCCCAGTAGTAATGGAAACACTATACAGAGCAAAAGAAGTTTTAAATACCATACATAACACAGATAAAAAGACAGGCAAACTCACAACACCATCATGCATTATAGGATTTATACGTATTTTTAACACTGTTACTTACTTTTTTTTTTTTTTGCTGACTAACAGGTTGAATCAAGATGCCTTGGGAATTTATTTTAAGTGTACCATTAGAAAGGCAGCTACAACCAGAACCCAACAGCAAGAACACTTGTTCTGAACAACTCCTGACATTGCAAACTGTGACAATGACAATGAATGATTGTGAATTGGAAAAGGAGGTGATGAACTTCAGCTATTGGAGATCTCCATACATCCAGATGTATGGTTGTTTGAGATGCAAGGACACATTTATTTGTACCAAAAACCTTCAAGAGAAGAGAAAATTATTTATTCTCCATAAAAGTTACATAACTGGCAATTTTTCAGCTGGGTTCAGAGCTCTAACTGTGAAGTTCAGCAAAGTTGAAGTTATCTTTACAGGCCTACAAATCCTGTTTCATACATTTTTCATTATAAGGGAACTATACAGTTTTAGGTTCTTAATTAAATGAAATCAGTACCTGAAAAATTTCACTGGCTAGATGATAAGGAGTGTGGGGAATATATACCTTATCATCTTACTATACACACACTGTTTTGTAGCAACAAGGTTCGAAACACATTTAGTAAATTCTCAAAAATTAAGATAGTAAAAATTATGTAGTCTATTTATGTGCCAAATAAAAAAATCTCAGTTACCCGTGCTAATCCATTTCACTGTCTTTCCTTCATATCCCTACCACATTTAACTGGAAAGAAGTAACACATTAAATCTGACCAAAACAATATTGTTTGTGACAGTGGGAGATGACCTGACAGCATATTGAAGATGTTTACTGCTCACTTTTTTTTTAACACCATTCTGAAACACATGCTTGTTTAGTGCACAGATGAAATGATGTTCATTTACAGCTAACTATGATCAAGAGTAAAATGTCGTTGTATAAAGAATTCCTATTGAAAAGCTTACAAAGAAAGATAATATTGTTTCTTAAACTTACTTTTACTGTGTCAATGTGAAGAATACACTGTCGTTAGAATTCATCCAGTCCCTACACAGACACACTTTGCAAATGAGAGGACTATGACCATAGTTTCACAACATGATACCTACATCTACATATATACTCTGCAAACCAACGTGCGGTGCATGGCAGATGGTAGGTCCCACTGTACCAGTTATCAGGGTTTTCCCCATTCCATTCACATATGTAGTGCAGGAAGAATGATTATTAAAATGCCTCTGTGCATGTTGTAATTAATCTGATCTTGTGATACATATGTGAGTGGAATAGGAAAAACCCTAATAAGTGGTACACTCACACTACTTCACTCATTTCCTACAGGAGCTATATGTAAATGGTTGCAGTATATTCCTAGAGTTACATTTACAGCTGGTTCCTGAAACTTTCTAAGTAGGCTCTTGGGACTGTTAGTGTCTATCTCCAACAAGAGTCACCCAATTCAGTTTCTTCAGCATCACTGTAACACTGCCCCATGGGTCAAACAAACCTGTGATTATTTGTGCTGCCCCTCTCTGTAGACATTCAATATACTTTGTTAGACCTACCTGGTATGGGTCCACACACTTAAGCAATATTCTAGAATGGGTTGCATGGGTGATTTGTAAGCAATCTCGTTCACAGACTGATTGTATTTCCATAGTATTCTACCAGTAAACTGAAGTCTACCGCCTGTTTCACCAACAACTGAGCCTGTGTGGTAATTCAATTTCATATCCCTAAAATGTGTTACACTCGGGTATCTGTACGAGTTGACCGATTGCATCTGTGACTCATGTCCCTGGAGGAATGGTCAGTATTCAGGGATACGACAGAAATGCTCATTTGAGGCAAAAAACTTTATATGGACATTTGCCCTATTCTGAACAGTTTCTGAGATAGGACACATTTAATGTACATTTGTTTTTGGGTTAATGGTGCATGCACGTCTTACCCACCCTACCTCTGACATTTTATTCTGGCGAACTTACCTTATTGCTTTCAACTTCAGGATGTATTTCTGCCATTAAACTAGCCCACTGAATGAGCAGCTGTGCATGGTGTGTTGTGAGTGAAGTAGCGCGAGTGTACCAATTATTAGGATTTTTCCTATTCCATTCATGTATGGAGTGTAGCTTCCTACACTCATTATTACACTTCATTATTAAAATGCCTTTATGCATGATGTAATTAATCTGATCACGATCCCTTCAGGAGTGATATGTAAGGGGTTGCAGCTGAAGTTTCAAATCTCACATTTAAGAAATCATTCATGCAAGAGACAAAAATCAAACAATGGAAAATCCAGGATGAACTGTAACAACAATTCATGCAAAAGAATCGTAAACACATACCATCATTCGACCATCAAATAGATGTACTACTGTATGAAAAACTTAGTAATAAGTATCCGTAGCTTAGTAATGAGCATCCCTAGCACAGAGAAACAACTAAAAGAGTTGGAAACAATTAGGTCACCTAGTCCGGATGGACTCCTAACTCAGTTTTACAAAGAGTACCCTATGGCATTGGCCCCTTACCTAGCTTGCATTTATCATGAATCTGTCGCCCAGTGAAACGTTCCAAGCGACTGGAAAAAAGCTCAGTTAACTCCTGTATATAGGAAGGGTTACAGAACAGACCCGAAAAATTACGGACCAATATCCCTAAAATCAGTTTGCTGCAGAATCCTTGAACATATTCTCAGATCGAATATAATAAACTTTCTTGAAATTGAGAAGCTTTTGTCCACAAATCAGCACCGTTTCACAAAGCAATGCTCACGTGAATCTCAGTTTGCCCTTTTCTCATGTGATAACTGCGAACTATGGATGAAGGGCAACAGTCACATTCCATATTTCTGGATTTTCAAAAAGCATTTGACACAGCGCCCCACTACAGACCATTAACAAAGGTACAAGCATATGGAATAAGTTCCCAGATACATGAGTGGCTCAAAGACTTCTTCATTAATAGAACCCTCCATGTTCTCCTCGATGGCAAATACGCACCAGAGACAAGGGTACCACCAGGAGTGCCCCAGGGAAGTGTGATAGAACCACTATTATTGTCTATATATGTACATGATCTGGAGAACAGGTTAGGCAGCAATCTGCAGTTGTTTGCTGATGCTGCTGTGGTGTATGGTAAGGTGTTGAAGTTGAGTGAGTGCAGAACGATGCAAAATAACTTAGGCAAAAATTTTTGTTGGTGTGATGAATGGCAGCTAGCTCTAAATGTGGAAAAATCTAAGTTAATGTAGATGAGTAGGAAAAACAAACCCTTAACAATCGGACACAGCATTACAAGTGACCTGCTTGACACAGTCACACCATACAAAAATCTGGGCATAACTCTCCGAAGTGATATGAAATGGAATGAGTACGTGAGAATTGTGGTAGGAGGTGAATGGTCAAATCCGGTTTATTGGGCGAATTTTGGGAAAGTGTAGTTCATCTGTAAAGGAGACCACATATAGGACACTAGTGCTACCTAATCTTGACTACTGCTCAAGTGTTTGGGATCTGTATCAGGCTGGATTAAAGAAAAACACCAAAGCAAAACAGAGGCAGGCTGCTACATTTGTCACTAATAGGTTTGAGCAACATGCAAGTGTTATGGATATGCTTCGGGAAATCAAAAGGGATTCCCTTGGGGTAAGGTCATGTTCTTTTCGAGGAACACTATTGACAAAATCTAGAGATCTAGAGAACCAGCATCTGAAGCAGACTACAGAAAGATTCTATTGACATCAACATACATTTCACCTGATGGCGACAAAGAGAAGACGGGGGAAATTAGGGCCCATATAAAGGCTTATAGACAGTCAGTTTTCCCTCCACATTTGCGAGTAGAACAGGAAAGGAAAAGTCCATACTGGTACAGAGTACCCTCTGCCATGCACCATATGGTGGCTTGTGGAGTATGTATGTTGATGTAGATTGAGAGTGTATCCCAGAGGAGGATTGGTTAAATGTGTCCGTACACTCACTGAGAAAGAACCTGCAGATGTGGTGTACGTTTACGCCTTCTGCGATGATAGTGCTCCTGCTGCTGTCAAAGAAAATCATTGGCGCTTTGCAGTACATCGAATTCCAGAGTGTAGCAGGTTTACCAGAGTTTTTGGCACACTGCATGAAACATGTATTCTTCCAAGTACCCATTCTTCTGAACATGTAGTTCAATGACCTGTGCACATTGCTGAAATGTTGCGCTTAGTCCTAATACCAACACACGTTGACATTCTGCACGTATCAATGTCCACAAACATGTGAACTGCCAACATTAGTTGCAGAAAACTTGTACCCATTTCACATACAGCATCTCCACAATCTTCACATTGCCTACAATATCAAATGACTGATTTTGTCACTGGTTAAATGACAGTCACCATTTGCTTCTATTAACACTATTCGCTGACTAAAACCACTTTACACAAAATGAAATCAACAACACACATAATAATCATCAACTGTTGCAAGAACATGCCTACGTTACAGTGGAAACTAATTTCCAAGTTCATTTTCCAATTGAAGTTTGCTGCGGCATGACTGGTAACATGCTTATAGGTCCAGTCATTTTAGAAAAGTAAAGGACAGGACCAAATTACTTGCTTTATTTGGAAAATTCCTTCGCTGAACACCTTGAGGATGATCCTTTGGACACGTGGACTGTTACATACTTGCAGTATGACGGAGTGCCTCCACATTTTAGCACACGTGAGAAAACATCTCAACTGCACTTACCCAATCACTGGATTGGCCATGGTAGTACAGTTAACTGGCTCTACCATCAGATTTTTGTGTATGGGGTTGGAAGAAGTCTGGGGTGTTCATATGAAAAGTGGATACATGTGAGGAACTGCTCAATTGCACCACACATGTTGCTTTCCTCATTAGTGAATGCGCAGACACACTCAGACAAGCAGCACGTTTTCACCCAAGTGTGCATAAATGCACTGAAGTTGATGTTGGGATATTCAAACATTAATTGAGAAATGTACAGTAGTTAAAATGTGATATGTATGGTAATGGTTAGAGGTGAATGTGTTAAAAATATGTATTTTTCAATTGATACTTTGTACAATGCATCTTGTAATGTTGTACATATGTAAACCTGACAATGTACTGAATAACACAGAAAAATAAACAACCATGTGCATTAAATGCATTCTCCTTGGGAACAGCATTGCCTGTTCCATGACACGTACATATCAATGAGCACCGTAGCATAAGCCTTTAACATGTTGCCTGACGGAATAACTATTTGCGAGTTGCCTGTATCGCCATAAGAACGGACATCTGACTATTACGTCATCTAGTCTGCAGCTCACAATTATTGGCGGTGCTACTACCTGCCTGTAACATACCACTGATTGTGCACAGCACTGCCAGGCCTGAGTGGTGACACCACGAGCCTGTTTTGTCTGAGAGCATTGTAGCCCAGTGTGGAGCAAAACGTCCACAGCCCATGGGCACGACCTCCATTCACAAACCTGTTGGTTGGTTGGTTTGGGGAAGGAGACCAGACAGCGTGGTCATCGGTCTCATCGGATTATGGAAGGTTGGGGAAGGAAGTCGGCCGTGCCCTTTCAGAGGAACCATCCCGGCATTTGCCTGGAGCGATTTAGGGAAATCACGGAAAACCTAAATCAGGATGGCCGGACGCGGGATTGAACCGTCTTCACAAACCTGATTCATACTGCTCTTCTTATACAGGGTGTTACAAAAAGGTACGGCCAAACTTTCAGGAAACATTCCTCACACACAAATAAAGAAAAGATGTTATGTGGACGTGTGTCCGGAAACGCTTAATTTCCATGTTAGAGCTCATTTTAGTTTCGTCCAACTACGCTCAATGGAGCACGTTATCATGATTTCATACGGGATACTCTACCTGTGCTGCTAGAACATGTGCCTTTACAAGTACGACACAACATGTGGTTCATGCGCGATGGAGCTCCTGCACATTTCAGTCGAAGTGTTCGTACGCTTCTCAACAACAGATTTGGTGACTGATGGATTGGTAGAGGCGGACCAATTCCATGGCCTCCACGCTCTCCTGACCTCAACCCTCTTGACTTTCGTTTATGGGGAGCATTTGAAAGCTCTTGTCTACGCAACCCCGGTACCAAATGTAGAGACTCTTCGTGCTCGTATTGTGGATGGCTGTGATACAATACGCCATTCTCCAGGGCTGCATCAGCAGGGATTCCATGCGACGGAGGGTGGATGCATGTATCCTCGCTAACGGAGGACATTTTGAACATTTCCTGTAACAAAGTGTTTGAAGTCACGATGGTACATTCTGTTGCTGTGTGTTTCCATTCCATGATTAATGTGATTTGAAGAGAAATAATAAAATGAGCTCTAACATGGAAAGTAAGAGTTTCCGGACACATGTCCACATAACATATTTTCTTTCTTTGTGTGTGAGGAATGTTTCCTGAAAGTTTGGCCGTACCTTTTTGAAACACCCTGTATATACTTGACATTTTTGTTATTTCAACCTAATATACACACTACAAATTCGAGAAATTTTCACATGTGAGCCATATGCAATCTCTTTTTGTAGACAAACCTCTGTTTTTCAGTGTTCCATCAATAAATCAAAGCTTTTCATCAGATGTGTGTATATTCTGTAAGTCATTGTGCTTTGTCTGTGTAGTATTTATTGTTAAACAAACTAATGCTTTTGTTTGTGAATCATAATGTAGTACTGATTATGAAGAGTCATTTTACCCTTGTGAAGGAACATTAGAAGATAGATGCCAACAACTTGGCTTTTCTTTTGAATGTTCCTGTTTCAATTCTTTTGTCACCAACAAGTGCATGGGCACTAATTTTTGTGCCACTTCCACTATTTAAATACAACCAAAATTTATTTGATTGGGAGAGTTTATACAAAAGGATTTCTTTGTGGCACATACTGTGTACTGTCCTATTTCGAGTCATACGCATTTTGATTAACATCTTATTTATTTATTGGCCCTCTTTAGCTACAATAGCTTTTCATGCTACAGATACTGGACAAGTCAGTATGCTGTTGATGCATACTGGATTTACATAATTAATTCCTTGAATAACTACATGAATTAAACATCTAGTATAATTCTGAACCTTGTACAGAACTCGGTTTATTTAAATAAATTAGATGGGATAACAAACTGGACAATGGAACTCTACTTTTTATATAAATTTATTCAGTAACTGAACAGAAACACAGGCAATGTAAATATTGCTGTAAGAACGTTTTAGAGTTTGAATCTTTGATTGGCTCAAGAAGTTCATTAAAATGTTTCAAGCCACTGTGAACTGTTCAATTCTGGATGGGTTAAATTGTAACACAGATCTTATGAAAATTTTTGTTGAATACGGTTTTATAAAAAAATGTTTCAAGCCACTGTGAACTGTTCAATTCTGGATGGGTTAAATTGTAACACAGATCTTATGAAAATTTTTGTTGAATACGGTTTTATGATTGTGAGCATCACGATTACTTTGCAACATTTTTTCTTTATCAATTATATTTGCTTTAAATCCTATAAGTGTTTCTCTGAAGTCAACACATACTAGGTGAAGTGTATTATGTGCTGTAAAGCCAGTTTTACACGAATTCCTCATTTTAGTTCCACTTATTTTTGTAATGGATCTCTTTTGTGTTCTGAATGTACTGAGTGATGACAGAGAAATTTCCCAGAACATTATTCTATCATTTATTTGAACTGAATGTAATAAATTACAAATGTGTACCTCGTGCAGGATTTCAGTTCCTTAGTTTACCGTAACATACACAGTGTTTAAGCCAGTTTAGGTCATATACCTGAACATTTTGTTTCAGCATTACTTCACACCTATTCATCTTGTTGGAACCAACATGTTTATATGCATTACTCTTTTGATGAGAATGAAAATTCATGCTTACAAAAGGATCTGTACAAACTAATTATTCTACTAGGTAGAAATACTTCAGGTGCTCGGTCAGCTATTCATTTTAACTCTTGAACTCAGGCTACCTTTTCTCTAATCATTGCCTGAATAAAGGGACACTGCCTGAAGAGTGAGGCCACCTCCTCTATTTCCACCCCCCCCCCCCCCCCATTAAGGCCACTATATCTTTGTGATAATTGTTGCAACAACTGCATCAAGCTTACTGATCCTCATAAGGTTAAGGTCTGACCATCGCCAATAACCTAATAAATTTTGGTCACTGTTGGGGTTCCAAATTAAGTGTTTGCAGCAAGTTTTGTCTAATCTGCCATTTATGACGAAACTGTATTTATTTCTAGCATAGAAACAGACAACAGATAAACTGAGGTTATCTCTCATCTTTGCAGTTACTTCTACAGATGAGTCTCATGGCCAGTCTAAGATTCTAATACCAGCTTTCAGGATATCCTTTAATTTTGTTCAAGCCGTTCCTACCCAGTAAACACTCTAGCACAGGGTGGAGCAGAGGAGACACATGTTTTTCGCTATTGAATGACTGGGGCACTGTTTGATAAAAACAACAAAAACAAGCATTAAGTAATAGATTTTTTAATGCAGTTTTGAAATAGACATACTTTAATTAGGTTCGAAAAATAACGTCTTGAACACAATGTCCTTCTTGCTGGATACAAATCTGGATCCTCTCCCGAAAGTTACGCATGGCTCTCTCCAACATTTTATTCAGCACGGCTTCAGTTTCCTGACAAATGGAATTCTTCAGGTCATCGATTGTGTGAGGCTTGTTCATGTAGACTTTTGATTTTAAATATCCCCACAAAAAGAAGTCACATACTGACAAATCGGGTGAGCAAGGGGGCCAGTAAACATTACCGTATCTCGAAATAACATGTCCTGGGAACATTTGTCGAACCACTTCCATGGATGCTCTCACTGTGTGAGCTGTGGCACCGTCCTGCTGAAACCATATTTCTCTCATGTTCACTTGACACTTTTCAAGTTTTGGATGAAGAAAGTTGTTTAACATTTTCACATAGCACACTGATGTCACAGTAACTGCAGTTCCTTCTTCTTCCAAAACAATAGGATCCAACAATCCCCATCTTTGAAATTCAGCACCAAACTGTTACTTTTAAACTGTGGAGAGGTCTTTGGTGTAATTCATGTGGGTTCTCCAGCACTCAATACAGACAATTTTGAACATTGACATAAGCGTCTACATGAAAATGTAGCTTCAACACTCATGAAGACTGTAGCATCTGCATCTTCTGTACAAGTTTCGTCCATTACGTGACAAAACTCTCTGTGCTGCACAAAATCCCCTTCACTAAGCTGCTGGATGATCATTATCTTGTATGGGTGAAACTTAAGATCGTCATGTAAGATGCAGTGAAGCGAACAACGTGATATGCCCAGAGCTACAGCCTGTCGTCCAGCCAATTGTTTCGCGCTAGCAAGAACTTCTGTTCTCACTCGGTCTACATTTTCCAGAGTACGAACTGAACGAGGAAGACTAGGTGGTTTCTTTTTCAGCACAGATCCAGTACTTCTAAACGCTGCATCCCATCGGATTACAGTATTTCAATTAGGCACTGCACTGCGAAGTCCAACTCTAAAATTTAGATGGAGAAGATGCTGTACTGTGACTACGGAATCATTGTTTTTAAAGTACTGCTCGACAACGAACACAAGATCCTCTATGCTCCAACGTTCCATAGCGACTGAAACTGCATTGTATGGGCAGTCTGCCAACATTCATTCAAGGTCAATACCCCCTCTCATCGCCGCGTACCAGCAGTTCAAAAAACATGCATTTCCTCTGCTCCATCCTGTATGTACCACAGATCTTATCACTATTACTCTCTGGTTTTAGCCACCTTGTAATATGAGTACTGCACAAGCCCATCTGCTTTTCAATAGAACATGAAACTGTTTTTCAGATACTTTTGAAGCATGTTCTGCAGTCTGATATTATTTCAGTATGTCATCTAAATAAGCTTTCTGTGCATTTCACGCAAACATGTGCACTGATACTGTTATTTCATGTCTAATAAATATATGAACTATTTATATGAACCCTACATCTTTCTTCTCTCTGGGACATGACGTCTCAAACAGTACAATCACTCAAGTACAGTCTATAAAGAGCAGAACACTGACGGCAAACAGAAGCAAAGCCACACAGTATGGATTTGGGCTAAAAAATCTTGGGGTATGAATCAAGAGCTCTAACTCAGAGGGCAAGTTGTATTTAATGGTTGAAATTCTAGTATCACATATGTTGCAAAACCTTCCAGTCTTGCCACCAAAAACATGGGACTACTTAAAAAGACCAACCTCAATCTATTTTCATAATCAGTCAATGACTTAAAGCACATTTCCAGACAGACTTCAATATGGTATAGTAACACCCATTTATAAAACTACAGGTAAGTATATCACCTCTAATTACAGATGCAATGCACAACATTGTACTTGTTATAAATATGAGTGAATAAGTTAGTGGAATTTTCTTAACTGGAGACCAGAGATGAATTGCAGGGCACCTGATAAGGAATATTAGGCTAAAGGCACTTACGGTGTCGGCAGCTCTTATGTGACGTTGGCAATTCATTGACATTGGTCATAGCCAATCAGGTGATTGTTAATTTTAAAGTCTGTTACAGATTTTTTTATTTCTTTGGTGACTAAACAAAAACTAGATATTCTGACAGATTGACCTGTTAGGTAGAAATATGGCAATCTGGTTGTGAGTAGCCAATGCCAATGAATGTGAATGGAAGAAAACTTAATATGCTGACACAATGGCCTGTAGTGTAGCCGAAGTCCTAGGTTAGATTGGAATGTGGTAATTTGCTTATGCGCTGGTGAATCCAACAAATCTCAAAAAAGAAAAAAGGACTGCTTTAACAGTTATAGCAGTACCCTACTTGTATGTCTCATTTCCAATTTTGCCAAAAATCATGATGTTAAAGTCTAATCTAATAGACGAACATACCAGCTAACATCATTTACAAATTCTAGGAACTTATGGATGAGTATTCCGATCAGCTACTCATGATTCGTCACATTCATTTCTCATTGTTCAACATGCGAGTTGTTACCAACTTGTCATGCAGCATAACAACTGTTGACACCAGATTAGTGTTAAACATGTAAGAATCAGCATGTACACAGTGAGTAGAATTCATTGCACCGGGTGCAGTGGTGAGTGATGCAGCAAATTACACTGCAGACCACCTAACATAAGTTTGTTTGTTCTGCTTGAACATTTGAAAGTGCCAGTTGCAAATATTGGACCTGTGCCTGCACTGCTGTGTCTTTTGGGCGACAGTGTAACCAATATTTGATGCCCCATGATTTTTTTTATGGTAAACATGATTTGCCTTACTGCAGTGACAAGACACCTTACTTCTGAAATCCAATGACTAAATGTATCACATTACCTCACTTCTACACCCACCACCAGCCACCTGGACCACAGCTCAATTTGACAGGTCATTCGATTATCTACAATGGTGTAGAGTTTTTTGCAGTATAATAGTGTACTGATCCCTTCAGTCTATGCTGTTCCAACACACACACACACACACACACACACACACACAATTTTAACCCTACAACCACCAGGCACAGGCAAAAACTGCCCACACATTCTCCTTTATGACCTCGAATGTAAGTTTTATAGTACCTCATTGAGAGTCTAATTGTTGATTTCATCTTCATAGTTGATTACTAACCATTATTAACAGCAGTCTGTCACAGTAGAGCAAACGCCTTTCTTATAAAGTGGATTTTCTAAAATGAGTTATAGGAACTTGAATGACGCAGATATTTTTCCTGAACTTTTAGTGAACAACAAATTACCAGATTTCAGTTCAACAATTAAGAAACAAACCATGAAGGTAATGCTTGACAAATACGTTGCACAAGTTCTGGTAGAGTGTCTCTTGCAGAAGATCCAAGGCACTGTGTTCTGACTCGCCGATCATTCATTCAAAGCGCCGCAGTGCAATTACGCGCGTCCTCTACGTGCAGTGCTGTCTGCCAGCCACAGAACATCAATATAATAGAAGTGCAAAGACCACGTTATTATACGGCAACACAGAACGACACCAGCGCTACTTGTGGCCTGGCTGTGAACTTCAATACGAAAAAATACGGCGCAAAAATCTCTTATGTTTATTTCTAAATACGCGAATTAGATGACAATATTTTTCATTTAATCTTTGAATGTGGGCCGCATAGTGCAGTAATAAAGGTTTTTGAGATCTTGCAAAGTAATATATAAAAGAAATCTCAATCAAAAACAAACATTAACTACTCGTAGCTGCAGTTTACATTGTGAAAATTTTCGTAAATTACGACGTCACCTTTTGACTGTGAAATTTTTTTGTGAAACTCAATATTGCGATTTTGGCCGTGTGGCCATTATAATGTGGAAATAAACGAGCTTTAGCACATGCCAGACTAAAAAATCATCTGACATTGCACGCATATATAAATGATCTTTACGTTTCCACATATCCTAAAGCACACTATGTCCACTCGCATGATCGAAAGTGGAATAGTAGGTTACACAAATACATAACTACACAGCTAAAGCATAACCAAGAGGTCATTTACAAAAAAAAAAAAAAATCTGTGCTACAAACCAAGGATGTACTGTAAAGTCTACAAAATCTGATTTATTATTTTTTCTGTTGATTGTTATTTATGGATATTCAGTCATCCGAAAGTGAACTAATGCAGAGTTCAAATAAATTTATGAAACACACAAAATACTACTTTACATCAACTGAAAAACAAATTGGGAGCAGAGCAGGTAGACACTCCATGAATGTAGCCAAAATGTTTTTGCCAATGAGACATACAAAGAAAATGAACTGCAACACATAACATTTTTTTTTCTTTTTTCCCCAACTTGGCTGTTATTTTGGCAACACCCATCATGTTTAAATAATGAAAAAAGACGCTGGTACAACATTTGTTTTTAACATTTTTATTTATTTACCTCCTCTTTGAAAACTTTGTTTGGTACACTACTGAAAATTAACACAAATTCCCCTTGACAGCACTTTATTCATTATACTTTTGGAGTCCAATCATCACATCTAGAAAGCGTTAAGTTACATTCCTGCTGAATTACCAGATTTTGTCATAACAAATCAAAGGCATGATTTTGATACAAGAACATGTAATTCTCTGCTTTTAACACAACATTTGTATATGTATAGGGAGCTTACTCTCGTTGTACACATAATAAACACTGAAATACAAAGTCTTTTAACATGATTTGAACTTCTTTTTAAGTTGTTGCATACACAATTTCCTCTTGTTTGTAAATTTCTTTTCTTTCACATACTTGTAGATTATAAATGGAATACTTGTCTTCAGAAGTCTCTCTTCAATGTCATGTTTATTACAAATTGTTGTATGAGACAGAACAAATGATTTTTAAAAATTATCATGTAGTCTTGTTGTGTGACCATGACTATTTAGATATTCATACAGCTGATCATGGAGTGCCCTTAGGAAAATCATGACTCTTTCACTTGCATATTTCAAATGAGAATGCTCCTGACTATTCTCTTTAAATGAGGTAAACAAATGATTTTCAGTCACAACAGAGGAGTAGAGACTGGTATTACATGTTTCACAATCATCTGGTACATCTATGGCTTGTAGTACATAGCCTGCTACATAGGCTAAGGATTGTTGATCTTCTACAGACTCGATGATACCATCTGAGTAAGAATAAATTTGCTCAGGTGTATCAGTGTCATTCATCTCACATTCACTTAAATGTTCACTCCTACCACTAGCTGCCAAAAAGTGACACAAACTGCTCAAGGGAGTGTAATCATCATTTTCACAGTTACTTACACTCATGGCTTTGAAAGGCAAAGTCATATGATTGACAACACAAGTCTTCAGAGCTTGTACAAACTGAAAACAAGTTGGGTTTGTATTAGCAATACCATGTTGTCTTATACAACAAAAGAAATTTTCTAAAGCATCTTGATTGAACGCCTTTAAATTTAAGTACTTAAAGCCAACCACTTTCAAGGTCTTCCACAAGAAAATAATAGACTGTAATGTAATCTGCCAACCTTTTATGAAGCTAAACATATTAGTCTTGTTCCTTCCCATTTTTAAATCTATTATTTGCCAGCTGCCTATTTCCCTCAATATGCTATACCACATTTCTGAATGTGGTGAATTTTCTGATAAAGCACATCTAAATTGTTTTCCATCCCTGGGATATTGCTCATTACTGTTGAGTGAATCAAAGAGATTATCTACCTTTTCCACAAACTCAGCTGTGTGTATAGCTTCAGATGGTAATGTATGAGTAGAAACATATGTTTCAGTTGCAGCTGCAACAGCAACAGTATGGCCCATTTGTGCAGCAGCAACTTTTACCTTAATTTTGACATGGGAATCAAAAACGTTAAAGTGTTGTGCTTTTAATTTGGGTAGAGTTTTGAACCCTTTTTTTTTTTCTTTTTTTAAAATCCAAAACGAACACTGTACTGATGTACTCAAACTTTGCTGCTTTGTGAGGTTCGAATTGAATTTTATTATCTATCAAAGCATTTCTAGTGTTTTGAGCAGATGTGGTACATCATAAATGGTAACAATTGGTTGATTATTGACGACAAAATGAAATATACTGGGCTTCAACAACTTTGCTTCACACAGTTGCTTAAGGGCCTTTTGGTTTGTTGCATTCTGGTCACATACAGTACAAACCACTTTGAACCCAACATTCTGTAGTTCACTTATGATGTGAACAATGAGTGATTTCAAATGGGTGTAGTGGAAAGTGGTTGCAGTAAAGTAATATGCTAGAACTTGTTTCCAAGTCCTGTGAATGCCTTTCAGCATAAAAACAAATGCTTGACTAGCAGCTACAGGTGAACGTCCTAAATGACCCAAGTCCTGATACCCATAGATTAGCTGTTTGTGTGCATCATAGTACATACCATCATCCAGAGACATTTCATCACAAAGTAGAGCACAATACTCGTCATTATCATGCATATTACTTACTTCCCTTGCTAAAAAGTTTAATAAAGCTGGATTAAGTCCTGTATTGAATGGTATGCGGGAAAGCACTCTCTTGAGCAGCCTGACAGATGGAAGGGAGAAGTATGTGGCCAAATATCTGTACAACTGGGGACTACGCTTATAAATAGATAAAGCAAATGCCTTATCTTGTATAGACCACTGTACTGCTGTGGACTGCATATTGGCATTTCTTAACTGTCTATTAATAAAAGTTTTAGTCACATCATTCAACTCTTCTTCAATTAACTGAAATTTCCTGTCATCACACAACTCTTTTAGAATTTTCAATTTATTCCTCTCATTCTGTAGCTGTTTTTAAATTTACACACTCTGGAAACTGTAATTCTATGCAGTTTATACATTTTGTGTTTTCTTGGAGTTAAATCACGTTTAGAAACGCCAGATCCCATTACACCTGGACTACTTTCAACATCATAAACAGGTGAGAATAAAAAGCTGTACTCACCATAATCTGTGCTCTGTAAAGGGGGACTGCTTCGTTGTATTACTGTAGATTTTGCATTGTGACCTGTCTCGTGCACACTTATATTTGCACCCGATGTGGTGAAACCGCCGCCACCACCACCACCACCACCACCACCACCACCACCACCACCACCAGTGTAACATAGATGGGTGGGGGGAGGGTGATACAACACCAATTCCATGTGCTTTGGTATAACACCAGGATTTAGCCTGTGTCTAGTAAAGTTCACAAAATCTACTTCATAAAAATGATCCTCACACACATAATAATAACTACAGTTGACACCTCCATCTATATTACAGATCAATTTCCACTTCTTTAAAGTCTCACTTTTTGATGCAGCTGGAAATTTACAGAAATGTTTATTCTTGTGTTTGGAATTTGTTTTTACGTAATAACTACTCCTGCATCCGGGAAACTTGCACGAGTATTTCAATTTCAATCTCAAACTGGATTCTTCTCTTCTTGTATGATCCATCCTCATGTATCTGAAATGTTATCAGACTTTGATTCATCTTCCTTTTTGCCACGAAGTACTCTTAGTGACATAATAAGTACCATTTATTGTGCCGTTTACTGCACACCAAATATTGGACGTGTTACAATTGCTTCGTAATGCCTCGAGTGTGTTCTATTTCCCGTTTTCGACAGTAAATATTCTGTACAGTACATAACACTCTATCCAGGAAAAAAGTGTTTGTTGCTGTTGTATCGACAAAGGTTGTGTTCTCACATAATAAGACATTTGTTTTGAAGTCACACAAAGCAGTTCCTTCAAGCAGTTGGACATTTACACGTATTATTGTGGCAATTTCCAATGCAGTAGAAATCTTCTCGCACTTTAATGCTCAACACAATGTAATACAGATTTACAGCTGTAACTGTTACTGATAATGTACAGTTGAATTTGGTATCTACCATGGTATCTAGATGCTGAAATATACTGGAATGGTACAATAAGCAGTGTTTCTACTGCCTGATAGCACTGTTTAACGAAGTAGTGTTGAATATAGAATATAGTGCAACTACGCTCACGCAGTTATATATAGAGTGATGTGCATATCCGTAGTAGAAATGAGAATTTGTTTCGTTTTTTCACTATTTTGTAGCAATACCACATCAGATTACAAGCCATGATAACAGTTATCAATACTTCAGTACAGGATAGCTGCATTTAGACATAAGCTAATATGATTTTTGACAGGGAAATTAATTTTACATTGCGTTTTCTTTAACATTAATCAATGTAAACCAACCTGATCTTTTTTCTTGTTCCTAATTTTTGGTTTGAATAACATTTCAGATACATGAGGATGGATCATACAAGAAGAGAAGAATCCAGTTTGAGATTGAAATTGAAATACTCATGCAAGTTTCCCGGATGCAGTAGTAGTTCTTATGTAAAAACTAATTCCAAACACAAGAATAAACATTTCTGTAAATTTCCAGCTGCATCAAAAAGTGAAACTTTAAAGAAGTGGAAATTGATCTGTAATATAGATGGAGGTGTCAACTGTAGTTATTATTATGTGTGTGAGGATCATTTTTATGAAGCAGATTTTGTGAACTTTACTAGACACAGGCTAAATCCTGGTGTTATACCAAAGCACATGGAATTGGTGTTGTATCACCCTCCCCCCACCCATCTATGTTACACTGGTGGTGGTGGTGGTGGTGGTGGTGGTGGCGGCGGTTTCACTACATCGGGTGCAAATATAAGTGTGCACGAGACAGGTCACAATGCAAAATCTACAGTAATACAACGAAGCAGTCCCCCTTTACAGAGCACAGATGATGGTGAGTACAGCTTTTTATCCTCGCCTGTTTATGATGTTGAAAGTAGTCCAGGTGTAATGGGATCTGGCGTTTCTAAACGTGATTTAACTCCAAGAAAACACAAAATGTATAAACTGCATAGAATTACAGTTTCCAGAGTGTGTAAATTGTAAAAACAGCTACAGAATGAGAGGAATAAATTGAAAATTCTAAAAGAGTTGTATGATGACAGGAAATATCAGTTAATTGAAGAAGAGTTGAATGATGTGACAAACTTTTATTAATAGTCAGTTAAGAAATGCCAATATGCAGTCCACAGCAGTACAGTGGTCTACAAGATAAGGCATTTGCTTTATCTATTTATAAGCGTAGTCCCCGGTTGTACAGATATTTGGCCACATACTTCTCCCTTCCATCTGTCAGGCTGCTCAAGGGAGTGCTTTCCCACATACCATTCGATACAGGACTTAATCCAGCTTTATTAAACTTTTTAGCAAGGGAAGTAAGTAATATGCATGAAAATGACGAGTATTGTGCTCTACTTTGTGATGAAATGTCTCTGGATGATGGTATGCACTATGATGCACACAAACAGCTAATCTATGGGTATCAGGACTTGGGTCATTTAGGACGTTCACCTGTAGCTGCTAGTCAAGCATTGGTTTTTATGATGAAAGGCATTCACAGGACTTGGAAACAAGTTCTAGCATGAAACTTCCTGGCAGATTAAAACTATGTGCCCGACCGAGACTCGAACTCGGGACATTTCGCAGGAGAGCTTCTGTAAAGTTTGGAAGGTAAGAGACGAGATACTGGCAGAAGTAAAGCTGTGAGTACCGGGCGTGAGTCGTGCTTCGGTAGCTCAGATGGTAGAGCGCTTGCCCGCGATAGGCAAAGGTCCCGAGTTCGAGTCTCGGTCGGGCACACAGTTTTAATCTGCCAGGAAGTTTCATATCAGCGCACACTCCGCTGCAGAGTGAAAATCTCATTCGGGAAGTTCTAGCATATTACTTTACCGCAACCACTTTCCACTACACCCATTTGAAATCACTCATTGTTCACATCATAAGTGAACTACAGAATATTGGGTTCAAAGTGGTTTGTACTGTATGTGACCAGAATGCAACAAACCAAAAGGCCCTTAAGCAACTGTGTGAAGCAAAGTTGTTGAAGCCCAGTATATTTCATTTTGTCGTCAATAATCAACCAATTGTTACCATTTATGATGTACCACATCTGCTCAAAACACTAGAAATGCTTTGATAGATAATAAAATTCAATTCGAACCTCACAAAGCAGCAAAGTTCGAGTACATCAGTACAGTGTTCGTTTTGGATTTTAAAAAAAGAAAAAAAAAGGGTTCAAAACTCTACCCAAATTAAAAGCACAACACTTTAACGTTTTTGATTCCCATGTCAAAATTAAGGTAAAAGTTGCTGCTGCACAAATGGGCCATACTGTTGCTGTTGCAGCTGCAACTGAAACATATGTTTCTACTCATACATTACCATCTGAAGCTATACACACAGCTGAGTTTGTGGAAAAGGTAGATAATCTCTTTGATTCACTCAACAGTAATGAGCAATATCCCAGGGATGGAAAACAATTTAGATGTGCTTTATCAGAAAATTCACCACATTCAGAAATGTGGTATAACATATTGAGGGAAATAGGCAGCTGGCAAATAATAGATTTAAAAATGGGAAGGAACAAGACTAATATGTTTAGCTTCATAAAAGGTTGGCAGATTACATTACAGTCTATTATTTTCTTGTGGAAGACCTTGAAAGTGGTTGGCTTTAAGTACTTAAATTTAAAGGCGTTCAATCAAGATGCTTTAGAAAATTTCTTTTGTTGTATAAGACAACATGGTATTGCTAATACAAACCCAACTTGTTTTCAGTTTGTACAAGCTCTGAAGACTTGTGTTGTCAATCATATGACTTTGCCTTTCAAAGCCATGAGTGTAAGTAACTGTGAAAATGATGATTACACTCCCTTGAGCAGTTTGTGTCACTTTTTGGCAGCTAGTGGTAGGAGTGAACATTTAAGTGAATGTGAGATGAATGACACTGATACACCTGAGCAAATTTATTCTTACTCAGATGGTATCATCGAGTCTGTAGAAGATCAACAATCCTTAGCCTATGTAGCAGGCTATGTACTACAAGCCATAGATGTACCAGATGATTGTGAAACATGTAATACCAGTCTCTACTCCTCTGTTGTGACTGAAAATCATTTGTTTACCTCATTTAAAGAGAATAGTCAGGAGCATTCTCATTTGAAATATGCAAGTGAAAGAGTCATGATTTTCCTAAGGGCACTCCATGATCAGCTGTATGAATATCTAAATAGTCATGGTCACACAACAAGACTACATGATAATTTTTAAAAATCATTTGTTCTGTCTCATACAACAATTTGTAATAAACATGACATTGAAGAGAGACTTCTGAAGACAAGTATTCCATTTATAATCTACAAGTATGTGAAGGAAAAGAAATTTACAAACAAGAGGAAATTGTGTATGCAACAACTTAAAAAGAAGTTCAAATCATGTTAAAAGACTTTGTATTTCAGTGTTTATTATGTGTACAACGAGAGTAAGCTCCCTATACATATACAAATGTTGTGTTAAAAGCAGAGAATTACATGTTCTTGTATCAAAATCATGCCTTTGATTTGTTATGACAAAATCTGGTAATTCAGCAGGAATGTAACTTAACGCTTTCTAGATGTGATGATTGGACTCCAAAAGTATAATGAATAAAGTGCTGTCAAGGGGAATTTGTGTTAATTTTCAGTAGTGTACCAAACAAAGTTTTCAAAGAGGAGGTAAATAAATAAAAATGTTAAAAACAAATGTTGTACCAGCGTCTTTTTTCATTATTTAAACATGATGGGTGTTGCCAAAATAACAGCCAAGTTGGGGAAAAAAGAAAAAAAAAATGTTATGTGTTGCAGTTCATTTTCTTTGTATGTCTCATTGGCAAAAACATTTTGGCTACATTCATGGAGTGTCTACCTGCTCTGCTCCCAATTTGTTTTTCAGTTGATGTAAAGTAGTATTTTGTGTGTTTCATAAATTTATTTGAACTCTGCATTAGTTCACTTTCGGATGACTGAATATCCATAAATAACAATCAACAGAAAAAATAATAAATCAGATTTTGTAGACTTTACAGTACATCCTTGGTTTGTAGCACAGATTTTTTTTTTTTTTGTAAATGACCTCTTGGTTATGCTTTAGCTGTGTAGTTATGTATTTGTGTAACCTACTATTCCACTTTCGATCATGCGAGTGGACATAGTGTGCTTTAGGATATGTGGAAACGTAAAGATCATTTATATATGCGTGCAATGTCAGATGATTTTTTAGTCTGGCATGTGCTAAAGCTCGTTTATTTCCACATGATAATGGCCACACGGCCAAAATCGCAATATTGAGTTTCACAAAAAAATTTCACAGTCAAAAGGTGACGTCGTAATTTACGAAAATTTTCACAATGTAAACTGCAGCTACGAGTAGTTAATGGTTGTTTTTGATTGAGATTTCTTTTATATATTACTTTGCAAGATCTCAAAAACATTTATTACTGCACTATGCGGCCCACATTCAAAGATTAAATGAAAAATATTGTCATCTAATTCGCGTATTTAGAAATAAACATAAGAGATTTTTGCGCCGTATTTTTTCATATTGAAGTTCACAGCCAGGCAACAAGTACCGCTGGTGTCGTTCTGTGTTGCCGTATAATAACGTGGTCTTTGCACTTCTATTATATTGGTGTTCTGTGAGCTGTGCCACCTAAGCGGCCAGCCGAGCAGCGGCCGCTAGAATGGGACTCAGTGCTCATTCGAATGCTAACGTGTACACATGTCTTGCTTGTCAACTTACTCTGTGACTTATATGTGTTGTGACGTTCTGAAATATATTTGTTAAACTTGACATTATAACAATTGGCGACGAGGTAGTGGATTTTTCCTTTTCACCGTTGACCCACAGGGTTCCACGGCTACTGTCGAGCAACTATTGCAAAATCTTCTTGAACAGCAAACACTTCTAACAGCGGCGAATCGCGATTTCGTCGCGGCGTCAAATTGGTCTGATTATGAAAAACGTCTTCGACAGCACTTCTTGGCATTTCATGTCACGGACGAACAACCATGTAAGTCTCTGTTCCTTTCTTGGATTTCACCTCAAATGTATCGGTTGTTGTCGCAATTGGCTCCTTTGAAGGATCCTGCGTCTTTGTCCTTTGCTGAAATGTGCTCACTTCTGTCTGTCTATTTTCAAAAGCAAACTCATGTCGTAGCCTCTCGTGTTGCCTTTTATCGTTGTCAAAAACAGCCACATCAATCCTATCGCGCTTGGGCTGCTGAACTTCACGGCCTCAGTCGAAAGTGTCAATTTGTTACTGACGTTCACAAAGAATCCTATGCCGATTCCATGGTATGGGACGCTATTATCCGGTCGGCGCCCGACAAAGAAGTTCGGCAACGTGCCCTTCAGTTGGCGAATCCGACTCTAGATGAAGTTCTCTCCATTGCGCAGTCTTTTGAAATTTCTCGCGCCGCTGGGGCGCAAATAGAGGCGTGGGGTGATGTCGGGGAAATACAACCTCTGTTCACTGTTGACGACGCGTGCGGCGCGTCCCCTCCGGCCGATGTGGCCGCAGTGCGCTCCCACGCGCAGCCTCGGCCTAGCCGTAAACAACCCGCTAAGAAACTGCAAAACCCCCGGCAACTTCCTTCATGTCCGCGGTGTTTTACGAAACATTCACGCGAGGATTGTCCCTAACGTTGGGCTGTGTGTCACAATAGCAAAAAGAAAGGTCATGTGTCTTCCGTTTGCAAATCCGACCACATACATGATGTTCATGAACATGATACTGATTCTGTGTTGTCTGTCAATTGCACTTCTTCCTTTTCCGGAAAGTTATTCCTCACTGTCCAAATCCTTGGTCGAGATGTTCGCATGCAAGTGGATACGGGTTCTGCTGCCACTATAATTAATTCTCAGACGTATCTTCAGTTGGGTTCTCCACTCCTGTCACCTGTCACTCGGCAATTACGGACGTACAATAAACAGAAGATTTCTCTATTGGGACAGTTTAAAGCTGAGGTATCTTACAAATCCGTCGTTCGCACTGTTCCCATATTTGTGGTCGACCAGACCAACGCAGAAAATCTTTTTGGTTTCGATGCCTTTCGCGTTTTTGGGTCTCCACAGATGACTCTGTCAATAGTGTCTCTGATGCTATTCCTTATGCTCAACTGGATTCCATGTCGACGACATTTTCGTCCCTTTTTTCTCCTGGGTTAGGCCGTGCAAATGACTTTGAAGCTCATATCACGCTCAAACCCACTGCTCAGCCTAAGTTTTTTCGGGCTCGGCCCATTCCTGTGGCCCTTCGTGATCGGGTAAAACGGGAGCTGGATCGTCTCACTACTTCAGGGGTCTTGCTTCCTGTCACTTCCAGTGAGTGGTCCTCTCCTGTCGTTGCTAAGCCAAATGGTGATACTCGTCTCTGTGGCGATTTCAAAGCCACTGTAAATGCTCAATGCCTCACAGACACTCACCCTATGCCCCGTCCTGAAGAACTGTTCACTAAACCTGCTGGAGGCCAATATTTTTCTAAAATTGACCTGTCAGAAGCTTATCATCAACTTCCTCTCGACGCACCTTCCCGGCAGTTTCTGGTCCTTAACACGCCTTTTGGCCTCTATCAATACCAACAATTGCCATTCGGGGTTGCTAGCGCCCCTGCTCTCTTTCAGCGATTCTTGGAACAATTATTGCTCCCTGTCCCTGGGTGTATCAATTACATGAACGACATTGTTGTCACTGGCTCCACCACTGAAGAACATCTTCAAAATCTCCACACACTTTTTCATGTCTTACAGACTGCCGGTCTTAAGTGTAATCTTCAGAAATCACAATTTTTTCAGGCATCTATCACGTACTTGGGGTTTCAACTCTCTCGGGAGGGTATTCGTCCGCTTCAGCAAACTGTCGCTGCAATCGATGCCCTTCCTCGCCCTACATCTGTTAAGGAACTGCAGGCCTTCTTGGGGAAAATAGCATACCATCACAAGTTTTTATTGTCTGCGGCTTCGGTGGCTCAGCCATTGCATCGCCTGTTGCATAAAAACGTGCCATTTCACTGGTCCGCGCCATGCGATACGGCTTTCCAGAAATTGAAGACTATGCTGAAACAGGCCCCGTGCCTGGCTACTTATCGACCTGGCCAACATCTTGTTCTTGCCACAGACACCTCTCAATACGGGGTCGGTGCAGTCCTTGCGCACCGTTTTTCTGACGGTTCAGAACAACCCATTGCTTATGCCTCCAAAACGCTCACGGATGCCCAACAAAAGTATTCTCAAATTGAAAAAGGAGCTTTGGCCATTATTTATGCTCTTCATAAGTTTGGTGTTTTTCTCTATGGCTCAAAATTTCATCTTGTTACGGATCACAAACCACTTGTTTCATCCATCAACGTCACTTCCTGACAAGGCTGCACACCTCCTCCAGCGTTGGGCTCTTTACTTGTATCGTTTCAATTATGGGATTCATTTCCGGCCAACAGCTTAACATGCAAATGCTGATGCTCTGTCTCGCCTTCCCATGGGTCCTGATCAGGTATTCGATAGGGACGAACTTTTGTGTTTCCACCTGGATGTTGCCGAGCAGCGGGTTGTGGACGGGTTCCCCATCACTGGGGACAGGCTGGCGGCTGCTACGAGTTCTGATCCTACCCTCTCCCGGGTTTTACGCTGTATTCAGAAGGGTTGGCCAGATCGCCCGTCCGCTAAGACTTCTGATCCGTTGCAGAACTACTACGCTTTGCGCTACCCCCTCACGACTAGGGATGGTGTTATCCTCCTCTCCACTGACAATGCTTCGCCGCGTGTCGTGGCACCTGCGTCTTTGCGTGCTTCGGTCTTGCGCCTCCTGCACCAAGGGCACTGGGGTGTGTCTCGCACAAAATCTCTGGCGCGCCGTCATGTATACTGGCCTGGCATCAACTCTGAAATAGCACACATGGTCGCTGCCTGCGGCCCTTGTGCGTCACAGGCCGCTGCCCCGAAGTCATCTTTGTCACCGTGGCCTTCGCCTGAGAAGCCCTTGGAGCGCATTCATGCTGACTTTGCAGGACCCTTTTTAGGCACTTATTGGCTCCTCGTAATTGACGCCTACTCTAACTTTCCATTGATTGTCCGTTGCACATCGCCTACCACCGGGGCAACCACCAGTGCTCTCGCCTGCATTTTTTCTTTGGAAGGCCTCCCCTCTACTCTTGTTACTGATAATGGTCCGCAATTTGCCTCTTCCAAATTTGCGTATTTTTGTACTCGTCACGGCATTATGCATGTCACGGCCCCACCATTCCATCCACAATCCAACGGTGAGGCTGAACGACTGGTCCACACATTTAAGGATCAGATGCGGAAACTTCTGACTTCTTCTGCTGCTGATGATGCGCTTCTCCAGTTTCTGGCGTCTTACCGTTTCACCCCCATGGGCGACCACAGCCCGGCTGAGCTCTTACATGGCCGACAGCCCCGCACGCTACTTCATCTTGGCTGGCTCAAATGGCTCTGAGCACTATGGGACTCAACTGCTGAGGTCATTAGTCCCCTTACTTCATCTTCTGTGGTCTTCCACCTCACAGCCGCGGGTGCCTTCACTTGGCCGGTTCACCACCGACGACCTCGTCTGGGTATGGGGATATGGCAGGCAGCCAAAATAGAACCCGGGCCGCATCTTACGATACCGTGGCAAACACCTGTATGAAATCCAGACGGACACGGGTGTTGCAGTGCGTCATTCGGACCAGCTTCGGCCTCGTGTGCCGGCAACTCCTGTTCCGAATGCCGCTACACCACCTTCGGCTCTACCTGACGCTCGGGATCTTGGCATCTCTCAATACTCACAACGCAGCCCTCTCACCATCATCGCGACGCCAGCACAAGAACGGACGCCACCAGGAGACGTGCCCATGCAAGAACCGGATGACTATCCTCTGTCAGAGCAAATCTACTCGCCTCCTCCTCCTCCTCCAACAGACGCCGACACATCGCCCATGTCTCCTGTCATATTAACTGGACTTGCCGCAGCAGGCAGATTGGTGCATGGGGCCCCAGCAGATTCGACCCCTACGTCTCCTGTCATCTCGACCCGTTATCATCAGGGACACTTCCGTCCGTACGGGAAGCCTCCTCCTCGAGACTTTACGGCGAGTCAAACAACGCCTATGGACGTTAGCCATCTCCAGGACACCTCCATCAAGACCAGTGCAACAATTTCAAAGGGGGGAAAAGTGTTGTGACTCGCCGATCAATCAAAGCGCCGCCGCGCAATTACGCGCGTCTCCACGTGCGGCGCTGTCTGCCAGCCATGCAGCAGCTGCGCCACCTAAGCGGCCAGCCAAGCAGCGGCTGCTAGACTGGGACTCAGTGCTCATTCGAATGCTAACGTGTACACGTCTTGCTTGTCAACTTACTCTGTGACTTATATGTGTTGTGACGTTCTGAAATATATTTGTTAAACTTGACGTTATAACACATTGTAAAAGGGATTTTGACAACATAGTCTGTGAACATCAGGGAATAACTACTGCTAGGAAAGTAACAACACTAATATTTTGTATCTGACTTATGGTCAAATTTACTGGGAAGTGCCATATATAGACCAACTATGTGTAAGACAACTACTGAAAATTCATTGCTTTCATGATAAAGGTACCAGGGCAGAAAGACATGTAGGTGCCAAATTTGCACCACTGCGTCACATATTTGAAGAACTGAATGGAATATTTTCAAAGTAATTCATAAGTTGATCTCACACTACAATTGATGAAATGCTATGTCTTTCCAAAGGTCGTTGTCCTTTTCAAATTTTCTTCACAGACAAACCTGGAAAATGTGGTATAGTTACTAGAATTCTTAGTCGTGTAACTTAACGATACATAACAAAAATTGAAGTGTATGCTGGAAAACACATTAGACCTTCCTGTGAATGACACCCTCCTGAGATTGTGAAGAGATTGGTGGAGCCAATAAAGAATACAGGCTACAATATCACAACTGACCGTTTTTACATTTCTGTGGAATTGGTGGACATTCTGTATGAAGATTACAAACTTACGTTGGTTGGGGCCTTTCAACAGAAAACACATACCACAGAAACTTATGACGACAGCAGGCAGAGAGCTGTATTCCTCCAAATTTGCATTACAGTTCCATCTACTCAGAAGCCTTCAGTAACAATTGTCTCTTACATCACAAAGAAAAAATAAATAAATCTGTTGATGATGTCAACACAACATCATGATGCAGAAGTAGAAGTAGAAACACCAAAAAAGAAAACCCATATAAACCTATACTCTAATCCCACATAGGGTGGATGGGTGCCGTAGATGAAATGGCTAGGATATGCACTACAAAAAGGGGTCGAGAAGATGGCCACTGTCAATATCCTAAAGCCTACTTGATACAGCAGCAGTAAACTCATACACACTGTTCAAGACCAATGTGCCTAAGAGGAATGAAGGAAATTCAAATACCAAAAAATTGTATCTTCATGAACTAGGCCCCGAACTTTTGAAATCATATGCAGAACAGCAATTCAAGGACCTGAAAGGACTAAAGTTGCCTATTATTTGCATGACGGGAGAGATCCTTGTAAAGAAACTAGAGGTAACCAAAATTGCTGCAAATGAGGAACCAAGCAGGAAAGCAAGATGCTACATATGCTGGAAGAACGCAAGTAGCCAGACAGCCAGAGACATCACACGAAAACCCAGTTAACATGTGGAAGCTGTGGTCTCCATCTGAGTCATTCAGAATCAATCATTTTGTGTGCAGGAAGTAAATGTCATCTATCAATGACAGTATTCAAGTGAAAAGTGTTTTTTGAAAGTTTTCAATGTACCATAACCTATATTTGTATAAGCCTTTTTATTTCTGTTTTTTAAACTTTCCATCAAGAAGAAAACTGTATTATTCAGTTACTAGATCAAAGAGTGCATAGAAACTTTGGACAGCCTGTGTATTCAAGTACAAACTTTACGTGTCTAGTTTACAAAAACTTTCATTGTCCAAGATTTGACTACTGTTCAAGGCTTAGGGTCAATGGAACTGTCCAATTCCACCTGTCTGTTTTAATCCATGACATAAGGGTGCTGTGTGTGACATCATTATAGCGCGGAGCTTTTGAGTTGGTTGTGTTTGTTTATGTGTTTGGTATTTTCATTAGATGTTACTGATTTGCTGTTTGTGGTGTGGTAAGCTGTTTAATTTATTGTGTGGCTTCTACTGTCAGTTATGGATCTGAAAATGAAATACAACAGTGCTATGTTGCAGTCAGAGATGGGGGAGGACACGTCCATTATTAAATTCCTCCAGTTATTTGGACTGATCGCAGAAATTGTGAAGTGTAGTATTTTTCACGAGGTTGACCAGAGTTCCGACGTCTCGGAACAGGGGTTGGTGTGTGTGTGTGGGGAGGTCGACCTACTTTACAGTGGCAGAATCTTTTTTGAGGGCGATCTATTCTTTTTGAGTTGTGATGTTTTGTGAATTTATGGTGCTTTGAATGTGTTTTAATTTATGTAGGGATGTTTAATTTTTGGATTTTTGAGGTGTCATGGGTGGTATCTTATTTTTTGTAGTTGTGGGTGTTGGTTTTTTTGGTATCAATAGTTGTGGTTGATCAGTATATGTCAAAGGAAATGGCTGATTCTAGATTTTGTACTTTTCGTTGTAGATGTTGGTGTTTTGGTATCGTCAGCTGTGGTTGACCTATGTAGGTCAAGCGAAGTGTCCGATTCCTGTAGATTTTGTTGGTGTAGAGGAATGTTGTAATTTTTTTTTTCGTCATTTTGTGTTTTGGGATCGTAATGTGTTTCCTTTACTATTATATTTAGCTAGTTCCCACCCTAAAACCCCCCCCAATCAATTTCCTACAGTTGTCCCATTGGTTTGATTGTATTTTTGGGAGGGAGATGTTATTGTCTTATTTATATGTATTTTCATGTTTGTTGACGTGTGTGACATCGTAGGTGCCATATTGGAGATGCTTAGAATAGCCATTTCTGCAGAATTGATGTCGTCATGGGTCAAAGTAGATGAGTGGAATCGGACACTTCCGTAATCCAGTTGCTTGTTATATTCACCCTATGTGTTCAAAATTCTTACCTTTTTGTTTATATTGTCACTATTCTCTGCCCCCCCTCCCACATGAACCATGGACCTTGCCGTTGGTGGGAGGCTTGCGTGCCTATGTGATACAGATAGCTGTTCCGTAGGTGCAACCAAAACGGAGGGGTATCTGTTGAGAGGCCAGACAAACGTGTGGTTTCTGAAGAGGGGCAGTAGCCTTTTCAGTAGCTGCAGGGGCACCAGTCTGGATGATTGACTGATCTGGCTTTGTAACACTAACCAAAACAGCCTTGCTGTGCTGGTACTGCGAACGGCTGAAAGCAAGGGGAAACTACAGCCGTAATTTTTACCGAGGGCATGCAGGTTTACTGTATGACTAAATGATGATGGCATCCTCTTGGGTAAAATATTCTGGAGGTAAAATAATCCCCCATTCGGATCCCTGGGCGTGGAATACTCAAGAGGACGTCGTCATCAGGAGAAAGAAAACTGACGTTCTACAGATCGGAGCGTGGAATGTCAGATCCCTTAATCGGGCAAGTAGGTTAGAAAATTTAAAAAAGGAAATGGATAGGTTAAAGTTAGATATAGTGGGAATTAATGAAGTTTGGTGGCAGGAGGAACAAGACTTTTGGTCAGGTGAATACAGGGTTATAAATACAAAATCAAATAGGTATCATGCAGGAGTAGGTTTAATAATGAATAAAAAAATAGGAGTGTGGGTAAGCTACTACAAACAGCATAGTGAACGCATTATTGTAGCTAAGATAGACACGAAGCCCACGCCTACAACAGTAGTACAAGTTTATATGACAACTAGCTCTGCAGATGACGAAGAAATTGCTGAAATGTATGATAAGATAAAATAAATTATTCAAATACTGAAGGGAGACGAAAATTTAATAGTCATGGGTAACTGGAATTCAATAATAGGAAAAGAGAGAGGAGGAAACATAGTAGGTGAATATGGATTGGAGGTAAGAAATGAAAGAGGAAGCCGCCTGGTAGAATTTTGCACAGAGCATAACTTAACCATAGCTAACACTTGGTTCAAGAATCATGAAAGAAGGTTGTATACATGGAAGAAGCCTAGAGATACTCAAAGGTATCAGATAGATTATATAATGGTAAGACAGAGATTTAGGAACCAGGTTTTAAATTGTAAGACATTTCCAGGGGCAGATGTGGATTTTGACCACAATCTATTGGTTATGAACTGCAGATTAAAACTGAAGAAACTGCAAAAAGGTGGAAATTTAAGGAGATGGGACCTGGACAAACTGACTAAACCAGAGGTCGTAGAGAGTTTCAGGGAGAGCATAAGGGAACAATTGACAGGAGTAGGGGAATGAAATACAGTAGAAGAAGAATGGGTAGCTTTGAGGGATGAAGTAGTGAAGGCAGCAGAGGATCAAGTAGGTAAAAAGACGAGGGCTAGTAGAAATCCTTGGGTAACAGAAGAAATATTGAATTTAATTGATGAAAGGAGAAAATATAAAAATGCAGTAAAAGAAGCAGGCAAAAAGGAATACAAACGTCTCAAAAATGAGATCGACAGGAAGTGCAAAATGGCTAAGCAGGGATGGCTACAGGACAAATGTAAGGATGTAGAGGCATATATCACTAGCGGTAAGATAGATACTGCCTACAGGAAAATTAAAGAGACCTTTGGAGAAAAGAGAACCACTTGTATGAATATCAAGAGCTTAGATGGAAACCCAGTTCTAAGCAAAGAAAGGAAAGTAGAAAGGTGGAATGAGTATGTAGAGGGTCTATACAAGAGCGATGTTCTTGAGGACAATATTATGGAAATGGAAGAGGATGTATATGAAGATTAAATGGAAGATATGATACTGCGCAAAGAATTTGGCAGAGCACTGAAAGAGAGTCGAAACAAGGCCTTGGGAGTAGACAACATTCCATTAGAACTACTGACAGCCTTGGGAGAGCCAGTCCTGACAGAACTATACCATCTGGTGAGCAAGATGTAGAGACAGGCGAAATACCCTCAGACTTCAAGAAGAATATAATAATTCCAATCCCAAAGAAAGCAGGTGTTGACAGATGTGAAAATTACTGAACTATAAGTTTAATAAGTCACAGCTGCAAAATACTAACATGAATTCTTTACAGACGAATGGAAAAACTGGTAGCAGCCGACCTTGGGGAAGATCAGTTTATTTTCCGTATGAATGTTGGAACAAGTGATACAATACTGACCCTACGACTTATCTTAGAAAATAGATTAAGGAAAGGCAAACCTAAGTTTCTAGCATTTGTAGACTTAGAGAAAGCATTTGACAATGTTGACTGGAATACTCTCTTTCAAATTCTGAAGGCGGCAGGGGTAAAATACAGGGAGCGAAAGGCTATTTACAATTTGTACAGAAACCAGATGGCAGTTTTAAGAGTCGAGGGACATGAGAGGGAAACAGTGGTTGGGAAGGGAGCGAGACAGGGTTGTAGCCTCTCCCCGATGTTATTCAATCTGTATATTGAGCAAGCAGTAAAGGAAACAAAAGAAAAATTCCGAGTAGGGATTAAAAACCAGTGAGAAGAAATAAAAACTTTGAGGTTCGCCAATGACATTGTAATTCTGTCAGAGACAGCAAAGGACTTGGAAGAGCTGTTGAACGGAATGGACAGTGCCTTGAAAGGAGGATATACGATGAACATCAACAAAAGCAAAATGAGGATAATGGAATGTAGTTAAATTAATAGTTGAATTAAGTTTGGTGATGCTGGGGGAATTAGATTAGGAAATGAGACACTTACAGTAGTAAAGGAGTTTTGCTATTTGGGGAGCAAAATAACTGATGATGGTCGAAGTAGAGAGGATATAAAATGTAGACTGACTATGGCAAGGAAAGCGTTTCTGAAGAAGAGAAATTTGTTAAAATCGAGTATAGATTTAAGTGTCGGGAAGTCGTTTCTGAAAGTATTTGTATGGAGTGTAGCCATGTACAGAAATGAAACATGGAAGATAAATAGTTTGGACAAGAAGAGAATAGAAGCTTTCGAAATGTGGTGCTACGGAAGAATGCTGGTGATTAGATGGGTAGATCACGTAACTAATGAGGAGGTATTGAATAGAATTGGGGAGAAGATGAGTTTGTGGCACAACTTGACTAGAAGAAGGGATCGGTTTGTAGGACATGTTCTGAGGCATCGATGATCACCAGTTTAGTATTGGGGGGCATTGTGGAGGGTAAAAATCAGAAGGAGACCAAGAGATGAATACACTAAGCAGATACAGGAGGATGTAGGTTGCAGTAGGCACTGGAAGATGAAGAAGCTCGCACAGGATAGAGTAGCATGGAGAGCTGCATCAAACCAGTCTAAGGACTAAAGACTACCACCATCACCACAATAACAACAGTGATACTGATGTGTAACTAGAGGTCACACAATTGGGGACAGTCTCTCGTCAAAGAGCAGTGCATGCTTGGTGTGGTGAGATAGGCTGTAAAAAACAGAGGGCATGCCCTGTGATGTCACACTGCCTCTAAAAGCCAGCATTACAGCCTGAGCACTTCATGGTTCTTCACCCTGTTCACCCAAACTACCCACACTGATCTGATGACAACTCTTGTGCTGCCAGGACTACGCCTGTGGATGTTATCTGGATTGATGATTTTTCTGTGAATTTGTTTACGGACTTGCAATTAAACCTGGTAACTGTACTAACACGTTATGGGTTATGTGTGTGCAATTCTGTAGTGATTTGCATATGTTTAAAGTAAACCATGACACAGTGTTCAGCACTGGTCACCTACAGAAGAATTTGCAGCCAAAGTGCCAGATTTTGAAACACTTTAGAAAAACTGAAGGTATCAAAAAATCAGGTTACTTGTTACTGGAGGTGATGTTTCTACTGCAATGATAAGAAACTTAAATCCATTGCAAGAGGAAGTACATCTGCTTTCAAAATTGTTGCGCAATGCACCATATATATGTTACAACTTGTGTCTGAATCTAGTTATTAGCTGCCAGGCATGTCTGCAGAAGTAACTGGAAAGTACAGAAAACATCTCGGTTCACAGCTAGATTTATGTATTTGGGCCATCCACATAGAAAATACTTGTCATTTAAATTTATTGGAAATAAACAACTCTTGACCTCTTCGAAAAAACATGACAAAAGAGTTCTCTGTGACCATGAGTGCTCCGGACACAATCATACCTACAGTGCCAAGTGCAGACGGATGTGGCGTGGAGAAGTGAAGCGGAAAACAAAGGCTGCTGCCAGACACCACTACCGCAGTACAATTACCACGACCTGAGTAATATAAGATTTGTGTTTTTCAGTAGGGAATACAAACTGGGAAGTGCTTTAGTTTCATATATTGTTTGAAGAACGAGTTACTTTATATTTTAGTAACAATGTCTGAAGTTACGCAATCATACAGTTACTGATGATGAAGTGCTATCAAATAAGAGATAACAAGATTGGCAAGTGGCTGTAGCTATATATATGTTCACAAAACTAGATATGCAACTTTATAAACTAGGAATCCTATGACCTATGATTTCTAAATCATCATTTATCACCCATTTTTTCAGTTCTCCTTAGAGCCTACCGACGATGAAATCAAAATGGGGCATACTTGGCATTACAGAAGTGTCCAATTCCACCCATCTGCTTTGACCCCCGCCGTCATGAATAGGGAGGAAATGGTTACTTACAGTGTATACAAAATGACAACAATAACATCACTACATACACATGCCAACAAACACAAACAAAAATTAAAATGACACAATAATGCCTCACTCCAAAAATAAAATTAACAAAACAACCGTGGAAAATTGGGGGTTTAGGGTGGGGGCATGCTAAATATACAACAATGAAAGAACACTGCACCATCCCAAAACAAATAAGATAATAAAAAAATTAATTTACAACATTCCACGGGTCGACAGAAGCGTCCGATCCCACGCGTCAGCTTTGACCTGTGACGTAAGGGTGTTGTCGTGTGTAACGTCATGACAGCGCGGAGTTTGGTTTGAGTGTGGCTGTCACCAGTTCTGTTTTATCTTATTTTATTTACTTTTCTGATCTGTTCGTTCTATCTCGTGAGATTTTTTTTAAAATTTAAAAACACCTATTACTTATTTTAATTATCTGTTTCCTCCAATTTCTGTTTTAGTTTATTATATTTATCTTTCTGATCTGTTCGTTCTATCCCGTGAGATTTTTTTTTTTTTTTAAAGACAAAAAACACTAATCAGCTACTGAAGCATCTTTATCTTCTATGGGTTGCAGGGGTTACGACCCCTGGGGAGGTGGGTGGGTTTTCATGCATGGCTGTCTTCACTTACACGTTGTAGCTACGCAAGGCGTCTAAATTTGTTTATATTTAGTTTGTCCCCCACCCAAAACACCCCATTTCCCTGCGCTTGTCCCGTTAGTGTCATTAGGCTTCTTGTGGAAAGTGTGTGTGTTTGTTTTTGTTTCCGCCATATTTGTGACGTCATGGGTCAAAGCAGACGGGCAGGATCGGACGCTTCCGTATTTCCCATTCCACAACACCAACAAGACCACAATACCAAATATCCCAACACCTACAACTCCAAAAAGTGGAATCCTAAAACTCAAAAACGTAAATACCTCATATTTGCTACATGAATTAAAACACAACCAACCTACCATACATGTAAAATAAACAAAACATCACAATTACCATAGAAAAACACACACACACACACACACACACACACACACACACACACACACACACACCTGTGCTCCGACAACACTGCATATTACATGTCCTGGGCCCCAGCTGTCAGAACTCTCATCAAACTCATGTTGTTGCCACAAATACGACACCTAACATATTCAGCAATAAGACCGAATAGCTGTGGGAAACTGTATGACAGACATCAATTCAACACCCATCTCAGAACATAATGATGCACTTATGAACTTCATTATCATATCTATATCTAACAAAAAGCAATTAAAAAATTAGACTTTTTCCACACAGCAAACACCAAACTTAATTAGATCTAACAAAAATGTCAAATACATAAACAAAAAACCTTAATAACTCACTGAAAACACTTCCACAACACACATTACCACACCAACAACCTAAACTGAATAGCACATTAGCAAAATGACAACCAAAACTGAAATGAACCTAATCCCACGCATTGAACTCGGCACGTCTACATCCACCACCAGTGGGCACAATCAAAACGTCATCTTCAAACACAACCAACTCAAACTCTCCACACCATAGTGACATCACACACCACAACACCATTGCATCATGGGTGAAAGCAGATGGCTAGAATAGGATAATTCCATTGACCCAGCATACCTTTATGTACAATGGTACATATGTATATGCCTGTTATGTTACTCTAATTTTCTCAGTCTCCCCATACTTCTGCATTCTCTTGATTTGAAGTTCTTACTTCTGTGAGGCAATCTTATGTCTTTTAATCTTATTATGTGTTCATTCGAATTTGTTGATTCATATGCTTCTCCAATTCCTTTATTAATAAATCTGTCTGATCTTATTTCATTTAGGCTAGGCCTATTTATTTTTTTAAAACACTCAATTACATTGTAATATTACACTTGTTTTGTCTTATTTTGCAAATCCTTTCGCAACAATTTCAGAAACATATTTCAAGTGATACACCTGTGGCCTGCTTCAGACTTGTAATTCACTTCCATATGCTAGTGTAGGAATTGGTACTGTGTTATGAATTTTCATCTATGTTTGCTGTATATTTTGTTTTTTAAATATGTGTAGTGTCTTGACATATAGCCCCTAAGCCTTGGCAACATTTTATCTATGGTATCAACACTGTGTATGAAATGTCACAACTTAAACAATTAAAATGATCTAAATGATTTAAAATGCGATTAAAAACAAAAACATGTGAAGAGCTATTAGAGGATAACAACTGCTTCTATTCAGTAAGTGAATACACAAACTTTCGGCAACGATTATTTTTCTTTATAAACATTAAATTTAAGTCGCGTTCAACATCATCTAGAACAACGTTATGCATATGGTCGAAATAAAGAAACAAGTGAAGGCAGTCACCTTGCAACAGCTTGCCCACCAGGCCAATAAAAAGCCCAGTATGGATCACTGAATGGTACTTGAGCTTGATCTTTGCATTTCCATAATTCGCAAGAAGGAGTAATAAGGTGGAGTGCAATTTCTGGCGTTAAATGGTCTCTAGAAACCTCTGTGTGTTGCTGTATCTGATGTCGTAATTTGCTCCCTTTCGCAGTCGTGCACAGCATGCGTCCCCTTGTACTAGGAACAAAAAAAACTTCATTATCCTATATGTTAGGCAATTTTCGAGTGTCTATGTATAACTTTTCATATTTTTGGTACGATACAAATCGCGCGTCTCATCAGTCATCAAGAGGCAAGGAAGGATTGAAGTCCAATGCCGCATCGATGCTGTGGAGACTTAATTGTTCTCGAAATTCCCGGTTCGATAACTTATTTAATATGAATTCCAAGAGACAGGAAAGCGGACAAACCACACGCCAATTACAACACCGCTTACTGTCACGATAACAAAACAAGCAAACAGGAATTTACGGAATAAGTTTCACTTATAGTACAACACAAAGTTTCCGAACTTACCTTGATACCGCTACTAACATTGTTCGAGGAAATAATGTAGTCCTAAACATTATAAAAGATATTGTTGAAAGCTGACCTGCTGCAGACCGTGAATTCATAATAATTAGTTACAAAACTTGCTTTTTTCCGGTGCATATAGCGCCACAGCAGAAAATTTCCTATCACAGTCTTTTCTCCTACAGCGCCAACATTCGTCGTCAAGATGTAATCATATATTTATTCAATAGCGCTATAACGTATTATATACCCTGTACATCGCACTCTGCTTTATCACTTTGCTGTGTTTGAATAATCTCTCTCATCAAGGATGGGGACGCCAACACCTGTTTAGTGTTTTCAAAACATTGTGGTTTCTTATATAAACATCGAGGTTAGCATCGATGTTTTGAACGGCGATAGATCGCCGATGCATCGACAACAGAAGCCAAAAACATCGATATTCTCTCTCAACAATGGATCATTCTTTCCGGTAGTGGATCCTCATCTGAACACGTGATGAGTACCGTAATTTGAAGAGTGCTTCATTTATTGCTGTCCTCGTGACTTTTATATTTTTGAAGTAGTATGTAAGTAAAACATGAAGGTTACAATTTTATCATTTACATGAAATACTCTCAACTGAATTAAGACCAGTTAATACTGGCCGTCACGTCACGAAACCATCAACTAACATGGGTGTCCCAACTGTTCTTTTCGCGGGACATGCTATTGTCAAAAGATGATTTTCAAATGTGTGGGGAGGTTGTTGCTCAAAGCTGATAGCAAAGAAGCTAAAAAATTTATTTATATTCCTTTCTTGGACAATATATCATATAGGATAAAACATCTTATAATGAAAAAATACAACTGTAACGTCTCCTTCTCTACAGATAACAGTTTAAAAAGAAATCTTGTACATTCAGTAGAGATCGCCGGCGATTGGTTTTCCAATTCAGCGGTTTACAAACTAACCTGTAACAACTGTCCATATTATATTGGTCAAGCAGGCAGAGCTGTGAAAACAAGATACAAAGAACATATATTAGGTAAAAAAGGAGCGAATATACACAATTCTACTTCTGATACACCTCCTGATAGCCAGTCATACGCCAAAACATTTAGAAGACACTGTTATCCTACACAGAAGACAAAGGGCGTAGATTAGATCTGTGGGAAGAGTTACAAATTTTCAAACATCTTGAGCTCAAGGACGGTAATATACTGAACGACCAGTTGAACCTTGCCTGTAGACAATTTTTCGAAGGCTTTGGACCTGTAATGTTTAACATTAATGCTGGTAACCTTAGTGGTTTATTTCCTCAGGAAGCTATGATGCACCTTCAGTGCTTTAAGCTCACTACCCCTTATGTAATGGTGGTTTTGTCATGATGTATGTTTGCTACTACATCGGCCCTTATGTGATTTTACCTGGCTCTAAAATTTTGGTATTCCCTGTGAATGTGTACTAACAGGATCGTGTACCAGTGTTCGTAATTCTTTCCTGACAAGAGCCATTATTGTCAATTTTACAGTTCTGACATGTATACCGTTTGTGGGATTCACTAATATAGTAACGTAATTTTTTATATTGTGGCTGTATATGCCACTTGGCGTAAGTTTCTTGGCGTAAGCGCCACCTGCCTTTTTTGATGTATAACTACATTATTTGTACCAATGCTCCCATACTGTTATAACGGGAGTGTTAATTTCCTTCCTTTTTTATTGTTACTCTACCTATGGACGTTATTATTACTGATAATTTACACGTTGCCTTTGTACGCCAATTGGCACATGTTTCTCAGCACGAGTGCCACCTGCCCTGTTTTCAGAGTAACTACACTCACCGATTACACTCAGTCGGTTGTGAGCTCTGCAAGACCCATGAGCTATTTTATATTTACGTGACGAACCCTAATTCTAGGGCTATATTTTATTTTTGACACATGGGTCAATGCTGACAATAAACGGCGATGGTACATAGTCCTTACTAATGTAAAATTGTAAGTACCAGTCGTCATTATCATACTTCTGTAATGCAAGAGTTCTCTAATTTGTGATAAAATTTATTCTTGGCTTATAAGTTTCATACTTTTCTAATGTAAGCTATGATGTTCATTGTTCTTAGGCTACCTTCCGAAGAAGACAAATTTATATTTGTCGAAACCTAGGTAAAGAATTCCTTTATCCATTGCAACTGGTCAGCTGTTTATAATTTTATTACTAATATCATAAATTAACCCAGCAGCACCCTCATAAATATCCTTCAAAGTTGCCCCTAGTGGTTGCCCCTTATTGGTAAATAGTGCAGCATGGGTTACCACAGTGACTGCATCAGTAATTGACCATGTGAGCACAAAAATGTTTGTAGTAGCTTACCCACACGCCTATTTTTTTATTCATTACTAAACCTATTCCTGCATTACCTCTATTCGATTTTGTATTTATAACCCTGTATTCACCTGACCAAAACTCTTGTTCCTCCTGCCAGCGAACTTCACTAAAAATATGTGGCCAAGATAGACACGAAGCCCACGCCTACTACAGTAGTACAAGTTTATATGCCAACTAGCTCTGCAGATGATGAAGAAATTGATGAAATGTATGATGAGATAAAAGCAAATATTCAGATAGTGAGGGGAGACGAAAATTTAATAGTGATGGGTGACTGGAATTCGAGTGTAGGAAAAGGGAAAGAAGGAAACATAGTAGTTGAATATGGATTGGGGATAAGAAATGAAAGAGGAGACTGTCTGGTACAATTTTGCACAGACCATAACATAATCATAGCTAACACTTGGTTCAAGTATCATAAAAGGAGGTTCTATACATGGAAGAATCCCGGAGATACTAAAAGGTATCAGATCTGACCACAATCTATTGGTTATGAACTGTAGATTAAAACTGAAGAAACTGCAAAAAGGTGGGAATTTAAGGAGATGGGATCTGGACAAACTGACTAAACCAGAGGTCATAGAGAGTTTCAGGGAGAGCATAAGGGAACAATTGACAGGAGTTGGGGAATGAAATACAGTAGAAGAGGAATGGGTAGCTTTGAGGGATGAAGTAGTGAAGGCAGCAGAGGATCAAGTAGGTAAAAAGACGAGGGCTAGTAGAACTCCTTGGGTAACAGAAGAAATATTGAATTTAATTGATGAAAGGAGAAAATATAAAAATGCAGTAAAAGAAGCAGGCAAAAAGGAATACAAACATCTCAAAAATGAGATCGACAGGAAGTGCAAAGTGGCTAAGCAGGATTGGCTAGAGGACAAATGTAAGGACGTAGAGGCTAATCTCACTAGGGGTAAGATAGATACTGCCTACAGGAAAATTAAAGAGACCTTTGGAGAAAAGAGAACCACTTGTATGAACATCAAGAGCTCAGATGGAAACCCAGTTCTAAGCAAAGAAAGGAAAGTAGAAAGGTGGAATGAGTATGTAGAGGGTCTATACAAGAGCGATGTTCTTGAGGACAATATTATGGAAATGGAAGAGGATGTAGATGAAGATTAAATGGAAGATATGATACTGCGCAAAGAATTTGGCAGAGCACTGAAAGAGAGTCGAAACAAGGCCTTGGGAGTAGACAACATTTCATTAGAACTACTGACAGCCTTGGGAGAGCCAGTCCTGACAATACTATACCATCTAGTGAGCAAGATGTAGAGACAGGCGAAATACCCTCAGACTCCAAGAAGAATATAATAATTCCAATCCCAAAGAAAGCAGGTGTTGACAGATGTGAAAATTACTGAACTATAAGTTTAATAAGTCACAGCTGCAAAATACTAACATGAATTCTTTACAGACGAATGGAAAAACTGGTAGCAGCCGACCTCGGGGAAGATCAGTTTATTTTCCGTATGAATGTCGGAACACGTGATACAATACTGACCCTACGACTTATCTTAGAAAATAGATTAAGGAAAGGCAAACCTAAGTTTCTAGCATTTGTAGACTTAGAGAAAGCATTTGACAATGTTGACTGGAATACTCTCTTTCAAATTCTGAAGGCGGCAGGGGTAAAATACAGGGAGCGAAAGGCTATTTACAATTTGTACAGAAACCAGATGGCAGTTATAAGAGTCGAGGGACATGAAAGGGAAGCAGTGGTTGGGAAGGGAGTAAGACAGGGTTGTAGCCTCTCCCCAATGTTATTTAATCTGTATATTGAGCATGCAGTAAAGGAAACAAAAGAAAAATTCCGAGTAGGGATTAAAAACCAGTGAGAAGAAATAAAAACTTTGAGATTCGCCGATGACATTGTAATTCTGTCAGAGACAGGAAAGGACTTGGAAGAGCAGTTGAACGGAATGGACAGTGCCTTGAAAGGAGGATATACGATGAACATCAACAAAAGCAAAATGAGGAAAATGGAATGTAGTTGAATTAATAGTTGAATTAAGTTTGGTGATGCTGGGGGAATTAGATTAGGAAATGAGACACTTACAGTAGTAAAGGAGTTTTGCTATTTGGGGAGCAAAATAACTGATGATGGTCGAAGCAGAGAGGATATAAAACGTAGACTGACTATGGCAAGGAAAGCGTTTCTGAAGAAGAGAAATTTGTTAAAATCGAGTATAGATTTAAGTGTCGGGAAGTCGTTTCTGAAAGTATTTGTATGGAGTGTAGCCATGTACAGAAATGAAACATGGAAGATAAATAGTTTGGACAAGAAGAGAATAGAAGCTTTCGAAATGTGGTGCTACAGATGAATGCTGAAGATTAGATGGGTAGAACACGTAACTAATGAGGTGGTATTGAATAGAATTGGCGAGAAGAGGAGTTTGTGGCACAACTTGACGAGAAGAAGGGACCGATTGATAGGACATGTTCTGAGGCACCAAGAGATCACAAATTCAGCATTGGAGGGCAGTGTGGAGGGTAAAAATCGTAGAGGGAGACCAAGAGATGAATACACTAAGCAAATTCAGAAAGATGTAGGTTGCAGTAGGTACTGGGAGATGAAGAAACTTACACAGGATAGGGTAGCATGGAGAGCTGCATCAAACCAGTCTCAGGACTGAAGACCACAACAACAACAACCACAAATATGGACCGGGAAAAATGTCATGTAGCTGTAAAAGATCTCCGACTATCAGACCATCTCTGTCAAATAACAACAGTAAAATCAGGCATTGAATCATTCCCTAAACTACAAGCCTATGAACGACATCTATCAGAAATCAAAATAAAAGATTTTTCAAAGGAACTTGCAAAACAAAGCTGGGATGAAGCATATAAGGAAACCAATGTGTATATGAAATTTTCTAAATCATCCACATTATTTAAACTGATCTTTGAAAAGATATTACCAAAAGTCTACATGCCTGTAAAAATACCTCACAAAAACAGATGGGTAACAGCAGGTATTAAGAACTCCTCCCAAACACTTAAATACCTCAGTTCTATGAAAAAGAGTCGCAATGACCCATAATTCTCAAATTTCTATCATAGATACAAAAAGATCAATAGGAAGGTGCTGATTGCTGCAAAAAAGTCATTTAATGAAAAAATAATATATAAATCAGATAATAAAAGCAAAACAGTCTGGGATGTTATAAAAAAGGTAACAGTTAGAGGCAAAAAAACGCAGAAACTATGTGAATTATCGTTTTTCAAGTTTTGCAGAGAAATTACAGCAGAAAAAATAAATAATGTTGCACTAAATACAATGATGTTACTTCCAACCACAGAGAATGAAGTCAATCAAACTGTTCAAAAAGTAAAAAAATAAGAAGTCAGTGGGCTTAGATGTAGTATCAATGTGTGTACTGAAACAATGCATGGAGATTATACAAGGCCCCTTAACAAATATAATAAATGAATCCTTCACATCAGGGAAATTTCCAGAGCAGTTAAAACAGGCAAGAGTTGTACCTTTGCTTAAGAAAGGCAATGCAGAAGACACAGAAAATTACCAGCCCATTTCCCTGCTGTCATGATTCTCAAAAATAATGGAAGCAATTATGAAAGATACATTAATGAATTACCTGAATAAATACAATCTTTTAAACGAATCACAGTTTGGTTTCCAAAGTGGCAAAAATACAGTCAGTCATAGTAGAATTCACAAAGATTGTACTTGATGCTCTTGACAAAGATGAATATGTCACAGGCATATTTTTGGATCTTTGATACTGCTTTGATACTGCTGCCCATAAGATCCTATTAAATAAATTAGAAGCATCAGGAAGAAGAGGGGTAGCTAATGACTGGTTTCCATCATATCTAGTAGATAGAGTACAAAGAGTAGAGATAGATTTATCATTTAGTAAAATACTTACCAGAACCAAAATCATTAATATAGAGGTTCCGCAAGGTAGCATATTAGGACCAATACTATTCCTGATATACATCAACAACTTTCCCAATAGTGTTACTCATGGTCAAAAAATTCTCTTCGCTGATGACAGCAATATGACTGTCACTGATAAAACAAGAGAACTCCTTGCAGAGAAAGCAAATGAAGCTCACAAGGAAGTTTACAACTGGTCAATAACCAAGAAAGTGACATTGAATATGAAGAAAACTAATGCCATGAATTTCAGTTTGAAGAGGGAAAATGACATTGTTAAATTGGTTGGTTGGTTTTCGGGAAGGAGACCAGACAGTGAAGTCATCGGTCTCATCGGATTAGGGAAGGACGGGGAAGGAAGTCGGCCGTGCCCTTCGAAAGGAACCATCCCGACATTTGCCTGGAGCGATGTAGGGAAATCACAGAAAACCTAAATCAGGATGGCCGGACGCGGGATTGAACCATCGTCCTCCCGAATGCGAGTCCAGTCATTGTTAAATTAAATGTACATGGCACCTCTATAGACCGTGTAACAAATGCAAAATTTCTAGGAATGAATATTGATTCTCAGCTGAAGTAGTGCGAACACACAAAGGTACTTGCAAACAGAATGTCATCAGCATGTTATTCCCTTAGAATCCTATCAACAGTGCATAACACTGTGTCTTGTAATATTAGTAATTTTCGCCTCACTAACATTAATATACGCTCAATACTAAATGCCTGATGGCCTAAAGTTCTCGAACAATTGTAAAGTAAAAGAAATGAACCATCGCATAGCAGCAACAGAATCTATTATTCTTTATCTTTGCCGTTCTTGCGCGGTGCCTGTAAATCTCTATGTGCATGTATCGATTAATGATATAAAAAAGAATTCTGTTGTTTCAAGACAAATGAGGCAATTGGCGCCTCACCTTTTACTGTTTGTATTCCATGAAAGGCGGACGCGGACTTGCTGCGTTCCGCAACGGTATTTTATATTTCATGTGAAAATATTGAGTGAATATGCTAATTGTTATTTTTCCAATCAGAAAACATGTAGTTTCTTGTAACTGATTACGAACAGACAGCATCAAGACGACATTTTGACTGTTATGTATAAAATATTTAACCACTGTGGTCATCTATTGTAATTTAATATGAAAAGATACGTAGCATTAAAAAAATGTGTTAAAGATAAGTGCGTTTATCTTAGTACATTAACCTTGATGATTTCCATCTCCTCATTTACTTAATTGATAATTATTTTGTGTTAGTTCATCTCCAGAAATTAGGTTGATGCTGATGGGCCAAACGTAGCATGAGGCAGAAGGAACAGGATCGTTTTCCAATTATTTCTGAACCAACTTTTTTTTAATTATGTAGTGTTGCATTTCTTTTAAAGTCTATAAATCTTCTGGTCCCTTAGTGTTGTTCCGGGTATGACTACATCGCGAATATAAAAATGCACAGAAATGATAATGTTTCTCTTATTCAGGCATTTAATGATCAACATATGTTATTATAATAGTGTACTCAATCTCTGATTCTGTTGCCAAGTGGCCCACCAAAATATTCACTTTTTCGACATTTTTTCAAAAAAAATATAAAATAACAATTCTTTTTCTTTTTGCCCCCAAAGAGCAACGTTACAGTCTTTTAGTTACATACTATTCATATGTACACTCAATTCTTAGTTTCAGCATTCTTTTTTAGTGAACAAATGCACAAAATATGAACAAAATTTTCAAACTCTAGAAAAGAGCTATAAGAATCATAACCAAAAATGGTAGTCGAGCTGATTGTAAAGATCTGTTCAAAACACTCGAGATTTTAATTGCTTTGTATGAATACATTTACCAGTCAGTCGTACACATAAAAATAACATTGGTAATTACTGCACAAACAGCTCTGTCCAAGACCATGGAACAAGAGCTAGACTCAACTTACATTTGCCAAGATAAATTATACTTAAAACCTAAAACAGCGTTTTCTACCAAGGAATAAAACTGTACAATAAATTACCTTAACCGATAAAAGAAATTGCAAAAAGTACACTAATTTGAAAAGGCAGCTATAAAGTATCTGTTACGCAATACATTTTGTACATTGAAGGATTACTTAGATAAAACGGATTAGGAGTTTGGTTAAAAAAAGTTATACAAAAAATAAATATTATTATTATAAAACATCCAACATTACATGTCACACCTTTACACTACGTTTATTTCTTTCTTTTTTCTTTTTCTAGGAAAACTTACCCCCAAGCTATGCATTCCTCTTTCTGAGCTCAACATCTCACTCATTATAGAGGGATACTGACTCAGTTTTTCAGGTTGCAAATGGGAAGTTGTGGTACAGAAAATGGCCCAGAGATCACTAGTGTTTGTGTGTGTTTGTGTGTGTAGCGAGTGAAGTGTTATGAAACAATGTGTGTATAGTGTGTGCAGTGACTGATAGTGAGATATGAGTGAACAGTGTGGCATTACATTTTTTAATAAGTTATTTGTAAAAAAAGTATTGTATACCAGGAGTAAATCTAATGATTGTCTCTAACTAGAAACCTTTAAATGTATCTGTATACAAATTAGCTTATTTTAAATTCGTCTAAACTTGTAAATTCTTTGACAAGGCCTATATCCTTGTGAAAAGAAATCTACAGATGAATAAAGCTACTATTAATACTACTACAACCTATTGGTTTTGCGCAATGACGTCTTAGTTTACTCCAAGACATTAATATCTTTATTTTCGAGCCATAGATAATAAATCGGTTATCTTCTGTGGCTAGGCGTCATCATTGTAAGTTGATATAAATGGATGTAGTTTTTCAAAAAGGGACTAGACATTGTGTACTATTTGTGGCGCTTGTATTAATTTAAATCATTTGTTCGTTCCGATTCATTCGGTACTTATCATTCTTAATGAGTTTGAGATATTTTGGAAGAATTTTTTTATTCTGGACATATTTTGCTTTTTGATTTTCGTCTGTAGGTATAGATTTATCAGCTCAACTGAAGAATGGGATACTTGTGCAAAAAAGAAAGAAAAAGAAAAAAGTGACTGATGTAACTTAAGCACGGAATACCTCAGTTGACATATATGAGTTGTATTCCAAACTTCATTTGGTCTTTATAGGTTAACTGCAGTAGGGGATGCTGAAACACGTATGTTGTGCGGCAGCGATGGCGAGGCATTGTAGAATCTTTGACCAGAGCAGTTGCGCTCCACTCGCAGTTGCGAGCAGCAGTCTGTCGGCAGTAGTAGTCGAGTGTAGTTGCGAAGAGGAGTCTGTCAGTAGTGGTAGCCCAGAGCAGTCGGCGGGCTTCGGCACCGCAATGGTCGAGATTCAGGACAAGGTATATTATTAAGCAGCATTGCGCTCAACTAATGATGTAAATTAACTGTAACTAATTTGTGTAAGAATCGCCCCCAATAATAATTTTGATTTCAAAGCAATTTTTAACAAAAGAATCATTCTATTTGCTTCCATTTCCTTTAAACAAAATTCTCAGTTAACTTCAAAAAAAAAAATATAATTATTGCGATGCATTTCCTCCAAGCTGTGGCGCAGAATAAGAGCAGATATTTTACATGCAGTTATACTAAGGTAAGAAATTCTGATTTTTGCACAGGGCCAAAGACCGACAGTTCGGTTTAATTGAGTTTTGATTATCACTGTACTTTCATTGTCATGGGATTATCTTACATTTTTTGTGGAGAACTTATACTTGGGTCAGATAGCTAATTTTATTTAATTGTCATTGTCTTTAAATTTAATTGCTGGGAGCTTACACTTCGCTCCATTTCTGTTAAATATTGTCATTTAAAATTTCCGTGGGGAGGTTACACTTGGCGACACCCGGTCCAGGATCGTATTTCGTAGAGAATCTTTTGAAAAACAGTCAGATATCTGCTCTTATTTGCTTAAATATAATTAGCATTTGGCGCAACGCTTTTACTGATTTGTGAATTTCTTTCCACAGATCATCGGCAATTCGTTGCTCTGTTGTATTTGAGTGTTGCTTTTTGCATTGTGTTTATTTGTTTTGTGAATAATTGTGACTATTGTAAAAATGCCGCGAAAGACTGTGAATAGTGTATCGCGAGGTATTTTGAACGAAATAACCGACTTAAACAACTTCACCGATAGTACTTGTGACACGCAGTATAATGATGACAATCCTGCGTTCACTGACAATCAGTGCGTTCCGACCATTAATAATGATGTAGACCTTAATGATGAACAAACGAACTCGATTGTGTCTTCTGTTGATTTGACGACAATCGATGACGTGGGACGCTCTATTGTAATGAGCGCTGCCCAGCTTAACACAACCGGTTTACTAAATTCACGTAACGAACAGACAAATTTGTCTAATGAAAATGACAGGATACACAAAGTACGACGGATTTATTTAATTCCGAAATAGTGAGTGACAGTGTATGTCCGATTGATAATCCTTTTTGTAAATTACAGAATGACCAAATGGTCACACAAAACGAGATAATTCCAGATCCACCATTAATTAGCACTGAGAATAGAAATGTTAATTTTGGCTCGGATCAAATTATGGCACTATTGCTGCAACGAATTAACCAAATTATTGAAAAACAAGACAACCAGAGTGAAGATTTCAAACAACAGAGTAAGAAATTAGACAACCTTAATGAAGATAACAAACAATTTAAAGAGAATTTCAGACAACAGAGTGAAGATTTCAAACAACTTAGTGAACAGGTCAAACAACAAAGCGAAAAACAAGACAAACTAAATGAAAAATTAGATAACAATTCCAGGCAGCTTAGTGAACAAATTAGAGCCGTTGCCGCACAGTGTCACGACACTAAGGCACAGTTACGCGAGGAAATTGAGGCTTGTTAAAAAAAAAGTAGCGAAGAAATTAGGTCTGTTGCTCAAGAATTAAGGGAAATGCAAACAGCCACAACAGAAACACTTAGAGCGGAAATTGGCACAGTCGCTAAACAATGCTCTGAAAAGGCTACACAATTACGCGACGAGTTTAAAGCAATGACTATAGAACTTTCGCGCACAATGGATGAAAAGATTGACGCGAAATTCGAACAACAGAACACTCAAATTAACGAACGTCTTAGTCTTCACATACAAAACAGTGATACGCGTTTCCGCAAATTTATTGATGATCAAAATAAAGTAAAACGTCAAGTAATGGAAACAATCACTGCTCTGAGACAGGAAGACAAACGTAAAATGTTTGCGAAGGCAAAAACATATGTAGACAATAATATTGCCACAGTGTCCGATGAAATTAATACATTCAAACAGTCGAACACAGAATTACGTGACGAAATTTCGGATCTTAAATCAAAAACAGATACACACACAATAGATATTCAAACAGTGACCGATAGACTCGAACAATTAGAACTAACACAGGATTCCGATGTCGTCAAAGCTGACGTTAGAAAACTGAACGAAACTACACGTAAATTGCAAAACCAGATTAATGCCACTGACACTAAAACCGATGATCAGGTAAAAATACTGACTGAAAAATGTGATGAATTGGCCAGTCGTATTGATGTCATCGAAAGCACTAATGACAATAAATCAGACGATACTTCACCGGTTTCATTTAATCAAACACCGGAATTTCAAAATCTACAGCAGACTATTAATGAGATAGATTCATCTAATAACACATTGCGTCGAAAACTGTCAAGTTTACAGCAAGAAGTAACAGAGATGAAAAGTATTTCAGTTAATAACACATCACAGCAGACGCCACTTTTCGAACATTTGCCAGAGTCGCGCAACGCGTATAATTTGGGTAATCTACAGAGAGTACGGGACTTAGATTCCGAACAACCACAGTTCAATAGATTCTCTTACAATCCTGAACCTGTTCCATCACACAGAGACGATAATTTCGATTACAAACATTTTCTGTCAGTAAGAAAATTTAAAGTGTTTAAGAATGACAGAACACAGATTCACCCGCTAGATTGGATACAACAATTTAGCTTTGCCTTTCCACCGACTTGGCCCGTAACGCACAAACTTGAATTTATTTGCAGTTTTTTGGAAGGCGAGCCGGCAACTCGTATGAGACCGATCGCGAGACAATGCTATTCAGTAGAAGTTTCAGAATGCTTTTCTGTCGGCGTACTGGTCGAAGACGACACAGCGCGGAATTAAAGATCAGCTAATTAGTTTGCCGAATTATGAGAACTCGAATTTTCCCAGTGTGACGCAATTTTTTGAGCACATGGTGCAACAAAATCAGTATTTAAGTGAACCGTACAGTGAATCTGCACTTATACAATTATGTATCTCTAAATTACCGCGGTCATTAAGAGTGTCACTTTTAACAGGTCAACAAAAAGAAAATATTTCGGCATTCAGGAATCTGTTGCAGCTTTTAGAAGTGCAGCAATCTGATTATTCCTTTGTAAACAAAAATTTTTCGTATAACAACCAAGGCCAACAAACGTACAGCAATTATGATCAGACACGTAATTTCAATAGGAGAAGTAACAGGCGCTTTAGGACCGACAACCACCAAAATTTCAATAACAGACAAAATTCTAATTATCAATATCGTCAAAATCTTGAGCAACAGGAATCACATTTTAGTAACAATAGACGTTTTCAACCACAACAGCATGAAGGTCAGCCGTTTAACATACATAACCAACAATGTAATGCACAAGGTGAACCCAACTACAATGTTTCGCCGCGTGCACGTATAGTCCCAGATCCAACAAATAGTAACACACGGCAGCAAAGGAACAACTACGTGCAGAAAACACAGTACTTCAATTCCTATCGCAATGTACCGTATAGGAATGACTATCACGACAGACGTAAAAATGACGAGCACAATTATCAGCGTACATATAATAACAGTCGATCTTACCAACAGCAAAATCATCCGCAAGAACATATTCTCATGAATGAACCCGACAGTAGGTATCATCCAGAGCGTAACACGTCTGGAAGAAGTAATAGAACTGTTCGAATAGTAGAAATGCCACAGCATCCTCCTGAAAACAGTAACACGTCAGATAGAATTTGACTAGATACAGTAAAGATCGCATCTTCCAATAACACAAGCACTACTTTTGACACGCAAAATGTTGTTCACGAAAATGTTATTACTTTCGACGACATCCGAGACACTCTTTTGCAGGAAAGACCAGTTATTCAGAAATCCATTTCACATTCAGTCATCGAAATTAAAATTGGTTCATCGAAATTTTCGGCAGTAATCGATTCCGGATCACCTATGTCAGTTATAAATGAGGAAACTTTTAACGAATGCAACAAAGAGAATACTTATCCTACATTACCATTATCAAAACGAAAGTAAAAGGAGCAGTATCGAGTAAAGGAGTAGACGTTAAATTACAGACACATTTATCATTTAGTATTGCAGGTCATACATTTCACTCAAATTTTTGGATTGTTCCCTTATTGACAACACGTTATTTTAGGCACGAACTTTCTGGTACAACAGACGCAGTGGTTGATTTTCAAAATTCTTATTTAATGTTGAAGGATGAAAATGTGCAATTAGCTTTAGAATTTCAGCATTCCTTATCTGCGGAAGAACAAACAATTAACCGCACAGAGGTCATTTCCGCAACAAGTAACATTCTATGTAATCCCACATTGTTCACAGATACGTACGTACATAACTATAATACTCCAGACGAAGCTGACTACGACGTAATGCAGATGATTTCTGATAAAGTTAAGCAAAGCAGTGCAAATACAAACGACGAACGAACGCAGTTACACAAAATTCTTTTACAGCAAGCTCCAGTTTTCGACAACATTCCTGGTACTATGTCCGGATAAATGTATGAATTTCAAGTCAAACAACACGACACATTTAAAGCTAAGCATTATCCCATTCCGTATATTCATAGAGAACAAGTCAAAAAAGAATTGCAGGATATGCTCGACCAAGGAATTATAGAACCAGCAGTTAGTCCGTACATAAACCCGCTGCATATTGTTAAGAAAAAAGATGGCTCACTTCGCCTTGTACTTGATTCACGTCACATTAATGACATTATTATTAATGAAACAGATCGACCACAGACTTTAGAGGAACTTCTACAAAAATTTCATGGTACTGCTATTTATTCCACATTAGATTTGAAATCAGGATTTTGGCAAATTCAACTTCATCCGAATTGCAGAAAGTATACAGCTTTTCTCTGTTTTGGCGACTGTTATCAATTTTGTAAATTACCGTTCGGCTTAACTATTTCTTCTGCAGCTTTTATTCGCGGTTTGAACACTATACTTCCGACAGAACTTAAGGACAGAATTACGACGTACGTAGACGACATTCTTATCGCAGAAGCTAACTGGTCTGAACACAATCTGATTCTTGAACGACTGTTGCAAACTTTTCATGCACAAGGACTTACAGTTAACCTCAGTAAATCGCATTTTGGCAAAACTTCTATAAAATTTCTTGGACACGTAATTTCAGCAGAAGGCATTGCGCCTGATCCAGAAAAACTTCAAGCTCTACGTGACATTACTGTTCCTACGACGAAGAAACAATTACGCAGTTTTTTGGGTTTAATTAATTTTTTTCGTAAATTTATTCATCATTCTGCTTTAGACACACCTAGATTATGCCAATTAACAGGTAAAAACGCAATTTGGTCATGGGATAAGCAAGCACACTCTGAATTTATGAACCTGAAACATGCTTTGTTGAATGCTCCACTTTTATCGCACCCAGATCTTACTAGAAATTTTTCCATTGCCACCGACAGTTCCAATACAGCTTTAGGCGTACATATTTTTCAGGAAATTGAAGAAGATGGCTCGACAGTAATTAAAAACATCGCATTTGCAAGCCGCATTTTGTCACCTGCTGAACGAAATTATTCAGTTACAGAACTAGAAACATTATGTGTTGTATGGGCTTTTAGGAGATTTCGGCATTTTCTTTATGGGAGACACCACCGTTTACACAGACCATAGAGCTATACAATTCTTACTTTCGGCTAAATTCACACACGATAGATTAAGCAGATGGAAACTGTATTTGCAGGAATTTAATTTTACGATTGTTCACATTCCCGGCACACAAAATGTTATAGCAGACGCACTATCGCGTTCTCTCAACAACAATCAGCAAGACGTAGCAACCAACTTCTGCAAAGCAAATTTCAGCGTTATGTACATTCAGCAAGTAGCATTTGAAAATTTCATTTCATCGTCATTACAGGACATAGCACGAGAGCAAAGCAAAGACAACGTGTGGAAAGAAATTAAACACCTTTGGCAAGATAAGAATAATGTTACGATTAGGAACCACTACACTGTACGCAATGACATTCTGTTTCGCCGCTCTCATCCAGACAGCAACAATTGGTTATTATGCATTCCTGACGAACTGGTTAATAAATTAATTTGGTATACTCATTTAAGCTACGCACATTATGGAGCCAGAAAATGTTTTCTTATATTGAGACAGAACTGTTATTTTACAAACATGGAAAAACGTATACGACGAGTTTTAGCGTCATGTAAAATTTGCCAGAAAGCTAAGTCTGACACCACTTCACATATTCCTCCATTATACCCCATTGTACCTGTTAAATTAAGACATGTGGCCGCAGTAGACATTTTTGGTCCAATTCCGAGAACTAACAGAGGTTTTTGCCACATCTTTGTCGCTGTTGAACTCACTTCAAAATTTGTTACTGTCACTCCGTTACGCAAAGCTACTGCTAAAACTGTTTCGAAAGCATTTGTAAAACATTTTCTATTTCATGTAGGGCATGTGATGAAATTAATTTCAGATAATGGATCACAATTTCGTTCTGCAATATGGACACGCATGTTACGAGCAAGAAACATTTCTCCGATTTATATATCCAAGTACCACGCTTCTTCGAACCCTTGTGAACGTTTAATGAAAGAAATTGGTAAACTGTGTAGAATATACTGCCACAAAAGACATGTTAATTGGGACACACACATACACTCATTCCAAGATGTAATTAATTCCATTCCAAATGAATCCACTATGCTATCTCCGTCTGTTATACTGAAAAATGTTGAACCACCAAACAAAATTAAAGAATTAGTACACTTTCCTACATCTCGTCGATTACGACACCACGAAATAATTGACATTGCGCTGAACAACATCAAACGTGCCGCAGAGCGCCGGAGAAGACAGCAAAAACAGGTTTGTAGGCGCCGAGACTTTCACGTTGGACAGAAGATATTAGTACGTACACACTATTTATCCAGCAAATTAAAAGGTAAGTGCAGTAAATATGAACTTCTATACGCAGGTCCATATCGGATTCGCAGCATTCCTCACCCCAATGTTGTACACGTCGAAACTCTGAGAACCAGAAAATCGAAAGGAAACCACCACTTATCCAACATAAAACCCTTTATTGAGTGAACATACTTTACGATTTATCACGCTGTAATGCTATTTGGTAATTTTTATGATCATTTCTGCAATTATGTTCACATGACTAATTATTGATGATTATCGTATTTTTTCGTGGCAAGTGCCCGGCAAGGTAAGGTTAGCAGGTCGCTCTTCTTGTCGTTACACATCAGACCGTGCATATTTTCCAGATGAACTTACACATTTTTATGACCACTTATGCAATTATATTTATGTGAGTACTTATTGATGATTATCGTATTTTTTCTTGGCAAGTGCCCGGCAAGGTAAGGTTAGCAGGTCGCTCTTCTTGTCGTTACACACTAGACCGTGCATATTTTCCAGATGAACTTACGCATTTTATGAATAATTATGCAATTCTCTGTAGTGAAGCATTAATTTTATCAAATTCTGTCTCCATTAAAGTCTTTAATTATCGCCTCTATTAACTACACTACATACAAGTTGAACACAACGAACGTCACATTTTGACTTTTTTATATATGTACGACTGTTTTCCTGTTTTGTTTGTATGCACTGTGAACTAGTTAAGGTATAGCACACACCAGTTGACTTTGACATTTTTTGCCCTATGATATCTCAACATCGTGACTGTTTTACATTTTCCTTTTTTTTTTTTTTTGCTGCTGCATTGTAATATTTTCTGTACATTTTTGCCTTTGAACACTGTCTATGCTTTTGACATATTACGTTTGCTGTCATGTTATGCTGTATGCTTAATTGTGTCACCATTAACCAATCATTATCTAATGGGTATATGATTTAAATGCAAGACATTAATCTTTGTTCATCAATTTCAGAAAGAAATAACGTGTTAAGGAAATAAATTAAACAGAAATGGAATTTTAACTAGGGAATAAACGAAAGAAGATACAAAACCTTATGAGGACGAGTAGATGGATCAGAATTAACAAGCATTAACAAGAATATACTATACACATCGCAGAATAGCAGTCTTAACTAATTTTTTCTTTCAGAATACAAGGCGATTGATGCAAGCTGTCAGACAGAACTACACATCTTAGTTTTAAGTGATGAAATATGCTAGAGATAAGGAATAGTTGTGTGATGAATAATGAAGTGATTTTTGCAGATGATAATGAATGCTGATGAAGAATAATGATGAAGAATATGCTACTATGAATAATGAAGTTTTTGTTTACAGGTGATGATAATAATGAAGTTATGATAATATGAATAATGAAGTTTTTTCTTTACAGATGAGGATAATGTTGAAGTTATGAATTTATGCTATGTAGTTATTAAAGTATTTGTTGCAGTTTGCTTTGACAGCAGGTGTTATATTGCGTAGTAGGATGACTGAAGGTTTTGGAAAGGACAGCTATGGAACACATTTTTATACACATTTCACTACCTGTTAATTCGAAGTTCACTACTTTTCAGCATAGTCTACGTTTCTTCTTTCAGCTCAACAATCCATTTTGTATTTTTTCAGGGAGAAGCTTTTCATGATACTTACTAAACTTGTTACTTATTATACCTGTTCTAATACTTGCAATTTTTTACCCATTTGTGTCTAACCTTGCTACAGCTGACTCATGACGAATGACGTTACACATTTTTCATTTATAGGAACAACCTAGAAGCAATTTTTTCTCTTATTTCTTCTTGCTTTCCCTTATAATTACCCAAAGCAATGCATTGCTAGCACACAAAAACAAAATGTATTACCAGTCCCACATAATGTCACTAGTTTATGATAATTCTGAATAATACTGATCAGCTCTGAATAGTATGTCACTTGAATAATGACTTCTTCATGATACAATATATATATATATATATATATATATATATATATATATATATATATATATATATATATATATATATAAAACTGCCACTGTTTATTGTAATGAGACTACTTATTATGCCCATGATTATTAATGCTATGATTGTAATTTTGTAACTGGCTAATAACTGCCACTGTTTATTGTAATGAGACTACTTATTATGCCCATGATTATTAATGCTATGATTGTAATTTTGTAACCGGCTAATAACTGCCACTGTTTATTGTAATGAGACTACTTATTATGCCCATGATTATTAATGCTATGATTGTAATTAACTGATTTTTTAATAATGACTTCTTAATTATCTGAATAATAATACTTTGTAACCAGCTAATAACTGCCACTGTTTATTGTAATGAGACTACTTATAATGCCCATGATTATTAATGCTATGATTGTAATTAACTGATTTTTTAATAATGACTTCTTAATGATCTGAATAATACTGAATGATGAACAATGTTTTATACTATTCGATACTTGACGGCCACTGAGTGCCCATAATTAATGTAACTATATAAATTATGTTATTAATTATGCCATTAATTAGCTCTTGTTTTCAATAATGATTTTAGTAAATGGCCACTGAGTGCCAATAATTAATGTAATTAAGACTTCTGATGAACATTATTCTGTCATACTAAACATGGTTTGTAACTGGACAAAGACTGCCGCTGTTTATTGTAATACGACTACTCATGATGGCAATAATTTAATTTTATGAACATTATTCTGTAATACTAAAATACATGGTACAGAAATGTTCAATAACTAGGCTATGGATGCCGCAAACTACTTATGTAATCACTAATCAAGACTTGTGTGTTAGTTAATGTCCTTCACCTTCTGACCTAACTACCTGAAATTATTGTAACATCCATTTGTCTTGTCCATCCTCATTATCATGGAGCACTATATTTGGTTTTTGCACTAATTCTACGTTGGTGTGCCTCTTAAGAGCGTGGTGTTGACACGACATGCTGTCCACCACCGTAAGCGATGAAGACGTTATTATGGTCCCACTGTTTGGTGTACCTGATGTACTGCCAAATGATAGCATGGAATATTACTACGACGTTTCAGTGTCTTGATACGCTGATAAATACTTCTGGGAATGGAACTGCAGTTTGTATCACTTAGTGTTGTGATTCTGTGGAAAGATATGGACTTTCAGTGCAGCTGTGTGCAAAGAAGTGCTACAACCATGATGCAATCCTTTCCTTTCCTATCCTAATAGTGAAAATCATTTTAGCTAACATCATTTATGTTCATGGCCTATACATTTCTTTTCGATTTGTTGAACTCCAGTGCAAGTACACTTATGTCACCTGTCGACATGATTTTCTTGCCATTATGTTTATTTATTGTGAAAATGCTAAAGACATTTTTTCGATATGTTCTGAAGTGCAGTATATGTGCACTCTTGTCATCTATATTGTATATACTTTTTGTGATTTGATGATTTTTTTACCCTTGCGTTTATTTGTTATGAAAATGTTCAAAAGTTTCCAGTGCATATGCACTTATGTGTTAATATGTTTCCTACTGAACTTCAGTGCCTGTGCACTTTTCTCATTTTTCAATATGATTTGTGCTCATTCTGTATACCTTTTATGATTTCGTGATATGTTTTACTCATTGTATATACATTTCGCCATATGCTGATATGTTCTGAACTGCAGTGCATGTACAATCATGTCACTTGTCAACATGCTATTTTGCCATTCTATTTATTTGTTCAGAAAATGCTACAGAATCTTACAGTGCGTGTGCACTTTGTTATCTGTCAAATAATTTGTATATACATTTTTCTGATTTACTAATATGTTTTGTACTTATATTTTGTGTTGTCTGAAATGTTTTGTACTCGATGCATGTGCACAACATTTAATTCATGTACTATATCTCAATATTTTGTAAATTGTAAAAGTTAATTAATTAAAGAAAAAATTTGCCGCGATTGGCAAGTCCAAATGACTCACCATCGCTGCCAAATTTTTGCCCCCCCAGTGGAGGGTTATGAAACACGTATGTTGTGCGGCAGCGATGGCGAGGCATTGTAGAATCTTTGACCAGAGCAGTTGCGCTCCACTCGCAGTTGCGAGCAGCAGTCTGTCGGCAGTAGTAGTCGAGTGTAGTTGCGAAGAGGAGTCTGTCAGTAGTGGTAGCCCAGAGCAGTCGGCGAGCGTCGGCACCGCAATGGTCGAGATTCAGGACAAGGTATATTATTAAGCAGCATTGCGCTCAACTAATGATGTAAATTAACTGTAACTATTTTGTGTAAGAATCGCCCCCAATAATAATTTTGATTTCAAAGCAATTTTTAACAAAAGAATCATTCTATTTGCTTCCATTTCCTTTAAACAAAATTCTCAGTTAACTTCAAAAAAAAATATAATTATTGCGATGCATTTCCTCCAAGCTTTGGCGCAGAATAAGAGCAGATATTTTACATGCAGTTATACTAAGGTAAGAAATTAATTCTGATTTTTGCACAGGGCCAAAGACCGACAGTTCGGTTTAATTGAGTTTTGATTATCACTGTACTTTCATTGTCATGGGATTATCTTACATTTTTTGTGGAGAACTTATACTTGGGTCAGATAGCTAATTTTATTTAATTGTCATTGTCTTTAAATTTAATTGCTGGGAGCTTACACTTCGCTCCATTTCTGTTAAATATTGTCATTTAAAATTTCCGTGGGGAGGTTACAATGCAAATTTAATATATGTTGACTTTTCTGATTTCACTAGCACTAGTATCCTATTCTTCAGCTGACCTATGTAGGTCAACTGAAGAATAGGATACAAGTGCTAGCGAAGGCGAAAAATAGCGAGATACATAAGATTTGTATCCCGTACTGCAGTTGACCTGTATGTGTCAAATGAAGAACAGGATACTACCTTAGTAGTTCACTTGTGTTACAGGATGCCAGTGTTAATTTATGTCGCCTTTTTCGTCTTTGCTAATGCTAATATCTTACTCTTCTGATGACCGATAGTGGTCAATGGGAGTACAGGATACAAATTTTTCTTATTTCGATCTTTTCGCTTTCCACAATACTAGTATTGACAGAAAAATTTCGTAGTAATACTAGTGCTAGCGAAGGTGACAAAAAGTGGCAGATGTAAAATTTGTATTCATACTGCAGTTGACGAACATTGCTGTTTCATATTCATAGGAATAGATAAATCAGCTCAATTGAAGAATAGGATACTAGGACTCAAAGAAGTGATATGCTTAACATCATGTTCGAAATATGGATGTATATGCTATATGTCTGCCACGTGTTTTCTCTGTCCTACATTCCTTTGTTTCCCAATACGCATCTTCGCTGTTAACTTGGTGTAATGCATCATTTTTGGTAAGTGTGAGATCGCTGGGTATGAGGTCCTGAGTTCGATTCCACATGACATCGAACATTTTAATTCTCCATAAGTGTTCCAAATTTCGTTTTCTTTCACACTTCTACTACGAAAGGGCGTTTTTTTCTAGAAGGTAATATATTTTTAAAGCTTTATTCAACATACCATATACATTTATCAAGGGCTGTCCCTATAGCTTTCTGTAAAAAACTGTCAAGCTGACGTCTACACAGTGTCCCATCTTCATATAAATTTGCCACTTGTTTTGTGAAATCAATTTGAAGTTGGGGAACACAGACGCAGAAGGAGTTCTCTATGAAGAAAGTCGAACTCTACATCACAACATTAAAACTTAAACTATCACTTTCCAAGCTAGTTTGCACCTACTGTTATGTTGCTGATTAATCTGTCCACAGCAGTGATTCCAGAAACTGTATATAAGCGGGAAAAAAGGGAGTGTTGTTAGTGTTCTGTTTCCTCATCGTTTCTTGTCGCTCTGCTTGTACTAAAATTCGCGTCATGTAAGAAGGCGGCCCAATTTTCAGCCGTTCTGCGCATCCCCCTCCACTAGCCACTGGCAGCCAATAATATTCATTCTCTTTCCGGGCAGCTAGCAGTGAGTTATAGCTACATGCTACATGCTGCACTCTTGCTGTACTTTGTGACAAACGAATTTTTCATTCAATTTTAAATTTTTTTCGTTTCCTTTTTTTCTTGAAGCAGTACAGCTGTGAATGTGTATCTGTCAATGTTTAAGTACAATTAAAAAAAGTCAGGTGATGGCAATAAATGTGAAGTGCTTCACAAGCAGATGAGGCAGAAAATTTTACCCCATGTATGACTTTTTCAAAAGTGAATTTGAAAGCAGGTCTCCTACTGTTGACATCTGGAAACACAAGAACAGACTACAGAACCATGTGGTGTCGGCAAGAGAACTGCAAAAAGAATTGTAAACCAAAGTGTTAGAGCTGTAGGAACTGTGGAAACAGTTGGTTTCGTATCGCCTAGAAAGCATCGAAATTGCGAGGAAACTGTCACACAAATGGATGGTTTTAACAACGGTCTCTTAAAGTGCTTCATGTGAAAGATGAGTGCCCGACATCATAAAAGCGTGTTACAGTTATGCAGCTTCGTCAATGTAAAGAATTTTAAAAGCGTTGGGTCCAGATACGCTAAGAAGAGAGTTTTCAGCTCAGAGAAGTGACATAATTACAAACGAACTATATCCCATACAAAGATTCACGACACGAGAGAAGGAGGTAGTTCATCAGTGTATTATCTTGATGAAACATGGGTCAATTAGAATCATTCAAAGAAGATCTGCTGGAAAATGAGTGATGGTAATGGCACTTTTAAAGTCCTCATAGGAATAGGTCCTCAGATAATTATCCTGCATGCTGACTCTTCTTCTGGTTTTATTTCCATTTGGAAATGAACGCTGTCGTTTTCATGATGTAATTCACAATTCTTGTCATACCTTGCTTTGAAGTCGGTCATTGCCAATTATAATTCAACTGTTATAGAGAAAACATCAAGTACAAACACAAGAATAGCGGATTTTTTCCCCAGCTTAAAAATAAAAGTATTAAGCGGCGTATAAACCAGACTCGTGCCAAACTCCTGTAACTCGTTAATTTATAGAAGTCACGTGGCAGAACTTGACACAGTTTTGCGTTGACTCCCATGTCACTGTCAGTGTCGCCCCATAGAATTAATTTGGGCAAAGGATTTTAAGGATATGTGGGAGAAAAAAACAAAACATTCAAGATAACATACAGTGAATCACTTGTGCGTGAGACAATAGAGAATGAGGCAATAGACAGCATTCCATCTGCAGTGTGAGCACTATCTGTGTGGCATGCTGAAATGCTTCAGAAAGAAGAATCTGACAGGGGAGTGATGATGGATATAAGCCTTGAACCTATCATCGTAAGTTTACTATCAGATTGTTGAGAAACAGACTCAAATAGAAGTGACGATCGTATTACGATATAGACTTTGGAACAAAGTAATAAATTTTTTTAGTTTTAAAGACTTGTGGTTTAAAAATGTGTTTGTCAGCTTGTCAGTTACATACATAATAATGAGAACTTCCTAGCGTAGATTAGGGCTTTGTATTCTTTTAGTTAAGCAGACTATAACGTTCAAACTATTGCGCAAGAAGAAGTTGCGCTTCTTCCACCATGTCATTTTGTATGCTTTAATAACACGCAAGAATGCAGCGGAATAAATTCGTCAGAAGTCCGATATTTCCACATGTACACCTCTATCATTTTCAAGGCATGAACTGGTAAGGCCCTAATATAACAGTAACTGTTACTTGCGATATATCGGTGGTTTTCGATGTTATCAGTGAGCAATCCCTGGAGTTATTCCAGATGATGATTAATTGTTTGCTTGTTCAACGGATTATAAATGCAGTCTCCCATTGTAATATCAAATGTGTTAGTTTACACGCATAATGCTTGTTAACAGCGAAAAGTCTGACAGCTTACTGACAGTTTTTACGGTAGTCTTTTCTACCACTAATTCATTTCTACAAGGAGCGATTACACTTACCTATCATCAAACACAACCACACACACACACACACACACACACACACACACACACACACAGACACACACATCCATATTTTTAAAAATTCTATTAAGTAGAAGCAGTTGTCAAGCAGATATAATGATTTCGGTTTGTGCTTGAAATAATTTTGTTGTGAATTAAATTTTTACTTATAATGCAGTTCAAATGGTAATTATTGTAAGCAGTTTCAATGACCTTACCGTTTGACTACTGTCATTTTGAGAAAAATTTTACTTCATGTCTTCACAAAGCTGTGTCAGCTGTTCTCGCCTCCCGATGTCACTCAGTGTAAATTCGTGCAGCAGTGGATGCAGCATCATCAAGATGTGAATTAATATTTCTCTCATGACAACTGATCGAAATTAGCTTGAATATTTATTATTCCCCACATAGATTTGAACGTTTAATACGATGTACTGTAAGCAAACGACCCTGGTTGTTGTCCGCAGCAATGCAGTTCGGCAACATGGACATTGTTTGGTCACTCTTTGCTGCGGCGCATGCAGAGTTCTCATTCCACCAAGCTTCCTTTCCACTCTGCCTCTATGCACGGAAGCGCCGTTCTAGGTGACGTGATCTATAGTTACATCGAACAGTTTCTAAAGAAACCATTGCAGCCACCCCTACATGTAATTTTTGTCTTTTCCTCTATCCAGACTTATCTATCATTATCAAGAAGTGAAGAGTAGAGTGATGGGAGACAGCAAGGGAAATTGAGAACAAAGAAGAAAGGCCAATATATTTTGTGCATAACAAGAAAAAATAATTTTATTATATATAGCAGTAACATTCAACATTCCATTAGAGCTACTGACGGCCTTGGGAGAGCCAGTCCTGACAAAACTCTACCATCTGGTGTGCAAGATGTACGAGACAGGCGAAATACCCTCAGACTTCAAGAAGAATGTAATTATTCCAATCCCAAAGAAAGCAGGTATTGACAGATGTGAAAATTACCGAACTATCAGTTTAATAAGTCACAGCTGCAAAATACTAACACGAATTCTTTACAGACGAATGGAAAAACTGGTAGCAGCCGACCTCGGGGAAGATCAGTTTATTTTCCATATGAATGTTGGAACACGTGATACAATACTGACCCTACGACTTATCTTAGAAAATAGATTAAGGAAAGGCAAACCTAAGTTTCTAGCATTTGTAGACTTAGAGAAAGCATTTGACAATGTTGACTGGAATACTCTCTTTCAAATTCTGAAGGCGGCAGGGGTAAAATACAGGGAGCGAAAGGCTATTTACAATTTGTACAGAAACCAGATGGCAGTTATAAGAGTCAAGGGACATGAAAGGGAAGCAGTGGTTGGGAAGGGAGTGAGACAGGGTTGTAGCCTCTCCCCGATGTTATTCAATCTGTATATTGAGCATGCAGTAAAGGAAACAAAAGAAAAATTCCGAGTAGGAATTAAAAACCAGTGAGAAGAAATAAAAACTTTGAGGTTCGCCGATGACATTGTAATTCTGTCAGAGACAGGAAAGGACTTGGAAGAGCAGTTGAACGGAATGGACAGTGCCTTGAAAGGAGGATATATGATGAACATCAACAAAAGCAAAATGAGGAAAATGGAATGTAGTTGAATTAATAGTTGAATTAAGTTTGGTGATGCTGGGGGAATTAGATTAGGAAATGAGACACTTACAGTAGTAAAGGAGTTTTGCTATTTGGGGAGCAAAATAACTGATGATGGTCGAAGTAGAGAGGATATAAAATGTAGACTGACTATGGCAAGGAAAGCGTTTCTGAAGAAGAGAAATTTGTTAAAATCGAGTATAGATTTAAGTGTCGGGAAGTCGTTTCTGAAAGTATTTGTATGGAGTGTAGCCATGTACAGAAATGAAACATGGAAGATAAATAGTTTGGACAAGAAGAGAATAGAAGCTTTCGAAATATGGTGCTACGGAAGAATGCTGGCGATTAGATGGGTAGATCACGTAACTAATGAGGAGGTATTGAACAGGATTGGGGAGAAGAGAAGTTTGTGGCACAACTTGACTAGAAGAAGGGATCGGTTGGTAGGACATGTCTTGAGGCATAAAGGGATCACAAATTTAGCATTGGAGGGCAGTGTGGAGGGTAAAAATCGTAAAGGGAGACCAAGAGATGAATACACTAACCAGATTCAGAAGGATGTAGGTTGCAGTAGGTACTGGGAGATGAAGGAGCTTGCACAGGATAGATTAGCATGGAGAGCTGCGTCAAACCAGTCTCAGGACTGAAGACCACAACAACAACAGCAGTAACTACATTAAATAATAATGTTTAATTGATTAAACTCTAAATAAGTTATAAATACTCCTTTTTCCACTCAGAGAAATAAATTTTCTGGCTGTTTCTGGGTGAAATGAATTGTCAGAAATAATTTATCCAGCTTTTGAAAATATTCTTTCGGCTGGCACAGATGTTGCTGGAATGCTCAAGTAGCACTTGACAACATCACTTAACCCTGTCTTAAGATTTTCCGGGCACCAGTATTCCACAGGTTTTGTCATCTGAGGCATACATGAATTCTCAACATACTGATGCACACATATTGTGGCATCGACTGCAGCTGATGATGGCCACTGGGTCTTTACTTTCTCTGCCATAAATCTAGTAATCCTGCACTCCAGGAACTACAACTAGCAACTGGTTGCACTGTTTGCAGAACTTTTATCTTCCTGCTTCTTCAGGAAGCACTGTATTTCTGACGCCATAGTTCTCGCTTCTTCAGCACGCAGGGAAGATTAAAACGCTAACTTCTTAAAGTGTGGAGCAAAGAAAGTGGCTAACTTTGTGACAGTGCGTGTTTCGTAGGGGAACAGGCGTTTTTCACTAGACGTAATCGTTGTTTCCCTGAGATATCTTGCACATTTGATGATTCTGCGTTAGCAATATTGTTTTGCCTGAAACGAATTTTAAAAGTTAATGTTACCCAGACATCTTACATGTGTTAGTGACTGAAATAAAAGATCTGACTTACCTGAAATAATGTCAGCACAATGATCTAACAGCACAGCCAGTGTGGGAGGGTTTTTTATACCGTCCGACAAAACTAAATTTATTGTGTGTGCCACACATGAATATGGCAGATGGACAGGTGTTTTACGGCTGCAACCATATTTTTGCCATTATCTGTGACAATAGCAGTTACTCTGCCCGAAGTACACCACGTCTCCATTATTTCTTTAAGTTTATCAGCGATCTGACATGTGGTCTTGTTTAAAAACGCAGCAATCAAGACATGCCAAAGTCAGTGTTGCATCTTTTATTAAATGAGCCATCACTGCTATGTAGCTATCTTGCCTATTGGAAGTCCATGAGTCAGTGGTCAGCGCCACTGTTTTAACCTGGGATAAATCTATGAGTACTGCATGTTTTATGGTCATATATTTTTCTTATAAAATATCCTGTGGATGTAATTAGTAATTGCAAGTTAATGTCACGAACGGTACTATGCTTCTTACATAAATAGTTACATTACAAAGGGAATTATGTTTTAGAATTGTATGTTAGCTGATATAATTAGCGCCTCTTAAGTTTCTCGCAGTACAGCTACAGAAGTCCATTATTTATCATAAACTTACATTCGAAAGTGCATGCCTTCCAGGTAGTGCATAGCGAGTGTTCAGAGCCTCCACATATTTTTGAAATCCACTGTCGTCCACAATTATGAATGGCTGCATTATGGAAATAATGAAATGTGTCAAGGCACTGTCTATTTTCTTTTTTTCGACACATTCATTTCGATAGTTTACGGTTTCATTTTGTTTTGCACTTCATTATTATATCTTTTTAAATGGTCGGAAAGATTAGGCGTTCCTCCCCTGTGGCATATAGTCGTCCACACAATCTACACGTAACCTTTTGGCATCGTTCATCCCCTGTCTCAAAGAACTGCAACACAACCGATCTACGGTTTGACATAACTAGAAACGAATTATTTTACGATTAAAAATATAATGGTTACTCAGATAAAGTCTAGTCATACAAGAAATTTTGCGAACGTCAGTTAACTTCAAAATACCAACTACTATGTGGGATACAAATATACGACAAATACACGTTTCCATCGGTTCAAAACAACCGCCTCATTTGTTTCGCCGCCTGCGCAAGTTCCAGAAAGGCCCGGGTGGAGCGCACTCGTCGGAAACTCCATCCGCTCCCTCCGGCCAGCCTTCAATTAGCTTGGCGTAGGATGTGGCGCACTAGTCGCACCTTCGAGTTACCCGCCATTAACCGCATCCACAGACCACCACTAGTTGTATCCCATTCTTCAAAAATTGGTTTGCATCTTGCAGGGATAGCTTGTATATTACAGAGGGGTGTAACGGTACCGTACTGTGGAAATTTGGGAGTAGCCAGTAACGCGTGCTTTATTTACTCTATGCAAGTGCAGCGAACGTTAGATTTAAGTCTTTACTCTTTGACGGTTAGTTCAGTTAGATTTTCTTTTCCAAGTCGGAAAAATAAAGTATTTTTGATCAAAGTTGTTTGTGGGTTTAATTTGTTGCCTACATAATTGGTGACTCCAGGAAAAATAAGAATATCTCTCGCAATTTAATATTGTGCGGCAGCTGCGCCAAAGATGGAAGAAGATAACAAAATTCTGCAAGCAACAAAGTGGCTAAAGCAAGAGATTGGACCTTTGTAGCTTGCAACGCCGAAGAATGATAGCAAAACGGAATCCATGAATTTGCAGACTCCAGTAGTAGCAGCCACACCATGAGCATACTCACATGCCGAAGATTTTTCAAGCGCGAATGCGCCGTTATCAACCGCGCCACGGTTGCAGTTCCGAGCGCCTCAATTCACGCCTACGCAACCAGACGTATGGTTTGCGATAGTAGAGAATATCTTCGAGTAACAATGCATAACCGAAGACCGCGAAAAATTCACTCTCGCAATTAGCAACCTGGATCAGAGGACAACAGCGGTAGTCTCTGATATGATCATACATCCGCCGCTCCAAAAATCATACACCACACTTAAAACGGTGTTGATCGCTAGCTGCATGAAATTACGTGAACAGTGTCTTTCCCGGGTTATGTATCAGGAGAAACGCGGGGACAGAAGTCCATCTGAATTTTGGAGACATTTACGCACTATAGTCGACACAACCCAGCTAGCACTCAAGCTTATTTCAAGGTGGATATTGAGTTTAGGTTCAGTTGAAAATTCAAGATTGAAAAATCAACCTGTTACACAGCTTATTTCAAGGTGGATATTGAGTTTAGGTTCAGTTGAAAATTCAAGATTGAAAAATCAACCTGTTATGCAGTTCACATCAAGCTGTAAAAATTTAGCTTGAATTAAAATAATTTTCCCAAGCTTGAAATAACCTGTAATTTCCCTGGAAGGCTGTACAGCAGATGCGCATGCAGCATAGCTTCCATAGACGTCCACAGGAAGCGCCACAAGCGTTTATAAGCCTTGCACTGACTTTGCTAGGTTTACGGCCATTTTACCTTTGTGACGCGCGTTAATGATAGTTGACTGTTGTGGAGTTTGTTTTATACTGGAAAATAGTTCGGTAAGTGTATGGCGTCTCCTGCCTTACTGCTACACCGGGTCTGAAGAGGATATTAGTGTATTAAAGGTACGTTGGTGCATTTTTCTCTAGTGGTACGCTAATATTACAAATGTTAAATATTATTACGTAACGTAAAGGAATATCATATTCTTTTACATAGAAAAATTGAACCTGGATGAAAGTGAAATGGATTACCAGCTAAGAATACATATTACAAGTTGTTCAGCAAAAAATGGTCATTTTAAACTAGCTCTCTAATACATGGCACCAATAAATTAAAACTTAATGTTATTTTACCTTTTTAAAATTTCGCCTTTTTTTGTTCTTTTACATTTCAGTTCCACTGAACTGGTAATTTCTTAAATTCATTTCGATTTCATCTTTTATTTCATTTTGATTCAGGTTTACTCACCAAAAAATAATTGTGCATAGAATAAAACGTCTACATTTTTCTAAACAGTAGTTTCTTTATAATTCAGATTAAATGGCCCTGAAACTGTTAGAAATAGTGATAGGTGGCTTCTTCATGAAGTCATCGCAAAATTACCCAAATGTCATCTTTACTTTAAAAATTTCAAGCAAATATTTATTTCAAATTACTTTTAAACTCTTTGGAATGAAGTCACCAGAAGCAGCTGCTTACTCAGTGACATTTATGCTAGTTAATGAATCTTACTACATCAGTGAGTTTGAAGTTATTTTGCTAATCTGGGGCATAAATTATATTTAGGTTGATCAGTTTCAACTTTTTCATTTTTTATGTTTAGGTATGGCTAACATTTTCTTTTACCTGTTACAGGATCATTATACCGGCAGAAGTCAGCGATATTTGATCCTGCTATGGTCTGTGTGCTGGGGCCGGAGGGGCTTCACAATAATTAAATTTTAAAATAAAACAATTTTAAACACTTTGAAAATAGAAAAATTTAAACATACATGTCTTGATAATTTTTTTCTCACACCATTTCCATTCTGATATTTATTTAATTAATTAGGTTCAATAAAATCAGATTGATAATTATGTAGCTTAAAACAAGCTGTAAATACCAGGCTGTATTCCAAATGTGTAGATACAGCTGGAGCCAAGCTCGATAAGTCAAGCTTGAAATATAGCTTGAACTCTGCCAACTTTGATGTTTGTTTCAAGCTTGAATCCAACTAACAGGCTAAATATTCCAGCTTTGATCAAGCTTATATACTTGAACTTTACATCTGGAAACAAGTTTGAAACCGGCTTACTGTGCTATCTGGGAAGCATGATATTCAATGAATTGTTACTGCACGTCTGGCGACAACAGCTTCCTCATCAAGTTCAACTGACGTTGATAGCATACGAAGGACAGTCTTTCGACAAGCAACTGCAAATAGCTGACAGAGCTTTCGCTACACTACAGTCGACGCTCGTAGCGTCTGTAGCAACGTCATCTGCCACCTCTGCAACGGAAGCCAATGATGACTCATCAGAATGTCATTGTAGTATATTCCTAGTCATCATTTAAGGCCAATTCCTGAAACGTTGTTAATAGGATTTCTCAGAATAGTTTATGTCTATCTTCAACAGTCTTCTAGATCAGTTCCTTCACTATCTCTGTGACACTCTCCCACAGATTAAACCAACTTGTGGCCATACGTGCTGCCCTTCTCTGTATAAGTTCAATATCCCCTGGTACAGATTTCACACACTTCAGCGATGTTCTAAGATGGGTCGCACAAGTGATTTGTAAGCAATATCCTTTGTAGTCTCATAGCACTTCCCCAGTACTTCACCAATGAACTGAAGTCTACCATCTGCTTTACCCATGACTGAACCTATGTAATCATTCCATTTCAGATCCTTACAAAGTGTTACACTCAAGTATTTGTATTCGTTGGGCAATTCCAATAGTGATTCATTTATATTACAGTCATAGGACACTAACTTTTTTCGTTTTGTGAAGTGCACAATTTTACATTTCTGAACATTTAAAGCAGATTGCCAATCTTTGCACCACTTTAAAATCTTATCAACATCTGACTGAATATTTATGCAGCCTTTACTTCACTGCATCATCTGCAAAAATCCTGATGTTATTATTACTATTGTCTGCAAGGTCATTAATATATAGCAAGAACAGCAAGGGTCCCAACACATTTGCCTGGGGTAGATCCGTAGTTACTTCTGCATCTGACAATGACTTTCCATCCCCCTATCAAAAAGTACTCATTCCAGTCACAAATTTTCCTTGATAGCCCATATAATCGTACTTTTGATAATAAGCGTAGGTGTGGTACTGAGTCAAATACTTTTCGGAAATCAAGAAATACAGCAGCTACCTGATTGCCTTGATCCGAAGCTTTGGGTATGTCATGTGGGAAATGTGCGAGTTGGGGGTTTCACATGATCTATGTTATCAGAATCCATGCTGGTTGTCATGGAGGAGGTCATTCTGTTCAAGATACCTCATTATGTTTGAGCTCAGAATATGTAATAAGATTCTACAACAAATTGACATCAAGGGTGTTGGACGGTAGTTTTGTTGATCACTTCTACTAGCCTTCTTGTAGACAAGTGTGATCTATGATTTTTTCCAAGAACTGGGCACATTTTTTGTTCGAGGGGTCTATGATAGAGTATAGAAAAGGGGCTAATTCAGCTGCAAATTCAATATAGAATCTGACAGATATCCTACTAGGCCCTGGAACTTCATTCAGTTTTAACGATCTCAGCTGTTTCACGACACCACTGACACTAATATTTATTTCATTCATGTTTTCAGCGGTAAGGGGATTAAATTACGAGGATTCTCCTGGGTTTTCCTTTGTAACGGAACATTTGCAAACGGAGTTAAGCATTTCAGCTTTTGCTTTACTACACTCTATTTCAGTTCCTGCCTCATTCGCTAGGGACTGGGCACTAACTTTGGTGCCACTAACAGTCTTTACATACGACCAGAATTTCTTTGGGTTCTGTGAAAAATCACTTGACAATATTCTGCTATGGTAGTCATTGAAAGCATTACACATTGCTCTCTTGACAGCCAAACGTGTTTCTATATATTGTCCCATGATTTATTCTTCACCTATTGTGTAGTAATCTCTGTTTCTTTAGAAGTTTCGTTACAGTGACTGTATACCTTGGAGTTTATGGACTGTTATAGTATATTGGGTACATATTTACCCAGTGAATGGGTAACGTTCTTTTAAACTTGAACAATTTTTTTCTTCTTCATGCTCCTGTCCTGTACTTAAAGTTTGAAGTACCTTATTGAGATATGACACTACTGATTTTTTATCTACTGAACTGAACATATATATCTTTAAACTTGTTTTAGTTATCCTTTGCACTTTGGTAATCATTGTTACCACAACTGTGTCATGGTCACTGACACCACTTTCGATTTAAACATCAGCTATATTTGTTGCCATTAGAGCCTACATGAGTGGGATTCCTAGGTGCCTGTTGTATATACAATTAACTTTGTTATAACAAAATCCATCGATATTGCAAAACACTGTACTGAACTGATAAGTAAGATCTGTAATATTGTCAAATATATTAAAGAGAGCGTCAATGCAAGTGACTAGATACTCAAGAGACAGGTAGAGAGAGAGAACTGAAAGAGGCCAACATCGGGGTAAGGATGTAATTTTCTGCTGGGTTCCAGGGCACATAGGAATTCCTGGAAATGAACTTGCAGACGCGGCTGCCAAGGAGGCTTGCTCCATCCCACCTCTTGCTCGCTGTTCCGTCCCCCTGCAGGCAATAACATCATTCGTGACTCGGAAGGTCATGCGGGCTCAGTGGCTGGAAGTGAGGGATAATAAGTTGCGAGCGGTGAAGGATTCTGTCCGACCGTGGCTTACCTCCTTCCGACAACGACGAGCTGAGGAAGTAGCCCTTACATGGCTTCGAATAGAACATTGTCCAATTACACTCGGTTTTCTGTTACGTCGTGAGGAGCCACCAACGTGTCAGACATTTGGGACACAGCTGTCTATACGACATATTTTAACTGAGTGTGTTTTATATGCGGGTTTGAGGGAAGATTTAAGTTTCCCACCAGACCTGCCCTCTATTTTAACTAATAATGAGGCGAGTGTGGCTAGAGTTTTACGTTTTTGTGTGATATCTGGACTTCTTCCCAAAATATTAGGATTGAGAGCTTAATGTGCTGTAAAGTGGTTTGGTCACCCATTATTTGTAAGTGGTCACCCAGCCACAGTTAATTATTTCTACCCGTTTTGTACTGGTATTTTAATTTTAGTTTTATCTGCCTGTTTTGATGTGCTGTGTCCAATCTTGAAATCTGAGCATTTACAATTCTCACAAAGATCGGGTCTGAATTGATCCTTGTTTAACAGATCTTGGCTGCACTCGTCAACATTTATTTTGGGAACGGGCGCTGATAACCTCGTTGTTGTGCGCCCTAAAACATTAATCATCATCATCATCATCATCCAGACGGAAAAAGAGACTAGCGGAGAAACAACATTGCTTCGAATGTCATTTAATTTTTAAGAGAATGAAATAATATTCGGCAAAACTCCAGGATTACCGCACGCTTCTTAGGTGGCCAGACGAAAGGCATAAAATGCTCTCGTTCTCACCTGGCATAGTATCGTAATTATAAACTAGATGATGAAAATTCATAACTTTTTCACGGGGTAATTTTGCTGGGCGAGCTATGTGTGATGCAAAAGCATACTGCCGGGATTTCAACGTGTTGTTGAATACTGGAGCCCACTACAGGTATTAATTACAGTTAGTCGTCTGGTACTCTCTTACATCCTTCCTTATCTGAATCAGATATTTCAGTTCTGGAACTATCAACTGCTACGTTGATAATGAGTCGATCAACAACAGAATCCACCACGAAGCTACCCAGACGCCGCATTTTCTCCTCCTCTTTCATGACATGCCGTTCTATATCCCGCCAGCGTTCGGCACTGACTTGTGACACAGCTTCTTCCGTTAGTTCCAGTACGTCTGGCAGTTTAATAGTCTCGTCATTTCTCGCGACAAATCCCTTAACTTGGCTCCAGTTCAATTCTGTTGGGTTCATATTGTAATGATACAGTGACAAATGTGAAAATGCGGCATTTGTACGGTGTATTAGATGATTGTTTTTCATGTTTCTGTGACATTTATCACTCTGGTTCGTGTGAGACTACGTCAGTGGTATAAAATGATGGACGTAGTCCAAATAAAAGACTATTTACCTTTTCATTTTGGTCCTAAAAATTAAGTAATGTTTTCTTAATTTAAGCAACCTTTATTAACAATCTTTCATAAAATATCGATAGTTAAGAATTTATATTTGATATGAAAACAGAAATTTCGCTGGCAATATGTAAGTAGGAACAAGAAGACGTGTTTTATTCATAAAAAATGACGACGAATTTCGCTATTACGAGATGCAGGTATTTCAAATTGAGCGAAAAAAGAAAAGGGCGACCAAGACGAGACTTGAACGTGCAATCCATGAACTGCACCAGATTATCAATTCACTACGCTGCCGATTCCGCTAAACATGCGGGATGTATTTGTATCTCGACTGTACCAAATACAATCCTTCGGATAACTTCAAGGCCGATTTTTTCTTATATTTATGAAAAACTTTAAGTGCAACATATTTCTCGTCACTTTTTAACCGTGTGTCCACAGGAATGATTCACTACGGAACAGGACGCAGACTCACTGTCAGCCATTTTCATACTGCGTATTAACGGCGCGACGCTCAGAGCACAACAGTACTGTGTCCGTACATGAGTTTTGAAATAAGAACTACATAAGTAAAGCGTGATCTAGAAAAACGTTGATGCCTTTAATATATTAGAATATCTTTCAGTTTCGTCTTACGTAACTTAATCTAATACCTACTTCTGAGAGCGTAACAATGCGTGTGTACGTGTGCTACGGCTTCTGACCAATCATCGCGTTTGTGTTTGTCTACACCAGGTTTATTTCTTTGATTAAGGGAGTATAGCAGAGAATTAGAGTGTGTCAAAGAAATGACTGTATAGCTACGACCATTTGAACAATTAAAAAAAGAAATTTCAAGGGGAGCTTGCATCACTGTAAGCAAAGTGATCCCATTAGTCTGCCATGTTCGGGACGCGATCGAAAACACAAAACCTAGAAATGAAATTCTTATTCAATTAATAAATAATTCAATAGCCAAGATCGCTTAAACACTATTTACTGGATGACCGGTTTCAACACACTAAAGGTGCCATCATCAGATCTGTGAAGATATAACATGACAGGTTTGAGCGAGGGCTTACATGAGTACAGCACCACATTCCTGAATATAGCTTATGTGGTGCTGTACTAATGGGAATTTGGGAGGACACGAAGCTGCTTTTCCAAAAGTTGCAAAATTGTGTCTTCTCGTCATCATATCTGCGCCTGATTACTGCTGTTTTCTTCACAAAATCCATTTTATTTAGTTTCGTAATAAGATTTGTACGAAGATAGATAATCACCGCGTCGCTCAGTAGCATTGTGCCTAATTTAAGTTAATATTAGGGAAGCTAGGTAGATGTAGGTTGGTATAAAAAAAGGTTGGTGACTATTTTCAGTTCCTCAGTTCTTTAAAATATCTCTGACAGCACAGCTTAAATTCTTTTATTATAGGCTACTATTAGTACTTGTAAATAAAATCATTTCGAAGTGCTTTTTCCAATACTTCGAAAATGTTTAGAAACACTGCAAAAACATCGAAGTATTGGTTTTATGAGCGATGTCTTAACTTCGGCGCTTCGCCGTTTCAACATTGATGTCTCAACATCGATGTTTTTAAGAGTGATGTTGCAACCCTAGTCAAGGAGTATTTGTTTACACTAGAGAGCCAATAATAATGAAATTACTTAAGTCTGAATAAGGACCTATGACAATATATCAAAATATTTCACTAGAAAAATGCTATATTTACACGTAACCTAAATATTGATTTAGACATTATTTCAGGTTTTGTTACACTTTTACCATTTGTACTGTGCACTATATAAACACCTTGCTGTGCTTTTTTATTGACAGCTACAAAACAATATTCAGGGTTATTACAAATGACTGAAGCGATTTCACAGCTCTACAATAACTTTATTATTTGAAATATTTTCACAATGCTTTGCACACACATACAAAACCTCAAAAAGTTTTTTAGGCATTCACAAATGTTCGATATGTGCCACTTTAGTGATTCGGCAGACATCAAGCCGATAATAAAGTTCCTCCCACACTCGGCGCAGCATGTCCCCATCAATGAGTTCGAAAGCATCGTTGATGCGAGCTCGCAGTTGTGGCACGTTTCTTGGTAGAGGAGGTTTAAACACTGAATCTTTCACATAACCCCACCGAAAGAAATCACATGGGGTTAAGTCGGGAGAGCGTGGAGGTCATGACATGAATTGCTGATCATGATCTCCACCACGACCGATCCATCGGTTTTCCAATCTCCTGTTTAAGTAATGCCGAACATCATGATGGAAGTGCGGTGGAGCACCATCCTGTTGAAAGCTGAAGTCGGCGCTGTCGGTCTCCAGTTGTGGCATGAGCCAATTTTCCAGCATGTCCAGATACACGTGTCCTGTAACGTTTTTTTCGCAGAAGAAAAAGGGGCCGTAAACTTTAAACCGTGAGATTGCACAAAACACGTTAACTTTTGGTGAATTGCGAATTTGCTGCACGAATGCGTGAGGATTCTCTACTGCCCAGATTCACACATTGTGTCTGTTCACTTCACCATTAAGAAAAAATGTTGCTTCATCACTGAAAACAAGTTTTGCACTGAACGCATCCTCTTCCATGAGCTGTTGCAACCGCGCCGAAAATTCAAAGCGTTTGACTTTGTCATCGGGTGTCAGGGCTTGTAGCAATTGTAAACGGTAAGGTTTCTGCTTTAGCCTTTTCCGTAAGACTTTCCAAACCATCGGCTGTGGTACGTTTAGCTCCCTGCTTGCTTTATTCGTCGACTTCCGCGGGCTACGCGTGAAACGTGCCCGCACGCGTTCAACCGTTTCTTCGCTACTTGCAGGCCGACCCGTTGATTTCCCCTTACAGAGGCATCCAGAAGCTTTAAACTGCGCATACCACCGCCGAATGGAGTTAGCAGTTGGTGGATCTTTGTTGAACTTCGTCCTGAAGTGTCGTTGCACTGTTATGACTGACTGATGTGAGTGCATTTCAAGCACAATGTACGCTTTCTCGGCTCCTGTCGCCATTTTGTCTCACTGCGCTCTCGAGCGCTCTGGCGGCAGAAAACTTTATGAGTTTTTCTACGTATCTGTAGTGTGTCGTGACCATATGTCAATGAATGGAGCTACAGTGAATTTATGAAATCGCTTCAATCCTTTGTAATAGCCCTGTAGTGTACTGATGTATGGTCTCTTGGTAGTATGAAGCCGTAAGACCTCTCATTTAAGGTGCATCCACACGATGCCTTATTTTCTGTTGAACTTTGCACATGAGTATAAATTTCCAAGCTATGCATGCGCATTGGTGTATGCATAATTTCCTGGAAATGGTGGTCGTGCGTAAAGCGCATTGCTTCCCGCCTTTCGGTAGGAATGTTTTCGTCTTTTAGCAGATGACAGGCAGCTGCGGCTCGTGTATTTTATTATGTAGTGTGTCTAGGTTATGCTGTGAAGCGATTTAAGATCAATAATGTCTGTTGGCTTCAAAGACAGTACACTTAAATTCATAGCTCGTCACAGACAAAGAAAAGTCGTGTGGAATGTCGCTTCTAAAGATTATTTGAGATGTGATGTCCTGAGCATCAAGTAAAAGATAAAAAGTCTCCGGTCATATTACTTTATAGAATAAGACACTGTCAGATTCAAAGTAGAAAATGTTGCTCCTCCTCCTTTTTATAGTCTTTCATGGGTACTAAATTTTAGTTGATTAAGTTAGCAGGTGACGATGTCTTCGATCTCCAGGGTTGTGCTTAGTTTACTTTTATTTAAAGCTGCGAGGACGAGTCTCAAACTTCATTAAAATCTCTTGAGAGAGTAATAGCAGACGTAACGCAGCTTGACATCAGTATTGGGGCAAGGGAGACGCCACACCAAAGTACCGTTATCCAAGATGACAGCGATGACATCATCCAATATGGCGGCCGTGACATCATCCAAGATGTCCGATTTTGGCGGGAAGATATGTCAATTGGACTACCTTCATGAACCTAACTCCCCTCCCCTCCCCCAGAAAAATTTCAACAGGATAATGCATCACACCACGGTTATCTGTACCAACCCAAGAAAATTGCGGGAAGATAGGTCACTTGGGTTATCTCCATTAACCTGAGTCACCTGACCACCACCTCACCTAGGGATTGCTGGGAAATTTGAATTTTGGTGGTCAAGAAAGGTCAATTGGACTATCTCTACTAACCTAAGAAAATGGCAGGAAAGAAAGGTCACCTCCATTAACCTAAGTCACCCAACCGCCACAATCACCCAGTAGGGATTCGTCAGACTCGACCAGTGCTGGACATATGTCTTTATTATTTTGCATGCACTATTTTATTTAAACAATTAGAGGCACTACCGCCATCCAGTGTGGTCGCCAAGGGGTCTGGACTCCAACTGACCTAGTACACAGTACCACTGCCAGAGGATGCTCTCATCCCTCCTGTGACATAATTCAAGATGGTGGAGGGGGATGGCGGGAAACAGTGTGGTCGCCATGGGGACCGGACTTCAACTGACTCAGTACAAAGTACCACCACTAGACGTCGCTCCCATCTATTACATAATCCAAGATGGCCGCCATGATGCAAGTACTGTTATCCAAGATGGCGGGAAACAGTGTTTTTGCCACGAGCTCTGGGTCTAGTCCACAGTACCACAAGCAGAGGGCATTATCATCCCTCATGTGATATAATCCAAGACGGTGGTCTGGAGGGGGAAAATGGTGCGAAAATGACTCTGCCTGTGCTGGGCTGCTGAAGAGCAATTTATTTAGGGATGGAGTGTATTTATCACACTGATACAAAACATATGCTCTGACATGCTTGGAGTCACGCCATACAGCCCACAGATCTATAAACTACTCCTAAATTTTGCTCTGCAGACACGCAAACAACTCCTAACTTACCAAAACAATTTTAGTACAGGCATGCAAACTGCCCCTAAATTATGCAGTACACAGATGTGTAAACACGAAAACTATCCAAATAACGCAAAGCGTAGCACACAGAGCCGCTCACAAAATAATGCAACAGATACGCAAACAACGTAAGCAGACAACGCCCGCCACCCCCCTGTCCACTAGCCCGCACAAGAGGCTACCGATAGACCCACGAAGTGACGCAGCCATCAGCTGTCAACCACACGCAGGTGCCCTTTTGGGTCCCGCACACATGAGGCAGCGACATCCCTTTCATACTTGGTACGTGAGAAATTCCACTCAAAATACGTGTTCACCTAGGCACTGTTGCTGACGTGACCGGATGGGAGCGAAGAACTATTTACAGAGCGCAGATGCTCCAAGGTGGGCCACGCGTGCATGTGTTCACTGCTGCTGGCGTGAACCCACCCTCTACTTGCAGTCCGGCGAAGAGCTTATTGCCAAACGACACTGCAGAAATCCGTTCCAGAATAGTACAAGCTGCTTTCTCACTAATTCTAACGGACCATGCATGATGTGTGGCTGATGCCTCGCCGCGCGTAGCTACATACCATCACAAGCACATCTAGCAACGTTCTCAATGTTATACTGAAGCCACATGGCTATATAAAATAATAACCAAGTCGAACTCTAGTAAATTGCATAGTGGCCCAGAAATACTTAATGTGCGCTGTTGTAAGAGTTTGTGTGATGTCTCAGCTTGTATGCACGGGAATTCTTGCCCTAACAGAACCTCTTTACGAAAATAGCGCAGAATAACATCGAATGCACTCTTCCCAGCGGCCCTAATGTGAAACCTCGTCCATCACATGTTACCCTCCCTGCTTTCAACACACTCAAACGTTCTCACCGCTATGTAGAGACTCCTATACCCCAGCACAAAGGATGTCTTGTGAATGAATTGAGCATGATGATTGTCTCCTGTTGAATTTACCCGCTGAATTACTGATGCCGCCGATATCGAAGCACCATCCACCTTTTCTTTCTTCCTGCAGACGAGAATTTCAGTGGTAAAATTATTATGCACAGATCGCTAAATTTCATTGACAAGTAAATCCATAAAGTTGTCTACAGATCATCAGATATATACGAGACTCACAAGAATATTGGAAGCCAGGAACAAATTTACCAGTGAAACTACAATTAAATATTATGATTGCTGCTACTGTTTGACACTGATCTATGCACAGGTAAAGTCTCCTCGTGACAGCTATGCTTTGGGAATGAATCTCATTATCTGTAGCACACATAATTTTCCGCATAAGAAACCTCTCCCATTCCCTAACGGTTATCGATGTGCTGAATCTACACTCCTGGAAATTGAAATAAGAACACCGTGAATTCATTGTCCCAGGAAGGGGAAACTTTATTGACACATTCCTGGGGTCAGATACATCACATGATCACACTGACAGAACCACAGGCACATAGACACAGGCAACAGAGCATGCACAATGTCGGCACTAGTACAGTGTATATCCACCTTTCGCAGCAATGCAGGCTGCTATTCTCCCATGGAGACGATCGTAGAGATGCTGGATGTAGTCCTGTGGAACGGCTTGCCATGCCATTTCCACCTGGCGCCTCAGTTGGACCAGCGTTCATGCTGGACGTGCAGACCGCGTGAGACGACGCTTCATCCAGTCCCAAACATGCTCAATGGGGGACAGATCCGGAGATCTTGCTGGCCAGGGTAGTTGACTTACACCTTCTAGAGCACGTTGGGTGGCACGGGATACATGCGGACGTGCATTGTCCTGTTGGAACAGCAAGTTCCCTTGCTGGTCTAGGAATGGTAGAACGATGGGTTCGATGACGGTTTGGATGTACCGTGCACTATTCAGTATCCCCTCGACGATCACCAGTGGTGTACGGCCAGTGTAGGAGATCGCTCCCCACACCATGATGCCGGGTGTTGGCCCTGTGTGCCTCGGTCGTATGCAGTCCTGATTGTGGCGCTCACCTGCACGGCGCCAAACACGCATACGACCATCATTGGCACCAAGGCAGAAGCGACTCTCATCGCTGAAGACGACACGTCTCCATTCGTCCCTCCATTCACGCCTGTCGCGACACCACTGGAGGCGGGCTGCACGATGTTGGGGCGTGAGCGGAAGACGGCCTAACGGTGTGTGGGACCGTAGCCCAGCTTCATGGAGACGGTTGCGAATGGTCCTCGCCGATACCCCAGGAGCAACAGTGTCCCTAATTTGCTGGGAAGTGGCGGTGCGGTCCCCTACGGCACTGCGTAGGATCCTACGGTCTTGGCGTGCATCCGTGCGTCGCTGCGGTCCGGTCCCAGGTCGACGGGCACGTGCACCTTCCGCCGACCACTGGCGACAACATCGATGTACTGTGGAGACCTCACGCCCCACGTGTTGAGCAATTCGGCGGTACGTCCACCCGGCCTCCCGCATGCCCACTATACGCCCTCGCTCAAAGTCCGTCAACTGCACATACGGTTCACGTCCACGCTGTCGCGGCATGCTACCAGTGTTAAAGACTGCGATGGAGCTCCGTATGCCACGGCAAACTGGCTGACACTGACGGCGGCGGTGCACAAATGCTGCGCAGCTAGCGCCATTCGACGGCCAACACCGCGGTTCCTGGTGTGTCCGCTGTGCCGTGCGTGTGATCATTGCTTGTACAGCCCTCTCGCAGTGTCCGGAGCAAGTATGGTGGGTCTGACACACCGGTGTCAATGTGTTCTTTTTTCCATTTCCAGGAGTGTATATGTCCCTCATGATAGGACACACAGTCATATTCTCTAGTCATGCCACAACATAAACCTCAGTAACTTTACAATGCAATACATACACATTTTACAGAATATAAGCCACTTTAACGTTAAAATGAAATATATACAAATTTTACACAAACAGTACTGTATCTTTTATATCTGTACAGCACCCGAAAAAATTATGGAATGCCTACAATCACACTGGCTATATGGGATGGAAAAGCGAAAGTTTAGGTTGAGGTGTATATCAGCAATGAGGTATATAGTCTGGTGACAGATTTACCATTGGAGTCAGATAGTAAGGTACGACCGGAGCCATTGATGGCATCAGCAATGTGGTTGTAGCATCAAACTTAGTGTCGACATTGCACAACAGATCTGTGAGTGAAACAGCAGTGTCGAATAATAATGATCACAGTGTGGTAGGTGTTGAAGACACAGTTGGCATGCTGTCCACTACAGGAACACGGATTATAATTAAAACTTGATGGAGTGGGTTCAGAGTGCACATTCATCAATAATGGCTGTGTTTGTGGCAGTTGTTGTGTCACACTCATGCAACTCACAGACCAACCTTTGCACTAGCAGTCTGGTTGATTTTGCACACTGTCTGCTGCTAAGGACAATGGGAACACTGAGTGGCAGCAGGTCCTGATGAAATCAGAGCAGTAAGGCCATATGTGACGGCCAATGAAACAGGTTTCATGTCTACTGGCTGCATTGTTAATATATAATAAGGTGACAGGGGACACTATTTCGTGGTTATCATGGTGTCCACAGTCAGCGTCACCAATGTAGGTAGTTACCCTCATATAGGATCGGGGAACTTACTGGCAGCCCACATATAAAGCTTTTATTCACACCAGACATAACACAATGCATACATCTCATAACATATACTAGAGCGAACTGCCTCTCACAATTGCAAACATTCCACTCTTCCAAGCAAGAATACTAGTCTGTGATTATATCTGTGGTGGTGTCTCCAAGCTCCTCAACAATCTACTAGAAATAGAAATGAGCAACGCAAATCATACAAAAAATACAAAACTGAAAAACACAACATGTATTTCAGTGAATTCAGGCAACTGTGAAATTCCCAGTTTTGTTCAGTCCAAGGATGTTACTGTATGTACAATATTTGAAGATTAGAGTTATGTAAACAACTTTTTTTATAAAATAAAATACAAATTACATGTTGAAAGTTAGTTAACCCTCACATAACAACTAAGATTCTCCCTTAAGTATTTTTCAGTTTCAGGAGTAATCACTGTCATGCCTTATTTTGTAATGTGAAATAAATTGTTCAAACTGGTATAAAGTCAATTATTGCCAGGCTTATTGCTGTAGTTTCCCAAGTAGAAAACCTAAAATTTAACTGAAATTTGCAAACAAAACATTGTCATCACTTTGTGTTTCTCATGCATATGTTGTTTAAGTACTTCTTTGTTTACAGTCAATTTTCAGTTTTCTTTTTCTGCCACCATTTCCTAGCAATAAATGTACCACAAGCTCCCAGGCAAAGAAAGGGATCCATACCAGACTGCCTGCACAATGAGGCAACATGTGGACATGAGAACACCCATGTGTACGTGCGTTCTTTCCATAAATCTTTGTGTGTTAGACATTTGATTCTGGTGCATCTGTGACTGCATGTGAGAAAAGAGGCATTGTGTGGACATAGCTTTACAGCACCACTTGATAACAGCCCAGGAGCACTCAGTCAAGACCTCGTGGACATAAATAATCACTAAAAGCTGGAAGCCCAAGAAGATTTTGTTACACAGTATAATGTTGCACAGCATAGCACAAGACATGTGATCTAGTCATCCAGGTGTACTATACTCCAGACTGCAGATTAGTCTGTAACATCAACGTGTTCTTACTTTCACATTGGTAGGCTTTGCTAATTCACAGATTATCCTACACATTGCAGTAAATGATAGGATAGTTACTTCAGTTCCTGTCATCGTAAAATTTTTGTGTTTTTGTATGTTTTGAGATACACATTTTTCATTGCTTTATATATGACAAAGCCTATGTCATTATAAGGTGATACCTGGATGGATAAATAAATACATATGAGGATGTGCTGAAAAGTGATACCACCAAATTTTTTATGCCTTTCTGAATATCAGTTGAGACATTACGTTTTATGCATATTACTCAGTTGACTTTTCCATTTTGCTGACACAAGCTGCAACGCACTGCATGCTAGAGGGTCCAAACTTGTAGTGTGTAACATGGTGATGTGTACCGTAACTACAGGGTGTTTTACTAAGTTTTGACCATTTAGAATTTGAATAACACACAAACTAACTGTGAAAGAAAGCTGATCATTTCACTGAAGGTACAACACAGTGGGGGCTCGTGACCAAAGAAGATGGTGGTGCACTATGCTCACGAAGGAAAACATCAACAAAAGAGAGAAAAATCAGTACACTGCTCATGTTTTTGTAACGCCTGATATAAACAGACCACTCGCTCGTGTAACTCCTGCATCTACTCATAATAAAACCAAAAGATATACACAGAAAAGAGTACTACTTTTGTAGAATAAAAGGAATTAAAATCAAGCAGCTCTATGTAGTCAAAAAGTGGTAGGCATGTCTTATGAACCTTTTTCAGCAGGACTGATGCTAACGCCGCTCGATTTTTATCTCTGAATTTGGATGTGGTGGTGATCATCTGTACAGGAATTCTATTCTTCTTTCCTTCATATTCGCTAATCTTTCAATCACTCTTTGATTGAAGTCTGCAATTCCTAAAACGAGGTCTCGGTCAGTAGAGAGCCTCGCGAGTCCTGGTAGTCTTTCTCGGTCCATAGTATTCCGCAAGAAGGGTTTGATGCGTTTCAGCGAAGAAAAATATCGACCTGCTTCTGACGTGGTCATTGGGATTGTAATTATCGCTTTCAGGAGCTTCACAGATTCGCTCAGTGTATCACAAAGATTATTGTCTGTTATGTAATCCACAAATCTCATAGCTCCACACATGCTTTTGAACTCCTCTCTTCCATAAACAACAGAGAGTTCTGTTCGAAGTTTCTTTGCTTCCAAAAAGGAGCAGCATTCGACAGCAGCTCTGAAAGAAGTTTCTGGAAAACTGGAAGAGTAAGTATCGAATTTCTCTGGTAGAAAGAGAGAGGCTGCAGCTAGGACTCCAATGAACTTGAATCTTTCTGTTGCCTCGTAACTTATGACATCACATACTTCTTTTGCCTCCCACAGTAGATTACACATCGCTGCACCATCTTCAGTTCTCCTTCATTTATAGTACTCGTGTAAACCTGTTGAATTTTCACTCCCTCCTTCCCTAATGATCGCAGTTTCACGCTCAAAAGCTGTTAGCTGATTTTGCGGGTAAGGTGGGTCAATATCCCTTTTTTTGTAGCTGGTTATACAAAATATCCACATGGATCATGATTTTATCAAAAAATAAAATCCAAAAAAACTTTTCATCCTTCAAAATTGTTGCTAAGCCACAGGCTTACAGGATCGTGTTCTCATTACACAGTTTTCCCCTGGCTCATATTATCCATGCACGTGATAATATCTTCCCTATATTCGAAAACGATATTGACGCTCCTTGACTGAAAATTCCAACTGAACGTGGCAGTCGTTTTCGTAATATTTCGTCGAGAACTGCTGTTGTTTGAGGAGATGCTGAAAAGAAGCTGCAAAGTCCCTGAAGTTTAGTGAAGAATATTCTCACATTTTTATTAATGGAAGCGGCTTTAAGCTTAATGAGATTCAACTGTTGGGCATAACAATGAATGTATGAAGCACTGGAAAACTTTTCCTTAACAAAAGCCTGAACGCCACGTGACGAACCACTCATGACTGCTGCACCATCATATGTTTGAGCTATTAGCTTATGTGGACAGTTCCCCAAATGATTATTTATCTGTTCGATGATGGACGTTGCCAAAGACTGGGCATCATGCTTTTCTGGTGCTATGAAGTCCCAAAATCTTTCAACAGCTTTTCCGTTAATGATGTACCTATATACTATAACCATCTGGAATACACAAGCTACGTCACTGCTTTCGTCAGCTATTATGGCCAAAAATTCAGCACCCTTAATTTCCTTTCTAATTTCCTCTTGGTAGACTTGAAGCATGCACTGGAGTAGTTCATTCTGGATGGTTTTTGAGGTTCTTTTGAAAATTGTAGCTTTCTCTAAATGCGATTTTAATACAGTTTAATTCTGTACTAAAATTAATCAAGGAACGAAAAGCACCAGGACTGGAAGATGATTCAGTGTCGTCATGACCTCTAAGGGCAAGTTCCAACACACCACAGAAACGAATACAGTTAATAATTATATTCAATATGTACCTATTATCGGTAAATTTTTTGTTGTGTAATGCTACAGACCTTCTGTGCCCACTGTCTACTTGGGTAGCTATATTTACATTGCCTAGACTTGCCATATTCAAAACGTTATTTACATGGACTGAAGAAAGTTCGTGTTTTCTAATTTTGTCGTGTAGGTGTTGAATGTCACAGACTCCGTGTTTAGACCATAAAAGATCGCCTCCAAATAATAAACAAGGAAAACAAAATAAGGCATTTTTCGTCATGACCACACAGCCATTCATGCTTGTTATACAATTCAGAGTTAAATTTCCTATTGAATTGGCGACTTTTCGTTTTAACGGTTTGCGAAATTGTTAAAGCAGGAGTCAGCCACCGAGCCTCTTGATTTCTAATTTTTCTTCAAACTTCCATGAACTGAAGTGCTCCGAGAGCAATGAAATTACCTCATTCATTACTTCACGTATTCATTTTTCACTTGAGCCTCAAAATTCACTGTAGCACACGCTAAAATAACTAACAGACCGCACAGGAAATAGTTCGCTCGCAGCTACACCTGAACTGGTAAGGTGGCGCGAGAATCTCGCTTTGTTCGAAGATCCGATAGTTCCGTTTTTCTTCGGAAGAGTTCGGGCTCTCTTCCTGCAGCTGGCAGGGTGGCCCGGGTGAGGTGTTTATACACACAAGGCCCGCATAGGAGTACAGCGTTGCCCCCACACTCCGCACCCCCTCTGAGACACACAAGTCCACGTTTGCAGCCACAGTGCAGCCCCCTGTCGCCGGCGGCACATTCCGTCCAATTCCGCTGCATTCGGCGTTTGGAGCCCGGGACTTTCAAAAGAGATAAACGGATTGCTACTTCTCCACTAGTATAGAACGCTCAGAAGGCGAAGACAGTTGAACAAAACTATTCCTTGGGGGTAGCGCAAACCTGCAAATCTATACAGGAGCCGCCCCAGGTGCAATATTTATTCAAATTTACTTTTGAAATACTGCATCGGAAAAATGATGACCAGTGGTGGCTACACAATACTGGAGTCGTTTTACCCAGTTTTTTAACAAATCTTTTATAACTGCTGGAAGAATTATGGAATATCATCATCAATGCAATCTTGAAAGATTCTTGGCCAGTCGGAGTACAGTCTTGTACTATTAAATCAGACAAGTGAGTCACCATTTGACACAAACATATTTGGAAATTATGTGGTTACCAAATGCTTCACAGAGAACTTACAAGTTCTTGTTGGATGTGTGCCATTTTCAGCATTTGCACACACTTTCACAGTGAACGACATGGGCTTGCACGTCAACTGCTACACATACATTTGATATTCTCCGGAGTTCGGATGGTTCACTGAGCCTGTTGAGTTTCTATTTGATGCACTTTCAGTTGCACGGTACTTTCTTATTTCATATTTTTTCATGAGCAGGAATTGGATATTTCAGATGAATCTAGAAATGCTTATGAAAGACACATTGCACATGCATGACAGATTGATCATAGTGAGAGTAGCACTGCTCCAGGAAGCATGATGTTGCTACGACCAGTATGACATGATTACTGACCTGTATATGGGATGGAACGTGAATTCCAATTTGAAATCATCCGAACATTGTGAAAAACAGCCTGTGTGTCTGTGCATGAGAAACTGAAAGCACGAATTTCAAGTGTTCATCTACACATAGACTATCAACTCCTTCAGTATGACAATGCCAGACCACTCTCGCACACACACAATCACTGAGACATTGGCAACAATCTGACACCTGAGTTCACTGTCATCAATTATTCTCCTCCAGTCCCAACACAGCCCCATCTGATTTTCATCTGTTTCCAAACCTTAAAGAAGACCTTTGAAGACTTCGACTGGAATACTCTCTTTCAAATTCTGAAGGTGGCAGGGGTCAAATTCAGGGAGCGAAAGGCTATTTACAATTTCTACAGAAACCAGATGGCAGTTATAAGAGTCGAGGGGCATGAAAGGGAAGCAGTGGTTGGGAAGGGAGTGAGACATGGTCGATGTTTTTCAATCTATACACTGAGCAAACAGTAAAGGAAACAAAAGAAAAATTTGGAGTAGGAATTAAAATTCAGCGAGAAGAAATAAAAACTTAAAGATTTGCCATTGACATCGTAATCCTGTCTGGGACAGCAAAGGACCCGGAAGAGCAATTGAACGGAATGGACAGTGTCTGCAAAGGAGAATGAACATCAACAAAAGCAAAATGAGGATAATGGAATGTAGTCTAATTAAATCAGTTGATGCTGAGGTAATTAGATTAGGAAACGAAACACTTAAAATAGTAGATGAGTTTTGCTATTTAGGGAGCAAAATAACTAATGATGGTCGAATTTGTTAACGTCTGGTATAGATTTATGTGTCAGGAAGTCTTTTCTGAAAATACTTGTATGGAGTGTAGTCATGTATGGATGTGAAACATGGACGATAAATAGTTTAGACAAGAAGAGAATAGAATGTTTTGAAATGTGGGGCTACAGAAGAATGCTGATGATTAGATGGGTAGATCACGTAACTAATGAGGAGGTACTGAAAAGAATAGGGGAGAAGAGGAATTTGTGGCACAACTTGACTAGAAGAAGGGATCGGTTGGTAGGACAAAGGTCACAGCCGTTATAGCATTGTGGACCTCCTTTGCCTCCTACAACTTTTATCTAAAACGTTTTGCTGTATCTCATTTTCATCCCAAGTTATTCCCCATTACGGATTAATATTGTCCACTCTATATAACCCCAGTGAAATTTCTCATCACAAACATCTGCACTGCAGCCATTATTATTATTACTGTCTTTCCTATTGACAGAATATTTATGCACTTCCATTTCTAGAATGAATAAATAAATCAACTTACAAGTCATTAAATCAACATATGTCCTTTGAGGCTAACACCCACACTGTTCTCTTTCACTCTGTGTAACTTTTTTTCCTTTATCATGTTACTATTTGGCAAAATTGTGCAATATTTGTTAACATTTTCCTTGACCTTAGAGGAGGTAACAGAGAGTGAGGGAAATCAGCTCAACCAAAGACAGATTCCAGCAGGAAGGAGAGAAGAGCTGAGAAGCAAATAGCAGTTCCATCATGTAAAGCTGGCAACTTAAGAAATGGTGACTGTGTTTTGCTCTTAAGTTTGGGCAATTATGAATTTGAAACTAACTTGCAGAAATAAAAAACTGCTAAAAAGCAAAATGAAATGACTAATTTTCAGATGCTCAATGAAGGTCTATATATTGCTGCATCAGAAATGTCTATTCTTCATATGAAAATTAAAAATAACAATGTGCAAGCTTGTCATCACAATATGAAGGCAAGAAAATTAACAATAAAAAATAATCATGATCAGTTATCACCACCATTGTCTGTAGGTGATTCTTCATGAGAGGAGGCACTTTTGTGGACAACAGTTTCACAAAGTAATTTATAGCTCCAGTGTTGCTCTTGTAGTCACAGAATTTTTCCTTAGGTAGTCTACCTGTGTTCTGTAGTACCAGCTTGGTTAGAATCAACTGCAGTTTTGTTACTGACTTGTCTCCTGTGTTCCCAAACAAACTGTTGCCCATGCTAATTCCACTGTCATATGGCAACAAATGGACAATTCCACTGCCTTTTTCTGCAAGTGTGCTATTGAGTAGACAGAGTTTCTAAGTTTATTACCTCATATCAACACAAACATGGCCACTTTCCTCATTATGAAGATACCTCTCCTTTGTAACTATTCATTCATCTTTAATTTACTGTACTGTAGAAGCCCCAATAAATGATTTCTCAAACTTTACTACGTTTTTTCGCATATTTGACTGAATGGTGCTGTTTTATGTGTTTGTCAAACTGTGTATTTGAGGTATATTTTGACTGACAGTAAATGTGACAAGATGGCGGACATTGTTTATTTTAAGAGTTTCACCACATATGCAGTGGCAGAATAGTGTGTGTGTGGGGGGGGGGGGGGGAGGAGGGGGGTGTCCCGCCCCATACCTCTGGTCCTGTAGGCCTCAAGGTTTGCAGGCCCTCCAGGACCACGCCATTTTTAATCAAATGGCAAACAACGTCAAAATATGCTCAGTAAACAAGTTTTTAGAGTTTGAGGCCCCTTATATTTGTAAAATATAAACACGAGTACCAACTGACCTATTATCAGGCCATGAACTAGACGATTTCCCCCTACCACCTTTCCTGCGGGTCCACTTTCATGCACCGCTGTGGTCCATACCTCAGCTACAGCTTCGCCTGGATCTATCACAAGGCCCAAAAGGCTCCATTCCACCTGAGTTCCTCCAATGGCAATTTCTCTCTCTTCTCGCCAAGTTCCAGGTCTCACAAATAGTCTACACTGATCGATCAATGGTCGACAATCTTGTTGGCTTCACTTACGCTCATGATGGACATACTGAATAGCTTTCCTTGCAGGATGGCTGCAGTGTTTTCACTGCAGAGTTGGTAGCCATTTATCGTGGCCTTGAGCTTATCTGCTCTTGCACCAGTGAGTCCTTTGTCATCCGTAGTGACTCCTTAAGCAGCCTACAAGCTCTCGACCAGTGCTTCCCTCGGCATCCTTTGATAATGACCATCCATGAGTCTCTTTATGCCCTCAAGAACAGTGGACATTCAGTGACCTTCATCTGGACCCCAGGATATGTCAGGATACCAGGCAATGAACGTGCTGACCACCTGATCAAACAGGCTACCAGTAAACCAACTCTGGAAATAGGCCTGCCAGAGAACGATTTGCGATTGGTCTCCTGCCACAAAGTTTTTGCAATCTGGGATACTGAACGGTGCACCCTCAATGCACCAAATAAACTCTGTGTTATTAAGGAGACAACAAATGTGTGGCAGTCATCCATGCAAGCCACTTTTAGGGAATCTGTTGTCCTTTGTCGGCTCTGTATCGGCCATACGGGGCTAACACATGCTCATCTCCTCCGTCACGAGGATCCACCCTGGTGTTGCTGTGGCTTCCCTATGACTGTCGCCCACATCTTGTTGAACTACCCAATTTTAGCCCCTCTGCGGTGGAATTTTAACTTTCCCAGCACCCTGCCTATGGTGTTGGGCGGCAATGCCTCAACAACAGATTTAGTTTTACATTTTATTCGTGACAGGGGTTTTTATCATACCATCTAAGGGTGGTCATCTGGCCTTCTCTCCAAGGCCTCCACCCTCCCTACGATTTCACTCACTGTCATCATTTCCGTGCATTTTGTTTGTCTTGTTGTTCATCTTTTTCCTATGTGTGTTCATCTCACCTTGTCTTTTTACTGGACATTTTCATGTGTCTCAAAGTGATCAGCAGATGCAGTAAATAGTTTCATTGAGAAAATAAGTACGTCATTAGTCAAGAGAAATAAGGTGGCAGGAATTTTCTGCAACTTCACAAAGGCGTTTGTTTCTGTAAACCATGCATTGCTTGTTTACAATCTTGAAAAGTATGGTATTAGCGTCAGTGCCTTACAATGGCTTAAATCCGACTTATCCAACAGAAAGCAAAGAGTTAGCATTTCTTCAAATGTGGCATATTATTTTTCTGACTGGAAAAAAATAACTCAGGGTGTTCCAAAAGCCTCCATATTAGGCCCAGTCCTGTTTCTCTTTTATGTTAATGACTTGCCATTAAATATCATCTCCCCATCCGTTCTGATCGTAGATGATACTTCTGTCTTAGCTGAAGAGCAGCATTCGGAAAAAATTCCCAAATCTGTGATCAGTGCCCACAGTACCTTAGAAACTTGGTTTCAGCTAAATGGGTTGAATCTAAACATATCTAAGAGTCACATGATGCAGTTCAAAACCAAATAGTCAAAATGTGAGCAGATTAAGATTGTACACAACAACCAAGGTATAGAAGAAGTTGGCTCAGTCAAATTCTTAGGTTTAAATGTAGATAAAAATTTTAGCTTCCGGTCACACATTGAATACCTGGGAAACAAACTGAGCAGCTTTGCATTTCCAATTCAAATATTATCAACTGCAACTGATATAGACACACAAAAAGTGGCATATACAAGCTAATTCAAATCCATTCTTAGGTATGGCATTGTAACTTGACAAACATAGTGCGGATACTAAAAATACAGGGAAAAAATCATTTGAAATATGTGAACTGCAAACCAGAAAGAACCATATCGACCATTATTTAGAAAACTTAAAATATTAACTCTGTCATCCTTATACATACATGAGATTATTATATTTTTGTACACCAGACATGAATTATCTGAGAGAAACCATTTTGTCCATTCATATGATACTAGAAACAATGAAAATTTTATGCTTCCAACCCAGCACCTCAGATTGTATGCCCAGGGACCTCAATACATGGAAATTAAATGTTGTAATAAATTAAAAGGGAACAAGTTGATGCAGATGAATTTAGGCTCACTTAAAAGAAAGCTGTGTGAGGTACTGACACTCAAGTGTTATTACTCAGTGGATGAATTCATGTGAGAAAAACTGGAAATTTTGAGATGGATACAATGTGTTACACATTCCAAGAAATATCCTTATAGTGTTATTATTTAATAATGTGAAAATCATTGTATCTGTTTTATAAATTTTTGGCATGTCTCATGTATACAAACCAAATGGATTGCGAATGTACATCATGAGATGAATAAAACACAATTCATACAATTCACTGATAACCCTGTAGTTTGGTCTCTTTATATCCCAGACCAACCAACCAACCAAGCAATGCCAACTGTTATTGGTTGTGTTCAGGAATTTTAGATTTTTTACAAAATGTTACATGGAACTTAAAAACTGAAGATTGATATCCACTTGTGTGCTAGATGCAATATTCACCTTCTTTAATACCTATGCCATCTATGTTAGTGTACTGTAAGTACACTTTAAAAGAACATACATAAGTCAATGATGAGACCAAGAAATGGGAAATCATTTTACATTGCTTTTCACATATTACAATATTTTTTACCCTGTGATATATTGCTTTGCACAGTAATTTTGAAGACATATCATCAGAAAACAAGAAGAAATTTCTTAGAATTGATGCAGTTGATGGTGAAAGATGACCCAGCATTGAAGGAGCACTGTTTAAAACTTGAAGAGTCTGCTGGCGAGTCAGACTGAGTTCCTTCTTTTTTTATACAATATGAATTTATTATTACTTTGCGTAAACTAATTGAAGAAAAAATTATTACAGTATATAAAAGGCTAAATGTTACAGAATAATTTTTGATGGCACTCCTGATGAAAGCAGACCTGGCCAAATAATTATGTATGCCCTTAGACACGACATCATCACAGAAGTAACAGAATCCTTCTTAGGTTTTTTAACGTTGGGAAAGACTACAGAGGATACGTCAGAAGATTTTTAACAGCAGTTGGAAAAAGATAAGCTGGATATTGTGTTGTGCAGGGCTCAAGGTTATGTCAATGGCATATCAATGTTAAGTGGACAGGGAGGAGTACAAAGAAAAATTCGAGACATCAATCTAAAAGCGAAGTGCAATCGCTGAGCTAAGTATTATTTAAACCTTTGTGTAGTTCATGCATTCTCATGTGTTCCCTCTAGCGTCACATGTTTTGGAACTCTAGAGAAGTTCTTTCCTTCTTCTACATACAGATGGGAATTACTTGTAGAAAAAATAGGAACAAGTATGAAATGATCGGGATGTATAAGCAGACAAGGAAAAAAAGTTCCCAGATTTCCCGGTTAAAAATACACTTTCTCCTGGGTTATAACATACTTTTTCCCTGTTAACTAACAGTATATTTTCTCTCGGGACTGTATAAGTTATCATACCTCTGAATGGTTATGGTTTTATACAAGGACGTAGAATTTCCTGGCTCTTTAGAAAAGACACGTTTTGGAAAGATCTTTGATGTGCAGCACCATGTATGCTGCACATTTTCGTATTACGAAAGTATAAATTCGAATTCCATCAAACACCGCATTTTACTTCCCGAAGCATTGAAATCGAGATTCGATGTGCTTTTGAAAGACAGTCCTAGCTCACGCCACGTGATCTCGCCAGCCGATGACTGCGGATATTCAGAGCTTAGGACACATGATGTAGTCAGCCAATAGCAACATTACTGTTAAGTAGCTCGAACACACAAACAGGAAATGTTAATGGTTTAAATTAATATACATAGTGCTGCTACAAGAAAAGCAAAGCTTTCACACATAATATTGGTTTATAAGGTTAATACGCTGCAAGAGAAGCTGCACTTTCACACATAATGTTGGTATTTTATGCGTGTATTACACTAAGATATATCACACAAATGCGTCAGGAAAATCTCAATAACGACATAAATGTCTGCTCTTCTGGGCCCGAAATTAATGTAAATGGCTAGTCATCAAAGAGTTGATTTTTAAATCAGAGTCAAACGCTCTCTGATTTACGAAATTCATCGTACATTCTCGCTGATAGTTCAACTTGAGTAAAAGGAAATTTGCTTTCAAAGTAACGCTTTTCAAACAATCACCCGCAATATTTTCCCGCGACCAGTTGCAGATACGTTAGTTTCCGCAGTTGCCAAAGAGCGCCAGGTAACAGGCGCCACCGCGCTTGCGCAGCTACGATGACATAGGAGGCCCGTATGTTCGTACGTGTTAAACATTAAAAGATCTTACATTATGTCATAAAAGAAACAAGACATCAGAGGATACTCAAAGAACATCGGAATTTCGTGACCCATACTGAAATGTGTACATTTAAAGTGCACATTCGTATGTCAAGGTTCCCACTGCAGTTGGCCTTGAACTGATATTAAGCTTTTCAGTGAGGTTTTCGGGATGTAAATTTTCTTGGAGTACCAGTACTGTATTGTGATTGATTCTTTATTATGGCATATACAGGATGGTCCATTGATCGTGACGGGGCCAAATATCTCACGAAGTAAGCGTCAAACGAAAAAACTACAAAGAACGAAACTTGTCTAGCTTGAAGGGGGAAACCAGATGGCGCTATGGTTCGCCTGCTACATGGCACTGCCATAGGTCAAACGGATATCAACTGCGTTTTTTTTTTAGATAGGTACCCCCATTTTTATTACATATTGGTGTAGAACGTAAAGAAATATGAATGTTTTAGTTGGACCACTTTTTTCGTTTTGTGATAGATGGCGCTGTAATAGTCACAAACATATGGCTCACAATTTTAGACGAACAGTTGGTAACAGGTAGCTTTTTAAAATTAAAATACAGAACGTAGGTACGTTTAAAGATTTTATTTCGGTTGTTCCAATGTGATACATGTACCTTTGTGAACTTATCATTTCTGAGAACGCATGCTGTTACAGCGTTGTGTTGTTGTTGTGGTCTTCAGTCCTGAGACTGGTTTGATGCAGCTCTCCATGCTACTCTATCCTGTGCAAGCTTCTTCATCTCCCAGTACCTACTGCAACCTACGTCCTTCTGAATCTGCTTAGTGTATTCATCTCTTGGTCTCCCTCTACGATTTTTACCCTCCACACTGCCCTCTAATACTAAATTGGTGATCCCTTGATGCCTCAGAACATGTCCTACCAACCGATCCCTTCTTCTGGTCAAGTTGTGCCACAAACTTCTCTTCTCCCCAATCCTATTCAATACTTCCTCATTAGTTATGTGATCTACCCAGCTAATCTTCAGCATTCTTCTGTAGCACCACATTTCGAAAGCTTCTATTCTCTTCTTGTACAAACAATTTATCGTCCATGTTTCACTTCTATACATGGCTACACTCCATACAAATAATTTCAGAAACTACTTCCTGACACTTAAATCTACACTCGATGTTAACAAATTTCTCTTCTTCAGAAACGCTTTCCTTGCCATTGCCAGTCTACATTTGATATCCTCTCTACTTCGACCATCATCAGTTATTTTGCTACCCAAATAGTAAAACTCATTTACTACTTTAAGTGTCTCATTTCCTAATCTAATTCCCTCAGCATCACCCGACTTAATTCGACTACATTCCATTATCCTCGTTTTGCTTTTGTTGATGTTCATCTTATATCCTCCTTTCAAGACATTGTCCATTCCATTCAACTGCTCTTCCAAGTCCTTTGCTGTCTCTGACAGAATTACAATGTCATCGGCGAACCTCAAAGTTTTTATTTCTTCTCCATGGATTTTAATTCCTACTCCGAATTTTTCTTTTGTTTCCTTTACTGCTTGCTCAATATACAGATTGAATAACATTGGGGAGAGGCTACAGCCCTGTCTTACTCCCTTCTCAACCTCTGCTTCCCTTTCATGTCCCTCAACTCTTATAACTGCCATCTGGTTTCTGTACAAATTGTAAATAGCCTTTCGCTCCCTGTATTTTACCCCTGCCACCTTTAGAATTTGAAAGAGAGTATTCCAGTCAACATTGTCAAAAGCTTTCTCTAAGTCTACAAATGCTAGAAACGTAGGTTTGCCTTTCCTTAATCTTTCTTCTAAGATAAGTGGTAAGATCAGTATTGCCTCACGTGTTCCATTGTTTCTACGGAATCCAAACTGATCTTCACCGAGGTCGGCTTCCACTAGTTTTTCCATTCGTCTGTAAAGAATTCGTGTTAGTATTTTGCAGCTGTGGCTTATTAAACTGATTGTTCGGTAATTTTCACATCTGTCAACACCTGCTTTCTTTGGGATTGGAATTATTATATTCTTCTTGAAGTCTGAGGGTATTTCACCTGTTTTATACATCTTGCTCACCAGATGGTAGAGTTTTGTCAGGACTGGATCTTCCAAGGCCGTCAGTAGTTCCAACGGAATGTTGTCTACTCCGGGGGCCTTGTTTCGACTCAGGTCTTTCAGTGCTCTGTCAAACTCTTCACGCAGTATCGTATCTCCCATTTCATCTTCATCTACATCCTTTTCCATTTCCATAATATTGTCCTCAAGTACATCGCCCTTGTATAGATCCTCTATATACTCCTTCCACCTTTCTGCTTTCCCTTCTTTGCTTAGAACTGGGTTTCCATCTGAGCTCTTGATGTTCATACAAGTGGTTCTCTTATCTCCACAGGTCTCTTTAATTTTCCTGTAGGCAGTATCTATCTTACCCCTAGTGAGATAAGACTCTACATCCTTACATTTGTGTTCTAGGCATCCCTGCTTAGCCATTTTGCACTTCCTGTCGATCTCATTTTTGAGACGTTTGTATTCCTTTTTGCCTGCATCATTTACTGCATTTTTATATTTTCTCCTTTCATCAATTAAATTCAATATTTCTTCTGTTACCCAAGGATTTCTACTAGCCCTCGTCTTTTTACCTACTTGATTCTCTGCTGCCTTCACTACTGCATCTCTCAAAGCTACCCATTCTTCTTCTACTGTATTTCTTTCCCCCATTCCTGTCCATTGTTCCCTAATGCTGTCCCTGAAACTCTGTACAACCTCTGGTTTAGTCAGTTTATCCAGGTCCCATCTCCTTAAATTCCCACCTTTTTGCAGTTTCTTCAGTTTTAATCTACAGGTCATAACCAATAGATTGTGGTCAGAGTCCATATCTGCCCCTGGAAATGTCTTACAATTTAAAACCTGGTTCCTAAATCTCTGTCTTACCATTATATAATCTATCTGATACCTTTTAGTATCTCCAGGCTTCTTCCATGTATACAACCTTCTTTCATGATTCTTAAACCAAGGGTTAGCTATGATTATGTTGTGCTCTGTGCAAAATTCTACCAGGCGGCTACCTCTTTCATTTCTTAGCCCCAATCCATATTCACCTACTACGTTTCCTTCTCTCCCTTTTCCTACACTCGAATTCCAGTCACCCATGACTATTAAATTTTCGTCTCCCTTCACTATCTGAATAATTTCTTTTATTTCATCATACATTCCTTCAATTTCTTCGTCATCTGCAGAGCTAGTTGGCATATAAACTTGTACTACTGTAGTAGGTGTGGGCTTCGTATCTATCTTGGCCACAATAATGCGTTCACTATGCTGTTTGTCGTAGCTTACCCGCATTCCTATTTTCCTATTCATTATTAAACCTACTCCTGCATTACCCCTATTTGATTTTGTGTTTATAACCCTGTAGTCACCTGACCAGAAGTCTTGTTCCTCCTGCCACCGAACTTCACTAATTCCCATTATATCTAACTTTAACCTATCCATTTCCCTTTTTAAATTTTCTAACCTACCTGCCCGATTAAGTGATCTGACATTCCACGCTCCGATCCGTAGAAACCCAGCTTTCTTTCTCCTGATAACGACATCCTCTTGAGTAGTCCCCGCCCGGAGATCCGATTGGGGGACTATTTTGCCTCCGAAATATTTTACCCAAGAGGACGCCATCGTCATTTCACCATACAGTAAAGCTGCATGCCCTCAGGAAAAATTATGGCTGTATTTTCTCCTTGCTTTCAGCCGTTCGCAGTACCAGCACAGCAAGGCCGTTTTGGTTAGTGTTACAAGGCCAGATCAGTCAATCATCCAGACTGTTGCCCCTGCAATTACTGAAAAGGCTGCTGCCCCTCTTCAGGAACCACACGTTTGTCTGGCCTCTCAACAGATACCCCTCCGTTGTGGTTGCACCTACGGTACGGCTATCTGTATTGCTGAGGCACGCAAGCCTCCCCACCAACGGCAAGGTCCATGGTTCATGGGGTGATTACCTGTAAATACCACATTAATGCAATAAATCCTCAAAATGATGTCCGTCAATCTCAATGCATTTCGCAATACGTGTAACGACATTCCTCTCAACAGCATGTTTGCACATGCATTGACAATGCGCTGACGCATGTTGTCAGGCGTTGTCGGTGGATCAAGATAGCAAATATCCTTCAACTTTCCCCACAGAAAGAAATCCGGTGAACATGGCGGCCATAGTGTGGTGCTTCGGCGCCCAATCCGCCTGTCATGAAATATGCTATTCAATACCGGTTCAACCGCACGTGAGCTATGCACTGGACATCCATCACGTTGGAAGTAATCGCTATTCTGTCATGCAGTGAAACATCTTGTAGTAACACTGGTAGAACATTATGGTAGGAAATCAGCATACATTGCACCATTTAGATTGCCATCGATAAAATGGGGGCCAATTGTCCTTCCTCCCATAATGCCGCACCATACATTAACCCGCGAAGGTCGCTGATGTTCCACTTGTTGCAGCCATCGTGGATTTTCCGTTGCCCAATAGTGCATATTATGCCGGTTTATGTTACCGCTGTTGGTTCCAATAGCTCTAAGCACTATGGGACTTAACATCTGAGGTCATCAGTCCCCTAGAACTTAGAACTACTTAAACCTAACTAACCTAAAGACATCACACACATCCACGCCCGAGGCAGGATTCGAACCTGCGACCGTAGCAGTCACGCAGTTCTGGACTGAAGCGCCTAGAACCGTTCGGCCACCGCGGCCGGCCGCTGTTGGTGAATGACGCTTCATCGCTAAATAGAACGCATGCAAAAAATCTGTCATCGTCCCATAATTTCTCTTGTGCCTAGTGGCAGAACAGTAGACGACGTTCAAAGTCGTCGCCATGCAATTCCTGGTGCATAGAAGTATGGTATGGGTGCAATCGATGTTGCATTCTCAACACCGACGTTTTTGAGATTCTCGATTCTCGCGCAATTTGTCTGCTACTGATGTGTGGATTAGCCGCGACAGCAGCTAAAACACCTACTTGGGCATCATCATTTGTTGCAAGTCGTGGTTGACGTTTCACATGTGGCTGAACCCTTCCTGTTTCCTTAAATAACGTAACTATCCGGCGAACGGTCCAGATACTTGGATGATGTCGACCAAGATACCGGGCAGCATACATAGCACACGCCCATTGGGCATTTTGACCACAATAGCCATACAACACGATATCGACCTTTTCCGCAACTGGTAAACGGTCCATTTTAACACGGGTAATGTATCACGAAGCAAATACCGTCGGCACTGGCGGAATGTTACGTGATACCACGTACTTATACGTTTGTGACTATTACAGCGCCATTTATCACAAAGCGAAAAAAGTGGTCCAACTAAAACATTCATATTTCTTTACGTATTACACGAATATGTAATAAAAAATTGGGGTTCCTATTTAAAAAAAACGCAGTTGATATCCATTTGACCTAGCGGGCCAACCATAGCGCCATCTGGTTTCCCCCTTCAATCTAGACGTGTTTCGTTCTTTGTACTTTATTCGTTTGATGCTTATTTCGTGAGATATTTGGCGAGGTCACTATCAATGTACCACCCTGTATATACGTGCTAGAAGATGAAAATGTGCGCTTGAAGTGCAGTGAACAGTTGAAACTAGCCTATAGTGTGGAATTAAACACTTCGTTTCAAATATATTGAATGACTCAGCGGGAAAGATTAATAAAAGAAAATTTCTTTCAAATCGACAAAAATTACTTCACTGTTCTGCAAAGGAAGCCGCGCTTAGGCTTAAATTTTGTAAACGTGTTTGTTTATTGTTTCACGGTAATTTGACTAGTTTCTCGGTAACAAATAAGTAAAATACCGTAAATAGCGTATAACTTCATTGTTTTAATACAGATTTCAGAAAAAACAGCGTAACTTTATATCAGAAACTTGCCTATATACATTTGTTTATAGGCCTAATTCTCGTAACGTTTTTGGAGAATCAAAGTTAAAGTACCTCGTTTAATTGTCCTTTTTTTCATTCAATCGAGTGAAATATATAATAAATAGCGTATACCTTCATTGTTTTAATACAGATCTCAGAAAAACAGCGGAATTTTAAATCAGAAACTTGCTTATATACATTTGTGAATAGGCTTAATTCTTGTAACGTCTTTTTTGATTTTCGGTAATTTAATTGATTTATTCTAGCTAAAGTATTATTTTTGCCATGAGTGAGAAGTGCCTGACTTGCCGTAGAATTGTTAGTTCCGGGGTTTGGTGTGATGGATGTAGTAGTTTTTTTCACTGGGGGGATTGCAGTGGCGTGGGTGTTGGGAAAGTGGATCAGGCTCATCAGTGGTTATGTAGGATTTGCAGCAGAGATAGGAAGATAGTGGAACAGGAGGGGAAAATTGCTGCCCTTCAGGCTGAGCTAGATCAGGCTAGGGAAGATATGGACAGGTTAAGGAGGGAGAAGGGCAAAGAGAGGTGGGAAGTGGCAACAGGTAGCAGAAGGAACAGGCCTAGAACTAAGTCTGACAGTTTTGTGGTGAATGTCAAAAATAAGTTTGACCTGTTGCTTCAGTTAGAAACTGATGAGCCTCAAGCAGAGGTAGGTGTAGACAGGACACAACAAACTTTCAATAGGAAATTGAAAAAGAATGTAGGAAAGTCATCGAAAAGGAAGAAAGTTTTGTTGTTAGGCAGTTCTCATGCCAGAGGTGTAGGCCAACTTCTGCAGGAGGAATTAGGACCAGAATACCAGGTCACAAATTTTTTCAAACCAAGTGCTAGTCTGGATCAGGTGACAGAGGATTTAGGTTCACTCTGTAAAGGATTTACCAGGGAAGACACCGTGGTTATTGTGGGAGGGCCAGGGAACAGCATCGACAGAGATCCTGGGTACAGTATAGAGTGTGACCTGGTAAAGATTGCGTCGGCATCGAGACACACCAATGTTGAATTTGTATCTGTCCTGAGACGCCATGACCGGCCTCATTTGAACTCTTCTGTTGGGAGAGTTAATTTGGAGTTGGAACGGCTGCTTGGGTCGGGTGCGGGGGCTCATATTGGTGTGGTTCCTGTTGATTATCTCAGTAGGTGGGACTATACAAGGCACGGCCTACATCTCAACAGGAAAGGGAAGGGGAAACTGGCTGGGGTAATAGCAGGAAATTTAAGGGGGGGAGGCACTGCCATGAATGGTAAAATACCAGTGGTTACAGGTGTTGGAGCAGCACCTTTTTTAGGATAGGTAAGACAGAAAGATGTCAAGTTCTACGAGAGGTCAGGATTGAAACAAATCTTCAGTTTAGGAAAGAAATTAAACAGCACAATTCTAGCACATTGGATCACCAATCACAGCTATCAATTATAAATTTTCACCAATCACCAGAAATTTTATCTCCACCAAGTTGTATCTCAGTCCTAGGTAACTGCATTGATGAATTAAAGTCACCCAACCCAGTTGACATAATCTGCCTCTCTGAACACTGTGTGACCACTGGTATAGGAACTAGGCCTAAGCACAATGAGAAACTCAGACAGGAGAGTACTGCAAATGTTAGAATAAGGAAAGGTTCTCATAAAAGTATAATTAAAAATAATGTAAGTATATTTCATCAAAATATTGGGAGTTTAAAGAATAAAGTAGATGAGCTTCTGGTTTGTTTAGAAGATTTAGAAGCTGAGAATGAAATAGATATACTATGCCTGTCTGAGCATCACATTGTTACTGATATGGATAAGGTAAATGTAAGTGGATATAAGCTCTCTGCACATGTAATGAGAGAAAATATGGAGAAAGGAGGAGTTGCCATATATGTCAAAAGTTATCATTGTGCAAAAAGTATAGAAACAAAAAAGTTTTGTGTAGAGAAACATATAGAAGCATGTGCCTGTGAGCTTAAATTAAATAAAGGAACATTTATAACTGTAACTGTATATAGGTCCCCATCAGGAAATTTTCATCTATTTCTGAAAAATTTGGACTCCTTGTTGTGCTATCTGTCAGACAGGAGGAAGCAAATTATTATTTGTGGGGACTTCAATGTAGATTCTCTGAAAGAGGGTAATAGGAAAAATGACCTTGAAGTATTACTCGGTTCTTTCAATTTGACACCCGTTATTGATTTTCCTACTCGGGTGGTAAAGGATAGCAGCTCACTGATAGATAACTTCTTTATAGACCAAGATAAGTTTAACCAGATAAATGCTCAGCCTGTTGAGAATGGTTTTTCTGATCATGGTGCACAGCTAGTTACAATATATGACATAGCTCCATTCAGCAATACTAAACAGTCCTCCAAAGTAGTACGTCCAGTCAACGATTTAACAATTGCAAATTTCAGGGAAAGCCTACAGCAGTGAAGACTGGGATGAGGTGTACCGTGAACCTTATGCCAATTTAAAATATAATTTATTTCATGACATTTTTGTAAATGCATTTGAAAACTGCTTCCCCAAGAAAATAGTTAAATATACTCGTAAGAAACCTTGCAACAAACCATGGCTTACTAAGGGTATAAAAATATCTTGTAACCGGAAAAGGGAAATGTATCTGACAGCAAGAAAGAGTAGTGACCCAGAAACTATCAAAAATTATAAAAACTACTGTGTTATATTAAGAAAAGTTATTAAAAAATCCAGGAGTATGTGTATCATGTCTGAAATCAGCAACTCTGATAATAAAATTAAAACAATTTGGAATATTATTAAAAGAGAAACAGGTCAACCAAGAGCAGAGGAAGACAGTATTACCATCAAATTGAATGAAAACTTTACGAACAAAAAGTCAGAAGTTGAAAATATTTTTAATAATCATTTTCTAAATGTTGTGGATATAGTAGGATCCAGGTGTTCGTTAGAAGATGCTAGGCTGTTAATGGAAGAGGCCATACCTATGCAATTTGATACAATTGAAATCTCACCCACTTCTCCCTCTGAAATTAGGAAAATAATAAACTTGCTTAAAAGCAAAAACTCACATGGAATTGATGGCATTTCCAGCAAAATACTAAAAGCTTGTTCTCAACAGACAAGTAAGATTCTCAGCCACCTGTGTAATAGCTCTCTGGAACAGGGCATTTTCCCTGATAGACTGAAATATGCTATTGTTATACCTTTGCATAAAAAGGGGGATAGATTTGATGTCAACAATTACCATCCAATCTCCCTTCTAACAGCTTTATCCAAAATTTTTGGGAAAGTAATGTATTCAAGAGTAGCTTCACATATCTGTAAAAATGAAGTACTAACAAAATGTCAGTTTGGTTTCCAGAAAGGTTTTTCAACAGAAAATGCCATATATGCTTTCACCAGTCAAATTTTGAATGATCTGAATAACCGAACACCACCCCTTGGGATTTTTTGTGATCTCTCAAAGGCTTTTGATTGTGTAAATCATGAAATTCTGCTAGACAAGCTCAAGTATTGTGGCATGAGTGGGACAGTGCACAAATGATTTAATTCGTACCTAACTGGAAGAGTGCAGAAAGTTGAAATAAGTAGTTCTCGTAACATGCAAAGATCAGCACATTCCTCAAACTGGGGAACTATCAAGAATGGGGTTCCACAACGGTCAGTCTTGGGTCCTTTGTTGTTCCTATTATATATTAATGACTTGCCATTCTATATTCATGAAGAGGCAAAGTTAGTTCTCTTTGCTGATGATACAAGTATAGTAATCACATCTGACAAACAAGAATTAACTGATGAAATTGTCAATACTGTCTTTCAGAAAATTACTAAGTGGTTCCTTGTAAACGGACTCTCACTGAATTTTGATAAGACACAGTACATACAGTTCCGTACAGTGAATGGTATGACGCCATTAATAAATATAGACCTTAATCAGAAGCATATAGCTAAGGTAGAATACTGCAAATTTTTAGGTGTGTCCATTGATGAGAGATTAAATTGGAAGAAACACATTGATGATCTGCTGAAACGTTTGAGTTCAGCTACTTATGCAATAAGGGTCATTGCAAATTTTGGTGATAAACATCTTAGTAAATTAGCTTACTACGCCTATTTTCACTCATTGCTTTCATATGGCATCATATTTTGGGGTAATTCATCACTGAGGAATAAAATATTTATTGCACAAAAGCGTGTAATCAGAATAATAGCTGGAGTCCACCCAAGATCATCCTGCAGACATTTATTTAAGGATCTAGGGATATTCACAGTAGCTTCTCAGTATATGTACTCTCTTATGAAATTTGTTATTAACAACCAAACCCAATTCAAAAGTAATAGCAGTGTGCATAACTACAATACTAGGAGAAAGGATGATCTTCACTATTCAAGATTAAATCTAACTTTGGCACAGAAAGGGGTGAATTATACTGGCACTAAAGTCTTTGGTCACTTACCAAATAGTATCAAAAGTCTGACAGATAACCAACAAGTATTTAAGAAGAAATTAAAAGAATTTCTGAATGACAACTCCTTCTACTCCATAGAGGAATTTTTAGATATAAATTAAGAAAAAAAAAATATAAAAAAAATTAAAAAAAAATAAAAATAAAAAATAAAGAAAAAAAACACAATAAAATAAAGTTGTTATATTAACTTAAGTATGTTGTTAAATTAACCTAATTATGTCATGTATTGGAAAATTCGACTCGTTCCACATCATTACGAAATATCGTATTCATGATCCATGGAACTAGTATTAATCTAATCTAATCTAATCTAATCTTGACTGTCAGAAATATGGAAATAATATAAAATCTGAAACTAATATTTTAGCCTTCCGTAATTACGTGAATGTATTTTAATTCACTTGGTAGCTCCCGGCCACAGAAAACCGTTTTGTTTTCATTTGACGTGAGAGCCGTAAACGAAGAGGAAACAATGAAACTACTAAATGTAAACACGGGTCACCTGGAGACTACCCACTTCCCTACCATAAGTCAGACTGGCCTGGACATCAGCCCCAGATTTACGATATTCCGAACCGGGGCAATACTAGATAGTGGCGCCCCCCCCCCCCTCTTCCCACATTTCTCGAGCGTTTGAGATAGGACGTAAAAAAAAAAAAAAAAAAAATTAATTTCAAAAATACGTTGATTTTGTGGCGCACATCTTTCTGAAAAGTCTGTTGCATAAAACATATGTGTTCGAGGAAATGTAAGACATATTGTTTGGTCTTAAGTGTGCCAAAGTGCAGTGCCACACCTCTTAAAACAGCATTCTTCTATCGCACGTCACTGTATTTCGCTTTGTGGAATTGAAACGTGTATATTTTGTAATGGATGCCATTAAACTACACTCCTGGAAATGGAAAAAAGAACACATTGACACCGGTGTGTCAGACCCACCATACTTGCTCCGACCACTGCGAGAGGGCTGTACAAGCAATGATCACACGCACGGCACAGCGGACACACCAGGAACCGCGGTGTTGGCCGTCGAATGGCGCTAGCTGCGCAGCATTTGTGCACCGCCGCCGTCAGTGTCAGCCAGTTTGCCGTGGCATACGGAGCTCCATCGCAGTCTTTAACACTGGTAGCATGCCGCGACAGCGTGGACGTGAACCGTATGTGCAGTTGACGGACTTTGAGCGAGGGCGTATAGTGGGCATGCGGGAGGCCGGGTGGACGTACCGCCGAATTGCTCAACACGTGGGGCGTGAAGTCTCCACAGTACATCGATGTTGTCGCCAGTGGTCGGCGGAAGGTGCACGTGCCCGTCGACCTGGGATCGGACCGCAGTGACGCACGGATGCACGCCAAGACCGTAGGATCCTACGCAGTGCCGTAGGGGACCGCACCGCCACTTCCCAGCAAATTAGGGACACTGTTGCTCCTGGGGTATCGGCGAGGACCATTCGCAACCGTCTCCATGAAGCTGGGCTACGGTCCCGCACACCGTTAGGCCATCTTCCGCTCACGCCCCAACATCGTGCAGCCCGCCTCCAGTGGTGTCGCGACAGGCGTGAATGGAGGGACGAATGGAGACGTGTCGTCTTCAGCGATGAGAGTCGCTTCTGCCTTGGTGCCAATGATGGTCGTATGCGTGTTTGGCGCCGTGCAGGTGAGCGCCACAATCAGGACTGCATACGACCGAGGCACACAGGGCCAACACCCGGCATCATGGTGTGGGGAGCGATCTCCTACACTGGCCGTACACCACTGGTGATCGTCGAGGGGACACTGAATAGTGCACGGTACATCCAAACCGTCATCGAACCCATCGTTCTACCATTCCTAGACCGGCAAGGGAACTTGCTGTTCCAACAGGACAATGCACGTCCGCATGTATCCCGTGCCACCCAACGTGCTCTAGAAGGTGTAAGTCAACTACCCTGGCCAGCAAGATCTCCGGATCTGTCCCCCATTGAGCATGTTTGGGACTGGATGAAGCGTCGTCTCACGCGGTCTGCACGTCCAGCACGAACGCTGGTCCAACTGAGGCGCCAGGTGGAAATGGCATGGCAAGCCGTTCCACAGGACTACATCCAGCATCTCTACGATCGTCTCCATGGGAGAATAGCAGTCTGCATTGCTGCGAAAGGTGGATATACACTGTACTAGTGCCGACATTGTGCATGCTCTGTTGCCTGTGTCTATGTGCCTGTGGTTCTGTCAGTGTGATCATGTGATGTATCTGACCCCAGGAATGTGTCAATAAAGTTTCCCCTTCCTGGGACAATGAATTCACGGTGTTCTTATTTCAATTTCCAGGAGTGTATATTCTGGACAGATGAAATTAAAATGTCCCGTGGTGCCTCTCATGCTCCCAGTCGGCCGGTTTGACAGCCTGCCCCTCTTTCTTTTACAAAAACAACTATTCAGAAAATTTGCACTCTTTATTCCCTATTGGCTAACAGCTTGCTGCTTGGTGTGACAAAATTAAATATAGGATACATAAAACCAGTGAAGACAAGCAAGACAGCCCACATCTCTTCAATACTTAGCTCCTAGAATTCTTTTTTCTGGATTCTTGCTACAGCTTTACATAGCGTGCTTTCCTTTCTGCGAAAGAATCTATTACCTCAAAGTTCGTCAAACACTTTGCTGCATGAAAAATCGAAATGTCGTTGTCTAATACTGAAAAAGCTGTTAATAAAAATAGGAGCCAGGATTGGTGTGGTTTCTCCATCTGATTATGTCTATTTGGTCACTGTCTGCCGTATAAATCAAAATAGGCCTTTCTAATACTGCAGCAATTGTAACACACACCAAATAAACGGGACTGGTTTGGAACAAATGGTCATTTTTTATAACACGACAGAATATAATTCACAAAGTACCAATATCAAATGTCTACTAGGCCAACTACAAGCAAAAAACTTCATGTTAGGAAATAGTTTTACACTTCATACAACTCTCCAGTTTCTCAAGCATGAGATCGAATAGTAGTAGGGCGAAATTTTTACATAAATTTGGAATCGTCATATTCTTGCACAATTTAAGTGATGTCCCCATTTCTTCACCTTCCTCATGCTAACAAACAGTCTTGTCATCACTAATTCTGTTACTATTCCTGCCAATGTCAAAGCTTACTCGCCAGTTAACTTCACTAACTCTGCCAGAATCACCGGTTTAGTTATCCTGTGATTATTCTCCGGTTAGGCGTTGTTACATGTTCGTACAACGCGTTTTCCATGCTACTTCTAGAATGGAACTTAAAGTGGCTGCTAGCCGGGTACTGTACAACTGGCCCTTACTAGTCTGGCCAAAACTTTTCTGTCAAAATTTCATTTCTTGGATACACCGAGAAGATAATGCGTAATCTTTCTTACCTGTTAGTCGTTTATTTCCACTCTGGTGGTCTGAATCTGTGTATTTCGCTAGTAATTACAACGCTGATCATTCGCAAACCCAATCAACCACATAATGAGACAGCGCTTGGCATTAATCCGTTCGGCTTTACTCCGCTCAGCTCATACAGCCCATTTTGAATGCAGGAAAGTTTGTTTCTAGATTCCCCTGACAGAAACATCACGTACAACATGCACGCATCACAAATTAACTTACGATTCATTAAGAAATCAACTTAGAATGTGTTCAAAAATCGACAGGGATGCGTTTCAAAGTCATATGAATAATCTATAGACCAACGTGCAGTGGATGCTAGGCGCTTTGCAAAACATTTTTCCCGGTAGCGTGTAGCTGCTTGCTGCGACTGTTTTCACTGTCAAAAGCCACAATTCTGTAGCCAGAAGCGGGAGGAGGTACTACTAAACTGCGCATGCGCATGATCCCGCCCGTGAAATGAATCTAATGTAAGCAGTTGTGTGGTCACGCACTTCCGAGGCAATTTGTTGTTACGAAGCATTGCATGGTCCTCCTAAAGCCTTGACATATTTTGATGTTGGCAGACGCTTGTATGAGCAATTTTTTGTTGTTGTATATGGCGCAATTCATTTGCAATGTAAGTTTTATTTTCGTTTTTCCTCTCGTTCATGTTTCATTGATGCATTATTATTCTCCAGTAGCGGGATATAGCAATGTCCTTTTACCAGTAAAAATTACAAAAATTAAACTGAAAGCAAAAAAAAAAGAAAAAAATTGCCAGGTTTTTCCCGGTTTTCTCCCGGACGAAAAAATTCCCGTGTTTTTCCCGGATATCCCCGGTTATATACAACCTGAATGATTGATACTGGAGAGCTCATTACAAGTCTATTAACGTCATAAAAGAAAATATGGAAAGAACTGTAAGTACTTTGGAAGATATATATCCACCCAAGGCAAACATGGAAACTAGACATTCCGCGAGCTCCCTCCTTCCAGCCATATATGATTTTACCTTTTTGACCTTGCATCAACTTTTGGCACACAATACTGGAGGAAGTAAATGTAGTTAAGCAATATCTGCTGTCTCGAAAGATGACTTTGGGTAGACGACTCACCAAATTGTCAGAATAAACTAGAATTATAGGCAATGGTGTCACTAAAAAATGCATGATGTGGACATCATCATTGACCAACAAGAAAGGAGCAGCATAAATATAAATAAAACAATGCTGGGTGAACTAGTTCATGATGCTGGATTATCAGTACCAGAAGTAGTTTGTCACTTACAGTTTGAATGTGCAGACTGATTTATACAATAAGTGTCACGATGATAAAATGCCGCAAAGGAAGTCAACTAAATTTACAAACAGTTGAAATGAAATTTATGCTTGAAGCTTCTGATGACACTCTGACCGCAGCACTGAAGAATCTGGTAGAAATTTAAGATGAGTTTGATAAGAAGCAGGTGCTGCAAGTGATAAAAAGGTATCATATGCATCTATGTGCAACTGATGCAATTGTGGACACTGCCACTAGACAGCCCGCGAATACTTCAATTCATAATTAAGTGGGACTTCAGTGAATAATCACCCTGTACTTCACTTATAATCCAATACTTATTGACAACTCGTGTATTAGTTGCAGCATACAAGAGAAGTTCTTCTAAACTGAAACTAATAAAAAGTTATCTTTGCTATGTGATGAATCAAGCCAGTGTCCATTTTGTCAACTGAAAAAAGTTTCAAATGAAACCAATTTGAACAATGTTATTGAGAATTTCAGGAAAATAAAGGCATGAAAACATGCAATCTAATAATATCAATAATAACTACTATCTTGTACTAATGTTATGAAAATAACATATCTTAACATTTACAAGCTTTGTTTTCAAATATATAAAATCAAAGGTAATTTTCTTATTCTGTTCTTCATTACTTTTTTGCACTCTAGCTAATAGTTGCTGTGCCAAATGGTGTTTCATATTCTAAGTTTCTCACTTGGACTACAAATTGTGGAATACACACGTTGGTATTTTGTCAGCCATTACATGTATATTATTCATATTTTGCAAAATGTACACTGCAAATACATGTTTCTAAGCATACTGTGAGTCTCATTTAGTTTCACCATCCTGGGCCTCTGACGGGCTTAGTTCGCCAGTGCACATATATTTAGTGAAAAATGGTTGTATTGCAATTTATCTCACTGTATTGCGAGTTTTCACAACTATGAAAACTATGATCAAGGACAGAAACCAGGCACCACTGGCAATTGCCAAAAATGGTATAGAGGTGTCACATCGTTCCCAGTCATATATTACACAATAAGAGGTTAAGGGGGGGGGGGGGGGGAAATCGGTATTCTACACACAGCATACAAGTGGGTCTCTGGCTCTTCCACAGACAATGTGGGATATATGTGCCCACTTTATTGTATTTTAATGAACTGTCAAAAGAGAGCCAAGCAGAAGAGAATATTTTTTTGCATAGTATCTCTAAACAAATTGTCAAAAGTTTCACTGTCCATTCTAAGAAATTTGGTGTAATCGTCATTCTAATAGTGTAGCATTTCCTTTAACAGGTTTTTATGTGTTTACTTCTTTTACACCATTCCCTGGAACAGCACTGTCTTCCTCAAGCACAGTGCCAGAGTCAACATCAGACTTGTTTTATCTGGAATGAGATTTTCACTCTGCAGCGGAGTGTGCACTGATATGAAACTTCCTGGCAGATTAAAACTGTGTGCCCGACCGAGACTCGAACTCAGGACCTTTGCCTTTCGCGGGCAAGTGCTCTACCATCTGAGCTACCGAAGAACGACTCACGCCCGGTCCTCACAGTTTCGTGTTTTATCTGCATTTATAGCCATTCCCCCTAGTGTCAAAATACAGCATTGCTTTAAGTTTGAGTTTAAATTGGCAGACTTTTTTGGTACCCATACACACTTTTTGACAAATCCGAGGCTAGGTAAGAGCACATTTGACCAACAAGTTTCATCATTTATGAGGGCCTTAATGGTATCCCCCTACTGATGTATACTTTGATACGGAGTATTGTCCATGATAAATTAAGATGGAAGATTCAGCAGCAGAGTTTGTTCAAACCTTCTAAGAATAGTGATTTCATCACCCACAGTAACCACTTTGAGTTGATCTTGCCTGGAACAATACTTGAGATAACACTCCTGAAACCCTCCATTCATGACAAATTTTCACAAGGAATTTCACCACATGGTAGCAAGCAATACAGGCCATCTTTCTGCATTTGATATACTATCTTCCAAGGACATCTGTGGATATCAGTGCCAACTTTTCTGATACTTTCTCCTGCACAACAAAACTTGACAGCTAGTGCGCAATGACCACCTGGTCTAACAATAAAATTTTATATATATGTGATGTCTGTTCTTTTGGATACATCCAAATGCACTACATATATCCAGATGCACTACATTAGAAGTATGCGGATAAGTTTAGAATTTGGGTCTAACAGAAGGCAAGCTAGGGTAGTCCACGCAATTGCAATGAACCACTGTGTTCAGTTGGCTTAGTGATCAGAGCACATGCCTAGTAAGCAGGAGACTCCGGTTCCGTTCCTGGTCCGGCACAAATTTTCAACTTTTCCCATTGATATAAATCAATGCCCAATCACTCACAGCCAATGTCTGTAATTCTTTTGTGTGGTGGTGGTTAGTGTTTAACGTCCCCGTCGACAACGAGGTCATTAGAGACGGAGCGCAAGCTCAGGTTAGGGAAGGATTGGGAAGGAAAGCGGCCGTGCCCTTTCAAAGGGACCATCCCGGCATTTGCCTGAAACGATTTAGGGAAATCACGGAAAACCTAAATCAGAATGGCTGGAGATGGGATTGAACCGTCGTCCTCCCGAATGCGAATCCAGTGTGCTAACCACTGCGCCACCTCGCTTGGTGTAATTCTTTTGTGTAACAAAAGTTTATTGCTTGAGTTTTCATCTCCTCCACCCCCACCCCCTCGAAAGCTATTCTCATTGCTGTTACACCTTCTCTCTCAATGTATGCAGAAGTTCGCACAAACTTGTACAACAACCTGGACCATGTAGGTCGTTCCACAGCATTATCAGTACTGTCTCTTATGATTCACTTTGCAAAACTAGCTTATATTTTTTCTGCATGTTCTCAACCTGTCACTCATTGAGAGAAAGAGAGAGAGAGAGAGAGAGAGAGAGAGAGAGGCTCACAAGAATAAGTTTTGAAAAATTAGTTTACACCCTTTTTACATGAAACATGTTTCAGTGTATGTGTCAACTTGCTTTATCATTCAACAACCTTTGCTATTATTTTCTGTCATCTTGTGAATTGTGGAGTTCATTCTTTGAAGAGGAGTGGTATGTGATGCCTGCTATTGACCAGCATCTTTGTACAAGTATCAACAGTCATTTTTCCCCTCATAATATTCAAACAACACTAAGAAATGATAGACAACCTGAACAAATTCACTAACTTCATTACCGCACCATTAAAATGTTTTAAACAGTGGCAGAGCACATCTATTGGTTGCCCAAAGACTAGATTACTTTTTTCCTAATCTAGTTTCTCAAGTGCTACAGAAAAAGTGAAAAAATAATATTTGTGTCATGATCTTGCAGAAAATATTTTGTAACTGCAATAACTACACAATCTGCACTGGAAATAGCTAGAATCATATTTTTATGAACAATTTGTAATGAAACCGTAGCCACATATAACAGTACCAAGATCCATAAATTTCCATTGAAGGTTTAATACATTAAACATTTACGCATTTCTCTATCTTTTAACTTTACCCTTTACAGATGCTCAACAAGAAACATGAGTAAAGATTATCACTGACTCCCACTGACCTATTAACATGAGTAACTTCTCCAATTCCCATGTTCATTTCTGAAAGTTGCAAAAGAAACAGTATGCACATAATATTTCCTACTTATTTACTTCTGTCACATTACACTGATGAACTCCTGAAACTTGAGCATGCAGTACACACATTACTTACAATAAATAATCTTGTTTGCTCTCATTACAGGTAACTTTAATTACATTCTGTAATACTGCCTCCAACAACAGTGGTGTCGAAATGGTGTGTTTTCTTGTAAAGCAGTTTATTTTAATCTCGTACATGTTTGCTCATATGTTATGTCATGTCGACATTTCTATAAATGCAGCATTTGCTCCTCTGTTATCCCACTGATATTGATCTATGCCTGAGGTGGATGTTTTGCTCAAGAATGCCATAATTTTTTTATTGGTTGAAATTTATATAGATCTTCGTCAATGTATGTTGTACACTATCACTTGCAGTCTATCCACATTTTTCTGAAGTATTACTTGATCATAGGTTTTAATATTCCATCAATGACTAGGTCATTAAAGATTGAGAGTAGCTTAGATTTAGAAAGGATGGCAGAAGGAAACTGACCATGTCCTTTCAAAATAGTCATCCCTGCATTTGCCTTAAGCAAATTAGGGACATTACAGTAAAGCAATATCAGGCCACCCAGACAGTAATTTGAACTCCCTCTCTCCACAGTACAAGTTCAGCAGCTTATCACTGTGCAAGCATGCTCAGTTTGAGCACAGAGTAGTGTGAGTAACTGTAGTTGTCCAAGAGGAAGTCAGGTTCTTGGTAAATAATATGGATGTTAAGTAGTTTGTAAATACCTCCAGTGCCAAATAAGATAATACCAACTGAAAACATGAAAATTCTGGAGGCTTCAAAGTGGCAACCCCACCATGCAGTGTGCACTAGTTAGTTACATGATCCATTGATCAAACACTCAGTAACCATTATGATGTGGAACATGTCAAGTGCATAAGAGATGCACACATGAATCAAGATTCTTTCTTTTTTCTATCCCCATTCCCTTAAACGGCACACAAGAATTCATCTGTGATAAGGAAGGAGTTGTCAATGAGATACGATTTCAATTTATTTTTGAAACTATTACTGCTGCCTGTCAGACATTTTATTTCATTTGGTAATTTATTAAAAAGTTTTACAGCAGCATATTTTACCCCCTTTTGTGCCAGAGATATGTTAAGTAGAGGATAGTGTAAGTCTGTCTTTCTTGTGGTATTATAATCATGAATGTAACTGTTTTTAAACTGGTCCATGTTGTTGAGAACAAATTTCATTACTGACAAGGGAACCTCCCCATCGCACCCCCCTCAGATTTAGTTATAAGTTGGCACAGTGGATAGGCCTTGAAAAACTGAACACAGATCACTCGAGAAAACAGGAAGAAATTGTGTGGAACTATGAAAAATACAAGCAAAATATACAAACTGAATAGTCCATGGGCAACATATGCAACATCAAGGAAACTGTGAGCTCAGGAGTGCTGTGGTCCTGTGGTTAGCTTGAGCAGCTGCAGAACAAGAGGTCCCTGGTTCAAGTCTTCCCTCGAGTGAAAAGTTTGCTTTTTTTATTTTCGCAAAGTTATGATCTGTCCGTTCGTTCGTTGACGTCTCTGTTGACTGTAATAAGTTTAGTGTCTGTGTTTTGCGGCCGAACCGCAAAACCCAATGGGAACCGAAAACATTTGATCCCAAGGTCATAGGTCAACAGATTTCTCCACAGGAAAACACGTCTGATATGTTCTATATGACACTGGTGACGGCGTGTGCATCACATGACAGGAATATGTTGTCGACCCACCTAACTTGTACACTTGGCGAATGGGTAAAAAGATTCTTCTACCTTGCCCGATTTAGGTTTTCTTGTGGATGTGATAATCACTCCCCAAAAAAGTAATGAAAACATAAGAGTTTGTCACATAAACTGCAACAAATGAATGCGACAGTTTCACAGTTTTCCCTGTGCTCTGTCAAAGCTGGCACAGTAGCTCAGCGTGTTCGGTCAGAGGATTCGCTGCCACCTGTAATAGAAAAACTGAGTTAATCAATCAACAACGAACTTAAATGGATGTCTTACGACGTCCGCCCTGAGCAGATTCAGTGAACAAAAGTGAACAAAAATGAAATTAAATTTAAAAAAAAAAAATATGTTTTTAACGTTTTCAAATTTTTCCGTGTGTAGACCGTCAAATCCTGCATATGTCCAAGCAAATCTGAATATGCCCTGGAATATTATGTGTGAGTGCCTGAACTTTGATAATTGTCTGAAAATAAAAAATTAAACTTTTCACTCGTGGGAAGACTTGAACCAGGGTCCTCTCATTCCGTAGCTGCTCACGCTAACCACAGGACCACGGCGCTCATGAGCCCACAGTTTCCTCGATGTTGCATATGTTGCCCATGGACTACTCAGTTTGTATATTTTGCTTATTTTTTTCATAGTTCCATACAACTTCTTCCTGTTTTCTCAATTGATCTGTGTTCAGGTTTTCAAGGCCTATCCACTGTGCCAACTTATAACTAAATCTGAGGGGGGTGCGATGGGGAGGTTCCCTTGTGAGTAAATGTACTGTGAGGCTGTTGTAAGAATTCCTGACCTTTTAACAGATGCCTGCAAGATGTGCGACTATGAGCCCCACGCATTATTCTAACCAAATTCTTTTGAATTGTCAGTACTTTTTGCCTAAGTGCTGAGTTGCCCCAAAATATTATTCTGCTTGACATCAGAGTCTGAAAGTGTGCGAAGTATGTTAGCTTACTAATTTCTATATCCTCAAAATTGGCAATTATTCTGGCAGCAAAAGTTGCTGAGCCTAGTCACACTAGGAGATCCAAAATATGAATTTTTTCCAATTAAGATTCTCATCTACAGGGTGAGGCATAATAAAGAGCGATTTTTAAAAGGCTGTTAAGTAAAAACACTTTATTAAAATTTTTTATTTCGTGATCTTAAAACACACGAAAAAGCATTTTCTGCAATAGTAAAACATCGGTTATTTTTTTAGGATAACTCCAGTAAGATGGCGTCCTTTTTGATGCACACATTCCTCCAGCCGGACCTTGAAGTTACTCCTCATATTGCGCAGCAACGCCAGTGGGATTTGAACAACTTCTTGTTAGATCCATTCTTTCAGAGCTTCAACTGTTCGAGGAGGGGTATCTTGTTAACTTTGCATCACATGTTGTGAGGTACGGTGAACGACAGGGTCATGTAATATCCCCATTTCGGGAGATGATTTGGAAACAAAGAATTGACAATATTCATGCTTATTCGAGCAATGTGGGCAGTTGCTCCCTCCTACTGGAAAAACATCTCATCATTCACTTTGTAGTGTGCAAGTTGTGGAGTAAGAAAGTTATCCAACATGTCTGCATATCTCTGCAAAATCACTGTTACAGCATTTTCAAGGCTATCTTCAAGAAAGTATTGCCCTATGATCCATAATGAAGACTTGGTGCACAACAATTAACTTTTGTTGAGTGCAACAATTGCTGATTCAGTTCTCTAGTATTAACATCACTCCAAAATTGAAAGTTCTGCTTGTTCACATGACTGTAGAGATGGAAGTGAGCTTCATCACTCATCCACAAAAGGTTTACAGTGTCCTCGTCTTGATTAAACATGTCCAAAAATTCTAAGCTGAACTGTCTTTGGCTATCGATCTGTTTCCTTAAGGGCCTGAACCATTTGGATTTTGTAGGGGTGAAAGTACAAATCTTGGTGTAAAATTGTTCTTACCTTTGTTTGAAATCCCAAGTGTAGCACTGTGCTGGGGAGCTGAGCCATAAGGGCTTCTCTCAATGGCAACTCTTACATGTTCAACGTTTTCAGGTGTGTGCACAGTTTTTGCTCTCCCAGTTTTCTTCTTTGTTGTTGACGCCATCTCCTCAAAGTTCTCAACCTACTTTTTAATTGCTCAGGCAGATGGCACCAGCCGATTCAGATTAATGTTGAAGTGGTTGTGGAATGCATGACGTGCTACCTTGTATGAACTACATTTTGATAAAGTGCTGTGGTGTCTGGCACTCCATTACCACTAAATGCTATTTTGCGCCAAACGTAACTGACACTATCCCCTTTACTTCTCCGACGCACCTTGATACGCACACTTTTTAAAATTGCTCAGTATTGTGCCTCACTCTGTATATGTATATCCACAAACTTGATATGTCCTACCCTGGATACTGACTTCTGTTGATGCGTTATATTTATTGAAGGAACTTTACTCCTTACAGCAGACAATTGGATCAGTACACCCCCCCCCCCCCCTCCCTCTTACGGGGGACTTTATACAACATACTTTTATATACAGCCTTAGTTAAAGGGTGCATACTACAGTTAAAGAAAGTAGAAAGGAAATCTGGACCATTATCAATATCATAATCTATAAGCAGCCACAAACAAGAGATCCATGTACGGTGATAATTTACAGTATCTTTCTAAATCTGATATCAATTGACTGCTGTAAAGAGATACAAAATAGAACTGAAAGCAAACTTATATTTCAGAAAGAGTAAGCAAAATATTTTGTGACAGAATTTCATTTGTATACATAGCATAATAGCAAGTAATACATAAATTTAAGGCCACTTACAGTGTTCATCATATACATTAATATTAGATAAAACATTTAAATTTTAGAAATATGACAGTAAAAAAGGAAACATGATTGATTATATTTTTCCCTTTTCTATGAATGGATAACAACAAGTATACAACCCATAATACAACAAGTAAACAATGATTATTATTTCATATTTGAAATAGCACCGTGTTTTCTTCACAAGTTATCAAATTTTATACATATAGGAAGCAAAATTCATTGTAAATCAATATACCACTCAAGCCAGCAAAGTGAAGTAATATGTTTAATTAAAGCTTAATAAATTAGCTTTATCCAGGTCAGCCTGAAAGTTCTGGATAAACATCAATCATTACAACATCATGTGATACTGCTCAGCCAAAATTTCTGCATTAAACATATCTCAAGTGGGCTGATACAGAAATACTGTAGCATATTCTATGTAAGGTGGTGGATTTTTACATCAAATAATGAAAATGCAATTTCACCATACAATACAGTTACTACCCAAAAAAGCTCAACTTGTTAATTACATCACTATCACATAATTTTATGGAACTCAGATTAAAACTGCATGCTGGACTGGTTCATGAACCCAGAATATTTCTTCCAGGAGTGCTAGTCCACGAAAAAAAAAAAAAAAAAAAAAGTGACAAAAGATAATTATTTGTGCCTGCACATGCACTCAAGCACAAGACATGAGTACTGTTATACCTCCTGTGAGAGGACACATTAAATTGAAGACTATAACATTGTTGCAAGGGCAGGAGACTGAGAGGGAGGGGAGGAGGGAATCGAATCCGGGCCCTTAGGTTTGACATTCTGTCACGCTGACCTCTCAGCTACCGAGGGCGGACGGCGCGCGCACACACACACACACACACACACACACACACACACACACACACACAGAGAGAGAGAGAGAGAGAGAGAGAGAGAGAGAGAGAGAGAGAGAGAGAGAGAGAGACAGACACAGACAGGTTGTGTTCTCTGGCAATTAAAGCTGAATTTACAACAATGTAAATAGATTTTTCTGGGGGAAATGTGGCTGATATTCTTCCCTGTGTGAAATTAATACCAAAATAACACCACCTTTTTTACTAAATAAGATTAAATTGTCACTTGTGTCAGAAACACAATTCCAGCATGAATTCAAACCATTTCCACAAATATTAATATAGTAAAATGGTGGCAAACTGTATTGGAAGTGACAGAATTGGATTAAGTGGCCACCTTTCAAGGCACTCATTCTAGTGGCAAAAATTTTCAAAATCTTAAATTCGAACACATACAACTTCCTATACTATCAAGTAAACACTGTGTATAGCTTTGTGGTGGCTTCCATCAACTTTTCCCAAAGGTTATCTATAAATTCATTCCAAAGAGGGAACTGCTCAAAGTGGTTAATAGGAGTGGAAGAGAAAGGTCAAAGTTCTACAACTTATGTGTAGAGGTAGGAAGGTTATGTGGTTATGTGCAGTACTGTGGCAGCACTTGCACCATGTGCTCACATTTGTCAAAATCAGAGCAATTGTGTCACTGCACTGATTAGGGTATAAGAGCTTTGTGGATAGCTGTTGTGATCTACATTGCTACAAAAATTTGTGTTTGTGAGCTTTGACTACTTTTCTCTTTCCCATCTGTTATTAAACAAAGAAAATTATTTGTTTGCACTTTAATTCAGTAATTTTGAAGATAATATTTGTTGCAATATTTGTAATTAAAATTTTCTGTATGTTGCGAATAGCACAGTGGGATTGATTCACCACAAACTTACACAATATATTGAGTTACAAAAAAACTTTCATTTGTAGATATTTACATGTCCTCATGTAAGGCAATTCAGGCAAAATATTCAGGTAAGTATTTTTATAACTAAGTATTGCTTTTGAGACAAATTTAAATTTGGTATTTTCCTCCTCAGAGAGAGAAAAAAAAAAAAAAAAAAAAAAAAAAAAAAAAAAAAAAAACCAAATAGCATCAAGACTGAATACACTGCCAGTGTCTGATCATGATCTATGTAAAACCCCTACCCACCACTCAAATTCAAAAATGCAATCCCAATTGTTTCATAACATGTAAATATTTATCTTGATGAATGTCAAGCAAGTAAAAGCACAAAAAAATTGCAGTATATCTGACACTGTGTGAACTCTTCTTTAAGTACATATTAACGTACAAAATTATTATTTGACATCAACTGCAATGAGAATAGTTTAGCAGAAGTCCCTAAAAAATTCTGTATCAGAATGAAATCCACTATAACAACATTTAGTGAACTATAATGGTCTTACTACAAGCTCACTTTGCTGCATAGGCTGCAGTGTGATGCCTTGTGTACTTATTTCACACAGATTTTTAAGAGAACACAGTTCCATGGGAATGAAATGCCCAAGAAAAAGTCTCAAGCACTTCAAATGAACATAAATGCTATTTCTATTGGAGTGTACAATCTTGGAATGTACAATGTTCCGTGGACACTGAACCCTTTAGGAGAGAGGTGATTAGTTTTGGGTTAAGTACAATTACACACAAAAAAAGGGAGACAGACTACTGGTCTGGCAACAATACATTCATGCAGTGAAAATATGCAAACTATGCAGATACATGAATGGCCAAGTGACTTAAACAGAGAGGTAGAGGGAGGGGGAGCTATGACACTGTGAGAGGACACAAACCCATAATTTAACAGTATACAGTGTTTTCACAACTATAAAAATGGGTTAAACTTACAAGCTGCAGAAAATACAGGACATGAGCAACAATAGTCTAACTTGTAAGTGAATTGGGGAAAAGATGGGGAGGATAGAGGATAAGCTTGAACTTTTAATGAATTTTTCATAAGATGTGAAGGCATACATGAAATATGACAGTATCTTGCTTCATCACATGTGGAGAAATTGAAAAATTAAGATGGGTAGTCTCATGTTAGATGTATTTGAGTGCAGTTAATTACTTAGTGTCATTACTTTCCTTTAGTGGTTACACGGAATAAAAAGGCTTACATTTTACTACAGGATTCACTCTTTCTTTTTTAATTCATGTTATTTGTCAAGATACAGCATAGGAACTGTACATATTCAGCACATTCTGTGAAACATGTACACCAAAAATATTTTGTAAAAGTAATGTGACTAGGGCCTCCCATCGGGTAGACCATTCGCCGTGTGCAAGTCTTTCGATTTGATGCCACTTCGGCAACTTGTGCGTTGATGGGGAAGAAATGATGATTAGGATAACACAACACCCAGTCCCTGAGCGGAGAAAATCTCCGACCCAGCTGGGAATCGAATCCAGGCCCTTAGGTTTGACATTCTGTCACGCTGACCTCTCAGCTACCGAGGGCGGACAGCAAAAATATTATAAACAGTGTGTGATGAGTATTACCTGAATGTGCAAGAATTAGATTTCATTCGTAGAGGACTCAGCTCTTATAGACCTTTATTTTATGCAGCTGATATGTTATCTCAAAATTAAAATCAAAGAAAACTACTCTCAGCATTTCTGAAAAATATGGTATTCACAACAACCTATGAACATGTGTCCCTGCAAAATTTGAGGTATATGAGCACGAGTAGGTATGTTACTGTGTATTTGTGCAGCTCCCACAGTTTGTACAAACATTAAGATATGCCATACAACTTACTGTCTGTTTTACATTAAACATTACTTTCGTAAGGAAGTGACAGCCATTTGAATTTCAAGCTTAAATGGTAAAACTACCGAAAACAACGTATTTCAATAGGATTTTCTGGATAGTTTAACTGTAAGCCAGAGAAAATTAAATTGCTAAAACAATAAATGACAATTTGAGTTAGTCATTAAAACTTACGTCATGCATAAAATACAGAACTTGGAAGCCCATAAAAGCTAAAACACAGTTACAAGAACAATTACCATAATATAAATGAGTAAAACCTAGATATTTACGGGTTAAATAACATGTGTTTCCACCAAGATGTCTCCAGTGCAGTCTTTATGATGAAACAGATGTGTGTGCATTCATTAAGTATTCCATATCTTGCAATTCCAAATCTTTAAAAGACAAAAATGTGGTAAATAGTAAACTTCAATCTCTAAAACAATTTTATTAGCTTTTTTTCAATTGTGCTGCAAAGACTGACAACTGTTAATAAATGCTGCTGAATGAGATTTAATTAAAACTGAACAAGCGTTCTTCATAAATCATTGCACATCACAATGGAAACTACCTAGAACCAACTACTGTTACTATAATTGTGGCCAATAAGCCCTCATTTAATTTTGTGTTATTTATGAAAGAGAATACCAAGTTATAAGGCTATACTAGATACATACAGTATTACTTCTCTTAACAAAATATTCACACTCTGTTGTTTTATTTTAGTATGTTTAAAAATGAGCCATAAACATATGAGCAAAATACTTACACTACCACAAACTATTCTTGCAAAGTAAATACCAAGATGAACACAAAATCTATATAATATATAAAGATAGTTATGAAAAAGCCATACACACATGAGCAGAATCAACTGTTAGCCCAACACTATGTCAACCCCCACATCAAATGACACATGTAAATATGTTATGGAAGGGATAGAGTGCTACACGCCATGCAGAAGAGGCACTGAGTCACAAAGCTGCCAATTTTTTTTTATCTATAAGGGGTGAGATCAAGGACATTTTGAAGATGATCACTGCCCAAAGCCAATGAAAGTAGACCCATGACTAAGAACTATGCAACAGCACAGTTCTTAAACAGAGCTGCTGTTAAAGATATAAAAATACTTTTAATCCCAGTGAATATATGTTCTGTCTCAGAGAACTTGCAAACACTCATTTGACAATGATATTTATAAGCAAAGACACCTAAAAACAGCCAACAGCCTCTACACAAGAACTACTCAATTAGAAACACAGTAAGGAAAAATGGAAACTTCTTATAAAAATATATGACATCCCAAAATGACAGCTCAACATTAAAAATTACATTTACAGCGATTTTTAATCAGCTTTAATTTTGTGCTGAAGCATATACTGCTGAAAAACACCAGCAATAAATCTATTATTTAACAGGTACTATTTTATATATATATGCTTAGTCATTAATGGTTGCAGTGTCTCACTGAAATGACACTGCAATTCAAAAAGTGTAATAAAATAAAACTACTATAATGAGTATTGCATTGGTGAGTATTAGAAATTCAATAAGCTTTGTTTATTCATAACTCATGACCCAGAGTCTAGCATTATCGGCGGTAGCGTCCCAGATATGCCTTGCAGTTAGGGCATGTGTGATGAACGTCCATACATTCATCAATGCAGCAAGGTATGAGACAACAACCAAGCCAACAACTGCAAAAAGAAAAAAAATAATTAGGCAATATACAGCAAGTTTCCTGTAACCATGGTTATTTCATACATACAAAATAAAACTATCTTTATTAATATAAAACCTGATGTACTCAACAATATCCTGGGTGGAATACAAATAATGAAATGAGTACAGATAAACAGTAGAGATGGCAGTGTTTATATGATAGTTATTAAACTGTTTAACAATATTGATTTTTGCCTGACGTTATCAAACTGTGTGCTGTTTGACAAAATAAATGTTCTGGGGAAAAAAAGGTTAAGAATACCTTAGAAAACAAATGTAATTTTAAGGATGCTATAATTGTGCACCAACACTAAGCTCTGAATACCCATTCTCACAACCCATCTTCTTCTTCTTCTTCTTCTTAAATATTCATGAAGAAGAAGGTGTAGAATCTGAATTTTAACCTTCTTTATGAGAACTTAGGGTTTTTAGTTACTATGCCGCAGTAAGACACATGCAGCTTCAGATACAACCAATCTAAATTGTTTTGATCACTTTTGAGCCGCAGTGAGACAGAGGATGAGCCCTTACTTATAAACTGGAACAATAAAAGCAACCACAGTGGGGTAAACTGAAGCACAAAGAGAGAAAACAGATATCCAATACCAAACTTTATGACCTTTAAAACTTATTACTTTATTACTGGTAAAATGAAGACATTAGAAATGGTGAAAAAAGAGACAAAGAGATTGATGGGAAAAGGAAAAGTCCTGGATATGGACTGGAAATAGTTGTACATTGACAACCAACAACTAATACTAACTGCTCATCACTAAACCATCATCCACAGAAAATCAGGTTTGGTTATAACTCAAACCCATGTCAATTATTATATGTGTGTTTTTATCAAGCCACTATTCTCTTTTAAATGAAACATTTTTTGTTCATAGGTGTTGAATGGATTATATTTCCTAGCAACAGCACATATGTTTTTCAGTGAGTGATAGTAAAACTAGCTTATCCAACTTCTTAATTTCTTCAAGTTCTTATAAACAGCCAAGAAACTTCAGGTATGTACTCCACTACCACAGCTTCACCACTTACATTCTGACAATGGCCAGGTCAGAATGCAGTGATTTATCATAAATGCCCATGCAGTTTGTTTTCAAGGGTCTTATTGGTTGAAATTTTTGGAACCACCACAAAATGTTTTCTCAAATTGCTGAAATGTTCCCAGCTCCCAGCATTGCATTTAAGTCACGTTTAAACTTGAAATTGTGCGCAATGGTTCTTATCTGATTCCACATCACTTAGTGGTGGAATACAATGTCTCCCAAAATTCGTGAAATATATATATATATATATTTTTCATGCCCTGACAGTTAACAGCACACCCTCAGTCAGTCTCCTTTGAGCATTAGTGGCAATAGTATTGCTGATTTAGTGCACCTCTGTTTTGAGATCACATCATGGCAGATACTTCTGTACAATGTTGGCAATCAAGTTCAGAACAAAACTCAACAAAAAATCTGCAGAAATTCATAAACTGCTTAAGCAAGCCTACAGGGAATAGGAAAAAGGAGTCTCCTCTCTTTCATATGTGCAAGTTATGTAGTGAATGAAGAAGCTGGGGAGGCAGAGGGGGGGCAGGGGTGAGAAATGGGTGGGCAATGACCACTTGCTCTGGGCTGCCGACGACAGCCCAAACTAATGAAAATATGACTTGTGTGCAAGGGCTGTTTAATACTTATCGTCAAGTGAGCGTTCCACAGCCAGCTAGCACTCTGAACATTCTGAAAACCATCATCTGTGAGTTAAAAAGACATCACTGCTATCTGGCTGCTGTATCACGACAATGCGTACAGCCACAAATCTCTTCGCATCCATGATTTCCTGGCAAAGCACAACGTGGCAATGCTGCTGCAGCCACCCTACAGTCCCAGCCTCACCCTGGATGACTTTGTTCTCCAAGGTCAAAAACATACCCAAAGGACATTGTTTTGACAGCACTGAAGATATCAAAGCAACTGTGACAACATCTTTACAGGAGATTCCCATTGAGAGCTTTGAGGGGCACACCAGGAGTGGGAGAGTTGGAGGTAAAAATGTGTAAATGCTCGTGGTGAGTACTTTGAACAACATGAACCTGTTATACAGAAATTGTAAATAAATCTTTTTTAAACAGTATATATTTCATGAATTTTGGGACACAGCTTGTATACTTATGACTTTCTACTACTCTAATAAAGGCTGGTGGTATCTAGAAATAGTCGTTATAAACTGCTTACAACGTATTTTCAAAAAATTTTCCTCATAATTTGCATAGTTGGTATTTTTTGATTGGAAAATATCTTTCTCAATACTCTAGAGCACAGGAAACTGCTAAATACAGCCACCTGTGTAAGGAAAGTGAAAGTAAACCTGCATTCACAATGAAGTTCATTAGAGTGCACTGTGTCTCCAGTTGTGAATGGGACAATATGACTTATTTCCACTATTCAGCACATCAACAAACCTCAAAAGCTCATTTCAAGCTTAGACTGTGTGTGTACTGTCACTTTACTGCAAGAAGGGTTGTCAGCAAGAGAAGCTGTCCACTAAACTGGCGCACACGCATGCACACGCGCACACACACAGTACTGACATATGAACATCCAATTGCCAGTTTGTGAAAAAAAAACTGAAGATCTAACTCTCCCTTGTCACCCATGGTTCACAACACCAACTGATTGCTTACTTAAAGATTAAGGATCATAGGTGCCCTGAGGAGAATGCAAATGAAATGCATGTTGCCTTTCTGAAGGCAACAAGAAAGGCCTTGTCAATCCAGAGAGCATGCAACCATCTCCACATGATTGATTTTGGCTGTAGGTACAGACTGTAAAAACAGTTCACACTAGCACTGTGCTACATGAATTAGGAGGGCAACAGAATACTTGAAATGCAGCGTGGATCATAGCAGCGAGTTCTCTTCACAAATGTGTGCAGGATTTGTCTGATTCACAACAACCATCGTAGAAGTGTGCACGTAGGTGGGTCAGTCACTATTCTGATGGGGTATCGTATACAGATGCCAACCACCTCTCATCACAATCAAGGGTAATTTTTGGGCTGCGCACTACTGGAACAGGATTCTCAGATCTGCCCCTTTCACTGTAATGTCCATATTTCAAGATGACCTCATCTATCAAGGAGATAAAGCAGAAGCACATTGTTCCCATGTCCTAACACACAGTAAGATATGCTGATGATCCCTATTATTTGTTTCACAGCGAAACATGGAAGAATGGGGATGGACAGAATGAATCTGTTGATACCTTTTTAGAAAATAAAGTTTTCAATACCTGTATCACATAATTTATTTATTCACAGGGAACAACTTTCAACTTTGATTACAAACATATGAATTAACGAAAGAAATTTGTATGCTTGAGAAACTGTAACTATTTTGTGGTTAAACTGCTACAATATTCATGAGAGTATCCAACTGCAAAACAATTCATCGTTGTCAGAACATTAACACTCTCCAGGATCTAGATTTCACAGCCTTCACCCTTAAAAACTATTAGCTCAGTAAAAAGTACTTGGTGAAAAATTGCTGAAGACATCTTAGTGATCTTTTCACTATAATGTCACGGTAATTTGTTTTACTATACTTTCATTGTTATTGTAATTAACTTTACGTAACCACACTTTGTAATGTTAATGGATTTGTAAAATTCTTGTGATACGTTATTGTTTATTGCACTACTGAATTCATTAAACTGACAAAAGTCTACTTGTAATGTGACAAATTACAAGTATTTAACAATACTATTAATATGTTAATTGTTAATGTGCATTTATCCAGCAGTTGCTGTGCCAGTAGGGCAGTGTGGAGTAGGGCGAGTTTGCTGTCTGTCGAAGCAATGTCATACTCTGTTTTGTTCATAGTTGTATGTAGCCTCATTTTCTTCACCAGGGACAGAACACCAATATAATAAAATGCCACTTAATAAAACAGTCAAATTATATGAGATGGGAGTTGACAGTATATGCAGTATCTTGCCAACTGATGATGTCAACATCAAATTCCTTGGTATCTGCCTAGACAAAAACCTGGGCACTGGTTTTTACCTGCTCTACCAGCTATCAAAATCAGCTACCAACAAAACATTAAAATGGTGTATTATTGCACAATTTACCCGCACCTGAACTATGGTGTGGAACTGGGGCACTGTGCTGCAGGCACACATCTCAACAGGATATTGAGATTCCACAGAATAGTAACTAGGTTGATGTGACTGTCTTGTCATAAATCATACGTAAAACAGAAACATCTAATAATAAATTCTGTAACTGGATAGATTAAAAAAAAAATCTTCTCATCAAGCAGCAGCAGGAGAAGACACACATAATGGAATTTAATCTGCACACTTCTGGAGCCAGAGGCTTCTCCTCCTGGCAGAAGGGTTCAAGGAGAAGGAAGAGGGGTGAAGGCAAAGGCCTGGTGAGAGATAGGAAATGGTTACAGTTCAGGAAAGTCACCCATAACCCGAGGTCGGGGAGACTTACTGGACAGGATGAGAAGGAAAGACTGTCATCTCGTCTGGTAAATCTCCCTTGAGCTAGTGTTATGGGCAGTTCTTCTGAACTCTACCCCTTTTCCTAAACCTCACTAGCCCTTTTCCTTGTTCCCCTATTCCTTCCCCTTCTGCCAGGAGGAGGAGGAGGCACTGGCTCTGAAAACTTGCAAACTTAAATTTCTTTATATGTGTGTTCTCCTGCTGCCACATGCTGAGTGGATTTCTCTACCCAATTACATTATATTTTCAAAACCTGATTATTTTTATTACTGCAATAATATATTCTTGTGTTTATACAAATTGATCACATTTTTGTATAAAATCTAAAGGGAATAAATAAATGCACTGATGTTCATGACTGACACATTAGAAGTATGGCGAATTACTTTAGACATAGAACAAAATTAAGAAAACCAAATATAATCCACATATAAACAGTGACATGGTTTAACAAGTTCACATTCACTATAAGAAAGCATTATACAAAATTATTCAAACTAAAATTAAAATTATTTCTGTTAAAGTTAATATCACTTGTTGACTTTTAAATGTCAAGATTGTTAATTCACTCCTCAGGGTATGTAACTATTTCTATCTCGGTATGGAGTTAGTTTCTAGATATTAATTTGGGTAGCATTATTATTATTATTATTATTATTATTATACTACTACTACTACTACTACTACTACTACTACTATCATTAGCAATATTATGTTCAATATACTATTGAAACACTGTTAATCCTAAGCAATTCAATTCACCACCACCACATTCTTATTAATAAGTACTGTAAGATCATTGGATATGTAGCATGACATTTGCAAAAGCTATCAGCAAAAATATTGTTTTCAAATTTGTCATCCAACAAAACTGCATCATTCTTAGAGTCCTCATAAAAGAGATCAGCAGATTAGTGATATAACTTATGGTAAACATCACATTATTTGAATTATTTAAACTTCTACCTCCAAACATTTTTTATTCATCTTAGCATTTCTTAAAGATTCTGGCACATTCATTAATTTAATATTCAATGTTATGTGTGTGTAAGAGCGAGCTCTCTTACAAGTGAGTGTGTTCGATTTTGTGAACATGCCATGGAATATCGACCATGAATTGCAAGAACGGTCCTCTGAGCTGCATCCACGTAAACTGCGGAGATAACGTGATAATGAATGTTATAAATGATGTTCTGATACAAGTAGTTTCACACATTCACTAACAAATATAGAGGAAGTACTGGAGTTCTGTGACAACTTTCATTTCTTAATCTGACTGAAATACAGACATTGCAACAAATTGTCTAGTTTATCTGCAAAAGCAATTACACATGTTTTTGGGTTCTACATGCACTGTTGTGGAGTAAGTGTCTAATATTGTTGTTATAATTCAGGTGATAAGGGCACATAAAATATTGTAGATATAACTGGAAGATATATGTGAAATGGCTATTGTACCATGGATGAATCAACAGACACTGTATAATTAATTCAAGTATGATGACAGAAGACTATAATTTATCCATGAGTTTAACTACACGTTTTTATTTCTCATTGTTAATACAGCAAGTATAATAATCACAAGCATCTGCATATTGTATCACACAAAACTATTGCTGCTGGTAGAGAGACAGCAAGGACCCCATCTATGCCAATTCCACATAAAACAATGTAAAGTCCAGGTTGGGATATCAACAATATTAGGAAAAGGATACACTGCTACCCACCATAAAGATGATGCACTGAGTTGCAGACAGGCACAACAAAATGACTGTTCAACATGTACCTTTTTGCCAGGCATAGCTTTGCCATGCCATGGGGGTGGGAGGAGGCTGGGTAAGATGGGGGGGGAGAGGGAACAGAAGTGGGAAAGGAGATTAGCATGAAAGTAGGCGTGTGTGATTAATACAGTATTATTGTACAAAAGTACCATGCAAACAAATGGTGCAGCATTTTGCTAATGTCATCAGCACTTAACTTTGAGAGTAGAGCAGTATCTGGTAATGTGAAAACAAGGTGAAACAGATAGGGTGGCCTACTTCATTGAATAATATTGGGACTTATTCCAAGCTCAACTGTGACAGTGGGTCACTGCCAGGTTACAAGCAGATCAAACTTAGAAATGGCCCATCATCCTGTTGCTCATAGACAGTGGCAATACTTCAGGGGTAAGTGAATCACAACAGCAGACACAGTCATATCATTCACACACATCATTAAATGCAACATATTTAATTTTCTAAAAAACAAAGATTCCATGACTTACCAAACGGGAAGGGCTGGTAGATAGGCACAATAAATAAAAAAAAAAACACACACACACAAAATACACACAAAATTTCAAGCTTTCGCAACCAACGGTTGCTTCGTCAGGGAAGAGGGAAGGAGTGGGAAAGATGAAAGGATGTGGGTTTTAACAGAGAGGGTAAGGAGTCATTCCAATCCCGAGAGCGGAAAGACTTACCTTAGGGGGAAAAAAGGACAGGAAAGGACAGGTATACACTCGCGCGCGCGAGTGTATACCTGTCCTTTCCTGTCCTTTTTTCCCCCTAAGGTAAGTCTTTCCGCTCTCGGGATTGGAATGACTCCTTACCCTCTCTGTTAAAACCCACTCGCGCGCGCGAGTGTATACCTGTCCTTTCCTGTCCTTTTTTCCCCCTAAGGTAAGTCTTTCCGCTCTCGGGATTGGAATGACTCCTTACCCTCTCTGTTAAAACCCACATCCTTTCATCTTTCTGTCCTTACCCTCTCCCTTAAAACCCACATCCTTTCATCTTTTCCTCTCCTTCCCTCTTTCCTGACGAAGCAACCGTTGGTTGCGAAAGCTTGAAATTTTGTGTGTGTGTTTGTGTAGTTTTTTTTTTACTGTGCCTATCTACCAGCGCTTTCCCGTTTGGTAAGTCATGGAATCTTTGTTTTTTAATATATTTTTCCCATGTGGAATGTTTCTTTCTATTTTATTTATATTGAATTTTCTTTTTTATATAATTATTATCATCATCATCGTTATTCTCCTCCTCCTCCTCCGCCTCCTAGTCACGCAACTTTAAGTAATATTATAGAAATGGAAGAAGACATAGATCGAGGGAGGTGGGAGTTACAATTCTGCGAGAAGAATTGGACAGAGAACTGAAAGACCTGATTCAAAACGAGACTGCAGTAGTAGATGATATTCTGTCAGAACCACTGATAGCCCTGGGACAGCCAGCCATGATGAAACTCTTCCCTCTGGTGAGAAGATGTAGCAGACAGATGAAATACCCTCACACTTTAAGAAGAATATAAGATCCCAATTCCAAAGAAAGCAGGCACTGATATGTGAGAATATTACCAAACTATCAGTTTTGTAACACATAGTCGCAAAATGCACAAATTCTTTACAGAAGAAAGGAAAAGATGGCAAAAGCCAACCTCAGGGAAGAGCAGTTTGGACTCCGGAGAAATGTAGGAACACACGAGGCAGCACTGGTCCCAGAAGATGGGTTAAGGAAAGGCAAAACTACTTCATAGCATTTTTAGACTTAGAGAAAACTTGTGACAATGTTGCCTCTAATACAATCTTTCAATTCTGAAGCTAGCAGGGGTTAAAATACAGGAAATGAAAGGCTATTTACAACTTGTGCATAAACCAGGCAGCAGTTCTAGGGTCAAGGGACATGAAAGTGAAGCAGTGGTTGACAGGGGAGTGAGACAAGGTTGTAGGATATCCATCATGTTGTTCAGTTTGTACATTGAGCAAGCAGTAAAGGAAACCAAAGAAAAATTTAGAGTAAGAATGTAAGTCCCACGAGAAGAGAGGCAACCTTTGAGCTATGACATTGTAATTCTGTTGGTTGGTTGATTGGATTAAAAGAGGGGTAAAGGACCAAACTAAGAGGTCATCAGTCCCTCGTTCCGAATAAAACAATGCCACAAGTGTGAGAGTAAAACAAACGAGACTGATAACACAAAATGGAATTAAAGGAAAAATCACAAAAACGATGAAGGCAACAAACATGTAAATGGATGAAAGGGGGACAAGAAAACTACAGACACGCAAGAAACGGGATGAAGAGAGTAAAACAACAAAGCAGGTGACCATGGCTGGCTGACTATGAGAATAAAAAGGAGAAGCCAGCCACTCAGCAACATGTTAAAACCTCCACCCTAAAAGCACTAGGGTGGAGCATACAGACAGCCAAAGGAAATGTGCTAGAACTTAGATCAAATGATAAAAATCACCTTCACAAATAAAAGTAAATCAGCCAATGAGGCGTTGTCCCAGGGTGTATAAGCGGACAAGGAAAGAAAATTCCTTGATTTCTCCCGGATTTTCCACTTAAAAATAGATTTCTCCCCACTTTTTCCCTGTTAACTGACAGTATATTTCCTCTCTGTACTGTATAACTTATCATTTCCGGCACTTTAGAAAAAGAAACCGGGAAAAAAAAACACATTTTGGAAAGATCTTTGATGTGCAGCAACATGTACGCTGCATATTTTCGTATTACAAAATATAAATTCGAATTCCACCGAACACCGCATGTTACTTCTCGAAGCATTGAAATCTAGACTGCAATGCACTTTTGTAAGCCAGTCATAGGTCATGTCATATGATCTCGCCAGCCGATGATAGCGGATATTCAGAGCTTAGGACACATGACAGTCAGCCAATAGCAACATCACTGTTAAGTAGTGCAAACACACAAACAGCAACAGTTAAAGGTTTAAATTAATATACATAGTGCTGCTACAAGAAAAGCAAAGCTTTCACACAATATTGGTGTCTAAGTTTAATATGCTGCAAGAGAAGCTAAGCTTTGACTTTGTAATAATGACACAGTCTCATCTTCTGGGCTCGAAATTCTTCTAAATGGCTCGTCATCAAAGGATTGAGTTTTAAATGAGAGTCAAACGCTTTGTCATTTAAGAAAATCATCATACATTCTCGCTCATAGTTCAACTTGTGTGAAAGGAAATTTACTTTGAAATTAATGCTTTTCAAACCATCATTCGCAGTATTTTCCTGCGACCTTTTAGAAATAGGTTCATTTCAGCAGTTGCCAGAGAGCGTCAGATAACTTGCACAACTGCGCTTGCATAGGTATGATGACTTAGGAGGCCTGTACGTTTGTACGTGTAAAACATTAAAAGATCTTACATTATGTCATAAAAGAAATAAGACATCAGAGGATACTCTAAGAGCATCAGAATTTCGTGACCCATACTAAACTGTGCACATTTAAAGTGCACATTCGTATGTCCAGATTCCCAAAGAAGTAGGCCTTGACCTGATATTAAGCTTTTCAATGTGGTTTTCGGGATGTACATTTTCTTGGAGTACCAGTACAGTGTTATCTCATGTTTGATTATTATGGCATAACACCATACGTGCTACAAGATGAAAACGTGCACTTGAAATGCAGCGAACAGTTGAAACTAGCCAATAGTGTGGAATTATAAACTTCGTTTCAAATATATTGACTAACTCAGTGGAAAAGATTAATAAAAGGAAATTTCTTTAGCAAACCGACAAAAGCAACTTCATTGTTCTGCAAGGCGATTAATGCTTGACCGTCAGAAAAGTGGAAATAAAATAAAATCTGAAATTAATAACATATTTTTGCCTGCTGTAATTATGTGAGTGTATTTTAATTCACTTGATAGCTCCCTGCCACAGAAATCCGTTTTGTTTTCATTTGACGTGAGAGCAGTAAACGAAGAGGAAACAGCAAAATCACTAAATGTAAACACGGGTAACGTGGAGACTACCCACTTCCCCACTATTACACGGACTGTTCTGCGCATCAGCCCTAGATCTACCATGTTTCCGAACCAGGGCAATACTAGATAGTGCCCTCCGCCGAATCCCCCCCCCCCCCCCCCACCTCCTTCCTCCCTCGAGCATTGGAGATAGGACATCAAAAATTTTTAAAAAATTTGAAAGTGTGCTTATGACCTCAACGTTGAGTGCCCATAAGCCCCAAAAACACACACACACACACACACACACACACACACACACACATTTTCAAAAATACGTTCATTTTGTAGCGCACATCTTTCTGAAGAGTTTGATGCATAAAACATGTGTGTTCGATGAAATGTAAGGCATGTTATTAGGTCTTAAGTGTGCTGAAGTGCAGTGCCACGCCTCTTCAACAACATTCTTCTATCGCAAGTCACTGTATTTTGCTCGTGTAGAATTTAAACTTGTATATTTTGCAATTGGTGGCATCAAACTATATTCAGGACAGTGGAAAGTAAAATGTCCTGTGGTGCCTCTCATGCTTCTGGTCAGCTTGTTTGACATGTATTCCCTATTAGGTAACATTTATTCCATATTAGGTAACAACTTGCTGCTTTGTGTGACATAAAATTAAATATAGGATACATAAAACCAGTAAAGACAAGCAAGACAGCCCACATCTCTTCAATACTTAGCTCCTAGAATTCTTTTTTCTGGATTCTTGCTACAGCTTTACATGGCGTGCTTTCCTTTCTGCGAAAGAATCTATTACCTCATAGTTCGTCAAACATTTTGCTACATGAAAAATTGACATGTCGTTGTGTAATACTGAAAAAGCTTTTAATACAAATAGGAGCCAAGATTGGTGTGGTTTCTCCATCTGATTATGTCTATTTGGTCACTGTCTGCTGTATAAAACAAAATAGGCCTTTCTAATACTGCAGCAATTGTAACACACACCAAATAAACGGGACTGGTTTGGCACAAATGGTCATTTTTATAACACGACAGAATATAATCCACAAAGTAACAGTATCAAATGCCCATTAGGCCTGCTACAAGCAAAAAACTTCATGTTAGGAAATAGTTTTACTCTTCATACATACACTCCAGTTTCTCAAGCATGAGATCGAAAAGTAGTAGTGCGAAATTTTTATATAAATTTGCTATCTTCATATTCTTCCATAATTTAAGTGATGTCCCCATTCCTTCTCCTTCCCCATGCCAACAAACAGTCTTGTCATCACTAATTCTGTTACTATTCCTGCCAATGTCAAAGCTTATTCGCCGATTAACTTCACTAACTCTGCCAGAATCATCGGTTTAGTTATCCCGTGATTATTCTCTGGTTAGGCGTTGTTATGTGTTCGTATATCGCGTTTTCCATGCTACTTCTAGAATAGAACTTAAAGTGGCTGCTAGCCGAGGATTGTACAACTGGCCCTTACTAGTCTGGCCAAAACTTTTCTGTCAAAATTTCATTTTCTTGGATACACCGAGAAGATAATGCATAATCTTTCTTACCTGTTATTCCTGTTAGTCATTTATTTCCACTCTGGTAGTCTGAATCTATGACTTTCACTAGAAATTATAACAATTCTCATCATTAATAAATCCAATCAACCACATAATCAGACAGCGGTTGGCATTAATCCGTTCGGTTTTACTCCGCTCAGCTCATATAGCCCCTTTTGTCTGCAAGAAAGTTTATTTCTAGATGTGACGAGGATTCCCTTGACAGACATCACGTACACACTGCACGCGTTCAGAAATGAACTTAGAATGTGTTCAAAAATGTCCACAAACCGACAAGGATGCATTTCAAAATCATATGAATAATCAATAGACCAATGTGCACTGCATGCTAGGCGCTTTGTGAAAGAAGGTTTTTTTCCCTCAAGAATATGAATTTACGCCACCAAGAGGCTGACATGCTGCGCATGCATGAATCTGGCAACTTAGGGGTGCCAGTAAAATTTTCCCTGATAGCATCTAGCTGCTTGCTGCGACTGCTTACACAGCCAACACCCACATTTCTGTAGCCAGAAGCGGGAGAAGGCTCTACTAAACTGCGCATGCGCACAATCCTGCTCATAACTGCTAAAACGAATGTAATGTAAACAACTGTGATGGCACCTGTCTGAGGCAATTTGTTGTTACAAAGCATTGCGCAGTCTTTATCTCGTTCATGTTTTATTTTGCAGTATTATTCTGCAGCAGCAGGATACAGTAATATCCTTTGTAAGAGTATTGGTTCTTATCAATCAAAATTACAAAAATGTAACTGAAAAGAAAAACAATGAAAAATTCCTGGAATTCTAAAAAATTCCCGGGTTTTTCCCAGTTTTCTCCTGGACGAAAAAATTCCCTGGTTTTTCCCAGATCTCCCGATTGTCCCACGTCGTATACACCCTGTGTCAGATAAAATTAGTGGCAATGAGCCTGATAACCCAAGATTCTGTTGCGGGGCAGTCAAAGTGGGACAGTGCACCAGAAGATGGGCCACTGTCAACCAGGTGCCGCACTGACAGTGAGGCAGGTCTTCACGGCATAGGAGGTAACCATGGGTCGCCCAAGTGTGGCCGATACGGAGCCAGCAGAGGACAACTGATTCCCTGCAAGAGGCCCGCATGGAAGACTTCCACACATTTGTAGTCTCCTTAATGACATGCAGTTAGTTCAGTTAGTTGTGCGTACTGTTATGCCATTCCATCTCCCAAAGCCGAAAAACCCTGCGGAGTAAGTCAGAACGCAGGTCAGGTTCAGAGATGCCCATCTTCAGAGATGGTTAACACGTAGCCTGTTTGGTCAACCTGTCGGCAAGTTCATTGCCTGGGATTCCATGACCTGGGGTCCAGACAAACACCACTGAATGACTGGACTGTACCAGGGCATAGATGGACTACTGGATGGTCGCTACCAAAGGATGACGAGGGTAGCACTGGTCGACAGCTTGTAGGCTGCTCAAGGAGTCAGCACACAGGAGAAATGACTCGCCTGGGCATGATCTGATGTGTTCAAGAGCACGAAATATGGCCATCAGCTCTGCAGTGAAAACACTGCAGCCATCGGGCAAGGAGTGCTGCTCTATATGTCATCCATGAACACAGGCAAAGTCAACGTGACCATCGGCCATTGAACCATCAGTGTAAAAACACTTCATGTCCCCGGCACATGTCGAGAATCGAGAGGAAGTGACAGCGGAGAGGAGTCACAGGGTTAACAGAGTCCTTAGGGCCATGTGAAAGGTCCAGGCGAAGCTGCGCCCCAGGTGTACATCATGGAGGTGTATGTGAATGAACTTCAAGTACAGGTGGTAAAGGGAAGGACTCCAGTTCAGACAGAAAGGATCGCATGCAAACCGCGATTGTTGGCCCTGATCTGGGCCGCCAATACGGGAGACGGGCTGCCGTGGGTGGGAAAAGGAGACTGTAATTGAGATGCGAAGGAGAACTACGAATGTGTGCAACTTAAATGGTAAGCAGTTGTGCACACCTAACCTTCAATGGAGAGACTCCAGCCTCCACCAGACACTGGTCACCGGACTCATTCTAAAAGAACCTGTCACTAGGTGAACGTCACAGTGGGGCACTGGGTCGAGGAAACCCAACACCGAGGGCCTCGCCGAACCATAAACCACGCTCCCATGGTCAAGGCAGGATTGAACGAGGGCTCTGTATAGCTGCAGCAGCGTAGAGTGATCTGCATGCTAGTTGGTGTTGCTCGGGCAGCGGAGGGCATTGTGGTGCTACCAGCAATTCCGCTTGAGCTGACAAAGGTGAGATAGCCAAGTCAATCAGGCTTCGAAAACCAGTCCTAAGAATCGATATGCCTCCACTACAGTGGGTGGATCGTCAGTAAGATAAAGTTCTGGTTCCGGATGAACAGTATGACGCCGACAGAAGTGCTTAACACACGACTTCATGGCTGGAAACTGGAAGCTGTGGGCTAGAGCCCATGACTGCACCTTGTGGATGGCTCCCTGCAGGCACCGCTCAGCAACACCAGTACTAGAGCAGCAGTAAGAAATGCAGAAGTCGTCTGCATACAGAGAAGGTGAGACTGATGGCCTTACAGCTGCCGCTAGACCGTTCATGGCCACTAAAAATAGAGAGATACTCAATACAGAGCCCTGCGGGACCCCATTCTCCCGGATATGGATGGAACTATGGGAGGCACCAATTTGGACGTGAGAAGTACGAAGCGACAGGAAATTTTGGATAAAAATCGGAAACGGGCCTCAGAGACACCACTTGTATAATGTGGCAAGTATGGTGTCGTCAGATCGTGTCATACACTTTTCTTAAATCAAAAAAGATGACAAATAGGTGTTTGTGTCTGGAAACAGCTGTGCAGATGGCAGACTTGAGGGGGACAAGATTATCAGTGGTAGAGTGACTCTGGTGGAAGCCGCCCTGACTTGGAGCCAGTAGGCCATGTGACTCCAGAACCCAACCACTGCTGACACACCATATGTTCCAGTAGCTTACAAAGAACATTGGTGAGGCTGATGAGCTGATAGCTATCCACATCAAGCAGGTTTTTACTGGGTTTGAGCACCGGATTGATGGTGCTCTCCCGCCATTGCGATGGAATGACGCCATCGCACCAGATCCGGTTGAAGATGATGCAGAGATGTCGCTAGTAGTCAGATGAGAGATGTTTAATCACCTGACTGTGGATCCGATCTGGCCCGGGAGTTGTGTCGGGGCAATGTGCCAGGGCACTGAGGAGCTCCCACTCTGTAAATGGGGTATTATAGGATTCAATGTGGCTTGTAGTGAACAAAATCATTTTTCCTTCCAACCGTTGTTTGACAGTGCGAAAGGCTGGAGGATAATTCTCCGACGCAGATGCTCGGCAAAGTGCTCGGCAAAGTGCTCGGCAAAGTGCTCGGCAAAGTGCTCGGCAAAGTGCTCGGCAAAGTGCTCGGCAAAGTGCTCGGCAAAGTGCTCGGCAAAGTGCTCGGCAAAGTGCTCGGCAATCGCATTATCGTTGGTTGATAACACGCCATTTATGTTAACACGGGAACACCTGTTGGGGTCTGGTACCCGAAAACACGTTTCACCTTTGCCAGACTTGGGAAGGTGTTGTATGACACCGAATGGTCGAGACTTCTCTCTCCCCCAACACTCCTGCTTCCGGCATATGATAAGATGGCGATTTAACACAGATGGAAGGCGGGGAACATTGAGTATTGGGATGTGATGGACGTCCACAATCTTGACATGTGGTGCTGGAAGTACAGCAGGAAGATATATGGCCGAACTTCCAGCATTTAAAGCACCACATAGGGCTTGACATCACAGGGGTAGACCATCACCTTGACCTTCTCAGGCAATGTGTCACCCTCGAAGGCCAAGATGAAGGCACCAGTGGCATCCTGATTATCCCTTGGACCCCGATGGATGCACCGGACAAAATGAACACCTCGCCACTCTAAGTTGGCGCGCACCTCGTCGTCAGACTGCAAAAGAAGGTCCCTGTAGAATATAATACCCTGGACCATATTTATGCTCTTATGGAACGATATGGTAAAGGAAACATCCCCCAGCTCGTCGCAAGCGAGTAATGCCCGTGACTGGGCGGAGGATACTGTTTTTATCATGACTGACCCTCACCGCATTTTGGACAAGCCCTCCACTTCCCCAAACTTGTCCTCTAAATGTTCTACAAAAAACTGTGGCTTCATCAAAATAAAGGAGTCCCCATCAGTTCTTGTACATACGAGGTACCGGGGTGAATAAGGTTCACTGCCATCCTTAGCCTGGCGTTCTCCCATGTTGTGGCCAGTGATGGGAATGATTTTGGGTCATACTTCCTTGCATTGTACTGGGACTTACAACACTTCGAGACTGCTGGTGTTTGATCACCAGCAAGTGATGACGTGGTACTCTTCATCGCATGTCATCCACCCTGATGCCACCCACTCTGACCAGGGGCCCTCCCTATGGGCGCCCCCCAGCTGCAGCAAAGGCCAACTGGCACAATGGCCATTGCCGGGAGTCCTGATACCCCATGGTGACAGGCATCTACTCCTTGGCATACGTGGGGAGTTAACAGCGCAGGCATCAGCAGAGCTATCACTGTGTTGTCACCACAACGGACTGGCTACTGTGCTGGATATCAGGTGCAAACAAGTCCATGGTCACCAACGGCGCAGAAAGCAACACTGCATAGTGCATGGTGGAAACCGCACCCAGGAAGGTGTCCTCGCCCAAGAGATTAAGAATGAGCAGGACTGCAATGTGATGAGAAAGTGGGCTAAAGATCTCAAGGCACGATGCACCATGTAAGGCTCCCTTCCCCATTTGGCTCTCTCTTCGGCAAAATTTTGAAGAATGGAGATCAAATCCTACAGGGGACCATCACATAAAAGCCGAAACGTGTGAGACTCATTTTAGTCACCTCTTACGACAGGCAGGAATACTTCAGACCTATTCTTACCTTCGGACTTGCAGGGGTATGTAATTCTGTCAGAGACAGTAAAGGACTTGGGAGAGCAGTTGAACAGAATGGACAGAATCTTGAAAGGAGGATAAAAGATGAAAATCAACAAACACAAAACAAGGTTAATGGAATGTAACTGAATTAAATCAGGCAGGGCTGAGGTAATTAGATTAGGGAACATTAAACTAGAGCCATAGCTGAGTTTTTCTATTTGGGCAGCAAAATAACTGATGATGGACAAAGTAGAGATGATGTAGACTGGCAATGGTGAATAAAGTATTGTTGAAGAAGAGAAATTTGCTATCGAATGTAGATCAAGTGTTAGGAATGGGCAGTGTCTTGAAAGGAGGAAATAAGATGAACATCAACAAATGCAAAACAAGGATAATGGAATGTAGTAGAATTAAATCAGGGGATGCTGAGGGAATTAGATTAGGAAACGAGACACTTAAAGTAGTAGATGAGTTTTGCTATTTGGGGATCAAAATAACTGATCATGGTCAAAGTAGAGAGGATATAAAATGTAGACTGGCAATGACAAGGAAAACATTTCAAAAGAAGAGAAATCTGTTAACATCGAGTATAGATTTAAGTGTTAGGAAGTCGTTTCTGAAAGTATTTGTATGGAGTGTAGCCATGTATGGAAGTGAAACATGGACGGTAAATAGTTTAGACAAGAAGAGAATAGAAGCTTTTGAAAAGTGGTGCTACAGAAGAATGCTGAAGATTAGATGGGTAGATCACATAACTAATGAGGGGGTATTGAATAGAATTGGGGAGAAGAGGAGTTTGTAGCACAACTTGACTAGAAGAAGGGATCGGCTGGTAGGACATGTTCTGAGGCATCAAGGAATCACCAATTTAGTATTGGAGGGCAGTGCGGAGGGTAAAAATCATGGAGGGAGGCCAAGAGATGAATACACTAAGCAGATTCAGAAGGATGTAGGTTGCAGTAGGTACTGGGAGATGAAGAAGCTTGCATAGGATAGAGTAGCATGGAGAGCTGCATCAAACCAGTCTCAGGACTGAAGACCACAACAACAAAGTTATTTTTTCCATGTATACCGCCACAGCGTAGTTTGGTAATTTGCTGATAGTCAGCACTAGTCGCAAACATGGCGAGTTCAGGTGCGGAGCGAGCTTTCTGTGTGCTGGCGTTTGACAAAAACAAGTGTGCTATAGCTGTTCAACGGATGTTTAGAACCAAGTGTGGTAAGAAGCTACCAAAAAGGAAGGCCATTTACCACTGGCACAACAACTTCATTACACGGGCCATTCTTTTTTGCCATGAGCACTGTCACTTGATATTCGTACTTGGACATTTTGCAGCAATAGCTGATGTCACAAATGCAGTTGGACTCTTCGTTGATCTTTCAGCAGGATTGGGCTCCACCCCATTTTCATCATGAAGTTTTGGGCACCTGAACGCGGAGCTGCCACCTTGATGGATCAGCTGTGCTACAGAAGAGGACAGCTGTTTCATGAAATGGTCTCCCCGATCACCAGATCTCACTCCGTGTGACTTTTTTCTGTGGGGTCACATTAAAGATCTTGTGTATGTACCACCTCTGCCATGTGATGTAGCAGAGATCCGGGAGAGAATACAGGAAGTGACTGCCACAGTCGATTATACTATGCTGGGACAGATATGGCAATATCTGACATCTGCGTCACTCGTGGTTCGCATATCGCATGTTTGTAAAAAAAAAACCTTCAGAGTTTCTCTTCAAAATGCAATATTTATATCTGTACAATGTTTGGTTCTTGTGCAATAAATAATTGAAAGTGTTCCTGCACTTTATGCACACCCTGTATATAGGACTATTAGCAGGTACTGAATGTATACAAAGAAGGGCAGCACAAATAGTCACAGATCTGTCTGAGTCATGGGACAGTATCATAGAAATGCTAATTAAATTGAAATGGCAGATGCACAAAGACAGATGTCATCTACACCTCAAAAGACTACTTACAAAGTTTCAATATCCAGTATTAAAGTGAAGGTTAGGAATATACTACAGCCCCCTATGTATCACTCCTGTAGACATCAAAAACAAAAGATTAAACTAATTTTAGCATGCACAAAGGCATTTTATCAGTCATTTTTTGTCACACCCCATAAGCAAATGTAACAAGAAGAAACCCAAATATGTAGTACAATGGAAAGTACCCTCTGTCATGAACTTCACAGTGGTTTCCAGAGTATGAATATCAATGTGCATGTATGGTGCCTGAGAAGCTGCAAAAACTTGCAGTCCAATAAACAATATAAAACGAAGCAGGTTCCAGACAACCTAACATGCTATTAACAACCATCAACTTTTTTTGTTTTTTAGAACTGCAAAATCTAAAAGTCAAAATTAGTCATCAGAACCAATCATGTAGCCAGTTTTCTAGCTGATTTTGATGAGTCCAAGAAACCAATTTGTTCCTTTCAAGATTCTGTATTTTAGAAGATTTTTAGTTAAATAATATCCAAATACAAAAAACCACTGGAGCTTATACCATGCCATATTTCCAGAATCTGTTTCAATAATATAGCACCCCAAGCTTTCCACGCACTGTGGTATTTTTAGATTTCCCTTATCTAGCATTTTAAAGAAGATATTTCGAATTTTAACTTCTGTTAAATATTTTATATATGGCGGCTGTACTAAACTTCAGTGAAACATGTTTGCAGATGAACTACCAACTTTAGGAAAGATCTTCCTTTTTTATAGCAGAATAAAAGAACAAATAACTTTATAGATAGACTTATTAGTCTTAAAATCCAGTTTTAGTGTCATTCAAAATCCCATTTACCAGTAATTAAAAAAAACCATGAAGCTATTATTCCAGCCAAAGGCTGCAACTATAACACACCACAGTCAAAAGCCGATGTGGGAGATGGAAAACATTCTTGGCTGGGTACACCTACATCACACATATTAGAGAAGCACTATTGAACAGTATAACATGTGGTGCATTTGAAGGGTGAAGAACTATGAGAACAGCAGTTTTACTAAGATAAGAGGAGGCACTCCTATTGTTATGTATGTGTGTGAGTTTTGGCTTTTATAAGTATCTGGCATCATCAGAATGTGTTAACATCTTGTCTGAAGAGCACTTGCTGTCCACGACAGTTTACTAGGTTTTATTACTTAAAAAGTCTTTGAACTGCTTACACATCCGGGACCTATTCTGTAAGGCTGCCCTTTGTGTGAACCATCTACAGTGTGGCACTGTGTCACATGCTTTCGAAAAATCGAAAAATATCGAATCTTTCTGTTGCCCTTCAGCTGTGGTTCGCAGAATATCTTGAGAGAAAAGGGTGCAAGGAAGCACTGAAGCCCCACTCATATAGTGTCAACAGGATATGGTGGCATCAGGTAGTGTCATATGCTTTTTGCAGTTCAAAAAACTGCCTATAAATGACAAATACAATAGGATGCATTTAAGTAAAGCTGGCTTGTTATTAATCTTCTGATTTTTTTAAAAAGATTACATCCCTGGCTCTTTTAATTCTTTGTCGAATGGGATTTTACAGTATCTGACAAGTATGCACTTAACACAGGTTTGTTCCATTTGTGGCTACTAGCTTTTGGAATGTGGTATATGACTTACTACTGAATAATCTCTAACGTCAGAGGATGTGTTTGTACCCTGAGAAATTTTCTTCTGGCCCTATTTGTTCAAAGCGCTTGTTGGACACCTGTTAACCTCTCAACCTACAACTGTTTATCAGACTCGTGGTTCAGTATTTGGGCCACATGATTATTATGAGCCTCACCTGTAGTACATTGACTGGGCTACAGGTAAACTTCACAGGCCTGGCCCACAGTACAACAATTTGACTCATGATAATTCTTATTCTTACTATCTCTTTGTATCACCCTCAATTACATGTTATTCTTGGTTGTGTTGCCATGTCAAAACATATGTTCTCAAATATTAGGAATGTGTCCCCATAAAATGTTTTCAAAACCTAAGTGTTTTGATGACAACAGTGAGCATTATGTCGATACTTCAGCTATGGACAGTAATACTAGTGATGTCATACATCCTGTATGACAAAAATGCAGGCAATTACGTAGTTACTGAATATGATACCGCCAACAAAGATCAACTACCAGAGCCCTGGATTTGGAAAGAAATATGAACTCCACTGAATTGGTCGAAGAAGGGTGTTACAGAAACACCTATTTTTAGAACAACAATGGCCACAAATTACAAAATGTTTGCTCTTTGCAAATGATGATCTGGCCACCAATACGGACAAATTTAGCAAAATAAGATCTGTGATCAAGTATATGATTCAAACATTTAAATAACTGAATACAATGAGAAGGGACGCCATTATCGATGAATCGCTCACACAATTTAAGGGATGCATACCTTACAAACAATCCAGTACATAAAAATGGGCATGATTCAATATTAAATTTTACAAATTATGAGAGTCACATTCAGGTTATTGCTACGACTCTAAAATACATGCAGGCCACAATATGATAAAATGTGATGATAGCATCTCATCTCAAACTGTTGCCAAAAAGCTATCATTGCCAGTATTAACTGAGGACACAATTTATACCTTTGGTACTCTTGACCACAGTTATTTATCGAAATATTGCACAGTTATAAAACAAATGTCATTGGCACACGAATAGAAAGAATTTGCGGAAAGATTTTTTTGTAAAGTAAGGTTAAAGAGGAAGGGAATACCGAATTATAAGAGGAAATTGAATATTCGCTGTAAAATGGAAAGGTAAGCAAGATGTTCATATTATGATGACAAAACACAAAACAGTAGAAATGAACACACAAGGATCCAGTCATACTTCAAAACTGAGTTGTGTTATTGGGTACAACAAGGAAATGATTGGAACTGATCAGGAAGACCAATCATGAGAAAATTTATGAAAGGACATAAAAAAATTTTCTTTTATCAATTTGCGACACTGGTCTTTTCGATTTGTACTTTTTGTGCAACAAAATAAATAATTGGAAAAAGCAGAGTTACAGTGATTATAGGATTGAAATGACTCGTCCATTACTGAAGAATGTACCAAAAAGAAATTATAAATGATGAGGATGAGTTTCATACAGAGATTTATGAGAGAGACTGCACATGAAACACTGGGCCCATTTTCATTTTTCCCCCCGAGGGCATGAAGCTTTACTGTATGGTTAAATGATGATGGTGTCCTCTTCGGTAAAATATTCCGGAGGTAAAATAGTCCCCCCATTCGTATCTCCGGGCGGGGACTGCTCAGGAGTACGTTGTTATCAGGAGAAAGAAAACTAGCATTCTACGGATCGGAGCATGGAATGTCAGATCCCTTAATTGGGCAGGTAGGTTAGAAAATTTAAAAAGGGAAATGCCTGTGTTCATGGATGACATATAGAGCAGCACTCCTTGCCCGATGGCTGCAGTGTTTTCACTGCAGAGCTGATGGCCATATTTCGTGCTCTTGAACACATCAGATCATGCCCGGGCGAGTCATTTCTCCTGTGTGCTGACTCCTTTAGCAGCCTACAAGCTGTCGACCAGTGCTACCCTCGTCATCCTTTGGTAGCGACCATCCAGTAGTTCATCTATGCCCTGGTACAGTCCAGTCATTCAGTGGTGTTTGTCTGGACCCCAGGTCATGGAATCCCAGGCAATGAACTTGCCGACAGGTTGACCAAACAGGCTACGTGTTAACCATCTCTGAAGATGGGCATCTCTGAACCTGACCTGCGTTCTGACTTACTCCGCAGGGTTTTTCGGCTTTGGGAGATGGAATGGCATAACAGTACGCACAACTAACTGAACTAACTGCATGTCATTAAGGAGACTACAAATGTGTGGAAGTCTTCCATGCGGGCCTCTTGCAGGGAATCAGTTGTCCTCTGCTGGCTCCGTATTGGCCACGCTTGGGGGACCCATGGTTACCTCCTATGCCGTGAAGACCTGCCTCACTGTCAGTGCGGCACCTGGTTGACAGTGGCCCATCTTCTGGTGCACTGTCCCACTTTGACTGCCCCGCAACAGAATCTTGGGTTATCAGGCTCGTTGCCGCTAGTTTTATCTGACACAGGGTGTATACGACCTGGGACAATCGGAGGGCTATGCCGGCGGTGGTGTAACTACCAGCAGGGCCTCTCAAGCCGGACAGGTCTCTATAGAGGATCCAGACAAAGTGTGTCCTGTCCTGTCCTGTCCTGTCCTGTCCTATACACTCCCTTCCTTTCCTTTTCCTCCTTGTGATTGTGTGGCAGCAGACACAGTCCCCTAATGTGGACAGCAGAAGATCCTTGGAAACCAGGACAACATTGATGCACATAGGCCTTACTGCGAAGGGATGGATAGCATTCTGTAGTCGTGGTGAAGACAAGCTATCTAAGGGGTAAGGTCCTGAAATAAAACCTTGGCATGTGTCCAGGCCATGAGGTGGCAGCCACACCAGGACACTTGGGGGCTGTGTACTGATAACCCGCACCACCAAACAACACATATCACAGAAACTATAAGGAGAAGCAGCCAGATTGATCTTAAGGATCTGACCTTTGGCCTGAAAAGGAAAACCCGTATCGGTTTTTGGAATGTAAGGACGTTGAGAGAGGCAGGGAGACTAAGATAGGTTGAAAAAGAGATGGAGAACTATCGACTAGATATATTAGGACTAAGTGAAGTAAGGTGGCCAGAATCTGGGGAATTCCAAACACAAAATGGTGGAGTGTTGCTGTATGTGGGTCAAACAGGTGAGGACGCAATGCATAGGAATGGTGTAGGGCTCTTACTATCTAAAAGCAGCAAGAAGAGCTTACTGGAGTGGAAACCAGTCTCAGAACGGATAATAACCGCACGCTTTAAAACAAATGTGCGATATGTCACTGTAATTCAATGCTATGCACTTACTGAAATAGCTAAAGGAGAATTAAAAGATGCATTTTATACAGAGCTTAATGGAGTCCTTAGACAAACAAAGTCTAGGGACATAAAAATTTTAATGGGCGACTTGAACACAAAATTTGGTTCAGAAAATGAAGGGCTTGAACATATCATGGGCGTGCATGGATTGGGGATCAGGAATGTAAATAGTGAAATGTTGATAGATACATGCGCTGAACATGACCTAGTTATTGGAGGCACATTGTTTCCACATCGTAACTGCCATAAGGTAACGTGGGTTTCTCCAGACCACATTACCGAAAATCAAATAGACCACATAGTCATAAGCCACAAGTTCTGACACTCTCCGTTAGATGTCAGAAATAGAAGAGGGGCAGATGTTGGAAGTGACCACCACCTAGTTTTGGCGGAATTCAGACTGAAGATAGTGGCAAATAGAACCAAGCTCAATCACAGGTGCAAGAAAATAGATGTGGCAAGATTAAAATACCAACAGATCAAAGAAACATTTGCCCTTGAACTACAAAACAGATTCCAGGTCCTCTCCGAAGAAAACTTTATGGAAGAGGGAATTGAAACATGCTGGCAAAAAATCAAAGACAGTTATTTAGATGTGGGAGAAAAAAATCTTAGGATTTAAGGCACATCAAAGGAAGGAATGGCTCTCAGATGCTACGTGGAATGAAATCAGCCACAGGAAAGAACTAAAACTTAAGTTAAATTTTTGTAAGACAAGAGCGCAGAAGGGCGAAGTGCATAAAGAATACATGGAGGCAAACAAAAAAGTGAAAACATTGCTACGTCGAGATAAAAGGAAATGGATAGATGAGCAAGCAAAATTAGCAGTAGAGGCAGCAAGACAAGGAAATATGAAAGAGCTCTACAATATTACCAAACGGTTGTCAATGAAGAACTTCAGACATGAAGGACCAGTTAAGAACAAGGATGGGGTGATGCTTACAACTCAACAGGCACAGCTACAGAAATGGGAGGAGCACTTCAAGGAACTGTTAAATTGTGAAGAAAACCAAGAGGAACAAGTAAGAGATGCTCCAGAGGAAGTCGAAGAAGATCAAGATATAAATTTGCAGTGCCCCACAATGGACGAAATTAGGATTGCCTTGAAAACACTAAAAAATACAAAGGCTCCAGGCCTAGACAACATAGCACCGGAGCTCTTAAAAGCTGATATTGAAAATACTGTTAAAATCCTCCATCCTTTGCTGAAGCATATTTAGCTTGAAGAGAAATCTCCAAAGGAGTGGAAAAATGGTTTGGTGGTAAAGCTCCCAAAAAGGGAAATTTGCCAGACTGTAAAAATTGGCGTGGTATTACATCGTTGTCAGTGCCCAGTAAGGTCCTCACCAGAATTATTTTAAACAGAATTAAAGAATCCCTTGAAAAGCGACTGCGTAAAGAACAGGCCGGTTTTAGGGCACAACGCAGTTGTGTTGATCTTATTAACACTCTTAGGATCATTTTAGAGCAAAGCAAAGAATTCCAAGCAACTATGTACCTGGCATTCATTGATTCTCAAAAGGCCTTCGTTTCCGTGAAACATAAAGTGCTCTGGCAGGTATTGCAGAAGTATGACATACCACAGAAGATCTTAAACATCATAAAAGATCTTAATCATAGCTAATACTTGCTTCAAGAATCATGAAAGAAGGTTGTATAAATGGAAGAAGCCTGAAGATACTAGAAGGTATCAGATAGCTTATATAATGGTACGACAGAGACTTAAGAAACAGATTTTAAATTGTAAGATATTTCCAGGGGCAGATGAGGACTCTGACCACAATCTATTGGTTATGAACTGTAGATTAAAACTGAAGAAACTGCAAAAAGGTGGGAATTTAAGGAGATGGTACATGGATAAACTGACTAAACCAGAGGTTGTACAGAGTTTTTCAGGGAGAGCACAAGGGAACAATTGACAGGAAATGGGGAATGAAATACAGTAGAAGAAGAATGGGTAGCTTTGAGGGGTGAAGTAGTGAAGGCAGCAGAGGATCAAGTAGGTAAAAAGATAAGGGCTAGTAGAAACCTTTGGTAACAGAAGAAATATTGAATTTAGTTGATGAAAGGAGAAAATATAAAAATGCAGTAATGAAGCAGGCAAAAAGGAATACAAATGTCTCAAAAATGAGATTGACAGGAACTGTAAAATGGCTAAGCAGGGATGGCTAGAGGACAAATGTGAGGATGTAGAGGCTTATCTCACTAGGAGTAAGATAGATACTGCCTACAGGAAAATTAAAGAGATCTTTGGAGAAAAGAGAACCACTTGCATGAATATCAAAATCTCATATGGAAACCCAGTTCTAAGCAAAGAAGGGAACGCAGAACGGTGGAAGGGCTTGTCTTGATGACAATATTATGGAAATGGAAGAGGATGTAGATGAAGATGAAATGGGAGATATGATATTGCGTGAAGAGTTTGACAGAGCACTTTAAGACCTGAGTCGAAACAAGGCCCCGGGAGTAGATAACATTCCATTACAACTACTGACAGCCTTGGGAGAGCCAGGCCTAACAAAACTCTACCATCTGGTAAGCAAGATGTATGAGACAGCGAAATACCCTCAGACTTCAAGAACATAATAAATCCAATCCCAAAGAAAGCAGGCGATGACAGATGTGAAAATTACTGAACTATCAGTTTAATGAGTCACAGCTGGAAAATAGTAATGCGAATTCTTTACGGATGAATGGAAAAACTGGTAGAAGCCGAACTCTGGGAAGATCAGTTTGGATTCTGTAGAAATGTTGGAACACGTGAGGCAATACTGACCCTACGACTTATCTTAGAAAATAGATTAAGGAAAGGCAAACCTAAGTTTCTAGCATTTGTAGACTTAGAGAAAGCTTTTGACAATGTTGACTGGAATACTCTCTTTCAAATTCTGAAGGTGGCAGGGGTAAAATACAGGGAGCGAAAGGCTATTTACAATTTGTACAGAAACCAGATGGCAGTTGTAAGAGTCGAGGGACATGAAAGAGAAGCAGTGGTTGGGAAGAGAGTTAGACAGGGTTGTAGCCTCTCCCCGATGTTATTCAATCTGTATATTGAGCAAGCAATAAAGGAAACAAAAGTAAAGTTCGGAGTAGGTATCAAAATCCATGGAGAAGAAATAAAAACTTTGAGGTTCGCCAATGACATTGCGATTCTGTCAGAGACAGCAAAGGACCTGGAAGAGCAGCTGAACGGGATGGACAGTGTCTTGAAAAGGGGATATAAGATGAACATCAACAAAAGCAAAACGAGAATAATGGAATGTAGTCAAATTAAATTGGGTGATGCTGAGGGAATTAGGTTAGGAAATGAGACACTCAAAGTAGTAAAGGAGTTTTGCTATTTGGGGAGCGATGGTCGAAGTAGAGACGATATAAAATGTAGACTGGCAACGGCAAGGAAAGCATTTCTGAAGAAGTATAGATTTAAGTGTGAGGAAGTTGTATCTGAAAGTATTTGTATGGAGTGTAGCCATGTATGGAAGTGAAATGTGGACAATAAATAGATTAGACAAGAAGAGAATAGAAGCTTTTGAAAAGTGGTGCTACAGAAGAATGCTGAAGATTAGATGGGTAGATCACATAACTAATGAGGGGGTATTGAATAGAATTGGGGAGAAGAGGAGTTTGTAGCACAACTTGACTAGAAGAAGGGATCGGCTGGTAGGACATGTTCTGAGGCATCAAGGAATCACCAATTTAGTATTGGAGGGCAGCGCGGAGGGTAAAAATCATGGAGGGAGGCCAAGAAGTGTGTGAAATCTTATGGGACTTAACTGCTAAGGTTATCAGTCCCTAAGCTTACACACTACTTAACCTAAATTATCCTAAGGACAAACACACACACCCATGCCCGAGGGAGGACTCGAACCTCCGCCGGGCCAACCGCACAGTCCACGACTGCAGAGCCTTAGACCGCTCGGCTAACCCCGAGCGGCGGAGGCCAAGAGATGAATACACTAAGCAGATTCAGAAGGATGTAGGTTGCAGTAGGTACTGGGAGATGAAGAAGCTTGCATATGATAGAGTAACATGGAGAGCTGCATCAAACCAGTCTCTGGACTGAAGACCACAACAACATTGACCCAACAGCATCAAAATCAAGACTATGTAGAGTTTGCATGGAAAATAAAAAACAGATGTGAAGTTTTAATGCAAGTACCTGTATGTTTCAAATGATATCACATCCTTCAAGATTACTAACTTGTGTTGTACCTTTTTGGAAGAGCACTAATTATGTGAATTGTTAATGTACTCAAGAATTGGAGATAAATGGTACTGATTTATATTATACTGTATAGATAGATGATAAATCTTTTGAAGTATTTCTAACAATTATTACATGAGGTTGTAAGTGAGTTGGCTCTTAGGCGTGTACTAATATTCTGTAAGTCATGCACGATTGGCACATCGGACAGATATGCCAAACCATGGAATGGCCCAAAAGCCTGGCAATCTTTTTTTACATTTTGGGTCCAGGCTGCTTACCTTAAATCTTAGGTTAACGGGTAATAAGATAAACTGTGGTGGAGACTGCTTCTCCCCAAAATTTCATAGGTAATTTCGCATCCAACATCATTATCTCACTTTTTCCATGACTGATCTATTGAGTCTCCACTACATCAGTTTGTTCCAGAGTGTGGAGAATCATGGTTTGATGTTTAATTCTTTCGTACTTTAAGAATTTCTTTAAGTCTCTTGTTTACATATTTCTTTCATTATCATTTCATAAGAAATAACATCTTTCACTTGTCTGATTCTCTACAAACCTTTAAAAATTGTGAATAATCTTGAATACTTGGTATTTACTGCTGACAATGCAAAACAAAACAAAAGAAAAAACTTTGTCAGAAAATCATTAGTGCTAGAAAATATTTAGCTCCTCAATTGATAAGGTTTGCGTTTAACCGCACAAATAAAAAAGTACTAACCCCAAAATCCATTTAGATTTAGAAGTGGACTGTGTGAAGGAAAACCTAGTTTGCAGTCAAAGATATAATGCACACTATCAATGGATCTACATATCTGAGGCCACTTGCCAAACTTTTTCATAATTCTTCCATCACATCTGATTGTAAAGGGACTAATCTTCTATGCCATAGGTTTCACTGTTAGACGAGGATGCACACTTTGGTTCAACATAGTGATGACTTTGTTGATCCAGTTTCCACATTCCACTGATTAATGATGTTCTATCAATTTCTTCTCTGTATCACAAATGTGACAGTATCTACAATCAATATTTTCCAACTGTCTTGTTTTTACTGTGTTAATTCTTCGCTATGAGCACATATTTGTTGAGTTGTAACAGCTAGGACTTCTGGGAATGTAGTGTGGGTCATTGCAACTGTGCTTTTCATTTGCTTGAACAGCTGAGCCATTAAGACTTGAATTGCTACACACCTCATTCTTTACTTCCTGTAGTACTTTGTTTTTAATGGAATTTCCCATTATTGGCATGTTGGAGATTCTAAACCCCTTATCACTGGTGATTACTCATTAGGCTGGCATGCTTATAATATACACTACTGGCCATTAAAAGTGCTACACCACGAAGATGACAAACTACAAACGCAAAATTTGACTGAAAGGAAGAAGATGCTGTGATATGCAAATGATTAGCTTTTCAGAGCATTCACCCAAGGCTGGCGCCGGGGGCGACACCTACAACGTGCTGACATGAGGAAAGTTTACAACCAATTTCTCATACACAAACAGCAGTTGACTGGCGTTGCCTGGTGAAACATTGTTGTGATGCCTCGTGTAAGGAGGAGAAATGCATACCGTCACGTTTCCAACTTTGATAAAGGTCGGATTTTAGCCTATCGCAATTGCAGTTTATCATATCACGACATTGCTGCTCGCGTTGTTCGAGATCCAATGACTGTTAGTAGACTATGGAATCGGTGGGTTCAGGAGGGTAATACGGAACACCGTGCTGGGTCCCAACAGCCTTGTATCACTAACAGTTGAGATGACAGGCATCTTATCCGCATGGCTGTAATGGATTGTGCAGCCACATCTCGATCCCTGAATCAACAGATGGGGACATTTGCAAGACAACAACCATCTGCACGAACAGTTCTACGACGTTTGCAGCAGCATGGACTATCAGCTCTGAGACCATGGCTGCAGTTACCCTTGACGCTGCATCACAGACAGGAGTGCCTGCGATGGTGTACTCAACGATGAAGCTGGGTGCACGAATGGCAAAACGTCATGTTTTCGGATGAATCCAGGTTCTGTTCACAGCATCATGATGGTCACATCCGTGTTTGGCGACATCGCGGTGAACGCACATTGGAAGCGTGTATTCGTCATCGCCATATTGGCGTATCACCCGGTGTGATGGTATGGAGTGCCATTGGTTACACGTCTGTCACCTCTTGTTAACATTGACGGCACTTTGAACAGTGGACATTACATTTCAGATGTGTTACGACCCATCGCACTACCCTTCATTCGATCCCTGCGAAACCCTACATTTCAGCAGAATAATGCACGACCGCATGTTGCAGGTCCTCTACGGCCTTTCTGGACACACAAAATGTTCGACTGCTGTCCTGGCCAGCACATTCTCCAGATCTCTCACCAACTGAAAACGTCTGGTCAATGGTGGCCGAGCAACTGGCTCATGACAATACACCAGTCACTACTCTTGATGAACTGTGGTATCGTTTTGAAGCTGCATGGGCAGCTGTACCTGTACACGCCATCGAAGCTCTGTTTGACTCAATGCCCAGGCGTATCAAGGCCATTATTTACGGCCAGAGGTGGTTGTTCTGGGTACTGATTTCTCAGGATCTATGCACCCAAATTGCATGAAAATGTAATCACATGTAAGTTCTAGTATAATATATGTGTCCAATAAATACCCATTTATCATCTGCATTTCTTCTTGGTGCAGCAATTTTAATGGCCAGTAGTGTACATACTACCCACTTGGCCTTTCACTTTCAAGCTAAGATCATTCAATTTGTTTAAAATGATTCTTGACACACATTCTTACACAGAGGAACAGTTCTCCAATCTAGATGTTAAGATTGTTCTCAGGAGACTATTCACTAAAGTTCTTAGTCATCCTAGTTTGTTTTAATTTCTCCTATGTTTCTTTCACAGTCATAGCGTTCTGTAGACACACATAAATAGAAGGATCAACTGACAAGATTATTTCAGCCCTTGCAGTACATATTTTAATCTCAACTGTGATCTTGCCCAGTATTCATTGCTGCAGATAACTCAAGCCAACTGCGGCGTTTTGTAATTTTCTTTTGCTTTTAGTTTTTGGAGCTCATGTTTGGGTTCAGTAAATGTGTATTGTATTGAGATGGACTTTTTTGATTTAATGGATACATTCTTAATTTTCCTTGTTTCAAATAAACAGCAGTTTTGTGTAATACTGGTTCAGTGGGTGGACTGGGTCCATAACCTGTTGTTTTTGAATCTTTATTTGAACACCTGCCTTTCTTTGAAACCAAAGGAGAAAAATTTACTCTCACATAGAACTAACAGCACACAAAAACTATTACTAAATATGAAAGCACAGAAAAAAGAATGAAAAGGTCCATACCAACAGCCTGAGCAATGGTTTGAAGGTGGTTCTCTAGTAGAGGTGTGAATTCCAATTCATTATTTCCAACAGTGTCTAAACTACAACAAAATCCTAATTATGATTAATTAGTAAGACCTACAAACAAAGTGTCAGATTTTGCAATAAGTACATTCTCTGCTGAGAAAAGTTTATATACAGATGATCTGCTAATGGTAATGAATAACCACATTTTAACTGCATTGAAGCAAGATTGTAAATAACATTTTTAATGTTTATACTCACCCAAGAAGAGCAATAACAACACCAGAAATATATGCAATTAATCCTGGTTCTGTCTTTGTGGCAGTGTCAACCTCAGCATGGCAATATGGACAAATCATGTGAGTTGGCTGTGGGCCCACAGGAACCACTGTTGTGACAATTGTTGGCCCTCCTGATACTACAGGCATGCAATAAAATAGATTTATCAGCTTTGCATAAACTATCACAAAATGTAACTTGAAAACAGGAAATGACTATTGTATTGTACACATAATATGTTGATAAAATATGAATCAATGGAAGTGGCAAGTAGAAATATCAACAAGGATTGCTGCTTACCATACAGAAGACACGTCGAGTTGCAGACAGGCACAATTTACGGCCCGAGATGCTGGAGTTGGCAGTCGTGTGCACATGAGGTGTACAAATGTTGTTTGTGTCTCTCTTTCACTGGTGAAGGCTGTGGCCAAAACCTGTATGTGAGTGTCTTTTAAACGTGCCTATCTACAACTTGACGTGTCTTCTTTACAGTAAGTAGCAATGTGTCTTTTCCTACATCATCAGTAAAATAGGACCAATTCTAGTAAGCACAAAGAAATGAAAAACAATTTATCAGAGCTACACATTTCTTATGGACTGAAATAAAATGATTTACCAGATCAGTAATTCAGAAAGTAAATATTAAATTTAAATGTGTATATCTGTTCCCACATCAATTATTACCTATAATGTTTGGCTGGACATTTGATATTAACATCAGTTCACTCATTAGTCACCGACAGTATAAGATATTCTTGCAAGTTGTGGTGGAAGTACAAGCAGTATTTTTGTTGAGAGAGCAATAAAAATCTGTCTTCATTAATTACAAACCACAACCTGGACTAGTATACACTTTGAGGGACATGCTAAATCCACTACAGTTGTACTTTATGAATCTTTTATTTGGTTAAAATTGTACACACTGCCTGGGCTTCAGGATGTAGGGCAGGAGGAAAAGCAAAGAAATTGTATTCTTAATGTGAAGTACTTTGTACACTGACATCTTCCATCATTAAGTTTAATATGAGGTACGATGATTTGGCCTCTTTTATATTTTATACTATTGTTTTATAATTTTTATTTCTTGAAAATTTTATTATCCATTTGTATTACTTTAATTTCATGACAATTGCATTTTACATTGCTTGTTTTCCTTTTCTTGTTTGCTCTGTATCAGGCCTGTCTTAATTAATGCCATTCATGCAGTAATATGGTTTTAGCGCTATTAGTTGTGGATAGTTTTGAGAGAAATTGTGGTGGTGTAGGCATGTTTTTAGCTACGATTTTTTCGTTTGTCCTGCCCGCCAAACCTCGGTATTAATTCTGGCAGTAGCCACTTCAAGACATGTGTTTACTGAGGCATCTCATTGTGATTTGTGCAGCTGTCTGCTGACTGATCTTGCTGGGTGTCCACGGCATGCTGCAGGGCTGGGCATTTGTATGGTATGCTACTTTTAAGATTAATAAAATGGCATTCTATAGCATTTATGCCTCCACTTTACTTTCTTAAATCTGTGCCACACGTCCAGCCAGTCACTATTGGTTCATAGGTTACATTAGGCTGGCAATGAGAGTTTATTTGTTGATACATCTATGGCTTCTTCTGTCAGGTCCCATTTACCCAGAGTTGTACTGGTCCACTCAAAGAACCTTCTCAAGCCTCACCTGCATAGGATCTTGATAAATTCTTGTATGCAATCAAGTTATGGCCTCATGTTCACATTTATATTGACCGTTTCATGTTAATTCTATGTAGTATCCCTCTTACTTTTCCTCTAGTGTCTTAGATGGAATTTACATCGCAAAATGCATGCAATGTGTGTGAATTATATATATATATATATATATATATATATATATATAAAGATTTGTCAAGTACAGCTAGAGCAGATTTATTCGTCATGAAAAACAACCTGGACCTCTAACGTAAGTATTATTCTCTCTATGGTTATTTCACACACAGTATTCTTTTGTCCAGTCAAAAAAGAAAAAATAAGACTATTGTTAAAACTGTTTATGATGTCAGCATTAGTCTCTCTCTGATCTAAATAGGAACAGTTTCAAATCTTCTAAGGCTTCCAGCCAAATCAAGTGGCTTTAGATAGTACTGGTACTACAGCTACATAAGGATGAGGCCAGCAAAAACACGGCAACAGCCAAGGAGCATTTGGCTAAAAGCTCATTGGTGTTTACCTGTTTGACAAGGCTGGATCTCATTCAGCCGAATCGACACAAGACCATGCATCTGTGCAAGTAACAGTACAGTATACGGGCATCTGGCACATGGAATAAATTTTATATGGTTGCTGCATGGAGGTGAATTAATACCCAGTGTCAAAAAGTAACTCACTAGTCAACGTTTTCAAAGTGTCTAGTTGTCTGAAAGAAATGGGCCTTTAAAGTGTTTGCGATGAGCATAATATTCATTTCCAAGGATGAATGCTTATTTGTTGATGTTTAATTGTAAAACTTCTACTGCTTCAAATGGTTCTTGTCCATATGTCCATATAGCCTAGTGATACATCTCTTATTTGATGCTCAATCTCTATATGAGAAATACCAGCTATCTTCAACATTTTCAAAATAGTGTAATATCGCAAACCAGGAAACACTACAATGAAGGGATTGATGCTGGGACTGATGTACACTCCAATCCATAAGTTGCAAATCAGACAAATATTTATTATTATTACTACATTAAATTGCTTTTGTAGAACATTCTGGTAAATTGACATAACACTGGCTCTCATTAACAGCGTTTTCAGACTGTACATTTCAAAACAATTGTAAAATATTAATCATCTAAAGAATAATCTATGAAAATGTTAGTATTAAAAATGAAAATATAATTAAAAAGTATTTTACAATTTTCTGTCTCAATTGTTTCAAAAAGATACTTTGATGATTTTGTAATAAAAACTTAATTCTACTGAGGTTTTGTTTATATAAAACAGTCAATACACTTTGAAAAGCAAAACTGTGAATCTGGACTCTTGCAGAATTGTAAATTTTCTTAATCATGTTAATAAGACATACAAAAATTTAATTACTGTAATGTACAAATAACCCCCTACTTGAACCAAGTTTAGTATGTGACAGTGTCAGAGACAGAATACTTAATTTTGGAATGAATAATTCTCAGTTTTTGTCAAAACTGATGACATACTGTGAGAACTTATGTTTCAGTAGTGTCAAAATGAATATAAACCTGTCTTTGTTATTTATCAGAATATGTGAATGAGATCCTACATGCACGAATATCCAGTTTTTATTATTTGTGGTGAAGCAATGACAATCACATGATGATAAATGAATCAGAAGTTAAATAATAACATCATAGCTACCCACTACAATTTACACCAGCAACTGTAACAAGCTTTAAGAGTTATTTTGAAGCAAATTCACATTAGTTTTAACATTAATTTATTGTACCATTTGTAATGGGTTGTCACAACAGAGCAAAGTAAGTGGCATAGTCTGAGTTCTAGAAAAATATGAGGAGCTGCTAAGTATATGATGCTGACAGTTACTGTCAATAAAAATGGTCAAGGCTGAAGATTTTTCTTTCTCACAGATCCTACAACACCTTTACATGTGCAGCTAGTGAAGATGTCATGTTACATACCTACAAAACAGAATCTCTGTTTGGTAACGAGTATAGTCAATGGCAGACTGGGACTGTCTAAAAGCAAGAGAGATTTTTATTGTCTTACCAACAGCCAATGCATGTTTAGGTACATACATGCATCAGCCTCTTTACATGAGGGAAAATATTAGACGTACCAAGAAAGATATTACTTTATGACATGAAATACACTGCTGAAATTCTGAAAGTTTTAAAAGATGTTCTCTGTTAAACATTGATAATGGATTATAAAAATATATATTTTATTTGATCGTCACTTTAAATTTCATATATTCAATTATGTAAAGCTAACAGTCTACACAAAAATCACTGGCATTTTTTCTAAATTAATTACACTATCTTTTGGCACGTGAGGTAACACCTTTCTTATGTAAAAATATGCATTCAACGTTAGTTCTTTTGTGTGTTGCATTTACTACTTCAGTATAATATGGAAGACTGACCGCCTTTATTTTTGTTGAACAGTAGCTCAAATTTTCCATGGTGATTTGATATGTCATATCATTACAAAACAAGTACGGTAAAACTTACATGAATGCCCAGGAGTGAAGGGGCTAGATGGTGGTACTCCACCCACAGCCTGGGAGTAGCTTGGAGGTGCAGCTGGAGGTGGCCCATATTGTGGAGGTACAGGTCCTGCTTTGTTCATTTTGTTCTCTGCAAATGACAAAAATGCAAATAGACACATACAGCTTTGAATTAAAATCAAATTATCGGGACTGTACATAAATAAGATTTCTAAGGTGGTCATCTAGCTCGTAATAAGTGAATATTTCTTGTGTGACATTAGCACCAGGGGGGGGGGGGGGAGGGGGGGGAATTGAACCCACTTTGGAACTACTGTATGACTGCTTGTTACTTGAAGTTTCCTGTGATTAATGACATTTCACGAACTTCAACACAAAGGATACCAAATAAGTCAATCACACAATGTACACAATATACAACCATTAGACTTTACTGCACACCAACGTGATTCAAAAGTGAAAAAACTTCAAGAGACTTTTTAGAATAGTAATTAATACTATGTTTTGTTTGAATCTCATTGTGCTTCAAAAGGTATGATCCAATTGGTTATGCCCTTGCCTTCATCCAACAAAATCAGCTGTGGACACTTATGAAAACAGTGTTTTTCACTTACATCTACACCTCCATCCATACTCTGCAACCCACCGTATGGTGCATGGCAGAGGGTACCCTATACCACTACATTCATTTTCTTTCCTGTTCTTTGCAAATAGAGCACGGTAAAAATGACTATCTATATTCCACCATACGAGTCCCAATTTCTCCTATCCTATCTTTGTGGTTCTTGTGCAAAATGTATGACGATGGCAGTAGAATCGTTCTGCAGTCAGCCTTAAATGCTGGTCCTCTAAATTTTCTCAATAGAGCTCCTTGAAAAGACCACCACCTTCCTTCCAGGGACTCCTATTTTAGTTCCTGAATTATCTCTGTAACACTTGAATGTTGATCAAATCTATCAGTAACAAATCTAGCAGCCAACCTCTGAATTCCTTTGATATCTCTCTAATCCAACCTGTTGCAGATCCTGAACACTAAGAGTACTCAAGAACAGGTCACAATAGTGGCCTATATGCAGTCTCCTTTACAGATGAACAACGCTTTCCCAAAATTCGCCCAATAAACCAAAGCTGACCATTCACTTTCCCAGCCACAATCATCACAAGCTCATTCCATTTCATACCACTTTGTGATGTTGACTGACATACTATTAAAGCCGTATTCAAACATTACAGAATTATGTTTTTTATTCATCTGTATTAACCTACATTTTTTCCACATGCTTGTAACTCAGTTAACAGTCTGCAGTGGAGCAACCTGCAGTGGAGCAACATATCAAATGTTAGGGAATCTAACAATGGCAAATCCAGGATGGAATGTAACAATACAAGAGAAGGAAAGTTGCTACTCACCATATAGCAGAGATGCTGAGCCGCGATAGGCACAATAAAAAGATTCACACAATCATAGCTTTCGACCATTACGGCCTTTGTCAGCAGTAGGTGCGCACGCGCACACACTCACGTAAGCGCAACTTGCACACACATCTGCAGTCTCTGAGAGCTCTCTGCAGATGTGCGTGCAAGTTGTGCTTGCGTGAGAGTGTGTGTGTGTGTGTGTGTGTGTGTGTGTGTGTGTGTGTGTGTGTGTGTGTGTGTTCTGCTGACAAAGGCCTTAATGACCAAAATCTATGATTGTGTGAATCTTTTTATTGTACCTATCACGGCTCAGCATCTCTGCTATATGGTGAGTAGCAACTTTCCTTCCCTCGTATTGTTTTGGGAATCTAGTAATGTGGAATCTTATTGCTGTCCTTAGCCCATGGTTCACAACATATCATGTGAGAAATGAGCAAGCTGAGTTTTGCATAAGTGATGCTTTCTAAATCCATACTGATTTGTGGACAGAAGCCTTTTGGCATCAAGGAAATTTAGGATATTCAAACTGACACTATATATTCAAGAACTCTGCAGCAAACCAATGTTAAGGGTATTGATCTATAATTTTGCAGGTACATTCTTTTACCCTTCTTAAATACAATACTATTCTAAGGTATTGCATGCCCTTGATTGCATTGATGTTCTTTTGTTAGTTACATATCTTCATGTAGAAATGTAAATGTATTTTTTGGGGGGGAGGGGGGGAGGGGGGGGTGCATGGCAACAATGTGATCTCGTACTGCCAATTATTGCCAAATTGCTCTGCATTAACTGAGGTTTGGCATTCACTAGCTCTAATCTGAAAGCGTTGCTGGATTTTTTAGACTTTTCTTCCTATTATGCTTGTTTGCATTTAGCATCATGGTGTCCGAGCTCAAGCTCAGCTGCGAGTCAAAATCTGCAGAAGTTGATGGTCGAAGCAAATATGGAAAATTTACCACGAAGAAGGTGCCCATGCATTTCTTCACCCTAGGGGGACAGAATACTCTGACAAATAAGCCTGAGGAACAGGAGTGCTACTTCACTTGAACTGGCAAACCATAGCAAGAGGCAACGGGAGCTGATTCCAGCTCATCAGTCATAAGGAAAAGACTGTGCAATGGGAATAAGAACTAGAGATGCAAAGACAAAGCCATTTTTAACTGCTGCAATGAGGAAAATGAGGCTGGCATGGGCCAGACTGCATGTACACTGGACTAAAGAGCAGTGGAGAATTTAGGTGTTTTCAGATGAAAACTGATTTGATTTTTTTGGGGCACAAAAATAACTAGGGTCATACGTGTCCCTGTTAGAACCATACAACATAAAGAAAAAAAAGGAGTTTAAAATGACTACACACGAAGCCCAATCAACGGAAGGAAAGACAGCTCAAAACAGGAACTTTAAGTAAGTCCATAAAATACGCCATAGAGAAACAGAGGTCCTGAACTAATGATTAAATGTCCTTTGCCTTATTGCCATGACAGATAAAAAGCAAAATGTGTTTGACAGCCCATGCACCATTCACTCAAAAGGCCAATAACTCAGACAGCAAACATAAATGAGAACTTAAGTGGTTTAAAAAAGGGCATTCCATCAAGAAATGGCAAACCAACAAAGGTTGAGGGCAATGAGCACAAAGTGGTGTGGGAGCACCACTTAAAGGTGATGGCTAAAAAGACAGTGACCAATATGCAACCAAGTTAAAATGATCTCACAGCAAGAGGGCCGAGAGGAGGTTTTCCAAGCTGCTGAGAGGGGCTTAATTCACCGGAGCTTGTTCCCATGAAGCAAAGACCAATGGTGATGCCAAAGTGATAACACCTGCTGACAGACAACACAGAGATCATTGGAGGGAATAGAAGAACTAGCGGGCCAAGGTATGAGGACTACAGCCTTCACAGCAGCATCAGAGGCCTCATTTCCCGTCAGACTGATGTGACCAGGAAACCACATAAACATCACAGTGACACCATCAAGAGTGAGCAAGTGACAGCTTTCCTGGATCCATTGCACTAACGGACGAATGGTGTAGAGTACACAGAGGCTCTGATGTGCACTGGGAAAGTCAGAACAGATGACGCAATTGAATAGGCTGTGTCTCCAGATATACCACGTAACCTGAAACAGGTTGAAGAGCTCTGCTGTACATACCGAGCAGTGTTCTGGAAGCAGATACCGAAAAATGTCAGTGCCAATGACGAAGGCACTCAATATCGTGGTCAGTCCAAGAGCCACCAGTGTACACAATGGTACTACCATGAAGTTCCATGCGAAGGTCGTGAAACTTACAGTGATAGAGCAAAGATGGAGACGTGTCCTTAGGAAGTGAATGAAGGCCAAGGTGAACAAGGGCCGCCACATAAAGCCAAAGTGGTGAAGGGTTCACACCTACCAGAAAAGAGACAGGTAGCACAAAGTTAAACTGCCAGAGCAATGGCCAGAAGTGAACTCCAGGAGATAACAGAAGAGGGATGTGTCCCATTCTGGCAATCAAAAACTCACTACTACAGGGGGCAGAGGCTGGAGGATCCTGCTCCATGAGATCTACAGAGGTGTTAGCATTCTCCTTTTGTCAGTCTGCAGAGTCCATGGCAGAAAAATGGTTGGAGATGCACACCGGTGATACGGTGGTCGACCGGGCGAAGGTATCACATGGCAACACTGCCAAAGAGAATCTCAGAATCGGTGAAGGAAATGAACATTTGCGGTTGTTTGATCTCTCTGAGCCTTTCCAGTTGGCAGAGGAAGACACAGGTGTTTGTTGGCTGGAGGAAGATAAGAAGTCTTCGTGGGAGTATTCCTTCTGTCCTTTCTGGCCTCCCAGTTGTTTAGCAGGTGACTTCGCTTTGCTTTAGGGCACAAAAACAACTGGGGTCATATGCACCCAAATCAAAACTATAGAACACGAAGACAGAGACGAGTTAAAAAACGACTATACCTCAGTCCCAATTGACGTAAAAGAAGATATCTAAAAACTGGGACGTGGAGAAAAGGCTAAAAAGACACCCTACAGAAACAGAGGTCCAAAACTAAAAATTAAATGGCCTTCGCCTTATTGCTTTGGCAGATAAAAAGTAAAATGCAGTCAAAAGTCTGCATGTCATTTGCTAAAGGAGTTGATAACTCAGACGGCAAACCCAAGTGGGAACGTAAACGGTTAAAAAAAGGGCATTCCTTCAAGAAGTGGCGGGCAGTTAAAACTTTGGTGCAATGAGTAAAAAGTGGTGGGGTAGCGCCACTTATTGAATGATGATGGCTAAAAAGGCAGTGCCCAATATACAGCCTAGTTAAAATGACCACCTCCTCCTGGCAGGAGGGCAATGAGGAAGTCGTCCAAGCCGCTGGGAGAGGCTCAATAAGCCGGAGCTTATTCCCGTGAAGGGAGGACCATTGGCAATGCCAAAGGGACACCACCTCCTGACAGATGGCAACACAGAGATCATCGGAGGAAATATAGGAACTAGTGGGCTGACGTACAAAGACTGCAGCCTTGGCAGCAGCGTCAGCAACCTTGTTTCCTGGCAGACTGAATGACCAGGAACCCACACAAACATCATGGTGGCTCCACCAAAGAGTGACCAAGTGACAGTTTTCCTGGGCCCACTGCACTAAGGGGTGGGAGGTTTACAGCACACATAGACTTTGAAGGGTGCTGAGTGAGTCTGAGGAGGGGACACAATTGAAAAGTCTATATCACCGGATGTACTCCGTGGCCTGATACAGGGTGAAGAGCTCGGCTGTAAATACTGACCAGTGTGCTCGAAGCCTATATTGAAAGACACAGGCGCCAATAACAAAGGCACACCCGACCCCATGGTCAGTCCAAGCGCCATCAGTGTACCCAAAGGTACTAGTGCGAAGTTCTATGCAAAGGTCTTGAAACTGAAGGTGATCAAGCAAGGCTGGAGTAGTGTCCTTAGGAAGTGAATGAAGGCCAAGTTTAACATGGGCCCCTTCACAAAGCCAAGGTCATGAATGGTTCACACCCGCCGGGAAAGTTGCAGGTAGAGTGAAGTTAATCCGCCATAGCAAGTGCTGAAAGCAGACTCCTGGAGGCGACAGAGAAGAGGGACGCGCCCCATACTGGCGGTCAAAGGAATCATCGAAGAAGGAGGCATAGGATGGGTGCCCATGCATGGCAGTTTAACGGCATGCATACAGGCCCAAGATGTAAAGATGGTGGAAGAAACCATTTGCACTGCCAGAAAGTCATACAGACAGTTTTGCCAGCAGAAAAACGAAACCCATTGTCAATGCTCCAGTAGTTAAGACAGTCATGACATCACTGAAGATGCCGCTCAGTGAGACAGGTCTGTGGAGAACTGCAATGTATGGCAAAATTGTCAACAAAAAGGGAGCCGGAGACGCCCGGCGGGAGACAGGCCGTTATAGGGTTAATGGCAATAGCAAAGAGGATGACGCTCAGGACAAAACCCTGAGGCACACCATTTTCCTGGATAAAGGTGTCTGACAAGACAGAACCCACATGCACCTTGAAAACTCAGTCTTTTTAAAACTCCTGACAGAAACAGGGCAGGCAGCCACGGAAGCCCCATGTGTAGAGTATGGAGGATACCAGTTCACCAGCAGGTGTCATAGGACTTCTCCAAATCAAAAAACACGGCCACAGTCTGGGATTTCCACAGAAAATCATTCATGACATGAGTGGACAAAATAACGCAATGGTCAACTACAGAATGCCGTGCTTGAAATCCACACTGCGCAGTCGTTAGAAAATTGTGAAACTCAAGCTACCATACCAGCCGGGCATGAATCATACGTTCCATCACCTTGCAAACTCAGCTGTTGAGAGAGAGAGGGTGGTAGCTAGAAGGAAGGCTTTTGTCCTTAGTGGGCTTCGGTATGGGTATGGTGGTGGCTTCATGCCAAAGTCCAGGTAATGTGCCCTCTGCCCAGACGTGGTTTTACATGTTAAGCAGAAAGTACTTGCCCGCAAGAGAAATATGCTGCAACATCCGAATGTGGACAACGGATAGCCCTGGGACAGAGGATCAGGATGAACTGAGAGCATGATCAAGCTCCCTCATAGTGAAGGCGGCATTGTAGCACTCACATTTCTGAGAAGAGAAGGGTATCACCCGTGCCTCCCCCGCTTGTTTCTGATGCAGGAAGGCAGTCCGAAAAATGGCAGCCCAAGGTGTTGGAGATAGCAATAGGGTCCACGATAACATAGTCTTCTACTGTCAGGCCGGAAATTGACGAATGGATCCTGGTCCCAGAGAGCTGTCAGAAGTTGGCCCACATGACAGAGGAAGGTGTGGAACTGTTAAGGATACAGGGTACTTTTTACGACTAATAAATTCTATAGTCTCTGCTGATTACATTGATACATACATTACAAGGTTTCACATGAAAAATGACCTATATATACCAAATTTTAAAATTTGGGGCATGTATGCCACCATGTCCCCTATATTTCTGTTACAGAAACCAATATTACTCTGAAAAGAACTGAACTTTTTGTTTCCAGCAATTATACACACGATATATTGTATATGTTGGTAACAGTGCAGGTTTCTAGTGTTTGTAAATGATAATCTTTGTTAGTATTTACTTTTGTTTCACTGAAGCAGTTTGTTCACGTGTTACTGAATGTTTGTTGCCCAAGTGCTACATATATTTGTGGAAGTACATATCCTTTAGTGTGCAATAAATACGAACTATGCCAAGCATCGAGAAATCCAATAAAAGGCAATTCCGTGGTAACCACTTCACAAACAAAGCAAGCCACACTGTTGAAAGTAACCTGTGTATCAGTTCTTCAGGGAAGAAACTCCCACATGACACGCCTCCTGGTGATTCAAATTTTTGTTTTAACAATGACGCTGTTTGTAGTGGATTTTTTGTTGTTGATGTGGGCATCTTATCTTCTTTGACAAAGGAAGTGGTGAAATGTAAACAATGCGATGGTGTAGGCTGTCTGGAAATAGCTGAACAACAAAGTAGCAGGAAGGGTTCACTGTCAAAATTAGTTCTGTGTATATCCTGCAATAAATCTACCTCGAAAATGACTTCGAACATTGTGCGTAATTCATATGATGTGACATATGATGTGAATTTGAAGTTAGTGTATGCAATGCGTGCAATGGTTAAAGGAAAAAAAAGACTGCTCAAACGTTTTGTGGATTGATAGACCTTCCTCCTCCTCCCAGTAGGTTCAGCAAGTACATAAAAATACTTTTAGGTGCCTTGACAGTTGTGTCTAAAGCATCTATGAAACATGCAGTAGAAGAAGCTGTAAATATTAGTGGAACCAGGGACACTGCTGTTGCACTTGATGGGACATGGCAACGTTGAGGACATCATTCCTTGAATGGTGTTGTAAGCTCTATTTCTCCGGAGAATGGAAAAGTAGTTGATATTGAGTGCTTATCTAAGTACTGCCACACCTGTCATAGTAACACTGAATGACATATTGAACATCAGTGACCTAAGAACTATGATGGTTACAGTGGAGGTATGGAGTGTGATGGAACTCTAAAAATATTTCAGAGGTCAGTGCCTGTTTACAACATTAGATATACAAAGGTCCTAGGCGATGAGGACACTAAAGCTTTCAATAAAATTAACGAGTTCAATTTTATGGTGATATCTTGGTAACAAAACTGGAGTGTTGTGAACATGTGCAAAAGAGGATGGGTGCTAGACTTAGGAAGCTATGAAGATAAATGAAAGGAAAGTTGCTATCTGATGGAAAATCTGTCTGGACGAGGCAGATGACAGAAACTGAAATAGACCTTCTTCAGAGTTATTATGGACTGGCCATTAGACGAACTGTACCTCTGAATGATGTTACAGCAATGAGAAAAGCTGTATGGACCACCTACTTTCATAAGTTGTCTGCAGGTGACCACCCTGTTCACACACTTTGTCCCAAAGGAGCAGATTCTTGGTGTGGTTACAAAAAGCAAAAGAAAGTGGTCAAATATACCATCATAAGCATTCTGTTCCTGAGCCTGTTATGAATTAAATAAAACCAATTTTTCAGAGCTGATTGACCCAGTGTTGTGCTTAGTAAATGTATTCATGGGAGCACTCAAAATACAAATGAAAGTTTCAACCATTGCATATGGGAAAGATTACCCAAGAATGTTTTTATAGGACTAAATACATTAAAAGTTGGTGTACTAGATGCAGTGATGTGTTCCAATGATGGAGTGATAGGAAGGTTGGAAGTCCTGAGAAATTTAGGCTTAAAATGTGGCTCTAATATTGAAGATCAATTGCTTGCATGTGGAAGACAATGGGAGCATGAAGCTGAAAGATTTGCTCTTTAGGTTATCAAAGAAGCAAGCAGTGCTGAAAGAAATGCCAACAGGAAGCTTGAAGATGAAGAAATACTGCAGGATGAAGACTGTGCTTCAGGAATTTTCTGAGGCACAGTTTAATTGGAGTCATATCTTCATTTGCAATTTCCCACAAGTTGTATTTTTCAGAATTCAGGTACAAATATTTCCTGAAGTTTATAAAGCATTGCTCTATTTTTTTTTTCTGTAACTTCGATAGTCTATACTTATGTAGAGACCTAAGCTTTATTGCATAATCAACGAAATTATGAAAAAAATAACATTTTTATTAGGAAAAACATTATAAAAATTAAAATGTAAGATATGATATTTTTTATCCTTGCAATATACAAAATAGGTAGAATTAAATAGATCTAGTATCTCAGCCATCACATCATGCATATCTGGTAAATATTTGGTCTCCTTACAATGTATAAAATTGGATTAAATGATACCTCAATTTGAGGAAGTAATTTGGGAAAAAAGTGCATCAATTTCTTTATAATTTTTTTAATAAGCCTAAGAACATTAAAAAATATTCAAAATACTTTTAATTTGTTTAGACAGTGTGCTGCATTACCCGATATCAACAAAAAAAATCTGTAAAACATATACATTATAAACAGTGCCTGAAAGAAATAGGTGTTGATTTTTACATAATATTGAGCCAGAAACGTACCCTGTATCTTTAAAAGAACTAGTGAATGAAATCCAGCTAGCTGTTTTGCTATCCCGAAGAACGCGACATCACTTTGCATGCATCTGTTTATAATGAATGCAGTTTGCCATTGAAGGATGATGGTTCAAAATGCAGAAAGCATGTCTCCTTGCACGAATTGCATTGCAGCATGCCTCAGTCCACCAAGGGACTGGGAAGTAGCATGGTAAAGAGCAAGTGCAAGGAATGGAATGTTCTGCAGCAGTAAGGTGGGGTAGGACTCAGCAAACAGATAGCACATGGGAAATGGCCGCTCAAGTAGGCGTCAGAAAGAATGGGCAAGCTGGGCAGTGCAGAAGGATAGGTGCAAATGGGAATAGGTGTGCGAGGAGTCGGGAAGGAAAGTGGCTGCTCCAGTGTTAAGGCAGAAGAGGCTGGGTTGATTAAGAAGATCAGCCAAGAGGGCACCTCTCAGACAGGTTCTGGGAGAACCCCAAAGGGGATGATGCACACTAAAGTCACCAAGTAACAGAAATGGGGGAGGTAGCTGCCTAATAACCTGAAGGAAGTCTGCCCTGGTGACATCGAAAGACAGAGGGACATAAATGGTACAGATTGAAAAAGGCAGGTGGGGAAGGAAATAGTGAACTGCAACATCTTGAAGATGTTTAATCGGGGAGATGAGTTGTCTATGAACGTCATCTTGTTTGAGCAGCATGACGCACCAATGAGATGGAATGCCAACCTCAGGGGGGAAGGTCAAAACAAACCGGCAAGAAATGTGAAGGCTCAAAGAGGTCGTGAGGGTGCAATTCATTTCCTGAAGGTACAATACAAAGGGACACCGCAATGCTAAAAGCAGCTGTAAATCCTCTTTGTGGGAGTGAAAGCTGCGAATGTTCCATTGGAGGAGAGTCACGATGATGAAGAGATGAAGAGGAGTCACCTCGGCAGATGCCGAGTGACAGCCTGTGGAGAGTCGCTGCTACAGGGAACAGACGCAGGAGGATCCTGCTCCATGGGGTCCACAGAAATATCTGATCACCTATGCTGTCGGTCTGTGGGTACATTGCTGAGAAACGGTTCGGGGTGCGCACGGAGGCCAGCCGGGTAAAGGTATCATGTGGCAACACCATCAAAGAGGATCTTCGAGTCGGTGAAGGAAAAGACGGTTTTCCTTTTGTGGACTTCAAGCCTTTCCGGTTAGAGGAAGACTCTGGTGTTGTTTGGCTGGAGGGATGTACGAAGTCTTCATGGGAGTGCTCCTTCTGTCCTTTCCAGCCAACCAGTTGTGTAGCTGGTTGGTTGGTTTGTGGGATTGAAGGGACCAGACTACTAGGGCCATTGGTCCCTTTTTCCACGAACTTGAAACACTCACGAAGAATAACAACAAACAATGGAGATGACAAGAGATGACACAGGACAAGACAGACACAGATAGAGACCAGAAGAAAGGAATTAAAATCACACTGAGTGTGTCAGTGGTTGGCCGACCATAGAAACAAAAAAGGAAAGCCAACCACCAAGAAACGCACTAAAAACCCCAATCTATAATCGTAGGCCAAAGGGCAGACTCAGTTAAAAAAAAGGACAAACAGTTAGATCAAGCGATAAAAACCTCCTGCACGAATAAAACTCAAACCTAAATCTGGCATCACAACGTTATCTGATAAAAGTGCAGGAAGCGTATCAGGCAGCGCAAACATCAGCCTGAGTGGAGTTAAAATTGGGCAGCCCAAAAGATGTGAACCACCATCAAAGCTGACCCACAGCGACATAAAGGTGGGTCCTCACAGCGCAGTAAATAGCTGTGTGTTATCCAGGAGTGGCCAATGCACAGCCGGCAGAGGACAACAGAGTCCTTGCGAGAGACCCGTAAGAAGGAGTGCCACGCACCAGTAACCTCCTTGATGGCCCAAAGTTTGTTGGGTGATGGGATGCCTACATGACCGGGGTCCACACAAAGACCACAGAGTGGCCACAATGGGCCAGAGTATGGAGGAACCACTAGATAGCCATCACCAGACAAAAGCAAGGGAAGCACTGGTCGATAGTTCGTAAACCGCTCAGGGTGTCACTACAGATAACGAAGGACTCACCTGAGCAGGAGTGTATATACTCTAGGGCGCGAGATATGGCGACCAGCTCAGCAGTGAAAACACTGCAGCCAGTCGGCAATGAGTGTTGTTCATAATGATCCCCTAGAGTAAGAGCATAACTGACATGACCAGCAACCATCGAACCGTCAGTATAGACAATGTCAGAGCCTTGAAACGCGGCAAGGATTGAAAGAAAGCAGCAGCGGAGGGCCTCAGGAGGGACTGAGTCCTTCGGGCCCTGTGCAAAATCGAGCCGAAGGCATGGGCAGGGCACACACCACAGGGTTATACGCAGAGGGCCTCAGGAAAGAGGTGGAAGAGCTCTGATGCGAACCACGATCGTACACCCTGACCGGGACCGCCGTTCTGGAAGATAGACGACCGACTGAGGGAACACGAGACGATAATTGGGATTTTTTTTTTTGGTGGGGTTTAAGGGCGCTCAACTACTGAGGTCATTAGCGCCCAGTCACTGTTGTTAGAGCACAGGGAATCTAGTAAAACTCAAGGGGAGGGGGGGACACCAGAAAGACCTAACAAAGATGTAGATAAAATAAGTAAAAAGGTTCGATGTCTTTGGACAAGCCAGTCAAAGTTATAAAATGCAGAACACGAGCAGCTGCTCAAGCGTCATCAGCTAAAATATCCAGTAAAGTAGATGGCAGGGACAGGACAACACGAGATTGACTAAAGCGGGGACACGACAATAAAACATGGCGCACTGTTAATGCCTGACCACAAGGGCACTGCGGGGCTGGGTCACCAGAGAGCAGGTAGCGGTGGCTAAACCGGCAATGCCCAATCCGCAACCTGGTCAGAAGGACCTCCTCTCGCCGAGATGGTCGGGAGGAGGTTGTCCAAGCAGTTGGGAGCAGTTTTACTGCCCGGAGCTTGTTTCCTTGGAGGGATGACCAAGCATCCCACCGCAACGACACAAGCCTCTTACAAACATCCCCACGAACGTCAGATGACGGGACACAATGTGAGGCTGGCCGAGGCAGGAGGACTGCAGCCTTGGCTGCAGCATCCGCAGCTTCATTCCCAGGCACTCCTACATGTCCGGGAACCCACAGAAAGCTGACAGGAGAACCATTATCAGCGAAAGAATGGAGGGACTGCTGTATCCGTTGAACCAAGGGATGGACCGGATAGGGAGCTCCAAGGCTCTGAAGGGCACTGAGAGAGTCAGTGCAGAGTACATACGATGAATGGCGGTGGCGGCGGGCATACTGAACTGCCTGATGGAGAGCAAAAAGCTCGGCCGTAAAGCTTGAACACTGGTCGAGGAGCCAGTATTTAAAGGTGGCGGCCCCAACGACAAAGGCACAGCCGACACCATCGTCAGTTTTGGAGCCATCGGTGTAAATAAAGGTGTGACCGGCAAGTCGAGCACGAAGTTCGACAAACCATGAGCAATACACTGCGGCCGGAGTACCCTCCTTCGGGAGTGAGCTGAGGTCGAGACAAATATGAACCGGAGCCTGGAGCCAAGGTGGTGTCGGGCTCTCACCCTCTCTGAAGGTGGTAGGGAGGGCAAAATCCAATTGTCGAAGCAGGCGACGGAAGCGGACTCCGGGGGGCAGCGGGGCAGACACACACAACCCGTACTGACGGTCGAGAGAATCGGCGAAGAAGGACTGGTAAGAGGGGTGGTCGGGCATAGACAACAGCCGGCAGGCATACCGACACAGCAGTACGTCTCGCCGGTAGGTCAATGGTAATTCGGCAGCTTCAGCATAAAGACTCTCGACAGGACTAGTGTAGAAGGCTCCGGTCGCAAGACGTAACCCCCGATGGTGGATGGAGTTGAGACGGCGTAAGAGGGATGGCCGAGCAGACGAGTAGACGAAGCTCCCATAATCCAGCTTCGATCGGACTATGGTCCGATACAAGTGAAGCAGGACAGTGCGATCCGCTCCCCAAGATGAACCACTAAGAACTCTGAGGACATTAAGGGAACGTGTACAACGGGTCACCAAATAAGAGACATGCGGAGACCAACACAGTTTCCTGTCCAACGTGAGCCCTAGAAACTTAGTTGTTTCCACGAATGGGAGAACAACGGGACCGAGATGTAAGGATGGCGGAAGGAACGCTTTATATCGCCAAAAGTTGATACAAACCGTCTTCTCTTCAGAGAACCGGAAGCCATTTGCCACGCTCCACAAGTATAGGCTGTCTAGACAAAGCTGAAGGCAGCGCTCCAGGAGGCATGTTCTCTGGGCACTGCAGTAGATCGCGAAGTCATCGACAAAGAGAGAGCCTGAGACATTAGGTGGAATGCAATCCACAATTGGATTGATCGCGATGGCAAAAAGGGCTACGCTCAAGATGGAGCCCTGAGGCACTCCGTTCTCCTGGAGGAAGACGTCGGACAATACAGAACCCACTCGTACCCTAAACTTTCGATCCGTTAAAAAGGTTGGTTGGTTGTTTGAGGTTTAAGGGACCAAACAGCGAGGTCATCAGTCCCTTGTTTCAAATATACTCCATTCTGCTAACGGGACATCTCAGAAAAGTCAGAACAATAAAACGGAAAAAGGGAAAAACGTAAAAGGGCAGTCACATTGTCATTGGTAAAAACAAATGAGGGAAGTCAGCAAGAGAACGAACCCAACACTATGCTGAAGCAGCATAGGCAAGACCACCTGTGACTTAAAAGGTATAACTGCTATAATGCAGAAAATACGTATGGGAATAAAAAGACTAACCAAGCCTGAAAAAAGGGTAAAAAAGAGTAAAAGGGGAAGAAAAGAGGAGTCCGGTCAGGGAGGTGAATCGGGAATCTCTAAACACTGCCTACAGTGGGAGACACCCAAACACTCACCGCCCTGCCCCAACACCAGAGAGATTAAAAACCTTAAAACTGAGAATAAAAACCACTCTCCCGGAGGAAACCGAGAACCAGAGAGACCATCCGGGAATCGTCAGCCAACATCAAAGGTAAAGTGTGGGGGAGTCTGTACTTAGTACGCAGAGCCAAAAGAAGGGGGCATTCAACCAAAATGTGGGCCACTGACTGGAAGGCTCCACAACCACATAGCGGGGGTGGCTCATCACGCAAAAGAAAACTATGGGTCAGCCTGGTATGACCAATGCGGAGACGACACAGTGTGGTCGAGTCCTTTCGGGAGAGGCGAAAGGAAGAACGCCATGGGCCTGGTGTCACCTTAATTGCACGAAGTTTATTAGACAGTGGAGTAGCCTCCCAAGAATTGGCCCATGACTGCGCGAAGTGGGATTTGATGTGAAGCCGTAAATCCGCTGCAGGAGGGGTTACAGGAAACGGGGGGTAAGTAACTGCTCCCCCAGCCAAACGATCAGCGAGCTCATTTCCCGGGATACCCACATGGCCAGGGACCCATAGGAATTCAATGGAACAAGCAGCACGGTGAATATCAGCGAGATGGTCATGGATGGCAGAGACCAAGGGATGGCGCGAAAAACACCGGTCAATAGCAAGAAGGCCACTCATCGAGTCCGTACATAACAAAACGCGGTTGTGTTGGGATTGTTTAATAAAGGTAAGGGCCCGGGAAATTGCCATCAATTCCGCAGTAAACACCCCACATGTAGGTGGCAGCAGATGATTTTCCGTTCCAACAGAGGACGTGAAGGCATACCCAACATGATCAACAGATTTAGAGCCATCAGTATAAAAAACAACAGCATCCCGAAACTCCCATAAAATTTTGCGGAAAAAGGAACGAAACACCACCGGGGGGATGGAATCTTTCGGACCGCGGCGGAGATCCATCCGAATTCGAGGCCGAGGAACTAACCAAGGAGGGGTGGAGGGGAGGGAGCGAGGAAGACAGGACAAAGAAGGAAGCTGAAAATCACGGTAAAGAGACGCAAGGCGCAGCCCAACCGGTAAACCCGCCCGAGGGCGGGAGTCGGGTGGGCGACGTCCATGGTCTGGGAACAGGATAGAATAGGAAGGATGAGAGGGAGAAGAACGGATAGTGAGGGCATAAGACACCAGAAGCTGGGACCGCCGAACAGAAAGGGGTGGGATCCCAGCTTCAACCAGGAGACTATCAACAGGGCTAGTAGGGAAGGCACCGGTGGCCAAACGGATACCACGATGGTGGACTGGATCCAGCACGTGCAGTGTGGAAGGAGCAGCTGAACCATAAACTTGACAACCATAGTCCAAACGAGACAGAACTAGAGCACGATAAAGACGGAGGAGGAGGGAACGGTCCGCACCCCAAGAGGAGTGGGCAAGGAAGCGAAGGACATTGAGTTTACGGAAACATCCTACCTTCAGGAGTCTGATATGGGGCAACCAAGTGAGCTTGTTGTCGAAAAGAAGACCCAGGAAACGAAACTGTGAAACCACAGGCAATCGTTGTGCAGCGAGATAGAGCTCTGGATCGGGGTGGACCGTAGTACGGCGACAGAAGTGGACCACCCGCGATTTTAAAGGAGAGAATTGAAACCCGTGTGAGAGGGTCCATGCAGAGGCACGCCGTATAGCCACCTGGAGCTGCCGTTCTGCAGATGCCATCGAGGAGGAACTAACCCAAATGCAGAAATCGTCCACATACAGGGCAGGGGCGACCAAGGGACCGACAGAGGCCACAAGTCCATTGATAGCAATGAGGAAAAGAAGGACACTCAAGACAGAACCCTGTGGGATGCCCGTCTCCTGGGTCCGTGGAGAACTAAAAGCAGTACCAACTCGAACTCTGAATGACCGATGGATCATGAACTGGCGGATAAAATTCGGAAGTGGGCCCCGAAGACCCCACTGATGAAGGGTTAGTAAGATGTGATAGCGCCAGGCCGTGTCATAGGCCTTGCGAAGGTCAAAAAACACTGCAACCAAATGGCGGCGCTGGGAAAAAGCCTGCCGAACTGCGGATTCCAAGCGAAGTAAATGATCGATTGGAGATCGTCCCTCTCGAAAGCCACACTGGTAAGGGGACAATAGATCCCGAGATTCGAGGACCCAAGTGAGCCGACGGGCTACCATCCGTTCAAGTAACTTACAAACAACATTGGTCAAACTAATTGGCCGATAGCTGTCAACAGATAGGGGGTTCTTACCAGGCTTAAGGACAGGAACCACAATGCTATCCCTCCAATGAGAAGGGAAGTCACCCTGGAGCCAGATACGGTTAAACACCCGAAGAAGATGTTGCCGTTGTGGAGCACTGAGATGTTGAAGCAGTTGGTTATGAATGGAATCTGGGCCAGGGGCCGTATCATGAGAAGAAGATAGAGCAGAAAGAAATTCCCATTCAGTAAAAGGTTCGTTATAAGATTCTGACTCACAAGTGGTGAAACATAAGGTGAGAGCTTCAGCCTGCTGTTTTTGATGAAGGAAAGCAGCGGGATAGGAAGCTGACGCCGATGCCACTGCAAAATGGGTCGCAAGATGTTCGGCGATAACTAATGGGTCCGTACAAATGCCATCTGGGAGGTGAAGGCCTGGTAGGGTGGACTGCCGATGGCAACCTTGGAGAGAACGAAGTGTAGCCCATACCCGTGACAGAGGGACAGTGGAACCAAGGGAAGAAACGAATCGTTCCCAACATATCCGCTTGCTCCGTTTGATTAAATAACGGGCTTTAGCGCGAAGGCGTTTAAAAGAAGTAAGGCTGGCTACGGATGGGTGCCTCTTGAAGTGTTGCAAAGCTCGACGGCGATCACGGATGGCAATGGCAATGGCAATGGCCGGACTCCACCACGGGACTTGCCGGTGACAAAATAGTCCAGATGAGCGCGGGACAGCAACGTTAGCAGCGCGAACAATCGCGTCAGACACGTCACGTAGGACGTCATCAATACAACCCGACAAAGAGGGAGAAAACTCGACCTGTGCAGTGTATAGAGGCCAATCGGCGCGGTGGAAAGACCAACGAGGTAACCTGTCCATCGGGGAGCGCGAAGGGAGCGTGATAATCAATGGGAAATGGTCACTATCACAAAGGTCGTCGTGTGGCGACCAGTGTAATGAAGGGAGGAGAGAGGGAGAAGAAAGAGAAAGATCAATGGCAGAAAAGGTACCATGACCAGCACTGAAATGAGTAGGGGAGCCATCATTAAGAAGGCACAGGTCGTGGTCTGCAATAAATTGGTCTATAAGAAGACCTCGTCTAGATGGAAAGGCACTGCCCCACAAAGGATGATGAGCATTAAAATCCCCGAGGAGGAGGAAGGGAGGAGGAAGTTGCTGAAGAAGGGTGGTTAAGGCAGCAGGTGTAAGAGCCCTGTCAGGAGGGAGATAAAGATTGCAAACGGTGACTGCAGAGTCTAAGTGGACCCTAACAGCAACCGCTTCCAATGTAGTTTGGAGAGGAATCCACGTGCAAGCAATGTCTGTACGGACCAACGTACAAACGCCACCAGAAGCCCGCAAGGGTCCGACCCGATTTCGACAGAAAACACGGAACCCACGGAGGGTCGGTGAGTGAGCATCAGTAAAATGAGATTCCTGGAGAACCACACAAGCTGCAGAGTAGGACGAAAGAAGGGATTTCAATTCCGGAAGGTGTCGATAGTAGCCATTACAATTCCATTGGAGAACCACAGAACGATGGTTTAAATGAGGGCTGAACACGCTAAATCCAGTCATACTGCCGGGTCCCCACCCGTCACAGACAAGGAGGGGGCGACATCCATAAACGACAGGTCAGAATCCAGTTGTGAAGTCGGGGAAGGGACCTCCGGTGACACCAGAGGCTCTTTGTCCCGGGACTTATGTTTCTTCTTCTTTTCAGGCTGAGATCGAGGAGGGCTGTGTGGCATAAAGGAGCCAGCTGCAGCAAGATCAGGAACAGAAAGAGACCGGGCGACCTGGGGGCCGACAGACCGCGGCTCTCGCGGTCGCCGCGCGGCAGCAGACCTTTGACCTGGAAGGTGCCGGGAAGGGGCATCCCGGGAGAGGCGCCCTTGACCGGCAGACGCCGAAGGAGCGGGACACTTCTCCGGCTGGGGAGGGGGAGCAGCACCCAGAGGAGAATGTGTGGGAGCCGCAGGGAGGGGGGGAGGAGTGGGGTCCGGGATAGGGGTAAGGAAGGGGGGGGAAGGGGGGAAGATGTAACCAAGGCGTAACTTGATGTCATGGACACAGGGTGCAGTCGTGCATATTTCTTACGGGCCTCTGTGTAGCTTAAACGATCGAGGGACTTATACTCTTGTATCTTTTTTTCTTTCTTATATACTGGGCAATCTGGTGAACGTGGAGAATGACTACCACGACAATTTACACATACAGGAGGGGGAACACAGGGACTCCCCTCATGGAGTGGACGTCCACAGTCACCACAGAGAGGGTCCTGGGAACAGCGAGAAGACATGTGGCCAAAACGCAAGCACTTAAAACACCGCATCGGAGGTGGGATGTACGGCTTCACATCACAGCGATAGACCATAATCTTAACTTTCTCAGGAAGGGTATCCCCTTCAAAGGCCAGGATAAAGGCACCAGTATCAATACGGTTATCTTTAGGACCCTTCTGAACACGCCGAACAAAGTGAACACCCCACCGTGCGAGATTGTCCCGAAGTTCCTCATCAGTTTGAAGGATGAGGTCCCTGTGGAAAATCACACCTTGTACCATATTTAGAGACTGGTGAGGGGTAATAGACACAGGAATCGTGCCAAGATGGGTACAGGCACGAAGGGCCGCAGATTGGGCAGCTGAAGTAGTTTTAATCAGCAACGAACCCGACCGCATCTTGCTCAGGGAGTCCACTTCGCCAAACTTGTCTTCAATGTGTTCCACAAAGAATAAAGGCTTGACACTGGTGAAAGTATCGCCATCAGTCCTGGTGCAAACTAGATAACGGGGGAAAGGTTTTGCCCCTAGACGACGGGCCTGACCCTCTTCCCAGGGGGTAGCCATGGAAGGGAAGGCCGAAGGGGCAAGAGAAGCAGCACTTGAGGAATCAGTACCACGCAGAGAGACGGCCGCAGAACGGCCATAGTTTTGGACCCTTATGCGTTTCATCTGCATAGCGTCCGCCCTGATACCACCCACTCCAATCAGGGGCTCTCCTCACGGGCGCCACCCAGCCACAGCAAGGGCCGTCTGGCACGGCGGCCATTGCCGGGAGTTCCGATGCTCCAGGATGACGAACAACCACTCCAAGGCATGCATGAGGAGGTCACAGCTCAGGTATCAGAAGTGTGATCCCTGTGTGTTCAGGGGGCTCAACCAAAAGGGTACATAGCGACCCCACCACACGGGCTGGCTACCGTGCTGGCTATGCACCCTAGCATCAGACCACGACGTGAAAGAAAAGGTGGAATGTACTAGGAGGGCGCACGTCGGAGACACTAGGTAAGGTGCTCTTCCCCAAATGGCTCACACTACGGAAGAGAAATTTTGGAATGGAGGTCAAACCCCAGAGGGGGACCAAGGAATGCCAAAAAGAGGAGATAAGTACGCAACAAAGCCGGAGAGTAAAACCAACAGAACGAGGAGGATAGCGGGGCCAACATAAGCAAGGACACCAATAGAGAGAGAGGAGAGGGCGAGGGGAAAGGAGTATGGAGGGGAAAGGAGGGGAAGGGAAAGGAAATGCAGCCCGGGAGAGAAAGAAGGCTGCAATGGCTCGGGGCCCCGTGCTCGCCACGCACGTATCCACAAAAGAGTTGTGGACCCCCTGGGGGCCCGTTAAAAAGGAATCAATAAAAAGGGGCAGGCGATCGCGTAGGCCCCACCTGTGCATAGTGCGGAGGATACCTCCTCTCCAACAGGTATCATAAGCCTTCTCCACATCAAAGAACACGGCTACCGTTTGGCGCCTTCGCAAAAAGTTGTTCATGATGAATGTCGACAAGGTCACAAGGTGGTCAACAGCGGAGCGGCGGCGACGAAAGCCGCATTGGACATTGGTAAGTAGCCGTCGAGATTCAAGAATCCAGACTAACCGAGCATTAACCATGCGCTCCATCACCTTACAGACACAGCTTGTAAGAGAAATGGGGCGGTAACTAGAAGGAAGGTGTCTATCCTTCCCGGGTTTGGGTATAGGAACAACGATGGCGTCACGCCAACACATGGGGACCTGACCTTCGGTCCAGATGCGATTGTAGGTACGAAGAAGGAAGCTTTTGCCCACCGGAGAAAGGTGTGCCAGCATCTGAACGTGAATGGCATCTGGCCCCGGAGCAGAGGACCGGGACAGTGCAAGCGCACGTTCGAGTTCCCGCATAGTAAAGGGGGCATTATAAGTTTCCAGATTCAGCGAGTGGAAGGAAGGTCGCCGAGCCTCTTCTGCCTCTTTCCTGGGAAGGAAGGCAGGGTGGTAATGGGCGGAGCTTGAAACCTCCGCGAAAAACCGGCCGAAGGCGTTGGAGACAGCCACAGGATCAACGAGGACCTCATTACCTGAGGTCAGGCCAGGTACCGAGGAGTGGGCCTTAATGCCCGACAGCCGGCGCAGGCCACCCCAGACGACAGAAGAGGGAGTAAAACTGTTAAAGGAGCTGGTGAAAGAGGCCCAACAAGCTTTTTTGCTGTCTTTGATGACTCTACGGCATTGTGCTCGGAGTCGTTTGTATCCAATACAATTCGCCAACGTAGGATGGCGGCGAAAGGTGCGTAAAGCACGTTGTCGAGCACGGATAGCGTCTCTACAAGCCTCGTTCCACCAGGGGACGGAAACGCGACGTGAAGAAGAGGTAGTACGAGGAATGGAACGTTCGGCAGCATTGATGATAACAGCCGTGAGGTATTCGACCTGACTGTCACAACTGAGAAAATCGTGGTCCGGAAAGGTCGCCAGGGAGGAGTAAAGTCCCCAGTCAGCTTTCGGTATGTTCCAGCTCGAAGGGCGTGGGGATGGGGTGTGGTGCAGGAGACGAACGACACAGGGGAAGTGGTCGCTCGAATAGGTGTCAGAAAGGACATACCACTCGAACCGACGGGCAAGAGTGGTAGAACAGATCGAGAGGTCCAAGTGGGAGTAGGTATGAGTAGAGTCCGAGAGGAAAGTCGGGGCGCCAGTATTGAGGCAGACAAGATTGAGATGGTTGAAGACATCCGCCAAGAGTGAGCCTCTTTGACAGGAGGCAGGAGAGCCCCAAAGGGGATGATGGGCGATGAAGTCGCCAAACAATAAAAATGGCGGGGGAAGCTGAACAATCAGGTGCATCATGTCAGCCCGACTAACAGCGGATGACGATTGGAGTGTAGATGGTACAAACAGAAAAAGTAAAGGCAGAAAGAGTAATACGAACAGCTATTGTTTGGAGTGGGGTGGTCAATGGGATGGGATGGTAATAGACATCGTCCCGAACGAGCAACATGACCCCACCATGAGCTGGGATACCGTCCACAGGGGTGAGGTCATACCGCTCCGAAGTATAGTGGGTAAAGGCAATACGGTCAGTCGGGCGCAACTTGGTTTCCTGGAGACCAAGGACGAGCGGACAGTGCAGGCGGAGGAGCAGTTGTTATTCCTCCCGATTAGATCAAATACCTCTTATGTTCCAATGTAACAAGGCCATCGCTAGTCAAAAAAGAGGGGGAACAAGACGGGGGAAGAGCTGGTCACCTCGGCGGCTGCGGAGGGCCAGGTTTCGAGGGAACAACGCTACAACCGGCGGGAGGCGGATCCTGTTCCATCGAGTCGTCGCCAGCTGCGGCCGCTGTCCCTGGTGGTGTAGGAGGGGCAGCATCATTTGCCGACGAGAGGCCAGCTGAGCGCCTGGCAGCAGAGCGTCCCGGCGAAACTGAGGACGGCCGGGAGCAGCGACTCACGGATGGAGCGTCAGACGAAACGCGCCGGGGTGGAGAAGGGGATAGAGACTTCTTCTTGGGGGCCTTCTTGGAAGTCCAAGGAGGCACAGGGGTGGTGGGCTGGACCCGAAGAAGGTCCTCACGCGCAGGGTCCGTTTTGGAACACCGGACCTCGGAAGCTGGGGTCCGGAACGTTTCCCCGATGGATGCCTGAGAAGAGGATTGCTTCTCAGGCGGCGGGGGGAGGGGGGGGGAGGAGGAGGAGGAGGAGGAGGAGGAGAAGGAGGAGGAGGAGGAGGAGGAGGAGGAAGGGTGGCCCCTGGGGCAGAGGGGGCGGGGGCCACGGGGGAGGAGGATTTGGAAGGGAGGGATTTGGAAGGGAGGGATTTGGAAGGCAGAGGCAGAGACCCCGGATGGGGGGAGGAGGCGGAGGGGGGACAGGATAGGGGTGAGGATACCGCGGAAGGAGGGGACACAACTGAGGCAAACGAAGTGGTCAACGGCACGGGATGGAGGCGGTCATACTTCTTCCTGGCCTCAGAATAAGAGAGACGATCCAATGTTTTGAGTTCTTGTATCTTCTTCTCCTTCTGATATGCGGGGCAGTCTGAGGATCTAGGCGAGTGGATGCCAGGACAATTAACACACCGAGGTGGTGGGGTGCATGTATGTTCCTCACGAAGAGGACGTCCACAATCGCCACAAAGGGGCTCAGCCTCACACCGTGACGACATGTGCCCAAAGCGCAAACACCGAAAACAGTGCATAGGAGGCGGGACGTAAGGTCGCACGTCGCACCGGTAGCACATCACCTTTACCTTCTCCGGGAGAACGTCCCCCTCGAAGGCGAGGATAAACGCCCCGGTGTCGATGCGATGGTCTTTGGGGCCGCGCTGGACCCGCCGGACGAAATGCACGCCTCGGCGCTCCAGGTTGGCCCTGAGCTCCTCATCAGATTGCAGCAGGAGGTCCCGATGAAAAATAACCCCCTGCGTCCTATTCAGTGCCAGATGCGGGACAATGGACACTGAGATATCCCCTAGTTGGTCGCACGCCTGGAGCGCCGCCGACTGTGTGGCGGAGGTGGTCTTTATAAGAACGGACCCCGAACGCATCTTACTGAGAGCCTCGATTTCCCCGAAGATGTCCTCAATGTGCTGAACAAAGAACATGGGCTTGGAGGTGGCGAACGTCCCCCCATCGGTTCGAGAACAGACCAAATAGCGGGGGAAGTACTTCGCCCCAAGCCGGCGGGCCTGTCCCTCCTCCCAAGGAGTGGCCAAGGGGGAAAGGGCAGGAGAACCAGAAATAGAGACAGTACCTTTCCGTTTGAAAGACTCAGCTGCAGAGTGACCTGATACGTGTTGACGTTTCATCTGCGAAACGTCCGCCCCGATACCACCCACTCCGACCAGGGGCTCTCCCCACGGGCGCCACCCAGCCACAGCAAGAGCCACCTGGCAGGATGACCGTTGCTGGGAGTCCTGATGCCCCAAGGAGACTGGCATCTACTCCTTGGCCGACGTGGGGAGGGTGCAGCTCAGGTATCGGCAGTACGATCCCTGTGTTGTCAGGGGGCTACAACCTAGAGGGTACATGACGACTCCACCACAACGGGCTGGCTACCGTGCTGGATTTCTGGTGCCATGGAAAGTCCATCATGATCGTAGGTGCAGATGGGGATGCACTATGGGCGTAACTTGTACAACCCATCAGGCGTTGAGGTCCAATTTGAGGAATAGTGGGTATGGTTACAACGCCGGTATAATGCTGAGTGCCAAGGTCTTAGTGCACTGAGGACCAGTGGTACACCACGTAAGGCGTCCTTCCCCAAAAGGCTCGTACTTCTGTAGAATTTTGAAAAATGGAGGTCAAACCCAGGGGGGACCATCACATGGAAGGCCGAAACGGTTGAAACTCCTTTTAGTCGCCTCTTACGACAGGCAGGAATACCTCAGGCCTATTCTTACCCCGGACCCGCAGGGGGTACGATAATTGGGATGCCCGGGCAAGCTACAAACATGTGTAGCATAAGCGGCCAGTAATAGTTGATGCCGGAACCACAATGGTGGGACACCTGCCTCCACAAGTATCTTGTTGACAGGGCTTGTCCGGAAAGCTCCAGTGGCGAGTCGGATACCACTGAAGAATGGGGTCCAGCAACTGCAATGCGGAAGGGGATGCTGAACTGTAAGCCAGGCTCTGATAATCTAGACGGGACTGAATTAACGCCTGGTACAGCCGTAGAAGGGTACACCGATCGGCACCCCAGCTCGTGTGACTCAAGCAATGAAGAGCGTTAAGATGCCGCCAGCATGTCTGTTTATGCTGCCGAATATGAGGGAGCCAAGTCAACTGGGTATCGAAAAACCAATCCAAAAACCGATGTGTCTCCACCACAGCAAGAGGTTCACCGTCAAGATAAAGCCATGGCTCAGGGTGAACAGTGCGTCGCTGGCAGAAATGCATAACGCAGGTCTTGGCAGCCGCAAACTGGAAGCCACGCGCTACAGCCCAAGACTGCACCTTTCGGATAGCGCCCTGCAGCTGCCGTTCAGCAGCTGCAATGCCAGTGGAGCTGCAGTATAGGCAGAAGTCGTCAGCATACAAGGAAGCTGAGACAGACGTTCCCACCGCCGCAGCGAGCCCATTAATTGCAATCAAAAAGAGGCAGACACTTAAGACAGATCCTTGCGGTACATCATTCTCTTGAACTTAGGAGGAACTATGGGAGGCCGCAACTTGCACACGGAAGGAACAAAGTGACAGAAAATTTTGTATGAAAATCGGGAGCGGACCCCGAAGACCCCCCCCCCCCCCCCACCATGAAGCGTAGAAAGGATGTGATGTCGCCATGTCTTATCGTATGCCTTCTGCATGTCAAAAAAAGACAGCAACCAGATGCTGATGGCGGGCAAAGGCCGTACGGATGGCAGACTCCACCCACAGCAGATTATCAGCGGAAGAGCGGCCCTTATGGAACCCACCCTGAGACGGAGCCAGAAGGCCCCGAGACTCAAGTAGCCAACTCAACCTCCGGCTCACCATGCATTCAAGCAACTTGCAAAGAACATTGGTGAGGCTAATGGGGCGGTTGCTGTCCACCTACAGTGGGTTCTTGCCAGGTTTCAACACGGGGATTACGACGATTTCCCGCCATTGTGACGGGAACTCACCCTCAAATCTGGATACGGTTGAAAAGGTCTAAGAGGCGTCGGTGGCAGTCCACGGAGAGGTGTTTGAGCATCTGACAGTGGATGCGATCTAGCCCGGGAGTCTTATCAGGGCAAGCGGCTAGGGCACTTTGGAATTCCCACCCACTGAACAGAGCATTGTATGATTCAGGGTGGCGCGTTTGAAATGAAAGGCTCCGACGTTTCAACTGCTCTTTCAGGGAGCAGAAGGCCAGTGGGTAATTTGCAGAAGTGGAAATCTGAGCAAAATACTTCGCTAAGCGGTTTGCAATTGTGTCCGAGTCAGTACAGACTGCTCCATTCAGTGAAAGTGCAGGTACACTGACGGGGTCAGATAGCCATAGAGTTCCTAATCTTGGCCCAAACCTACGAGAGAGGTACGGAGGCCAATGGTGGAGACATACCTTTCCCAGTACTCCTGCTTGCATTGGCGAATGAGGCGGTGGGCTCGTGCACGGAGCCGTTTAAAGGCGATGAGGTGTTCCAATGAGGGATGCCGCTTGTGATTCTGGAGTGCCCGCCTGCAATCTTTAATCACCTCAGCAATCTCGGGTGACCACCAAGGCACATTCCTCCACCGAGAGGACCCAGAAGAACAGGGAATGGCAGATTCTGCAGCAGTAATGATGCCGGTGGTGACGGAGTCAACCACCGCATCAATGGCGTCACTGGAAAGAGGCTCAATAGTGGCAATGGAGGTTAGCAAGTCCCAGTCAGCTTTATTCATAGCCCATCTGCAGTGGCAGCCAGAAGAGTGACGCTGCAGCAATGACAGAAAGATCAGAGAGTGGTCACTACCGCACAAGTCATCATGCACACTCCATTGGACAGATGGTAATAGGCTACGGCTGCAGAGCAAAAGGTCGATGGCTGAGTACGTGCCATGCGCCACACTGAAATGTGTGAAAGCACCATTATTTAAAAGAGAAAGGTCGAGCTGTGCCAATACTTGTTCAACGACGCTGCCTCGGCCTGTTGTCACTGATCCACCCCACAGAGGGTTATGGGCATTGAAGTCGCCCAGTAACAGAAAAGGTGGCGGCAATTGGGCTGTCAGCACGGGCAGGACATGCTGTAGGACATCACCATCTAGTGGAAGATAGAGACTGCAGACAGTAACAGCCTGAGGCGTCCACACCCAAACCCTCTGAAGGTGTTTTTAGAGGGACAGACTCACTGTAAAGGGAGTGAAGGACATAAATGCAGACGCCACCAGATACCCTCTCATAAGCTGCCCGGTTCTTATAATAACCCCGATAGCCATGGAGGGCGGGGGTTCGCATCGCCGGAAACCAAGTTTCCTGAAGAGCAATGCAGAGGAAAGGGTGAAGGCTGAGAAGTTGTCAGAGCTCAGCAAGATGGTGGAAAAAACCGCTCCAGTTCCATTGGAGGATGACATTGTCCATGGCCGAGAAAGGCGTGAAGAGGCCGAGGAGGCAGATTACACCACTGGGTCACCTGCTACCACCGATTGAGTACCTGTGCGAGTGACATCCATTGTGTCTGAAGAGTCGGACGAGATCTAGGTCCTCAGCAGACGTCAGAATCTCTACCTCGCCCTCGGACGCAGCGCTTGTAGGTTGCGGTGGGGTGGGTGCCACCACAAGTTCCTTCGTCTTAGAGGTCTTATTTTTAGACTTGTCTCACTGCCCCTTGGGTTTCACTGGCTGAGAGGGCTTCAGTGATTCAGTCTCCGGGACGGAGGAGGATTGCGAAGCCTTACGACCAGCTTCTTGTGGGCACTTATGCCACTGCCAGGCGTCATCCTTCCCACTTGTGGAAACCTGGGAAGGGAGGGACCCCTCACTAGTGAGAGGAACCGAAGAAGTTGGACACTTCTCTGGCTTAGAAGTGGGGACAGACATCCCCGATGGGTGGGGGGATGTTGCCCCCAAGGTAGGTGGCGCAGGAGCAACAGGGTGGGTAGTGCCCCCCATTGGCAAGAGGGCATGTGGAGTTGTATGGCTCGGTGAGCCCACTGGAATTCGCTGAACTGATGGGGCTATCACGGTTGTCGTAGCGGAGACATATGAGGAAGTCATTTGCACAGGATGGAGTCGTTCATATTTCCTCTTAGCCTCAGTATAGGTCAGTCGGTCCAGGGTCTTATTCCATGATTTTCCGCTCTTTCTGTAAGATCCTGCAGTCTGGTGAGCAAGCTGAATGAAGCTCTCCGCAGTTGACACAGATGGGAGGTGGGGCACATGAAGTATTGGGATGTGATGGGCGTCCACAATCCCGACATGTGAGGCTGGAAGTACAGTGGGAAGACATATGACCGAACTTGCAGCATTTACAGCACTGCATCAGGGGAGGGATATAGGACTTGACATCACAGCGGTAGACCATCACCTTGACCTTCTCCGGTAGTGTATCACCCTCAAAGGGCAAGATGAAGGCACCGGTAGCAATCTTATTATCCTTCGGACCCCAATGAATGCGCCAGATGAAATGAACATCTAACGCTCTAAATTGGCACACAGCTCGTCATCATCAGACTGCAAAAGAAGGTCCCTATGAAAAATAATACCCTGGACCATATTTAAACTCTTATGGGGTGTGATGGTAACTGAAACATCCCCAACTTGTTACAACCAAGTAACCTTTGTGACTGGGCAGAGGATGCCACTTTTATCAATACTTCCCCAGAGCGCATTTTGGACAAGCCCTCCACCTCCCCAAACTTGTCCTCTAAATGCTCTATGAAGAATTGAGGCTTCATTGACACTAAAGACTCCCCATCAGCTTTCGTACAAACTAGGAACCGGGGCGAATAAGTGTCACTACCATCCTGAGCCTTACGCCCCTCCCATGATGTGGCCAGGGAGGGGAACGATTTGGGACAGTATTTCTAAGTGTTGAATTGAGCCCGAGAATGCTTAGAGACTGCTTGCAGCTAGCCACCAGCAAGAGATGATGTATCACACTTCATTGCGGGTCAACCGCCCTGATGCCACCCACTCCGACCAAGGGCCCTCCCCACAGGCGCCACCCAGCCTCATCAAGGGCCTCCTGGCAGGATGGCCATTGCCGGGAGTCCCGATGCCCCAGGGAGATAGGCATCTACTCCTTGGCATACGTGGGGAGTTAACAGCACAGGCATCAGCTGAGCGATCCGTGTGTTGCCAGGGGGGTACAACCAACAGGGTACATGGTGGCCCCGCCACAACGGACTGGCTACCGTGCTGCATATTAGGTGCAAGAAAGTCCATGGTCTTCGTCTCCGCAAAAAGCAACACTGCAAAGTGCATGGTGGAAATCACACCCAGGAATGTATCCTCATCCAAGAGATGGAAAACGAGCGGGATGGCAATGCGACAACGAGAAACCTGGCTATAGGTCTCAATGCACGATGGACACAATGCACGATGTAAGGCGCACTTCCCCAATTGACTCGCTCTTCAGAAGAATTTCGAAATATGGAGGTCAAATCCGAGAGGGGACCATCACATATAGGCTGAAATGTTTGAGACTCCTTTTAGTCACCTCTTAAGACAGGCAGGAATACCACGGGCCTACTCTAACCCTCGAATCCGCAGGAGGCTGTGTAGCTTCACCCTTTGAGGTGAGAGTTTGATGGTTTGTTGGACTGCTGGACAGGGGGATGGCGATGCTACCTTAACACTGGATGACTTTACAACCTCAGAGCTGAATTTGAGGTCACATGTCTGCGTGGCCATGTCTGTTATGGAGTGAGGTTTAACAAGAACAGAACAATAGGTGCCAGATGGGAGAATGCATGGTTTGAGACTAGCCAATAACTTGTAAGTGACTTTTTTCCTTTACCCAGATCCCCTGGACAGCCCGCTCATCAAGATACATGGGACAATCCCAAGAGAAGGTAGCACGGCCACCATGCAGTTGATACAGTGGGGAGGAGGAGGTGCACAATCGCCCTCATGCGCATCCCTACCACAGGTTACACATTTGGCTGGGTATCAACAACACATTCTAGTGGGGTTGAAACAATGACGCTGGTAGCACCACATCGAGTTCGGAATGTACGGCCAGACTGTGATAATTTCATAGCCTGCTTTGTTCTTGGACAGACCACTCTAACACGAGAAAAAGAGTGCGGTTGGGCACTAAGGAGGAATCTACCTTTCCCATCACCTGATGGATGGCAATGACACCCTGATCTGAGAGGTAAGATTGGATTTCGGACACGTTTAGACCATCAGCCTAATGTAAATAACACCACAGGAAGAATTCAAAGTTCTATGGGCCTCAACATGAACAGGGTAGCTGTGGAGAAGTGAGGCAGCAAGCAGTCGTCGTGCTTGAGAATCAGAAGTAGTCACCAAAAACAAAGTGCCATTCCATAAACGAGAGCAAGATTTCACAGGGCCAGCAAATGAATCAACAGCTTTCTAAATAATAAATGGATTTTATCGTGGCAAAGGACTGACCGTCTTCAGTACGTGAGACCACGAGCAACCGTGGTGCAGCAGAAAAAGTCTTTGAATCATTAGCCTCATTACGTTTACATTTCATAGACATTGATTGTGAAGATGATTAGCTCATTGCAAGAAAAATGATTGCCAGAATGTATAATGATTGAATGGCACGCTCCTTCCAACTGGGGCCTCCCTTCACTAGGGGGTGCACTCGCTTTAGGCGACTGTTCACACCTCAGGCCGCACCTCCCGAACACCTGACAGAGGAACCAACCAGCAAGGTGGGAAGGTTGCAGCTCACGTAAGCACCCCCGCCCTGGGCCTGGCCTGTACCAGGGGGGTACGTGCGAACCCTACCTGTCGACCCGTGGCTGGGAATTACATGTTGCCCAGTCACCAGTTATGCGTCAGACGCATGGGCTGGCCTTCAGGAGTGCACAGCGAGGAAGAAGTAAGAGAGAAACCTCAAACGCTGAAGCGGAGTAATGATACGAGAAGGGAAACAAAAGAAAGGAAAAGGGAGCGAAAAACAGTGGTGAGACTGTTCTTACAACAGCAACAGACAATGCACAACACTCTCAACAACATCCCAGATTTGTTCCCCAAGGGACTGGAAAAAGAATAGCAAGAGGATAGATATGCATCATGGAAGGGAAAAGATGCTGCAAAAATTGGGGTCCCATGGTAGCCAAGCACAAACCTGTCAAAGAGCATTGGGCCCCCTGGGGGAAGATGAAAGCTGATGATGAGTGACAAACCACAGCTCACATCAAGTGTGAACCCAATGAAAGGATGGATCCTGACTGCCTTTTACAAATCATGAAATACACATTATTAATAATGGTGTGGGGAGCAATGACATACCAAGATGTTGGATGGCTGTACTTTGCTCAGAGAGCAATTAACAGTGATCAATACAAAGTTATGATTTGGCACCCTCTGCTGTTCATTGCAAGTGATACTTTCCGGATGCACAGTGGATTTTCCAAGAGTATGTGGCTCCATGCCACACATAAACAAGTTGAGTTTTGGTTTTTTTTTTTTTTTTGTTTGTAATATAATTTCCAAGGTTACCACTGTTACATATCATACAAATCTATAATTTCAGATTCGTTCTCTCATGACTGAATTGGGTATCAAAGAACTTATGTGGGTGAGAAATTTGCCAGAACTTAATCCAATAGAGAATTTGTGGTGGCTGGTTGGGAAAGGAACTCAGAACAAGAAACCTGGGAAAAAGAAGAAGAGGAAGATTTTAGAGGTGACTGTGAAAGTGTAGCATCATGAAATTTACATCAGTACCATTAGAAAATTGATCTACTCCAAGCCTGGGAGTGAAAGCTGTTTTAAGCGCTAACCAGTGGGACCAACAACATACTAAGATATGTACGTACTGTTGACATATTCCCTTGCATTAAAACACAAGAAATCTTCTTCATTATAACTTTCCTTCTCACTTACAGAATATCTTTCTTTAATAAATATTTGAAATTTCAAAGACAAATGGATTTTTAGAAGTTCTGTACCAAAACTCTCAAAATTCTATATGGATGTGTAATACGTTAGAACAGTAGTGTAAAGGAGTCTTGCACTTTTTTTCAGTTGCTTGGGACTTTGCGCTGGGTGAGAAATTCACGATAAATGCCAAGAACAAGGCCACTGCCACAGGCTACTCTTCATTAAACTGAACTGACATTCTATCTGGACTTGGCGACTTATTTGTTTTCCGCTCTTTCAGCTGTTCCTCTGTGCCAGGGAAGCCTGTTAGTATGTCGTCCACATTAGGGTCTGTGTGATGGCATGTTTGTACAATTCTCCTGTGTGAAAAATTTCTTCAACAGAAATTTAAAACTTTCGATTTCCTTTTGCCATCTTCAACCTCCACTCCAGACTGGTCAACAAGTGACTGGATATAAGCCTTAGAACTGGTTTACAATTTTACATAGGACCAGAATCTTCTTGACCAAATCTTACGCTAGGGTATTATGGTTGTGGTGGTTGTATGCTTCGCACATAGATCTTTTTACAGATGCACGAATCTCAGCTAACTTTTGCCTGTTGTCAGTTGCACATTTTCTTTTGAACTGAGAGTGCAACAGCCTTTGCTTCCTCAGCATTTTCCAAATTCCTTTGTTAAATATGGTGGGTCTTTTTGCTCCTTAATCCACTTACTCAGCAAATACTTCTCCAGAGCACAATTTACATTCTGTTCAAACACTGCCTGTAATTCCCCTGTGTCAATCATATTGGGAACTAAATGTCAATTCATTATCTAAGTGAGATGCTAACAACTGCTAATCTGCTCTTTCTAGTGGAAAAACACAAAATGTCCGCAGGCGAAAGTACTGTTGCATTTCAAGTACTGGTAGATGTAGCTGGTCACTGACAGTCAATTACATGTAAGACAATTTCTGACAGCCACTTCCATTTGTTAATTTATACATAGACTTGTCCACCATTAAATTAGAAACAAGAAAAGGACACTATAGATACCATCGCAGTACTGTTGGCTGAAATATTTACCTGAAGATACAAACAATACAGTTTGAAGCACAGAAACAGAAAGTGGGTAAAAGCCTCACAGTACTGGATTTTCTAATGAAAACTTCAGTAGAAAATTTGGGAAAATGATGAGAAGTGGAGTTACAGGATCTGACTGCAAAACTAAACTTCACTTTCTATATATTAAATATGAAACTAAATTCTATAAGTAACGATTTCATTGTGATGTCAGAATGTGATAACTGCAGCAGCTTATCAAATAAAGATAACATAAAATGCAATGACTGGGAAGCATCAAATTTTGTAGCAGAAACAACTGTAGTAAAACATTTTACTTCACACCCACATAGTACATTTAAATCACTAAAGACTTGGAAAATATTAGTGACCACTCTTGACAGTTTTCCCTTCTACTTTCATGACAGTAAAGTCCCCTTCTTCGATGTTTTAATGTTTTCAACACTACTTGTTAACAAGTCAGTATCAGAGAAATCAATGCAGTGGACACCACCACCACCACCACCACCACCACCTTGAGAGTTGCTGTCGCTCTCTTCCATTTGAATGAAGAATTTTATTGAATGTGTGCTTTTTTGGTAACTGCTTTGATCTTCTGTCTTTTGCTACTGCATCTAACTGTTGTTTGACGGGTGTACTGGTAAGGTCAGTTTATTTTCGTTTCTTTCTACCTCTTGCTGTTTTCCTTGCACCTGTCTTTACCAGTACTCCAGACAAACAACAGTTAGGTGCAGTACCAAAAGACAGAATATCAAAGCAGTTAAAGCATACATTCAATGAAATAAACCCTTCAGTCAAATGCCAAATACTGGAAGAGATCAACAACTCTCAAGATGCTGATAATGTCCACTACATTGGTTTCCTCCGATACTGACTTGTGCAAAGTGGTGATGAAAATGTTGAAACAGTGAAGAAGGGGAATATAGTCAGACTTACACAAGATGTGTTTTTGTTTGCAGATCTCATCTGATGCCTAATATTCTCCACACTGCCATCTGCAGGTTTGTTAGTATCTGCTGCCAGTGAGTCATTGGCTGTTTCTTACTGAAATGATAGAGGTGTGTCCATTGCATATGATAAAAAATCTTTTTCAGTAAGTATGTTTTAACTGAAGGGTTCAATACCACTAATGCTAAAGCCTTTCAAGATACTGGACACAGTAGAAGCCAAAGAATATGCTACCCATACAAGACTGCAATGTCATACAGTAATTCTGGGGGCATTAGGAGGTGTTCCTATGAACATCATATTCTTTCATCAGCAGCTTGCTGGTGTTAACTGAACTGGTCCATTTTAACCCAAATTTTTTGGTCCAGTCAACCCCACCTTCACTTTATCAAATACCTTCAAAATAATGGGAAAATAGTTCCTTGTACAGCTTATATTTCACAGAGTATAATAAAGCAATAAACATTCAATTTAACTCACAAAAACAAAATGGTGTACTGTTGGTAATTAAATTTTTAATGTCATTTCTTATATATGGGGAAAAATTAGACATTTTAATGTATATCTCCGAATGAAGCTAACTTACAGCAGCCATGAAAATTCAAATAGTACTTCCAACCTAAGCAAACAACTTTATAGTAAGAAAACAATTTTCCCTCTTGAAATGTTAATTTTGTGATAGTCCAATTAACACCGCGGTTTATTTAACCACAACCTACCCTACATCTCAACTGCACTGAAAATTAGATGCTGTGTACATTTGATGGCAAGTATTCTGTAAGGATGCATCTCAATGATTTTACCACAAGTCGTCGTGTTATTCGCCCAAAAAGCAACAGCTGTGGAATCATTAAGTCTCGTTTAATTTACTATCAGTTTTACACAGTTATTTGTGCTTACAAGATTTTCGTTAACACAGGCATAAACATAAAAACCTAAAGGTATGTACACAGTGTTCCTAAATAAGCTTCAGTTACAAATTATTCGTAGCATGTAACAGCATACCGTTGTTTACAAGTCTCCGTCAAGTTACGCCCCAAAAACACTTTGCACCCCTCTCCACTGTTATTAATGTGCCCTGTCCTCAATTATTCCTGCTCAGAGATAGAGTAACACGTGTACATTACAATAAGGTCTTTGCTCATTTGCTGTCGTCATACTTCATGTTTTATATTATTTTGTAAGGCCAATTTACACTGGCTGTCACGTCATGTCAAAGCATTCCACAATGCATTTCAAACATGATTTCAAATGACGGCATTCACACACGCAATGAAGGGACCATCAAGTCATGTCACGTTACGTCAAGTCAAAGGCTTCTCGGGATGACAGTTTTGACGCTGTCATCGTTCGCTAACAAAGAAAGTTAACCTGTTTTCGCCGCGCTCACACGTAATCCCTAGGTGTGGATTTTGTGCTTTTCTTTCTAATTAATATTTATTTTATTAATATGCTTTGTTTTCGTATCAAACTGCAGTTGTTCCTAGGCGACTTCTGTCGGTTCTACCAAAACTGAGATCAGATAGGTGAAATCGAAAAATTATTTAAGTATTATAATAAAAGAACAGAGCTGATACCACACTGTATAGAAATAAGAACATAAGCTGGTGAAGCAGTAATCATTAATTAACATTTTAAGTGAAAAAGCCAGCTCTAATGAAGGAGAAAAAGTAGTCATTTATGACGTTATTAGTTACGTAAAAAAAGTATATAACAGCCCATGCATGACAATTGTTAAATATGGCTGGGAATTGGATATATGTCCTAATCTCCTTCTGTCCCTCTTTCTGCCCATCTCTTCCTCACCCTTCTCTTTGTCTATCTCCTCCTATTCCCCCCCGCCCCTCTGTCGATAACCTCCTTCCCCTACCTCCCGCCATTCCCTCCTCCTTTTCTCTCTTTCCGTTTCCTCGTTCCCCTCTGCCTATCTCCTCTTCCACCCTTTCTCTGACATTGAGCTCTGTTTATTGTTATTCCACCAAAACTCTGGTTGGGAGTTCAGTTCCCTTATGATGGAAAGGGGAAATGGGTGGTATAATTGAGATGTGAAATCCAGTTGCTAGATCTGTGAGGATAGTATCATCAATGATAGTATTTTGCCTAGTTTTAATCTCTGAATACCTAGGATTACAATGATTTGATGATCCAGGTTCCATAGTAGTAATCTAATCATAAGCCAATAAGCCATAGAAACTACTTTCCTATTTTCTGTTAAAACTAACTACAAGGAAGAAAACAAAACAGCACGATGTTGCATATAGAATTTTTGTTTCAAATTATATTCAAGGATAAAGAATATATTTGACGCAAACCATTTTGTAATAGTTTAAATGTCCTGCTGTCATACTCAAAACAGACTGTGAAAATGTTAACAAAACTGCACATTTCGACATACAGCTTTTCTCCCTTACAGTTAGTTTTAACAGAAAAGCTGGAAATTGTTGTTTAAAACATATTTAGCCTGTTTCAATATGAATATTTATTAGAGCAATGTGTAAAAATTCGAAGTAAATTGGTCAAGCACTTTTCGAGATTTTTGCTAATATCGTTTCGACTTTATGTAAAAATATGGTGTAAATTAATACAGAACATTTCAGGATTTGTAATATATTTACTCCTTATATTTTGTGTAGTTTTCTATTCAAATATAAAAATATGTTGCCTAGTCCATCCAAGTGTTTATTAGAGTATCATGTTTGGAATACACAATTCACAAACATTTTGAGATTTTTCTAGTAAAGTGTACCTTTATACAGGGTGTTACAAAAAGGTACAGCCAAACTTTCAGGAAACATTCCTCACACACAAAGCAATAAAATATGTTATGTGGACACGTGTCCGGAAACGCTTACTTTCCATGTTAGATCTCATTTTATTACTTCTCTTCAAATCACATTAATCATGGAATGGAAACACACAGCAACAGAATGTACCAGCGTGACTTCAAACACTTTGTTACAGGAAATGTTCAAAATGTCCTCCGTTAGCAAGGATACATGCATCCACCCTCCATCGCATGGAATCCCTGATGCGCTGATGCAGCCCTGGAGAATGGCGTATTGTATCACAGCCGTCCACAATACGAGCACGAAGAGTCTCTACATTTGGTACCGGGGTTGTGTAGACGAGAGCTTTCAAATGCACCCATAAATGGAGGCCATGGAATTGGTCCGTCTCTACCAATCCATCGGTCACCGAATCTGTTGTTGAGAAGTGTACGAACACTTCGACTGAAATGTGCAGGAGCTCCATCGTGCATGAACCACATGTTGTGTCGTACTTGTAAATGCACATGTTCTAGCAGAACAGGTAGAGTATCCCGTATGAAATCATGATAACGTGCTCCATTGAGCGTAGGTGGAAGAACATGGGGCCCAATCAAGACATCACCAACAATGCCTGCCCAAACATTCACAGAAAATCTGTGTTGATGACGTGATTGCACAACTGCGTGCGGATTCTCGTCAACCCACACATGTTGATTGTGAAAATTTACAATTTTATCACGTTGGAATGAAGCCTCATCCGTAAAGAGAACATTTGCACTGAAATGAGGATTGACACATTGTTGGATGAACCATTCGCAGAAGTGTACCCGTGGAGGCCAATCAGCTGCTGATAGTGCCTGCACACGCTGTACATGGTACGGAAACAACTGGTTCTCCCGTAGCACTCTCCATACAGTGACGTGGTTAACGTTACCTTGTACAGCAGCAACTTCTCTGACGCTGACATTAGAGTTATCGTCAACTGCACGAAGAATTTCGTCGTCCATTGCAGGTGTCCTCGTCGTTCTAGGTCTTCCCCAGTCGCGAGTCATAGGCTGGAATGTTCCGTGCTCCCTAAGACGCCGATCAATTGCTTCGAACGTCTTCCTGTCGGGACACCTTTGTTCTGGAAATCTGTCTCGATATAAACGTACCGCGCCACGGCTATTGCCCCGTGCTAATCCGTACATCAAATGGGCATCTGCCAACTCCGCATTTGTAAACATTGCACTGACTGCAAAACCACGTTCGTGATGAACACTAACCTGTTGATGCTACGTACTGATGTGCTTGATGCTAGTACTGTAGAGCAATGAGTCGCATGTCAACACAAGCACCGAAGTCAACATTACCTTCCTTCAATTGGGCCAACCGGCGGTGAATCGAGGAAGTACAGTACATACTGACGAAACTAAAATGAGCTCTAACATGGAAATTAAGCGTTCCCGGACACATAACATCTTTTCTTTATTTGTGTGTGAGGAATGTTTCCTGAAAGTTTGGCCGTACCTTTTTGTAACACCCTGTATATTGCGTGTATGTATTTATAAATTATATATAATAAAAAATGCAACCTATGTCTGTCCAAATTTTTGTTATTTTAATATATGTACAAGATGTACAACTTTGCTTCCGCTGTTTTCCGATAGGTGGCGACAACGGTAAGTAGTGGTCGAAAGAAACAGATCGCAGTCGTCAGGCAGTTAGCTTGGAACTCGATCAACATAACCTCATTCAAACATTAGTCGATTTTTGTTTGTGTCATAAAGTTGTTCTTGATCGAAAATGTCAGTTTACGAGCCTAATTCTCGTCATTTGCGGGAAGTGTTACTGTTTTACAAAATTGTTGAGGCTTTCGTGGCCACTTGTTGACAAGCTGCCTATTGGCTTCTGTCTCGGGTTCTTCGGCCGACGTTCATCTAATGATTTTTCTGACGTTTCGCCAGCACGAGTGGCTGGCATTGTCAAAGCTTCACCCTCCATTGCCAGTTCACCACCGGCAATGGAGGGTGAAGCTTTGACAATGCCAGCCACTCGTGCTGGCGAAACGTCAGAAAAATCATTAGATGAACGTCGGCCGAAGAACCCGAGACAGAAGCCAATAGGCAGCTTGTTACTGTTTTGTTTCAATATGAAGGAAACAGCAGCTGCGTCTCATCGAATGCTCTGAAGTACGTATGGTAAGGACGCTATTAGTGAAAGAACGTGTCGTGAGTGGTTTCAACGCTTCAAGAAGGGTGATTTTAACGTCGCAGACCGGCGTAGTGGGGGAAGAGATAATGTTTTCAAAGACGCAGAATTGTAGACGTTGCTGAGTGAAGACTCGCGTCAAACTCAAGAAGAATTGACACAATTAGTGGAAGTGACACAGTAAGCAATTTCAAAACGTCTCAAGGCTATGGGTATGATTTAGAAAGAAGGAACATGAGTCCTGGGTGAGCTGAAACCAAGAGACGTTGAACGGCGTTTGTGTGTTAGTGAACAGTTGCTTCAGAGCAAAAACGAATTGGATTTCTGCATTGTGACTGGGGGCGAAAAATGGGTTCATTACGATAACCCTAAACGCAAAAAATCATGGGGATATCCTGGCCATGCTTCCACGTCGATGGGCCAACCGAATATTCACGGCTCCAACATCATACTCTGCATTTGGTGGGACCAGTTCGGCGTCGTGTACTATGAGGTGTTAAAACCAAGTGAAACAATCACAGGTGCTCGTTATCTAACGCAATTAATGCGTTTGAGCAGAACCTTAAAAGACAAACGGCCACAATACAGTGAGGGGCACAATAAAGTGATTTTGCAGCATGACAACGCTCGACCCCACATTGCAAAAGAGGTCAAATCGTACTTGGAAACGTATTCTCCAGACAATCCTCCCTCTGACTATCACCTTTTTAGAGCAATGGCACATGGCCTGGCTGATGAACACTTCCGATCTCGTGAAGAAGTCGCAAATTGGATCGATATATATATATATATATATATATATATATATATATATATATATATGTGTGTGTGTGTGTGTGTGTGTGTGTGTGTGTGTGTATGTGACTTATGTATCTCTTTAAGTTTATTAGACTATCATGTAAAAATCTGAAGTAAATTGGATGAGAACTTTTTGAGATTTTTGCTAGCAATGTTCCCTGTTATATATTACACATACATCTATGTACCATATATATTAAAAACGTGTACAGCTTTTATATGTGGGTGCCCCACCTAAAATTTTCACTGCCAATATCTTTGGAAACAGAACAGATTTGGCAAATGGTTTTGATGGGTATGAATGTATCGCAGGAGCTCATAAAAGTAAATACAATAAGACATTCTAAACCATGTGCAAATATTGGTTTCAACACAAACTTATATTTTTTTAAATGGATAACCCATATTATTCTATATGCAATCAATAACATGAGAACAGCATTGGTTAGCATCACAATACGTCAATTACATCCCAAGTAATTGGAATGCAAAGTTGACATGTGAAATGAACGAGATTCATTGCTATTGCACTTTCCACGATGCAAGTGTGACCAGTGCATTGCTCGTGATTGCGATGTTATTGACGTACCATGATGGGACAAATGCTGTACATACATATGATTGCTATGTGCACTGTTAGCATGTGGCCTAGGAAACACAGATGTCCAGTCATCCACAGTGAAAACAAGGACACGGGTTTAATCGTAGATGCTTTATTGAACTTTTCGACGGTACTACAATGGACATAACCTGCAAGTTTCCTACTTTCGATTGCAATCACGACTTTAACAAAAATAGGAAAGGTAATGTTAATCAGAACTCTGGGAGGAGTTGTGGTCTCAATAACAACAGATTTATTCATTCTTACCATCTCAAGACAACAACATAAAAAAGGCTAAAGAAACATTTTTTTTATGGGACAAACGCTTTCAATGATACGCGGTCTATGGTGAACAAAGTGATCAGCTGGGGATAAATACACGATACTAACCAGAACTAATCTCTTTACCTGACTTCATGCATGTGAATCCGTGGTATGGCCCAAAACCTACGCTACTATCAATCATATATACTGTACTATTACATAAAGAAGAATGTGGCTGCAAAGAACAGAGTGCTGAGGAGCATATATTGGAGCCCTACGCTGTAGCAGCGGATACTTTACTCTCCTGGTAGTCAGGGGGGCACACCACGATGCTCTTGACGACTGGAGTCATGGACGGCAGCAATCTGTTGTTAGTGCCGCTCGCTCGAAAAAATGCAAGTACACGGTCTCGCTTTCGGCTAATTCGGAACGCCGGTACTTCCCTATGAGCCTCTGAAACCTTGGTGGATTCCAGTGTGCAGGTGGATCTGTTTCCTGGTCTGCCAATCCAATTTGACTCCGTGCCACGACTACGCGTGACAGAATATGCCAAATGTTTAGACGACCGACTCAAAGCACGTAAGTACAGCCATGCATCACTTGTTGTGTGCGTGATGTTAGAAGCTGTACCTCTAACGGTTCAGATGGTGTCTGGCACAGGCTCTAAGTGGCACACTAGCGTAGGACACGAGTCTCACCGTTTAGGTAAAGACCTGCAGTTCTTTGCTAGTGAAGCGTCAGTACAACGGTATCCTCTTCTCTTTCTCTCAGCTCTCCTCGCCAGCTCGGTAGCCCAGCACATTTACATCTTAGACTATTCCCACTTTAGCCCAAACCAATCACGAGCTGGAGCGCAGCACTCGAAGCTCGGAGACCGTCCCTTGCTCTGCATACACAGTTTTGAGCAATTAGCGACTTTAAAAATTAATTGGGAGAAAAGGAAAAAAGATTCAGCTTCGCGGCCTCTTTCTCACGCGTTTACGCCGTATCTTTTGCTAAAAGCTTGACCTGGATGGAACCACAGTCCTCCATAAAAAGGTCGTTATCTCCCCTGTTGTGTCCATTTCGAACTTTCCAAAGAAGGGCTATAAATTCGCTAAAAGCCTCGTGCCTTCACAAATATGTTTTGTACCAGAGTCTGGACATCTCGGCTCCACTGACCTGTCCCACTGAAATTCGCAGAAACACGCAGTTGTCTCATCGGCTTCCTGCCTAACAAGGGCCCATCCTCTGCTTTATTGCCGGCCATCAATGCTCTGCTCGTAGCAGTGGCGATTCCTTGGCGCTAGTCAGTCTACCCGGACGTGGCCGCCGACCGACCGGCGCCATTCAACGTGTCTGCACAATGAGACCGAGGAGTTGGGCAGTTCACAACGTTTTCACCACGGTCCCGTGAAAAAAAAGCTCCCTCGGCCCTCAGCCGCCATACGCTTTTAATGCAGTCGTTTAAATTAGCACCCTCCCCCTTTGAATGCACGTAAAGGTTACCGCTATTCCTTCACTAGAGCACACAAGCAAAAGCGTTAACTACTGCCAACCATTTCATCATATGAGTCAAGTCAGATTGTATCCAGGTATAGTAACCAAGTAACAAAGATCAACGTCACTAAGAACATTGTGCAGCATAACACAGTATCAGCAGTGAGAATGCCTCGCAATCTCTGAAACTATCAGCCAGAGTATGCAAAGTAAATGGCTTTCCTGGGTCTCACAGAGTGATCCATGCTATCTGTATGTAGTAGAACATCAATTACACAATGGTATGTGCCATGTTCAGGACATGTCACTTAATATCTTTAATGACAGTGACACAATTGAACCATTACAGATGATGCAAAACATACATAAATGTACAATAGTACCAACAAAACAAACAAACATCTTCTTCCCAATACACAAAATGTACATTGGTGTGCAATCACATGTCTCACAGCCGAAATGCTTCAACACATGTTCAGAGAGATCGACATTTGCTTGGCAACAGCACTGTGTGTGTTCCATCACAGATCCACTCATAGCTGTCAATGTTTGTGGTGTCACTGCAGTGCATGCAGCGTTAATGTGGACATTCATGTTGGCCATTGTTGTGGGATCTACTGATACACCACATCTTTTACATGTCCTCAGAGAAAAAAGTCCATGGGGGTGAGGTCCGGCTGCAGTGCTGGAAATCCCTGAATGATACTGCCCTGTGGATGTGGGAATTGTTTTAGAGCCTGCAGTGCCGCCATGGCATTATGCACAAAGCATCCAACATGTTGATACCACATTATTTGATGCAAATGAATGAGTCGGTCTTCCATCAGTCCAGATAAGGTACATTTTAGGAATCGTTCGTACTGTCGCCCATCAAGAGAGCCTTCAATGAAATATGGGCCAATGACGTGGTGTCCTACGATACCACACCATACATTGACACTCCTCGTACGTTGATGTTCAATCTGGCGAACCCAGTGTGGGTTTTCTGGTCACCAATAATGCGTATTATCTAAGTCCCATGGTTTGTAAATGTAGCCTCATTAGTAAACAGTACCCTATGCTTAAAGTCAGTCTTGCCACAGAACCCACTGACAGTATTCCAGGTGATTGTGAACATTGTTGCCATGGAAACCTGGCCTTGTGATATGGGTGGTATCTATCCCTGTGCAGAATACGCATCACACTTGTTCGATGGATTCCAGGTGATTGTGAACATTGTTGCCATGGAAACCTGGCCTTGTGATATATATATATATATAGGATGGTCCATTGATAGTGACCGGGCCAAATATCTCACGAAATAGCATCAAACGAAAAAACTACAAAGAACGAAACTCGTCTAGTTTTATGGGGGAAACCAGATGGCGCTATGGTTGGCCCACTAGATGGCGCTGACATAGGTCAAACAGATAACAACTGCGTTTTTTTAAATAGGAACTCTCATTTTTTATTACATATTCGTGTAATACGTAAAGGAATATGAATGTTTTGGTTGGACCACTTTTTTCGCTTTGTGATAGATGGTGCTGTAATAGTCATAAACGTATAAGTACGTGGTATCACATAACATTCTGCCAGTGCGGACGGTATTTGCTTCGTGATACATTACCTGTGTTAAAACGGACCGTTTACTGATTGCGGTAAAGGTCGATATCGTGTTGATGTATGGCTATTGTGGTCAAAATGTTCAAAGGGCATGTGCTATGTATGCTGATCGGTACCTTGGACGATATCATCCAAGTGTCCGGACCGTTCGCCAGATAGTTACATTATTTAAATAAACAGGAAGTGTTCGACCACATGCGAAACGTCTACCACGATCTGCAACAAATGATGATGCCCAAGTAGGTGTTTTAGCTGCTGTCGCGGCTATTCCGCACATCAGTGGCAGACAAATTTCGCGATAATCTGGAATCTCAAAAACGTCGGTGTTGAGAATGTTACACTAACATCGACTGCACCTGTACCATATTTCTATGCACCAGGAATTGCATGGCGACGACTTTGAACGTCGTGTACAGTTTTGCCACTAGGTACAAGAGAAATTAGGAGACGATGACAGATTTTTTGCACGCGTTCTATTTAGCGACAAAGCGTCATTCACCAACAGCGGTAACGTAAACCGGCATTATATGCACTATTGGGCAACGGAAAATCCATAATGGCTGAGACAAGTGGAACATCAGCGACCTTGGTGGGTTAATTATGGTGTGGCATTATGGGAGGAAGGATAATTGGCCGCCATTTTATCGATGGGAATCTAAATGGTGCAATGTATCCTGATTTCCTACGTAATGTTCTACCGATTTCGCTACAAGATGTTTCACTGTATGACAGAATGGCGATGTACTTCCAACATGATGGATGTCCTGCACATAGCTTGCATGTGGTTGAAGCGTTATTGAATAGCATACTTCATGACAGGTGGATTGGGCGTCGAAGCACCATACTATGGCCCGCACATTCAGCGGATCTGAGGTCCTCGGATTTCTTTCTGTGTGGAAAGTTGAAGGATATTTGCTATCGTGATCCACCGACAATGCCTGACAACATGTGTCAGCACATTGTCAATGCATGTGCGAACATTATGGAAGGCGAACTACTCGCTGTTGAGAGGAATGGTGTTACACGTATTGCCAAATTATATATATATATATATATATATATATATATATATATATGATGTGACTTACCGAACGAAAGCGCTGGCAGGTCGATAGACACACAAACAAACACAACCACATACACAAAATTCAAGCTTTCGCAACAAACTGTTGCCTCATCAGGAAAGAGGGAAGGTGAGGGACAGACGAAAGGATTTGGGTTTTAAGGGAGAGGGTAAGGAGTCATTCCAATCCCGGGAGCGAAAGACTTACCTTAGGGGGAAAAAAAAGGGACGGGTATACACTCGCACACACACACATATCCATCCACACATATACAGACACAAGCAGATATATATATATATATATGTGTGTGTGTGTGTGTGTGTGTGTGTGTGTGTGTGTGTGTGTGTGTGGTGTGTATGTGTGTAACCTATATCTGTCCTCATATTTATTTTGTAAAAATTTGAAGTATATTGGTCAAGAACTCTTCGAGATTTTTGGTAACAAACTTCTCTTTATTTAGTAGTATAGTTAAATTACATATATTAAACAACATGTAGTCACCGTCTGACCAAATGTTTGTTATTACCAACATTTCCCCTTTTTATGTCATGTTATATATTTATATGCCACATTTATTAAAAAATATGTAGCCTGTGTTGGTTGGAGTATTTGTTAAGTTATCATGCAAAAATTCGAAATAAATTGGATAAAAACTTTTCGAGATTTCTGCTAATAACAGTTCGTTTATATAGTAGGTATATATTTATAAACCATTTATATATTAAGAAATACACTCCTGGAAATGGAAAAAAGAACACATTGACACCGGTGTGTCAGACCCACCATACTTGCTCCGGACACTGCGAGAGGGCTGTACAAGCAATGATCACACGCACGGCACAGCGGACACACCAGGAACCGCGGTGTTGGCCGTCGAATGGCGCTAGCTGCGCAGCATTTGTGCACCGCCGCCGTCAGTGTCAGCCAGTTTGCCGTGACATACGGAGCTCCATCGCAGTCTTTAACACTGGTAGCATGCCGCGACAGCGTGGACGTGAACCGTATGTGCAGTTGACGGACTTTGAGCGAGGGCGTATAGTGGGCATGCGGGAGGCCGGGTGGACGTACCGCCGAATTGCTCAACACATGGGGCGTGAGGTCTCCACAGTACATCGATGTTGTCGCCAGTGGTCGGCAGAAGGTGCACGTGCCCGTCGACCTGGGACCGGACCGCAGCGACGCACGGATGCACGCCAAGACCGTAGGATCCTACGCAGTGCCGTAGGGGACCGCACCGCCACTTCCCAGCAAATTAGGGACACTGTTGCTCCTGGGGTATCGGCGAGGACCATTCGCAACCGTCTCCATGAAGCTGGGCTACGGTCCCGCACACCGTTAGGCCGTCTTCCGCTCACGCCCCAACATCGTGCAGCCCGCCTCCAGTGGTGTCGCGATAGGCGTGAATGGAGGGACGAATGGAGACGTGTCGTCTTCAGCGATGAGAGTCGCTTCTGCCTTGGTGCCAATGATGGTCGTATGCGTGTTTGGCGCCGTGCAGGTGAGCGCCACAATCAGGACTGCATACGACCGAGGCACACAGGGCCAACACCCGGCATCATGGTGTGGGGAGCGATCTCCTACACTGGCCGTACACCACTGGTGATCGTCGAGGGGACACTGAATAGTGCACGGTACATCCAAACCGTCATCGAACCCATCGTTCTACCATTCCTAGACCGGCAAGGGAACTTGCTGTTCCAACAGGACAATGCACGTCCGCATGTATCCCGTGCCACCCAACGTGCTCTAGAAGGTGTAAGTCAACTACCCTGGCCAGCAAGATCTCCGGATCTGTCCCCCATTGAGCATGTTTGGGACTGGATGAAGCGTCGTCCCATGCGGTCTGCACGTCCAGCACGAACGCTGGTCCAACTGAGGCGCCAGGTGGAAATGGCATGGCAAGCCGTTCCACAGGACTACATCCAGCATCTCTACGATCGTCTCCATGGGAGAATAGCAGCCTGCATTGCTGCGAAAGGTGGATATACACTGTACTAGTGCCGACATTGTGCATGCTCTGTTGCCTGTGTCTATGTGCCTGTGGTTCTGTCAGTGTGATCATGTGATGTATCTGACCCCAGGAATGTGTCAATAAAGTTTCCCCTTCCTGGGACAATGAATTGACGGTGTTCTTATTTCAATTTCCAGGAGTGTATATAGCGTATGTCCATCCAAGTGTTTATTAAAGGATCATGAAAAATTTGAGATAAATCAGCCAAGAACTTTTTCAGGCTTTTGGTAACAACAAATCCCTTTTATATATTAAATATACATTTATATACCACATATATTAAAACATGTACAGCTTATGTCTGTTGGAATATCTATTAGAGCGTCATGCCAATATTTAAAGTAAATTGGTAAAGAACTATTCATGATTTTTCCTATCAAACATTCCTTGTTAAATGATCTATGTACACTTATATATTATACATATTAAAAATATATTGTTTATAACCATTTAAATGTCTGTTACAGTATAGTGTATAAAATTTAAAATTTGTAGTAAATCGATCTAGCACTTTTCAAGCTGTTTGCTTATAAAATTTCCTCTTTATATATATATATATATATATATATATATATATATATATATATATATATATAGTGTGTGTGTCTGTACTATTTGTATTAAAAACTATGCAGACTATGTCTGTCAAAACATTTATTACAGTATTATATAAAAATTTGAAGTAAATCGTCAAAATTATTTGAGTTTATGCTAGAAACATTTCCCCGTTATATATATATATAAAATTTAAACAATTAATTGTCCTTAGCTGAGGAAAATAGTTTCTATTTATACCTTGATAAATATTGTTTTTGCTAGCAAATAAATGTCAATGTTTTTAAATGTTGTTTCATTCCTCAGTATTTTACCGCACAAAACTGATCAAGAACATACATTATTAACTTTGCTTTTTGCCATTATCAAACTCTATCAATGTTAGTTTCTCAATACCATACTCCAACATTTTGAGTCCTGGATTATGACTTATTTCCTCATTTTCATCATTCAGTACTGGGCTAAGCAAATTGCCTTGATATAAGGGACAGTGTGTATACATCTTGACAAAAAGGTGTTGTGACGGGCCATGACATGAAGACCAGTGTGAACTGGCCTTTACTTGATAGGCTCGATGCTTACCCCTGTTACTGCAGATGCAGGGTCAAAAGAAATTGAGTAGATTAGAATAGGCTAGAGATTATTGAGGCATTTGATTTTAATATCGTATGAACAAAAGAAACAGCTATTACGAACACTCATTTTTAAAACATAGTTTGGTTCCTTTGTTACGCAAATTAAGCTTGTAATTTGCTCCAAAATTTAATTTTAGTACAAGTTTGTTTACAGCTAGTTTCATAACAGAAGAGTGTGACTTGTGCAGTGCTCTGTTCGTATGTTACGATATTTGGCAACTATTTCCGCCATTTTCGTCATCCAGCCTTAAATTGTGTTGTCTGTACATGTATTCTTATAAATACCTATTCACAACAAAAAATTCTCTTCCTCAAATGTACTTAATTTTGCATATCGCCATTCAGTCTCGAAATGAGCGAATTTCTTACATTATTCATTTGGTCTTGCAACATCAAATAAAGACACTTGTAATGCCATTGTATCTTAGTACCTAATGATACACCAAACATTAAAGAAATCCACCTAAAAATCTGCACATCCTAGAAAATTAAAAATGGCAACGAGCTGCATCAGGAAACCATACTTACAGCTACTTCCAAAAAGAAGTCTTGTTTCCTCTCCATGCAGTACTCCCAAGTTCATAAAGATTAAACTGGTGTCAAGTGTGATTTCTGCGACTGTCTGGATGTTCAGAATTGGCAACATCCCTGTTGACCCCCCTCCCCCCCCACGTGACAAATAATAGTATTTCATAGTAGGCGATTTAAGTGATTTTTGAAGAATCTCTTTCCACATGAAACTTATGTTTCTTGTTTAAGTTTCTGGTTTTATGAATAAATCGAATATTTCAGTGTTATTGACATAGATTAGAGTCTTAAGTGGTCATTGTATTTCAAATCTCAATGCACAATATTTAATTCCTTCTCTTCTATGTTAATTGGTACTGGTAGCCAAAACATATGACATGTTTCATGACATTCTGAATCTCACTTTCACTGAAATAAGAGGTAGCTGCTAGTCTTCTAGCTGACAGATATTTTTTAATGTCTATCTGAATAGTAACCTTGCCTTACTCATAGCCATGTTACCTACAAAAAGTATGATATAATATCTGCTGCATCACTAATAGATAACTTGGATAGTAATGACCCTACCACACCTTCCTGAGATTCCCTAGAAATTATTCATAGGTCTGTGTATTATTCTCCATTGAGGATAACTTGTTACATTCTGCATGTCAAGAGCCACTCAATTGAGGCTCAACGTTTCTAGATACTATACATACACGTTTTTCTTCCTTAGAAAGTATCCATATGGTTTCAAATCTACATATTTTATAAGCATTGAATCTATATGGTTACCCCAACTGTGGCTATTAGGATAAGATCTACATCTATACTTTGCAAACCAATAAGGAGTACATGGCATAGGGTAAGTCCCACTGTACCAGTTATTTAGGTTTTTTCCCATTCCATTCACCTGTCGAGCTCAGGGAGAATGGTTGTTTAAATACCTCTATGTGTGTTGTAATTAGTCTAACTTTGTCCTCATGAACACTATGCGAGTGATATGTATCAGGCCACAGCCATAATTTAAAGTTGGTCTTGAAACTTTGTAAGAAGGCTTTCTGGGGATAGTTTACATCTATCTTCAGGAGTCTGCCATTTCAGTTTCTTCAGCAACCTTTTGACACTCTCCCACACATCAAACAAACCTGCAGCCATTCGTGTTGCCCTTCTCTGTATACATAAGATATCCCCTATTGTTCCTATTTAGTACAGGTCCCACACACATTAACAGTACTCTAGGATAAGTCACACAAGTGCTTTGCAACTAATCTGCATTTCATTAGTATTCTACCACTAAACTGACGTCTGACACCTGTTTTATTCAAGTCTGTCCTAGTGAGCTGCATTTCAAATCACTACATAGTGTGTTACACCCAGGGGTTTGTCTTAGTTAGCTGATTCCAATAGTGACTCGTTGTTATTATGGTCAAGAAATCCTACATAATTATTTGTGCAGCTTTTTTCAAACAGTACTTCATTATAGATGACTACATCATTTACAAAAAGTCTCAGCGTACTGTTAATATTATCTGCATGGACATTAACGTACACCATGGACAGCAAGGGTCCCAACACACTTCCCTGGTGCACACCCTAAGTTACTTCTACATCTGTTGATGATTCTCCATCTAAGATGACTTGCTGCATCCTCCCTACCAAAATATCCTCATTTCAGTCACAAATGTCACTTGATATGATCGTACTTTTGATAACAAGTGTACATATGGCAATGAAATACTTCCCCGAAATCGAGTAATACTGCTTCTAGTTGTCTGCTTTGGCCCAAGGCTTTCAATATGTCATGTGAGAAAATTGTCAGTTGGGGTCTTTCCGGATTACATGTTGGCTGGCATAGAGGAGGTCATTCTGTTCGAGATATCTCGTCATGTTTAAGCTCAAAATATATTCTAAAACTCTGCAACAAACGGATGTCAAGGATATTGGATGGTATTTATGTGGATCACTTCTGCTGGCCTACTTTAGATGGATGTAATCTGCAAATTTCTTCTAATCTTTGGGCACAGTATTTTGTTCAAGGAATCTACGGTGCATTATAGTTAAAAGAGGGGCTAACTCAGTCACAAACTATGTATAGAATCCGATAGGGTTTCGAGATGGTCCTCGAGTTTTGATGAGTTTTAACGATTTGAGTTATTTCTTAATGTCAGTTACACTGATATCTACTTCACTCATATTTTCAGTGATACATGATTTAAATTGATGCAATACTCTTGAGTTTTGCTTTCATCTACATGGCTACTCTGTAAATCACACTTAAGCGCAAGGCAGAGGGTTCACCGAACGACCTTCACAGTAATTTTCTGTTATTCCGCTCTCTGCGTAGAAAAAATAAACACCTATATCTTTCCTTGAGAGCTCTGATTTCCCTTATTTTATTACAATGATCGTTTCTCCCTTTGAGGTCAGCGTCAACATAATATTTCCGCATTTGGAGGAGAAAGTTGGAGATTGAAATTTCTGAGAAAATCCCATTACAACGAGAAATGCCTGTGTTGTAATGATTTCCACCCCAAATCCTGTATCATGTCTGTGACACTATCCCCCCTATTTCTCGATGATGCAAAACGTGTACCCTTCTTCTTTGAGCTTTTTCGATGTACTCCATTAATCGTATCTGATAAGGATCCCACACCACACTGCAGTACTCAAAAAGAGGACGGACAAGTGTAGTGCAGGCAGTCTCTTTAGTAGATCTGTTGTAAACTTCAAACTGTTCAGCCAGTAAAACGCCGTTTTTTTGTTCGCCTTCCCCATAATATTTTCTATGTGTTCTTTCAAATTTCAGTTGTTTGTTGTTGTAATTCCTAGGTATTTAGATGAATTTATGACCCTTAGATTTGATTGATCCATCATGCAGCCAAACGAATTTTTTTATCACCCATGAGGATTACCTCACACTTTTCATTATTTGAGATCAGTTACCAATTTTCGCACCACAAAAATATCTTTTCTAAATCGTTTTGCAGATGGTTTGAGCTTCTGATGACTTTACTTGACAATAAACGACAGCATCATCACCAAACAACCTAAGACAGCTCCTCAAATTGCCTTCTAAATCATTTATACCGATAAGGAATAACAGAGGGCCTATAACATTACCTTGGAGAACGCAGAAATCACTTCTGTTTTACTCAACGACTTTCCATCAGTTATTACGAACTGCGACCTCTCTGACAGGAAATCACGATTTCACTTGCGTAACTGAGACATATTCCACAAGCAAACAATTTGATTACAAGCCACTTGTGAGGTACAGTGTTAAAAACCTCCTGGAAATCCTGGAAATCTAGAAACACTGAATCAGTTTGCATTCCTTTGTCGATAGCACTCGACACTTCATGACAGTAAGGAGCTAGTTGTGTTTCATAAGAATAATGTTTTCTAAATTCGTGTTGACTATGTGTCAATAGATAGTTCTCTTCGAGGTAATTCATAATATTTGAACACAACATATGTTCCAAAATCCTGCTGCACATCAGCATTAATGACATGGGCCTGTAATTTAACGGATTGCTCCTATTGCCTTTCTTGAATATTGGTGTGACCTATGAAGCTTAGCAGTCTTTGGGTACGGGTCTCTCGTCGAATGAGCAGTTGTATATGATTGTTAAGTATCGAGCTATTGCATCAGCACATTCTGAAAGGAACCTAATTGGTGTACAGTGTGGACTGGAAGACTTGCTTTTAGTAAATGGTTTAAACTGCTTCGCTGCTCTGAAGATATGCGCTTTTAACTTTCTCTTGTTGGCAAGTCTTCTTGATTTGAATTGTAAAATATTTACTTGGTCTTCTTTGTTGAAGGAATTTCGGAAACCTGTGTTTATTAACTCTGTTTTAGCAGCACTGTTCATTCCATTTCTATCATTCAGAGAAGGCATTGATTGTGTCTTGCTGCTAGCATACTTTACATATGACCACAATCTCTTTGGATTTTCTGCCAGTTTTCGAGACAAAGTTTCGTTGTCTGAAGTCAGCGCTAAATTTCGAGCTTCTGTAAAGGATCGCGAATCGTGGGGTTTACCATTTGTTTAAATTGGGCATGCTTTTTTCGTTTTTTCCGCAACAGTGTTCTGACCTGTTTTGTGTACCATAGGGGATTATGTGTCGTTTATTAATTTATTTGATGTAAATTTCTCAGTTAATGTCGATGCCATTTCTTTGAATTCAAGCCTCCAGCTGTGTAACTGAAGCCAGCATACCCTTGAGCTGAGTGCGAGGTGTCACCAACTCAGCTCACTCCCACATACAGTAAACAAACGACTATCGACAAACACTACGAAAATCTACTGCATATGCTGACGAAAGCGCAAGAACTGTGTCTAATAAATCTGACTAACACGAAATCAAAAACTAAACTGCCAAAGCACATGGGTGAGACTAAATAATTCGCTCCTGTTTAGGAACCTGTGTGTCTATTAAACATTAAATTAACACACAGAAATTCAAAAACTATATTATCAAAGCACACAGATGAAACTATATAATTCGCTTCTGGTTAGGAACTCATAAAATGTTACAAAATTGGTTACTTCCATGTTATTGCTCTGTCTTGGCCGGCGGCTGCTCTGACTGTTTTGTAAAGAAGGATCTGGAAACGGATTTGAACATTTCTGCTTATGCTATGCTACGCTCAACTTCATTTCCTGTCCCATCCACGAGTGACTGGATGGTAACTTTGGTGCCACTAACAGCCTTTACATAGGACCACAATTTCTTTAGGTTTTGTGAAAGATCATTTGACAATATTCATGTACTATAGACACTGAAGGCTTCGTGGATTGTTCTCTTGACACCAAAACGGCATCTCTCCAGCTGTAGTCCTATGCTTGCAAGCTTGCTACTCTCTTTTAGAATCTGGACTTTAATAAAAAGGCAAGGTAATATTAATCAGAACACAGGGAGAAGTTGTGATCTAATTGACAATAGATTTATTCATCCTCAGCATCACAAGACAACAAAACTGACTAAAGAAACGTCACACAAACATTTGTATTTAACAAACGCTTTCACTAACATGGGGTCTATGGTGGACAAAGTGATCAGCTGGGGATCGACACACGACACGATCCAGAACTAATTGCTTTACCTGATTTCATACATGTGAATCGGGGTTTTGGCACAAAAACTATGCCACCATCAATCATCTATTCTCTGCTATTCCAAAAAAAGAAATATATGGTTCGAAAGAATAGTGTGCTGAGAAACATATATTGGAGCCCTACGCCGTAGCAGCGAATACTTTACCCTTCTGCTGGTCAGGGCGTCACACCATGATGCGTTCGGCGACTGAAGTCATGGAAAGCCGAAATCTGTTATTAATGGTGCGCGCCCGAAAAATGCAAATATGCGGTCTCGCCTTCTGCTAATTCGGAACGCAGGTACTTTCCTATGAGCCTCTGGAACCCCAGTGGATTCTAGTGTGCAGGTGGACCCGTTTGCTGGTCTGCCAAACCAATTTGACTCCATGCCACGACTATGCGTGATGGAATATGTGAAATGTTTGGATGGCCGAATCAAGACAAATAAGTACACCCGCGCATCACTCATTGTGTGCTTGATGCTAGAAGTAGTACCTCTGATGGTTCAGAAGGTGTCTGGCACAGGCTCTAAGTGGCACACTAGCAAAGGACACAAGTCTCTTCGTTTAGGTAGAGACCTGCAGTTCTTTACTAGTTAAGTGCCAGTACAAGAGTGATGTCTCAGTTGACAAGGAAATCCTAACATTGTCCCTTATCAAAGAATATTGCAAGGAACACTAGGAACAAATAAACTGTTCTATGAAGTTTTGGGATTGCAGCTGGATCATGTTAACTTCTTTCCACAATATAATGGCTGGCAGCCGTTCAGCCATCTTCAGGTGTATATCCGCTACTGGAGACTGCTGGTTTCTTTTCTTTCATTATTGTGAATTTATTCCCCTGTCCCATATGAGCAGGAGAGGGCTGGCAGCGGCACAATACGCCACTCTTCAACTGAGTGGCATTACAGTGAATATAAAAAGAGGGAACCAGACATAAAAAGGAGGAAAAAGGGCGACATAAAAACACAATGAGTTGAGACAATGGGGGTTAAAATATACACTGACATAGGGACGTTCATTGTGGGACAGTTAAAAAGGTCGACATAAAGTTAAAAGAACACTGTTGGCGAGTTTTTAAGCACATAAAATACACTGGAATCACACGCACAAGTAAAAAGTTGGCCACAGTACAAAAACACACCAGAACGAGGGAGACTTAAAAATCACCATAAGTGATGGAGCACACATGAAGAATAAAACTGCTGGGAGGGGGTTGTGAGAGCAGAGAAAAAGGAGGGAGACGAAGGTGCAGTTGGGGTGGGGGGCTGGAGGGGACAGGAGGAAAAGAAAAAGGGAAAAAGGGGGACATAAAAACATAATGAGTGGAGAGAATTGGGGTTAAAATATACAGTGACACAGGGACGTTCATTGTGGGACAGTTAAAAAGGTTGACATAAAGTTAAAAGAACACAGTTGGCGAGTTTTTAAGCACATAAAATACACTGTAGTCACATGAACAAGTAAAAAGTTGCCCACAGTATAAAAACACAGCAGAATGAGAGAGACTTAGAAAACCACTGTAAGCGATGGAGCACACATGAAGACCTACTGGGAGGGACCTGCTGAGGGAGAGGAGGCCTGAGCGTGGGGAAAATGAGGGGAGAGAAAGGTGCATTTGGGGTGGGGGGGCTGGAGGGAATAGGAGGAAAAGAAAAAGGGAGATTAGAGGAGATGGGTGGGGCAGGAGGGAGGGAGCACAGAAACACATTAGAGGGGCAAGGGAAAGGGAGGAGCTGTAGAAGGGAGAAAAACCGCTCAGGGGAATGTAAGAGGAGGGGAGAGGGAGCCCTGAGTAGTATGAGGGGGGAAGGTGGAGTTAGAGTTGGTAGGAGGGGTAGAGATCAGAGTGAAGCTTATCATCGAGGAGGATGAGGTTCTGGAAGTTGCATTGAGAAAGGAGGTGGAGGATGTGGAGATAGAGAGAGGGCGGGACACAACGGTAAAGGTGTGGCAATCAGCCGGGGGTAGAGAGGATAGAAGACACCGGGGGCTCGGGAGGGGATCGAGTTGGCAGACGAGATACTGGGTGTGGACTTGTTCAAGGAAAAGAAGCTGTAGGAATGGCATGAGGTTATAGAGGATCCGCATGGGGGATGGGAGATGGAGCAGGGTGGAGCGAATGGCCTTGGAGGGTTTTATAGAAGGCAGAAAGCCAAGCGACACTGGTGTAACAAAGGACGGGGCGCATCAAGGATTTGTAGGTGTGAAGAATGGTGTAAGGATGCAGTCCTCATGTCCAGCCAGACAGGGGTTTCAGGAGGAGGAGTCTATTGTTGTCTTTGTGTTGGATTGTAAGGAGATGGGGAGTCCAGGTGACGGCAGCTTTAAACTAGACAAGGCTTGCATCCCAGTTGATCTCTTTAATTACCTCTGAGAGAAAACATTTTATTCATAACAACACGTCTGTTGACATCTGATGTTTGCTTTTAGATACGTGTGTGTGCATTCTGACAGAAGGGAGGCATGTAATTTCTCCTTTATGCATACGCCTGCGAGCTACAGATGGAACAGTATTTGCAGAGTATACAGATTTCGATAGAGGACCCTCCAGTTACGGCCGCCATTATGCATGCGTTTCCACGCCAAATTTTGCTATAAAGCTGACACCGTGAATCAGCAGTCTCTCTTTCACTTGGCTGGAATCCCCCGTTCCACACGGAACAATTTGTTGACTGGACTAACGTCAGTAACTGTTTTCCAGTTGGAAGCTCAGTGGCCCTGCACTGCACTGTGTCGCTGCCCGCCAGCACTGCCCGTCTGGCGTCGTCGTCGCCCGCCACTTCGGAGTCTGCTGCCTGCCACCTGCTGCTTCGGGCTCTGCTGCCAGGTGCCCATCTCCATCGCCTTAGGTGTAATGCATCTTCGTCTTCGTCTTTGTTATCATCCTCGCCCACTCAGTGTCATCTCCCTGCTCACCGCCTTCGCTTCCTACCTTGGTGACGCTAGTCGCCGGTAGGCTAATCCCCACCAGTCTAACCACTATCATCATCTACACCCACACTTCCTCTACCCCCACCATCATCCTTATGCACAGCCTCCTCTCATTACTGTTTCCTCACCATCCATCTCATTCCCAATTGTATCACCACATTTATCGGTCCATTCTCCAGTCGCCCTACAACCCCAGCACCTCCTTTACCCACGTGTCATAGCCCGCCGGGCCACAGTCGCCACCCTTGATGATTTACTGACACCAGTTCCCGTTGGCAACTCCACACCCCAGGCAGGCCCTGCCTTTTTGTAACTCCTGCTCTAACCTATCCCTCATCCTTCTGCCCAGGCCACCCTCATAAAAAACCCTAAATGACCTAGTGTTAACCCTGCTCCTGCCCGCTCCACCAAAAAACCACCACTCACCCCCACCCCTTCTGACCACCAATGGATACCACAACTACTTCCGCATCCCAACCCACCACCATGTACACCTATGTCCTCTCACGCCCCAACCCCAAGTTCCTTGATGTCCAGGCCCTCACCTTAGAAATTCGCAAATGCTTCCCGAATGCCCCTATTTCCCAACTCATTCTCCAGAAGGACTCTGTCCTTATTAAATCCCCCAATCCCTCCCTCCACACTGATCTCCTCAAAAAGATCTCCTGTGTCACCTTTGGCCTCCATGCTATCCTTACACCCAACCTTATGTGTTCACTCCCCACCAGCCTCAACCCTCTCGCCACCCTCCAACCCTCACTGCTGTGACCATAAAACTCAGCCCCACGGCCACAGAGGTGGAGGTGTTGGCAGAACTGAATGCCCACCCTGCCCTCGAAATCCGTTCCACCCACCACATCTACAATAACTTCGGACCCACCTTCCTTGTGCACATCTCCACTGAATCCCCCTGCTTCATTGACTACCTATTCACCCAGGGACCCCTTACATTTAACCACCTCTGCTCTCTTGAACCTTCCTGCTCCCCTCCCCAATCCTACCAGTGCCAAAAGTACCTGGTATATAACGATCACCTTACCTCTGCCTGTAAAATCCTCCCACCAAACCCCACGGCAAGGCCTCTCATTTCCTCATGCAATGTCCCAACCTCCCCTCCCCTCCTTCCTACAATAAATGTAATGAAGCCCACACCATCTATTCCTCTAAATGTAAGCCAAATCCCACCAACCAAACCAGCGCTCACCACCCCCACTTGTCCCATTTATCAACTCCTTCAACCCAACAACTCTCTCCTCCCAACCCCCACAGCTCAAGGTATCATCCAGTTCCTCACCAGCCTCCTTCAAAACATCCAGCGCCCACAGACCCTCCAGCAGATCTCCCTCGCCACCCATTCCATTTTCCACCTGAACACCTATGTCACTTGCTCCCACAACCAAGCCCAATTCGTCTTTACCCACCTTGTCACCCTCGTCTAAGCCTCTGTTGACCCACTTCCTTCTCCTTCCTCTCTCTATGTCCTGATGCAACGACAGTATCACGTCCTTTATCAAAACATCCGCTCCTTCCCTGCCAACAAGCCCCTATTCGTGCATACCCTGTCTCAGCATCAGCTTGAATCCTTCATCCTCAATGAAACATTCCTCCAACCTTACCGCATTGTCTGTACCTCTCCCTATGAACTTCACTATACTGATAATCCCCACCCCTTAGCACAAGGTGGGATCACTATTGGCCACCCTGAGCATATCCCTGTTCGGCTACAAGCCCTGCTCAATTATCCTACTGAACACCTGATCCTCAGCGTTTTTCCCCCACCCTCATTGACACCTTTGCCACCATATATGTCTGTCCTCCTGTTCCCATCCCCTATGACTCCCTCTGCCATGTTGACTGCACCTCCTTCACCTTCGTGATTACCACAGACCTTAAAATTCATAGCCGGGGCCCTACCACCCTCTGGCGGTGGCATCAGTTCCTTTCCACCCTTCAAGGCGACCTTGTCGCCTCCCTCAGCATACCCATCCTGAAAGTAACAAAACCCCCAACGTCATCCTCGCTTCCCCAACCTCCTTTGGTGCATCACCGTGGAAGTCCTTGAGCCCATTGGCAGTGACCATCTCCCAGTGCTTCTCACCATCTCCTTTGCCCCTCGCCCTTCCCCAGATCCCCACACTGTCGCCCCTCACAAGGTCGTTCACGACTACCGCCGTGCCAAATGGAATGCCTACCAGGAATCCATCGACTCGTAGGTCAGAAGCCACCTTGCCCTTTCCACCATCCTGATGACATCGCTCAAACGTCATCCTTCCTCCAGAACACTGTCTCTGACACTGTGTAGCTGCCCATGTTCCTATCAAACCTATCCACCCCCACCATCATACCCTTCCCCACAGGCTGTACTCCTTCTCTGTGAATCCTACTGGCTCTACCTTCCTTCCTCTGCGCTCATGATTGGGATACACTCCTCTGCCACTGGCAGTTACAAAGACATGTATTGTAGGAAGGAGGGGAGGCGAGGTTGGGACATTGTTTGAGGAAATGAGAGGCCTTGCAGTAGGGGGTGGTGGGAGGGTGGCAGAATTTACTATTGTTGCGAAAAGAACTCCGACTCGGATTGCCAGGCGCAATCCATAGTGACATGCGGCGGATAACCGATGCGTAAAAACTAATTTGACATAGAAGCCAAGGATAGATTTTCTGCCGATATGTTGTGGGTCGGCATGGCTTCTGCCCAACGAATGAAATGATCAATTGCAATTAATAAGTAGCGTTAACTACTTGACGGTTGGAGTGGTCCTGTAATGTGATTTGCACATACACGAAGTGTGTTGTGGAAAATCTCCAACTGGTGCATGGACTTGACGGAATATCTTACTGCACTGACACTGAAAGTGTGCAAGAGCCCGCTCGTGAAAATCCTTTTGTATGACAGGGCAGGCGAAACGTTTTGAAACCAGAAGATTTGATGATCTGACACCAGGGTGGCATAGGCTGTGAAAGCTGTCAATAGCACTGGGTGGCAGAAAAGTATGAAACCTTCCACTTGAAGTATCGCAATACAGCTTCGTGTCCGAACCAGGAACGTCGACGAATTGTAGCTGAAGGCTGGACGATACATCATTCAGTCGTTTCTGATGTTCCTAATCAGATTCTTGTGCCTATGCAAGTTGGAAAAAAATCAATTTAATTTGCTACATTGCTAACTCAAGACGACCAGGTTGTCAGTTCCTGAATATTCAGAGATGTTGGTACTGGGCTGGCACTGAACTCCAGATGGCTATAGTGTAGTGGTGAACATTTGTTGTTCTGTTTGAGTCACAGACAAGCTGCTTATGGTCCATTAATATTGTAAACACTCTTGTCTTCCAACTGGAGACGAAAGTGCTTGAGCGATTAGTAAATAGCAAGAAACTCATGATCGTAAACGCTCCATTTTTGTTGCGAAGGAGATAGCCCGTGTGAAAGGAGGCAAATGGTTGCCAAGCACCATGAGCTTCTTATGGTAATGCTGCATCAATAGCAGTCTGGCTGGCAACAGCTACCAGTGCAAGAGGTGCATCCAGTGCGAGGTGTGCCAGGAGTGCAGCATTTGCTGTTTCAAAAACAGTGCTCATTGCGTCTATCCATTTAATCGGTGAATTCCCTTCAGTCTTAATTTCAGAAAGTGCTGCAGTCAGCCGTTCTTGCAACTCACCAGACCGGGGCAGATGCCACTGGTAATATTTCAACATTCCCAAGAAGCGGCGTAAACCTTTGATGGTTTCTAGCCATAGGATTTTCATAATGGCTTCTACGTTCTCGCGTAGCGGTAATGATTCTGCTGGCGAAGTTACATGATCTAAGAAGGTAATATGTGTTTTACCAAAACCATGTCGTGCTGTTCTAAGCGTTTGTAAACTCGCCAGATGTTGCTTGGTGTTGTTCTGCAGTGGCTTAAGATACGAGGACTTCATTCAGGTATACAAAATAGAACGACAAACGTTGCAACACGGAGTCAATGAATCTTGGCCAAGACTGAGTAGCGTTGCGTAAACCAAATATCATAAACAGACTCTAAAATATGCTGAAAGGCGTGATTGTGGCTGTTTTCGGAATATTTTCGTTTACAGAAATTTGTGTAGAGGTTTTTGCACAGTCCAACGTACTAAACACAGCCGCACCATGTAGAGCACAGTTGCAATCTCTTAACAGAGGCACTGGGTATCTGTCCAGGATTATCCTTGCACTACGTACGCGATAATCACCACTTAGGAGCGGTGCACCTCATTACGTGGGCACAGAAATGGGCAAACTCACTCATATTTGGGGGCTAGTGTACTAGTCGTCGTTCCTTTGCAACATTTTGTTTTTACTCGTTCACCATTCCTTTTTTGTCAATTGTGTGCTATATGGATTTTAGATAAATTCCCCCTCCCCCCCCCCCCCCCCCCAAATATCGAGTACGCACAAGTATTCCTTCACTTGCACTGAACTGAGCGCGCCTATGACAAAAGGAAGACAAAGACACGCCCTCAGGCTACACGCCGATAATGCCTCTTGGCCAGAGTGCATATAGGTCGCCGCCGACCGACCGAGCTGTTTCAATTGCTCAGCCTCAGTACATCGGATCGGGACTTAGTTGGCGTGGCACCTCAGTACATTGCACTGTGCTGTGCTCTAGTCTTCTACAGTGATAGTCGTCGCCTCGTACCTCAGGTAGCTGTGAGGGAACGTTAGTAATTGTATGTAGTTGTGGTATGGACACGGACAAGATTCAAGAGTTAATGCCTGTTATTGATTGCTGTTAACCACCGAACCTCGGACTGGACATCCTCGAAGTACTCAACTGGTTTCTGTAATAAAGTGTATTTTAAGCACATGTGCATTTTGTGTTGTAGTGAGAGGAAACTGGCCACCCACCTATCATAGCACTGTCTCCTCATCCAGCCAGGAACCACAAAACATTACAGGAGGGGACAGCCACAACAGCAACATTCTCTGACAGTCGTTGAGGAGAAACTGTTTGTAGCCACTTGATTCGTCTGAGCGGTCAGTTGCTCAAAAGTTACTCGTCTATTCGTCCAAACACATCTCCACAGCTGTTATTTACCCCTGTCATCTATGGCGTATGAGGGTGTCTGTTCTGGATAGTACCATTTTGCCATACATGGTACTCTTTAACCACGTCAGGCAAACGGTTTACAAACCTAGCCGTTTGGGGAGTTCTTCCATCCGTTGCCCAAAAGTCAATGACCATGCCCTTTTGGACGGCAGATAAATTGTTCTGTTTCCGCGTAACGACAACTACTGCATTATTCTCCACGTCCCCCAACACGCTTTATACACCCTCCACTGCTAGTGCTGTCACCTGTCGTCTATGAGTGGTTACTGCAAGCTGGCGTCAAACATAAGCGGAGAGCGCGTTAATGTGACCGGAGCGCTTGTGTATAACTGCCAAAAAAGAGTTGGAAGAAGTATTTAGCTCCGTGGTTAACACCTAGCCATGCCAACGTTGGCGACCCCAACGTGATTGTGACAAAGACTAATGATTTAACAGAATGCCATTCAGTGCAAGTTCTATGGACAAGTTTATTCCACCCGATTTCCCACAGTAAGTTAAACGATCAAAATATGTAAGAAGTTAGCAGCATTGAATTATAGTGGATTTTTCTTTTATTTTCAAATACGTTTGTCGGTAATAATAATAATGACGTGTGGCTAGGGCCTCCCGTCGGGTAGACCGTTCGCCTGGTGCGGCTCTTTCGAGTTGACGCCCCTTCGGTGACCTGCGCGTCGGTGGGGATGAAATGATGATGATTAGGACAACACAACACCCAGCCCCCGAGCGGAGAAAATCTCCGACGCAGCCGGGAATCGAACCCGGGCCCTTAAGATTAACATTCTGACACACTGACCACTCAGCTACCAGGGGCGGACTGTTTGTGGTTAAAATTTGTCTTTTAAGTACATTAATTCATAATTTACCGATCTGTAGATTTTCACACTCACCTCATACTCATCTGTTAATGGCAGCCTGTACCTGTTCAGAAGTTCTCTTTCTCAAATAGCCGATGGTTGATTCCATGAGGAGGAAGAGAAGGTTACTGTTTAACGTCCCGTCGACAACGTCATTAGAGAGGGAACACAAGCTCAGATTAGGGGAGATGGGAAAGGAAATAGGCCGTGCCCTTTCAAAGCTTTAAAACGAACCATCCCAGCAAATGCCTCAAGCGATTTAGGAAAACCAGGGAAAATCTAAATCAGGATGGCCGGACAAGGGTTTGATCCATTGTCCTCCCAGATGAGAGTCCAGTATGCCAACCACTGCTGCTATACTATGTTTCCTAGTGCAGACCGGTGCGCTGGCGAAGGCGTATGTCAGCGCAGTTGCTGCATATGAGTCGCTTCAGCAAGCGCTTGGTTCATGCATCGTCGTTGACTACTGTTCATCAGCGACACAGGCTAGAATTTTCAAACCAGCAGCGCAACAAGATGTCCACTGAGTGGCGACAGGTGACCTTTTCAAATTAATCACGTTTTATACTCCATTGGATAGACCGTTATTGGTGTGATGGTATGAAATGTCTGAAAGCAAAGGGTGCAGCCCAGAGGAGGGAGCATTATGGTCTGGGGAATGTTTCTGTGGAATTCCCTGGGTGATCTTGTCATTCTGGAAGGCAGAATGGAACAACATAAGTGTGCATTTATCCTTGGGGACTATGTCCATATCTGCATGTAATTTGTTGTTTATTGGTATGATGGCGTCTACCAGCAGGACAATACAACATACTGTATGGCTTATAGTGTTTGTTAGCTAGTTGGTTGGTGTCATGTGCCATGGATCATTTTGCACAATAAATCGTAATGATGTGGGATGAGCATGGTTCGAACAGCACCAGCATCAGTTTACGGTGCGCAAGATGACCTCCCAGTCGGTTGCCGTGTGATGTGGCTCCGCATTCAGATGCAGTTTTTCTGGGTAAAAATTTGATTGTGGACACTGATAAAAAATTCTCTGGTACCAGGAGTGTCATCTTACATATAGTCCTTTACTCATTAGGTACTGTAAATGAAACAGAGAGAGTGATTAAAGTACTTCTTGTGCATTCGTCGTGTGCAACGCGTCAATGGAGAAGCTGTCGGCCTCCTGCAGGCCGAGCGCGAGTCGGTTTCGACGGTCAGCCGCGTCGGTTCTCGAGTGTCATCGCTCCGCGCCGCGCGCTGCGACACCTCAGCAGCCGCAGCGGAATCCGACGCGTCGGCAGCGGCCATCGGCTGCCCCGCGCCCCGCCGTCGACGTCAGCAGTAACGGCTACCAGCTGTGCTCCCTGCTGTTGGTAAAAACCGCCTGCCTACGCTCGGGTCTGGATTTCAGCCGACGAAGCAGCGACACCATCTCACCAGAGTCCGGCGGAAGAAGAAGGAAAGCACGGGGTAAGACGCTAGCTCGAGCCATCAACGTCACACACAGAATGGAACACACGGAGGAAGAACTTACGCCTATGTCCTCCAGTTAAAAGATACCAGCCATAGACAAAATATTGAGCGAAATAGGAGTACAGTTAAAAGCTAAGCATGCTTCATCTACTCTGTTAACCGTCATTAGAGACAAAGTGTTTCCCTTACCTTTCCAAATAACTAGCCTTGAAGCTAAACTGTCCCGCCTAAACAATGGAAATAGACGATTAAGGCTTGAACTACAGAGAGAATCGAATCCAATCAAAGACTTACAAATACAAATTTTGCATGAGAAGGCTGAGAAATTAAGGAACTCAGTGTAGCGAATCAAGACTTGCAACAACAAATTAGAGAATTAACTAATTAGAGAATTAACACAAGAAGCGCAAACACAAGCACAGATTCTAACATACGCTGCCACCTTGACAATAGAGCCAAAAACCAAAGAGGCTCGAAGAACAGACCAGGCTATAACAAAACAGGCCACAATCCTATATATCAAATCGAGAGTAAATCAAGACGCCAAAGCTGTTCGACAGACAATCACCAAGAACATAAATCCCAGAAAAGGATATACATATCAAGTCAAACAGAACCACCCAGACTGCAATTATAGTAGAAACGGAAACACAGGAGGATTGTCGAAAAATAATAGAAAAGACCAAAGACCTACTCACCATTGTCTGTGAAGGACCGCGAAAACGCAAGCCACTCGTGGCAGTATATCACGTGCCAGATACACTTACCGACGAGGAGTTTCTAGAAAGCCTTTACGAGCAGAATCTAAGCGGTGACACCACGAAAGAAGACCTCGACAGAGATGTCAAAAGAAGGTTTAAAACAGGGCCTAAGGGAAGGGGTTTCAGTCACCAGCCCACACCTGTACAGAGTCCTTATACGAAGACAGAAAGTCTATATAGACTTCGAATCAGTCTCTGTGAAAGACTTTACAGTAGTAAACCGGTGTTTTAAGTGTTGTGACCTAGGACATACGACTAAAACCTACAGAAAGATCGACATTACGTGTGCCAAGTGCGGCAACCAAGGACACAAGTGCAGTGAGTGCACGTCAGCGGTTTGCGTCTACATCCCCTGCAAATACAGAGGCAGTGTCTGCAATGAAAGAAAAGGAGGTAATTATCTGACCTATAAACAATTGCATGACCGGCTCCTGGACAGTATAGACTATGACAGCTAAAATCAGCACACACACAAGAAACACGAACACCCAAAGTCAATCACCCAAAACACATAAATACAAATCACCATCAACGTTAAAGAGAACCTAACAAAGAGCAATTTCCTGGAGAAGACAAATGCATCTTCTGCCAGAGAATTACGACGATAATGAACCCATCCCTCCCCTAACACACTCAGCGACGTTACAGGATAGCTGCATCAATACAATAGAATATATAGACGACATGACAATCGGCAGCTCCATCCACTACAAGGTGCCAAAGCCAATTAAAAGATAATTACACCACTGGATAAACTTCCAAATAACATTAACGCAGAGGATAGATGAGTTGAAAGATGAGCTTACATATATTGTGCACAAGAAAATGTACAAACAAAACCGACATACTCCTTCACAATTCCTCCCAACCGAAGTACATCACATCACACATACACAAGATGAACACAAACCAGAATCATCATCACATGGAAAACCCTACGACACACGTAAATGTGAACAGTACATCAGTACATCAAACCAGTCAAATTTGTCTCGGGAGGCATTCTTCACCCCTAGCAAAAGGAACAAGGAACAGATACATATGTAGACCTTGAATCAATAGACATCGAAACAATTAAGCCACAAATCAAAACAAAACTCAGAGCTACCAGCAATGGCATACGTAACAAACTGGACTGTACACGACAACATAACCAGTAGTGATCAAAATGTCATAAAATACACACTAACTCACACTCAGAACACAAAGACCAAATCACACACCAGACACTTATTGTAGCACAAAGAAGACTCGAACAAATTAACGGAAATTATCCAACAACACAATCTAGAAAACATCAACTACATCGATTATAGTGCACACAAGTTAACACAGGTAGTACAACATGCACAAAACACATCAATACCGACACCAAAGAACACAAAACGCCCACCAGTACCATGGACCAACGAACTCACGAGACTCTAAAAGATGCAAGACGCGAGTGAAAATCATATCAAAGGGCGATAGCAGATAGGGACAGACGAATAAGACTTGAAGCATATAGACACGCACAAGACTTATACAGACAGACCCTATAGAACACGCGTAGTCAACAATGGGAGCTATCTGTAACAAAACAAACAGAGCAAAATACATGGCGGGAACCACACAAAATACTAACAGAGAAGATAAGAACCCACTAGTTTTGGAACGCGGGGGAAGGATAACGAGGGGATGAAGGAATACAGCGGAGTTTTTGCTGTATAAACTGCTCCATGACAACGTTATCGATACAGACACACAGTATCATGCAACACTAAGAGAAAACCTACACACACTATACAACACTGCAACTGTCACCTATCATTTTGTATAAGAATAGGTTGCGCTAGCAATCTCAGAGCTCAAAAACGAAAAAGCACCTGGACCAGATGGCATCCACTCGGAAATACTGTAAAAACTAGCACCGCAGATCACACCGTTCCTAACAACGTCACTGAACGATGCCTTACGGCTGGGCAGGGTACCTACAGTATGGAAACCTCAAAAGCAATCATTATTAAGAAATCAGTGGACAGGGATCCTTCAGATCCACAGTCTTACAGGCCAATATGCCTAGCAAACACCCTAGCAAAGATTCAGGAGAAGCTACTGTGTAAGCGCCTGCAAACACACAGAGCTCTCAGGGGTGTGAGCCAACACCATTTCTGCTTCAGAACTGGCAGATCGATAGATGACGCCATCAACTAGGCCCTACACATGGTTAATACTACAAAACAGAAATACGCCATAATCATTGACATTTCCGGAGCATTAGATAATCTCTGGTAGCCCAACTGTTTCAAAGGTTAAAACATCTGGAGGTATCGCAGTCTCTGTGCAACAGTTTCCTAGACTACTTTAAAGTCCGAGTAGTCGAATGGCAGATGGACAGCCGGAAAGTAATTAAAAGAATTACCAAAGGCTTTCCTCAAGGGTCGATCTGCTGCCCCATCTTCTGGGACATAAATCGAACCCCTCCTACAATTTTTGGATGGGTATGACCGGTCAGACGGAATTGTCGCCTACACAGATGACCTATTAGTTGTAGTCACTGCAAGCAACAGAGCCCAGTTAGAAGAGAAAGCCAGTGGAATACTACAAACAATTACACAATGGTGTCACAACAACAAACTCAGGATAGCTAAAAACAAAACAACATAGACATTACTGAAAGGATCACTCCAAAGGAATCCTTCAGTTAAAATTGGGGATACAAACAGCAAACAAGCACACGTTACGGCCTGTCTTGGGGTACACATAGATAAAAAATTGAATTTCCACGAACACATAAGGCTAACAACAGACAAAGCAGAAAAAGTACTACACAAACTGGTGAGGCTTAAGCCCAAACAGTACAGATTACCTCCACCAGTCATACGGACATATCACTGTGCGCTCTTCGAGTCAGCATTCAGCTTCGCAGGTGGCACATAGGCACATATACTGAACGTGGTCACCAACAATGCATCGTGATTTGAGACTTTCTCGGCGTATTCCATTCGTGAAATCTTCTCGGGTGATCAGCCGAGTAAAGGCGTCGTCTTCTCGCAACGTTTCGAAGGGTTTCGTACCCATCATCTTCAAGCGAAGATCATCTTCGCTTGAAGATGATGGGTACGAAACCCTTCGAAACGTTGCAAGAAGACGACGCCTTTACTCGGCTGATCACCCGAGAAGATTTCACGAACAATGCATCGGTCGGGCGGGGGCAGAGAAGTGTCCTACTTAGGTTATCTGGAGCCTTCTGCACCATCTCTGCGGATGCACTGTGTGTAGTGCTCAGAATATGCCCCATAGATGTCACGATCAAATACAGAGCTGCAAGGTACTGGTTAAAGATGGCGAGACTAGATAAGGTACACCCAATAACTGGAGTGACGATATTGACAATGCGTCACCTTAAAAGTTGGCGATTGGATACATGGCAAGGTGAGTGGGATGTAAGTGATAAAAGACGTAGACTGCACGGCTTCCTCCGTGACATAAGGGAGCAGTTGAGAATGAAACATATCGATCCCAGCCACGGTATGGTACATTTCTTAACCGGACACGGACGTTATCTTACGCACTTAAACCGCGTGAGTCTGAGGCAGACACCTACATGGACATGCGGGGAAGAAGGTTCCCCAGAACACACTGTCTTTTTCTGCAGGCAATACGCGAACAACAGACATACGCTACACTTAGACTACAGAGATACAGACATAGAAATATACACAGCAATAAGAGACGAAGAACAATGGGCACAATTAAACGTACTGGTTCAAAAAAATGGTTCAAATGGTTTTGAGCACTATGGGACTTAACATCTGTGGTCATCAGTCCCCTAGAACTTAGAACTAGTTAAACCTAACTAACCTAAGGACATCACACACATCCATGCCCGAGGCAGGATTCGAACCTGCGACCGTAGCGGTCGCGCGGCTCAAGACTGACGCGCCTAGAACCGCTTGGCCACACCGGCCGGCCAAAACGTACTGACAAACAGTATTTCAAAAAACAACACATGAAGAGTACATGCGTACACAGCATAACAGACATGCCTATGTCCAACGTAACAACAATCTCCAGAGGGTGGACAGCGATACTCACAGTGATAGCAGAAAGAGTGACAATGAGGAGGAACAGGAGGACGAAACCGATATATGACAGTAAATAAGCATAAGGTGCTGGCGATCTAGCCAAGAAATCACCAAATGCTGTACACGGATGGGCATCTAAAGTTAATACATAGGATTAGTAATAAGTAGGATAAGCAATACTATTTCTCTACTAACAACCATTTGCGTGCGTGCGTGTGCGTGTGTGTGTGTGTGTGTGTGTGTGTGTGTGTGTGTGTATGTGTGTGCGCATGTGTTTCTGTGTGTGTGAGTGTGTTACTGGCAGTCAACGGCTCGAAGAAACCATACCGAAATATTCACTGTCAGTCACATTCGGTGAAGGGTACTAACAAATTTCTCCTATATCCTATCGTCTTTATCTATTCTTCTTAAAAGACAAAAAAATTATTTATATTTCAACCTTAAATTGTTGTTATTTTGAAAAGTATCATTCTTTGTAAATGTTGTAGATAAAACAAAAGAAAAGAAAACTGTAAAAAGGTGAAAAACGAAAATTGTAAGACGTACGACCTGTTTTAAAACATCAGGTAACAGGTCTATAATTTGGCAATAAATAAATAAAAAAGTAAAAATCAGTTTACTGTACTCCTCTGGCCACTAACTCTTCGGATGTAACCCCATTGAGAGTCTGTGGGACCACCTCGATTGGGCTGATCGCGTCATGTATATGTGTGCGTGTGTGCGTGGTGTGACAAAAAAGTTAAGCACCCAGAATGGAAGGAGGAAGTGAAATGAATCTTCACAAGTCAAAAGGATGTGTGATGTTATAGCAGTGATTAAAAAATCAAGTCAAATTTACAAAGAACTTGGAAGTATGAGCCGACTTATCAGCATAACGCTACCCTCTCCTGAGGGTAGCTGACCCACAACTATTGTAACTGGTCCTTGATATCCTGATTAGATTAGATTAGATTTACTTTCATTCCAATTGATCCATAGTGAGGAGGTCCTCCAGGATGTGGAACATGTCAGAAAAACAACAATACATGACAAATATTTACAACTAAAACAAATAAGCTAATGTACCATTCCACAGGTCCCAAGTGGAGTGATCGTCGTTTTTTTAATGAACACTAAGAGTCATTTTACAAATACTAATGCACTGAATTTAAAATAAAAAAGTTTTTTATTTATTTATAAGGTAATAAACATGTAATACAACTACTGTAATACTTATTTACAATGAACACATTACTGCACTGAAATGGTGCAGAAGTTAGATTATACTTACACACACACACACACACATGCATGCTGACATTGGTACTATGAAACAGATCTCTTCCTCTGCAAGTTCTTTGCTTTCCACATTTTGGGATGAGGTCGTATGGACCAAAACAAGACAAAAATGTCCACTAAGCAAGGGCTCTAAAGTGCATACCTTAAGAGCTATGAGCACTTGTTCATCTTCACCACTGTGAAACAAGTGTCTTCTACAAATCAAGTACTCACAACTCTTTGGATATGCATTTTAGAGTCCATGATTACTACACTTTTTTTGCTTAGAATGATTATTTATGTCATTTCCCTGAATATTGACCTTTCCTCCTGGGACACCCTGCATATTAATAGGTTCATCAAAATACACGAAGAACAGCCAGTACCCAAAGCATAGGAAAGGGCTCATGTAAATATGGGAGGGCGCACGACATGTGTCACGAAGTCGTTCCAGTGACAGACAATTTTGGCCCCCCAGTAGCCCAGACCTCAATGCATGTGACTTCTTTCTTTGTGGGTATCTAGAGGAAACAATTTATTAGTCACACTACATAGGCTGTTGAGCATCTCAACAGCAGTAGCAGTAGAGCTTGGAAAAACAAATGAATTACGAAATGGCGCTTAATTCACGATACAGCCGCTAGGAGACTACTGTTTACAGCATGATCCACAGGGGACGACTAACAAGGCAGCAGCAGTCGCCAGTTGTGTTACGTTTTCACGACACGAAAAGTACTGTTGTGACTCAGAAACGGTTTCTACAACCGGTTAACACACGGTGGACCTCTTTCAAGAGAACCATTCACATGCTTTTTTGATCAAATGTTACGGGAAGAATCAATACTGGATGTGAAGCGACCTCGGCGGAAGCCTGTTTGTTCGCCAGAGAATATTGAAGAGGTACGAGCTGCTCTACAGAGAAGTTCAGGCAGATCGTGCAGAGAGGCAGCAAAGGCAGCAGTGCAACTGGACACATCCTTAAAAGTAACCTCCGAAAGTAGCTGTAGAAGATGACTTATACTGGGAAGCTCAGTGCAGAACGCAAGCAGCAGAGAGTATTGTTTGCCAGGAGGGTGGAGGATAAGGAACAAACTTTATCATTTGGACGGTGTGGTTAACAAACAAAATATACGCTTTTGGACTACTGAAAATCTGCAAGTGCTTCATGAACGACAACATCATGCCCCAAGGATAACAGTGTGGGTCGTGATTTCCACTCACGAACTTAATGGGCCTTTTTTCTTTGAAGAAACTGAACAGTGAGCGCTATTTCAGCATGCTCCGCAATCACTCCATTCCACAGCTTCTTGCTATTGAATTGCCCTTCAACACGCAGTGGTTCATGTAATATAGAGCATGGCCACATACTGCAAAAACTGTGTTCTTACACGAGCGTTTCGACATGAGGGTCATTTCACTCAGATTTCCAGGTTGTTTCAGTGATGGAAAATTTTGTCTGCCTATTAGTCCAGACCTCAACCCATGTGTCCTTTCTTTGTGGCTACCTAGAGGAAACAATTTTCCCGAAACGTGGACATGATTTTGTGGAGCTCAGAAGCCTTATTCTTGAAGCTTGCAGTGAAATCAAGAAAGAGACGCACCATAGAGTTATTCCTAACCTCAGTGTGCATGTGAAGGAATCTAGGAATCAAAACTGTGGAATAATTCTCCACAGAATGTTTACCATTGTAGTGTATGTACCCTTGAGTTTTTTCTTCACAGTAAAGTTTTTATTCAAGAACAAATTGGTGACGCATTTCGTGCGCCATCTTAAACATGTAAGCTTCCCAGTTTCATCCTCCTTACATCCCCCCCCCCCCCCCCCCTTACAAGTGCCGGCCATTGTGGCCGAGCGGTTCTAGGCGCTGTAGTCTGGAACCGCGCGACCGCTACGGTCGCAGGTTCGAATCCTGTCTCGGGCATGGATGTGTGTGATGTCCTTAGTTTAGTTAGGTTTAAGTAGTTCTAAGTTCTAGGGGACTGATGACCTTAGCAGTTAACTCCCATAGTGCTCAGAGCCATTTGAACCTTACAAGTATTCTTAGTTTATATCTTAGCATTTTTTAAAAGTATAACACTTACAACGCTCCACGTGTAGACACATACTACTGGGCATTATTTTTAAAAATAGGGAAATCGCGAGTTATAAGGCAGGAATTGGCGAGCGTTTGCCTGTTTCACATTTCAGCTTGCTAGTTGTTTGCTCATATGCAAATGCAAACCGTGGCCTGATTTCTCACATCTATAATGAAATAACTATCCATGGAGAGTAACAACACAGTTCTCACGAAACTTTGTTGGATAATTTTTACGGAATGCACGATAATTCTATACCAGTCATCATATATATCGCTTAGAAACTACAGGAATAAGGTAAGGGAGATACCTGGGTTGGAAAGTATATTTAATGATTTGGGGTCTGTGTCACATAACAATATTACAAGAAGTAAAGCAGTATATGAAACGATTTAGAGTATTGTTTATTTTCCAATCCTCATGATAGTCGAGAGCGGATATAGGGCAGACTAGCGTATATTCTTCCAATCTGCTGCAGTACCCCCGAAATGATTTATAATTCTCCATAGCAATGGTCAAAGAAACCTTTAACTTTAATTATACTATGTTAAGTATGGTAGAGCATATCGCAAATCCCCACACAGAAACAGGGCGAATTCGTCCTCCTATGTGCTTTACGTTCGTATGTTAGGAACTTAAATGACTTTCGAAATACAGGTACAACAGCTTTCTGAGGCTATCCCACTCTCTATATATGAGGAAACTACAAGAAATAAAATTCGTAACACCAGCGTACAACCTTAAGGTATGTGTTGGACATGACATTATTACACATCCTGCTTGATTCGCGTGGAGGAAATAGATGTCCGTGAAGATCCGTAAGAGACATTTGTGCGAAGAAGTGATATACAGGGTGTTACAAAAAGGTACGGCCAAACTTTCAGGAAACATTCCTCACACACAAAGAAAGAAAATATGTTATGTGGACATGTGTCTGGAAACGCTTACTTTCCATGTTAGAGCTCATTTTATTACTTCTCTTCAAATCACATTAATCATGGAATGGAAACACACAGCAACAGAACGTACCAGCGTGACTTCAAACACTTTGTTACAGGAAATGTTCAAAATGTCCTCAGTTAGCGAGGATACATACATCCACCCTCCGTTGCATGGAATCCCTGATGCGCTGATGCAGCCCTGGAGAATGGCGTATTGTATCACAGCCGTCCACAATACGAGCACGAAGAGTCTCTACATTTGGTACCGGGGTTGCGTAGACAAGAGCTTTCAAATGCCCCCATAAACGAAAGTGAAGATGGTTGAGGTCAGGAGAGCGTGGAGGCCATGGAATTGGTCCGCCTCTACCAATCCATTGGTCACCGAATCTGTTGTTGAGAAGCGTACGAACACTTCGACTGAAATGTGCAGGAGCTCCATCGTGCATGAACCACATGTTGTATCGTACTTATAAAGGTACATGTTCTAGCAGCACAGGTAGAGTATCCCGTATGAAATCATGGCAGTGAATCGAAGAAGTATAGTACATACTGACGAAACTAAAATGAGCTCTAACATGGGATGTAAGCGTTTCCGGACACATGTCCACATAATATCTTTTCTTTATTTGTGTGTGAGGAATGTTTCCTGAAAGTTTGGCCGTACCTTTTTGTAACACCCTGCATCGTAACAGTTACACAACGCCTCTAATGCAGCGTTGCCACCTACTGGCAACTATTCTCAATTATTGTTGCGGGTTATTGTCGATAGTGTAGAGGGCACTGCAACATACAGGGTGGTCCATTGATAGTGACCGGGCCAAATATGTCACGAAATAAGCGTCAACCGAATAAACTACAAAGAACGAAACTCGTCTAGCTTGACGGGGGAAACCAGATTGCGCTATGGTTGGCCCGATAGAGGGCGCTGCCATAGGTCAAACGGATATAAACTGCGTTTTTTAAAATAGGAACCCCCATTTTTTATTACATATTCGTGAGGTACGTAAAGAAATATGAATGTCTTAGTTGGACCACTTTTTTCGCTTTGTCATAGACGGCGCTGTTATAGTCACAAGCGTATAAATACGTGGTATCCGTAACATTCCACCAGTGCGGACGGTATTTGCTTCGTGATACATTACACGTGCTAAAAGGACCGTTTACCAATTGCGGAAAAGGTCGATATCGTGTTGATGTATGGCTATTGTGGTCAGAATGCCCAACGGGCGTGTGCTATGTATGCTGCTCGGTATCCTGGACGACATCATCCAAGTGTCCGGACCGTTCGCCGGATAGTTACGTTATTTAAGGAAACACGAAGTGTTCAGCCACATGTGAAACGTCAACCACGACCAGCAACAAATGATGATGTCCAAGTAGGTGTTTTAGCTGTTGTTGCGGCTAATCCGCACATCATTAGCAGACAAATTGCGCGAGAATCGTGAATCTCAAAAACGTCGGTGTTGGGAATGCTACATCAACATCGATTGCACCCGTACCATATTTCTATGCAGCAGGAATCGCATGGCGACAACTTTGAACGTCGTGTACAGTTCTGCCGCTAGGCACAAGAGAAATTAGGGGACGATGACAGACTTTTTGCACGCGTTCTATTTAGCGACGAAGCGTCATTCACCAACAGCGGTAACGTAAACGGGCATAATATGCACTATTGGGCAACGGAAAATCCACGATGGCTGCGACAAGTGGAACATCAGCGACCTTGGCGGGTTAATGTATGGTGTGGCATTATGGGAGGAAGGACAATTGGCCCCCATTTTATCGATGGCAATGTAAATGGTGCAATGTATGCTGATTTCCTACGTAATGTTCTACCAATGTTACTAAAAGATGTTTCACTGTATGACAGAATGGCTATGTACTTCGAACATGATGGATGTCCGGCACATAGCTCGCGCGCGGATGAAGCTGTATTGAATAGCATATTTCATGACAGGTGCATTGGTCGCCGAAGCACCATACCATGGCCCGCACGTTCCCCGCATCTGACGTCCCCGGATTTCTTTCTGTGGGGAAAGTTGAGGGGTATTTGCTATCTTGATCCACCGACAACGCCTGACAACATGTGTCAGCGCATTGTCAATACATGTGCGAACATTACGGAAGGCGAACTACTCGCTGTTGAGAGGAATGTCTTTACACGTATGCCAAATGCATTGAGGTTGACAGACATCATTTTGAGCATTTATTGCATTAATGTGGTATTTACAGGTAAACAGGTAATCACGCTGTGACAGCATGCGTCTCAGAAATGATAAGTTCACATAGGTATATGTATCACACTGGAACAACCGAAATAAAATGTTCAAACGTACCTACGTACTGTATTTTAAGTTTAAAAACCTACCTGTTACCAACTGTTCGTCTAAAACTGTGAGCCATTTGTTTGTGACTATTACAGCGTCATCTATCGCAAAGCGAAAAAAGTGGTCCAACAAAAACATTTATATTTCTTTACGTACTACATGAATATGTATTAAAAAAAATGGGGGTCCTATTTTAAAAAACGCATTTGATATCCGTTTGACCTATGGCAGCGCCATGTAATGGGCCAACCATAGCGCCATCTGGTTTCCGCCTTCAAGGTAGACAAGTTTCGTTCTTTGTAGTTTTTTCGTTTGACGCTTATTTCGTGAGATATTTGGCCCGGTCACTATCAATGGACCACCCTATGTACTGTTATGTGCTTGTATAGTTACAGCAGTTAACACTCTGATATGTGGGCGAAAGCAGCATCTAATACAATCACGAAGCAATCAACTAACGCGATTACATCATTAGTGTCAGCTAGATGTGTTACTGGAAGGTAATGAGAGTAATACGAAACTGCTCTCGAACTCAAATGAGAATCTCTGGAGGGAAGATGACGTTCTTTTCGCAAAACACTAATGAGAAAATGAGAGAACCGCCAATTTGGGAGGGGAGTCTTAAATACAATTCACTGTCGGCAACATATATTTCATATAAGGATGGAAAGACAAAATGGAAATTATGGACAGTATAGAAGCATATGGACACTGTGAGTGGAGCAGGAAAGAGAAAGACTACTAGTAGTAATAGGTACACTCCACCATGCACCATACAACAGCTTGCGGATGTAGAAGTGGTTCTGTTCTAAAATTTAGAACTCATGGCCGGAAGCATTGTCCAGAACATGTGACCCGCTTATAAGCATAAAGTGCCCTAGTGTTCGGCCTGGCATCAGACATTAAATTCGCATATAAATTCATTAAGTGTATAAGTGTGATACAGGGTATTACTTAGAATTCGAATAACACACTCTTTAGGTACTGAGGGATTACCGAAATGGATGTTCAGTAACCCTAATGAACGTGTCATGGGAAGGAGGCTGTGAACTAATTACGTCTAGAATGCTTTTGGAATGCTTTCGTTGGGTACACTTTGGCACAGGGAAGTTTGGAAAGGTTTGTTTTTAATCCTAACACTATGATTTTCGAGTGCGCATAAAACAATGATATAGGCGTGACACACGTTGTCCTTTTTTCTTGGGGAAACGAGTATGACTATTCCAGAGTTTAAGTGTTGTTTCTCCCTTATTATCACTGTGAAATCTTTGCTGACGTTGGCCATAAAGTTTTTGAAAAATTCACGGGGAATACCGTCTACTCCAGGGACGCTATCGTTCATGAGTTCTTTTATTACGACCTTGGATACTGGTTTTGCCAGTGTCATATTCATATTCCTGTAAGGTGTTTGAAGGCTTCGTGTCTCATCTTGTAGGTGGCCGTAGTCCTTACAAGTGATAATCTTCTATTCTAACCCGCTTTAGCCGGCCGCTGTGACCAAGCGGTTCTAGGCTCTTCAGTCCGGAACCGCGCTGCTACTACGGTCGCAGGTTCGAAACCTGCCTCGGGCATGGATGTATGTGATGTCCTTAGGTTAGTTGGGTTTAAGTAGTTCTAAGTCTAGGGGACTGATGACCTCAGATGTTAAGTCCCATAGTGCTTAGAGCCATTTTTGAACCCGCTTTATCTTTCATTCGCTTGTCCAGTCAGCCTTGTTATACAGGGTGGCCCATTGATCGTGACTGGGCCAAATATCTCACGAAATAAGCGTCAAACGAAAAAACTACAAAGAACGAAACTTGTCTACCTTGAAGGCGGAAGCCAGATGGCGCTATGGTTGGCCCATTACATGGCGCTGCCATAGGTCAAACGGATATCAAATGCGTTTTTTAAAATAGGACCCCCATTTTTTATTACATATTCGTGTAGTACGTAAAGAAATATGAATCTTTTAGTTGGACCACTATTTTCGTTTTGTGATAGATGGCGCTGTAATAGTCACAAACATATGGCTCACAATTTTAGTCGAACAGTTGGTAACAGGTAGGTTTTTTAAATTAAAATACAGTACGTAGGTACGTTTGAACATTTTATTTCGGTTGTTCCAATGTGATACATATACCTATGTGAACTTATCATTTCTGAGACGCATGCTGTCACAGCGTGATTACCTGTTTACCTGTAAATACCACATTAATGCAATAAATGCTCAAACTGATGTCCGTCAACCTTAATGCATTTGGCATACGTGTAACGACATTCCTCTCAACAGCGAGTAGTTCGCCTTCCGTAATGTTCGCACATGTATTGACAATGCGCTGACACATGTTGTCAGGCGTTGTCGGTGGATCACGATAGCAAATATCCCTCAACTTTCCACACAGAAAGAAATTAGGGAACGTCAGATCCGGGGAACGTGCGGGCCATGGTAGGGCGCTTTGACGACCAATCCACCTGTCATGAAATATGCTATTCAATACAGGTTCAACCACACGCGAGCTATGTGCCGGACATCCATCATGTTCGAAGTACATCGCCATTCTGTCATACAGTGAAACATCTTTTAGTAACATTGGTAGAACATTACGTAGGAAATCAGCATACATTGCACCATTTACATTGCCATCGATAAAATGGGGGCCAATTGTCCTTCCTCCCATAATGCCACACCATACATTAACCCGCCAAGGTCGCTGATGTTCCACTTGTCGCAGCCATCGTGGATTTTCCGTTGCCCAATAGTGCATATTATGCCCGTTTACGTTACCGCTGTTGGTGAATGACGCTTCGTCGCTAAATACACTCCTGGAAATGGAAAAAAGAACACATTGACACCGGTGTGTCAGACCCACCATACTTGCTCCGGACATTGCGAGAGGGCTGTACAAGCAATGATCACACGCACGGCACAGCGAACACACCAGGAACCGCGGTGTTGGCCGTCGAATGGCGCTAGCTGCGCAGCATTTGTGCACCGCCGCCGTCACTGTCAGCCAGTTTGCAGTGGCATACGGAGCTCCATCGCAGTCTTTAACACTGGTAGCATGCCGCGACAGCGTGGACGTGAACCGTATGTGCAGTTGACGGACATTGAGCGAGGGCGTATAGTGGGCATGCGGGAGGCCGGGTGGACGTACCGCCGAATTGCTCAACACGTGGGGCGTGAGGTCTCCACAGTACATCGATGTTGTCGCCAGTGGTCGGCGGAAGGTGCACGTGCCCGTCGACCTGGGACCGGACCGCAGCGATGCACGGATGCACGCCAAGACCGTAGGATCCTACGCAGTGCCGTAGGGGACCGCACCGCCACTTCCCAGCAAATTAGGGACACTGTTGCTCCTGGGGTATCGGCGAGGACCATTCGCAACCGTCTCCATGAAGCTGGGCTACGGTCCCGCACACCGTTAGGCCGTCTTCCGCTCACGCCCCAACATCGTGCAGCCCGCCTCCAGTGGTGTCGCGACAGGCGTGAATGGAGGGACGAATGGAGACGTGTCGTCTTCAGCGATGAGAGTCGCTTCTGCCTTGGTGCCAATGATGGTCGTGTGCGTGTTTGGCGCCGTGCAGGTGAGCGCCACAATCAGGACTGCATACGACCGAGGCACACAGGGCCAACACCCGGCATCATGGTGTGGGGAGCGATCTCCTACACTGGCCGTACACCACTGGTGATCGTCGAGGGGACACTGAATAGTGCACGGTACATCCAAACCGTCATCGAACCCATCGTTCTACCATTCCTAGACCGGCAAGGGAACTTGCTGTTCCAACAGGACAATGCACGTCCGCATGTATCCCGTGCCACCCAACGTGCTCTAGAAGGTGTAAGTCAACTACCCTGGCCAGCAAGATCTCCGGATCTGTCCCCATTGAGCATGTTTGGGACTGGATGAAGCGTCGTCTCACGCGGTCTGCACGTCCAGCACGAACGCTGGTCCAACTGAGGCGCCAGGTGGAAATGGCATGGCAAGCCGTTCCACAGGACTACATCCAGCATCTCTACGATCGTCTCCATGGGAGAATAGCAGCCTGCATTGCTGCGAAAGGTGGATATTCACTGTACTAGTGCCGACATTGTGCATGCTCTGTTGCCTGTGTCTGTGTGCCTGTGGTTCTGTCAGTGTGATCACGTGATGTATCTGACCCCAGGAATGTGTCAATAAAGTTTCCCCTTCCTGGGACAATGAATTCACGGTGTTCTTATTTCAATTTCCAGGAGTGTAGAACGCGTGCAAAAAATCTGTCATCGTCCCCTAATTTCTCTTGTGCCTAGCGGCAGAACTGTACACGACGTTCAAAGTTGTCGCCATGCGATTCCTGCTGCATAGAAATATGGTACGGGTGCAATCGATGTTGATGTAGCATTCCCAACACCGACGTTTTTGAGATTCACGATTCTCGCGCAATTTGTCTGCTAATGATGTGCGGATTAGCCGCAACAACAGCTAAAACACCTACTTGGACATCATCATTTGTTGCAGGTCGTGGTTGACGTTTCACATGTGGCTGAACACTTCGTGTTTCCTTAAATAACGTAACTATCCGGCGAACGGTCCGGACACTTGGATGATGTCGTCCAGGATACCGAGCAGCATACATAGCACACGCCCGTTTGGCATTCTGACCACAATAGCCATACATCAACACAATATCAACCTTTTCCGCAATTGGTAAACGGTCCTTTTAACACGTCTAAAGTATCACGAAGCAAATACCGTCCGCACTGGTGGAATGTTACGGATACCACGTATTTATACGCTTGTGACTATAACAGCGCCGTCTATGACAAAGCGAAAAAAGTGGTCCAACTAAGACATTCATATTTCTTTACGTACCACACGAATATGTAATAAAAAATGGGGGTTCCTATTTTAAAAAACGCAGTTTATATCCGTTTGAACTATGGCAGCGCCCTCTATCGGGCCAACCATGGCGCCATCTGGTATCCCCTTTCAAGCTAGACGAGATTCGTTCTTTGTAGTTTTTTCGTTTGACGCTTATTTCGTGAGATATTTGGCCTGGTCAATATCAATGGACAACCCTGTATAAGTCATTTGACCTGTACAGGTCAACTGAAGAACAGGATACTAAAGCTAGTGAAGACAAAAATGTCTGCGTACGTAGCATTGGCATCTTGTACATCACTTGAACTACGCAAGGCATAAAAAGAAACATACATATACATAAAATTTATGTCCCATACTTCAGTTGACCTATATAGGTGGTTGTGAAGAAGGGTTCAGTGCGTTTTCATTTCATGCATTGGCGACACTGCATAGGCCAAAAATCTTTGTTGTTTTTGTTTTGACCTATATAGATCAACTGAAGTGTACGTACATAATTCAACTGAAGTACAGGATACAAATTTTTTATTCGCCTTCGATGCTAATAATATCGATTGAAAATTATCATAGCATTACTAATGGTGGCGAAAAGCTTCAAGAGAATAGGATACTAGTGCTAGTGAAGGGAAGTTTAGTGACATAGATAAGATTTGTTTCCTATTCTTCAGATGACCTATATAGGTTAATTAAGTAACATAGTTAATAGTGCAAGTGAGGCAAAGGACGCCAATGTTATATATGTCGCCTTTTTCGTCTTTGCTAGCACTAGTATCCTGATCTTCATTTGACCTATATAGGTCTACTGAAAATCATAGTAGTAACACTAGTGGTAGCAAAGACTAAAAAAAGAGACAACTTGAAATTTGTATTCTGTACTGTAGTTGTTGAACCTGCTTAAACTCCTCCGTATTCATAGGAATAAATATATCCATACTCAAAAACGAAAATGAAAAAGTAAAATTGTCCGGAATGAAAAGAAATTCTTCCAAAATATCTCAAACTAACTAAGAATGAAAATAAGTGCCAAATGAATTGGAACACACAAACGATTTATTGAATTGAATTAGATTTATTTGCCTGTAGACGACTGTGTTGTATAAGGTACCATAGTTTGTTACATAATAATACAGTTTGTTAAACAAATTATACAAAAGTTAGATACATAATTCCACAGAGAGTTATAAAATGATTATACAAAAGGTTAACATATACAGATATTATTACATAAATATTGCATATCTTGTAATCATCCATAATTAGTTTTGTTACACTGGTTGCACAGACAAATTTTGTTGTATGTCGTAAGTTACAATTTTGTTGTTTCACAATTACTTTTATAATAGAAGTGCATCATTTTTCGATATTTAAAAGAATATAATATTTTTCATTATATGAGAGAATATAATATTTTTGCGTTATGTTTGAATTCACTTGTACTATAGAATGCTTTCTCTTTCAGCCATGTCTCTACCACTTTTTTAAATTTATTTTCATGCAATTCCCTTGTGCCATGTGATATAGTGTTAAAATATTTTGACAGCATGTACAAAATTGTTTTCGACTTTACTCAAATGCATCCATGGAATGTCTAATAAGTTCCTATGTTTTGTTTCATATGAGTGTACATCTGACCTGTTTTCATACATGTGGGCATTCTGTTTGGCTCTCATAAGTGCTTTTAGTATGTATAGACTGAAGACTGTAAACATTTAATGCTCAATAAAGTACTGTCTGCAATAAATTAATTTGTACAAACCAAAAACACATCTAATGGCTTTTTTCTGCCAGCTGAAGACATCATTTGCTCCAGCAGAGTTTCTCCAAAGATGTATTTGATAACGCAAATATGTATGGAAAAAGGCACTCCTTAGTGACACAATCCTTAAGTTTCCTAAGGAGATATAAAGCTCTTGCCAGCTCTTCTGTGTGGGTATGCCAGCATAATTTAGTATCTAGATATATGCCTGAATGGATTCATTTGGTCTATTATTAATACCTCTAAGGGAAAAAGAGGATGTGTTTAGTTTAATGTTTATTTAATGACAGTCTATTTTCATGGAACCACTGAGCTGCCTTTTCCATTGTTGAGTTGTTCATTTGTTTGATAACATTCACGTCACTATGCGATGTGATAAAAGTTGTGTCATCGGCATACATTACAGATTTACATGATAATTAGTTGGGCAGGTCATTCACACACACAATAAATAAGAAAGGTCCCAGTACAGATCATAGTGGAACTCCATATTTCACCTTGAGGATGTCATATTTGTTATTTGAATTTGAAACTACCATTTGGTTTCTGTTTGTCAAATATGTTTTCAGCGATAATAGTTCTCCATCAGTTATTCCATATTTTTCAGATTTTTAAAATTAAAATGCTTTGTGGGACAGTGTCAGATGCCATGGATAAGTCTACTGAAGTTGCATTGTTGTGTTCCCTATTTTCAAAACCATGTAATATTGATAATACAACTTCCTGAACTGCCTTTATTGTTGATTAGCCCTCTTCAGAATCCATATTGGGCCCTATTTAGGAGGTTGTAAGACTAAAAAAAAAACATTTAATTGGCATTCCATTAATGTTTCAATAATTCTGGATATTATAGGTACTACTGCAATGGGTCTGTAATTTTTGGGGTGAATTTCTGTCTCCTTTTTTGAATATGGGTAAGACAATTGTCAGTTTAAGGCAGTCTGGAAATGTTCCTTCTGTAAACATCCTATTGATCAGTAAGAAAGTGGACTGAATATAGTGTCTATTATTTTATTTATGATAAAATTATAAAAGTCATAGATGTCCTCAGTTCTGGAGTTGCTAAATGATTAGACTACATTCAGTATATCTTAGAACAAATAGTTCTCCATCCAAATGATGGCAAGTTTACTGGCAACTCTGTTTCCCACAAATTGGGAAGTTTGTCTTCATTGTCTTCTAAATTTCTTTTATCTGATATAACTAATTCCCCAGAATTTATGAAACTATTATTTAGTTCCTCTGCTCTTAGTGGGACAGGTAAATTTTCGGCCATTAACTCTGTTTCTGCTTTAATTATTTTCCATGCTGTTTTACATTTGTTGCTGGCCTGAGAAACATAGTGTCATTTGCTTTTTTTCTTTGCAGAAATGATATATTTTCTGTACAGCTTTTTTAATTTGGCATATGAATATCTATACTAATTATTTCAGCAGGATTTGTCATAGCAAATTCTTAAGAGATTTCTTAAGTTATTTAAGTAAGGTGTATACTGGCCAGTTACATTACTTTTCTGTTTTCTCCTTGCGTTTAGTCACTGTATTTAATGATGAGGCGGCAATATTCATTAAAGGCAGTGGTAATGGTATCCAAGAAATAATCAAAAGCATTACTTAAAGACTTATTCTCCATGACAGTATTACATCAATCAATGGTCAAAAGTCTTTATGTGAGACTTTTTACATTTGAAGGATTTATCTGCCTCTATTCTGTTCTTTGAGCATAATTGTTTTAAGCCAATTAATTTTAGGAAAATTTTATCAGCTCACAGAGCATTGGTTTAACAACATTTAAGACTACATTATCTTTGCCAATGTTTGATATAACATTATCTAGATAGGCATTCTGCCTGGTAGGCTTATAGCTAAGGCAGCTGTAACTGTATGACTTGAGGGTATCTAATAGTGATCTACTTTTAGAATTTTGCATCATCACCTCTATATTAATGTCAACCATTATTAAAATTTTATGGTTCTTATATGTAAGCACATTAAGAGGTTATCTACCTGTTTGTCAGTAACTTTGGCACCAGTTTTGGAGACAGAGTACATAGATACTGCAACAATCTTGCTTTCAGGGAAGTAAATAGCAGCATTTTCAATTTCTCCCTCCTGCACTAAAACTTTGAGACCTATAATCTTAATTGTATGTATGAGATCACTTTTCATTAGTACTAACACCCCTCCATTTTGCATAACTGATCTAAAATAGGCAGTTAAAAATTTAAAAACAACAGGAGTACACATCTTGGATTCGTGTTACTTAAGCCAATGCTCATTTAGGCACAGAATATCACAATGCAAGTCTTCTAAAACTAGTTAAAGTTCATACAATTTATTTCTCACTGACTGTATGTTTATGTGAAAGAAGAACAGATGATCACAGTTTTCTTTTGATTGTAGCACAAGGTTTCCCATAATCTAAAGTTGTAGTTAATGATGGTGGTTGAAGGTTAATATGCCTAGACCAAGACTTGTAACAACAAGTATTGATCATCACTGCAAGTTTCCCTGCTGGAGACATTCATGTTCAAGACAATGGATTGTTTTCTGCAATTTCAACTTACCACTCACAGCTTTTTCAATAGCGTGGCACAAAACTAATTTCGTAGAGTAATAAAAGTGCTGTCCACATTTTGTATAATACTCCCTTTTACATGTGTTTACATTTATTACTATCACATTATTAAAATGATCACAGCTTTGGTTGTATCTAAATTAGTTTTTGATACTTCTTTGTTTACACATGAAACTTCAGTGAAGTCTTGTCGATGTGGTATGTTCACTATGATGCTATTTCTCTGTGTGAGCCTATCTAATGTTCTCTTGAGATCAGCATCAAATGGTTGATTTTTGTTAATATCATTTGATCCTCCAACTACAACAACAAAGTCTTTAGTAGACCATTCAGAGAAGTCAGTTTTACCTACAACATTACTCAGAAGCGCTCCAGGTTTCATAAACCCCTCCACTTCAAACTTGGTTGAGTTATTCAACACTGAACTTAACATAATGAACATACCACGAGTGTGGCAGTCTGAAATAATCCTTATTTTGTGTTTGCTTACATACTTTGACACACAACTTTTCTAATTTGAAGAACTGGATTCTTTCTTTTTGTTTATTTTGCAGTTGTTTCCATTGTCTCTTGACACTTTTGATTCGTTGTTTTCAGATTTAGTTAACGCTTCAAATCTATTTTTTGAACTGTGACTGCCACGTGAGTTAAATATAACTCACAGGAAGTGTTCTCTTTGGGCCACATGAAGTAAATACAACTCACGGACATTTTTCAATTTAAAGCTTCGTGGTGCAGTTGTAACTCACAGGAGCGTGCTGTGACTCGGTGTTATAGTAGGTTATGGCTCTAGTAACAAATAACGTTCATGGCCTATGGTTTTCAAGAACTCAAGAGTAGTTACTGACATCTGAATTCGTGAGTTATATATAACTCACATGGCTCAGTCTCATTGGACTTTTATTCTATTTTTATTTGTTTATTATTTAGTTTGACACATTACTTACACAGTAGATTGCAAATCACATACAGTTTTATATACATTCTTCAACTCCAATTGCAACAACAATGAAACTGAAAAATTTGGGTCATTCCACCTTGTTTCTCTAACACCTGTATGCACTGCGCTTCATGAAAAAACACTCTCTGCAAAAATATGAGTCACAATTCTTACATTTTCCTGCAGTTTGTTTGCATTTCTTGACAGCTTGCTCTTGTCCAAGTTCATTCTCCATATTTTCGTAGCACAATCTGCAGGTAATGCGATGGATTTGGTGAGATATGTCTCAGGATCATCAGCATCTTCTCTATGGAGTAGTCACAAAGTCACTTCCTCTTTGAATTCTGTGATTGAGATCTTCTTGTTGTTGATGTATCGGTAAATCACATGAGCATTTACCAGTGCTGACCCTGTCAACAATTCAACTGCAAGCTGCCTGTACCATTTCACACTCTGCCTTAAAAAATGAGAGTACAACTTCATTTGGTCAGAAAGATCTATAAAAGACTTTGACTGATTATAGTCAATTATCATTGCTGTTTTTTTCTTTGTGCCCTTCCTGGTTTGAACTTTTGCTTCATCTTCTCCATGAACAGCACTCAGCATCAGAACATCCCTCTTATCTTTCCATTTCAGTACGACTACAACTGTGTTACTTTCCTTTGCTTTGTGTTTCCCATTTTTCAATGTTGCCTGTACCACATCTTGAGGATTTAGTTTTCTGTTTGATCTTAGAGTACCAACTAAATGTGTTGATTGATCAAGAAGCTGGTGTGCTAGACGAACACTTGTGTAAAAATTGTCTGTATATAAGATTCTGTCTTCATTTAGTAATCCACTCATAGGGCTCATAACAACATAAGTAGCAAGAGGAATGCCAGGATTCGCATTCTTCCCACAGTAAACGTTCATATTCCAAGTGTAACCACTGTTTAGACAAAGTTTGAACAATTTAATTCCGAATTTATGGAGCCTGTTCTTTATATATTGAATGAAACTTAGTCTTCCTCGAAATGGCACAAGTGTCTCGTCAATGCTAACTTCTTTCTCCGGCACAACTGTTCTTTGACATCTCTGTAGTAATTTATCAATAAGAGGTTGAATTTTGAATAAGCGGTTTCCGAGTGGGCACTGGTTGTTATCAGAAAAATGCCACATACAGAAAAGCAGTTCCAAATGATTGCGAACATAACATTTTTACATTGTTGTGATAGAGCATATTTCTTGACCAATAATTTGGAATCCTTGATTTTACATTTAGTGACATCCATAACAAAAATGCTAAAAATTGTTCAAATTCAGTTTTGCTGACATCAGTCCACTTTTTCAGTCGTGAATTAACAGTTACTGAATGACTTTCTAAGGCTTGTTTTGCTTACAAATTAGTTTTTTGAGTCACAAATTCTAAAATTTCATCAGTTACAAAATATTTGTAGAAATAGTGTAGTGTCTTGCCTTTAAGAGTTTGTGCAACCGAAGCATTTACACCAGAACTGGAATGAATAAATGTAAAGTTTTTCATATTTTTACCATAACTACCCCCCTCCAGACAATCTCATTAGAATTTGTTCTAAGTGTGTCACCTTCATCTTCAGAACTTTCTGATATTAAACTTACTTAAATTGAACCTGAATCAAATGCAGTAGTTATGGCACTAACACGGTTAGAGGTTCTTTGTTGCCTGGTTTTTACAGCTATGAAGTCTGGTTCTTTGACTGAATGTGGACATAAAACTCTTCTTCCTACCTTCACTGATGTGATTCCATCATCAGAACTTCCGGTTTCGCTTCCAGTCTCCTCTGGTAAAAATTCGTCTGTGAATGAAAAACTGGCAGGAGTACAAACCTAAAATTATTAGCATCATAGCAAATGAGACACCTGGTACCTTTACTCTGGGGCCATGTAAATAATATGTAACTCACAAAAAAATTTTAAAAAACGTACTAAAATGCCAGATTTTTTTCACTTTATTTACACTTAACAAGTTTACTTGGAGCAAACTAAAGCAGGATATTGAAAAAAAGTAAATGGTCCCAATGGGTCGGTAACCCAACTATACCACAGCAGTCAATGTGTTAAATGTGGAAAGTTGCTTTCATTGTCTTTGATCTTCTTTGTGAATGATCTTTTACTCGAAACATATTCCCAAGGCACAACATCGTTACATGTTTGAACAGCTATCTGACTGTTAATAGCACGTTTGTTATGCCTGATATTACTATCAATAGCACTAACCTGTTCCTTTAGTTTCGCGTTCTCTAACTGGAGAGCTTTAATAATCTCTTGTAATACTGAAATAAATTTCACAAGGTTCATTTCTTCTAGGGTATCTTGATGTGAAGCAAGTCTACAGGCATTTTCATCCACCATGTTTTCGGACATCATGCCTGTTTGCCGATTGTATCTGCACAACCATGACACTTCCACTCAGTATTTTCATCTGGAAGATTATTTTATGACACTTTAGAGCAACAAAAATGACACAATTTGTCACAGAATTCCGTTACGAACTACCTTGTTATACTTAACACAACATAAATTGGAAGGGACACATAGAAAATGTTGTGGGTAAGGCTAAACAAAGACTGCGTTTTATTGGCAGGACACTTAGAAAATGTAACAGACCTACTAAGGAGCCTGCCTACACTATGCTTGTCCGTCCTCTTTTAGAATACTGCTGCAGCATGTGGGAACCTTACCAGATAGGAACGACGGAGTACATCGAAAAATTTCTAAGAGAGGCAGCACGTTTTGTATTATTGCGAAATACGGGAGATAGTGTCACAGAAATGATACAGGATTTGGGATGGATATCATTAATAGAAAGGCGGTTTTCCTTGCGATGGAATCTTCTCACGAAATTTCAATCACCAACTTTCTCCTCCGAATGCGAAAATATTTTGTTGACACCGACTTACATAGGGAGGAAAGATCACCAAGATAAAGTAACAGAAATCAGCTCATATAGAAAGATATAGGTGTTCAATCTTTCTGCGCACTATACGAGATTGGAATAATAGAGAATTGTGAAGGTGGTTCGATGAAACCTCTGCCAGGCGCTTGAATGTGATATGCAGAGTATCCATGTAATTGTAGATGTAGATATCGAGTAAAACAAGACTTTTTCGTCGAACTGAGACAGATACTACCTCTCTACCTGGCGCCATCTTTAAATAAATACAAGCGACAAAAATCGTACACAATGTCTAACCCTGTCTTTTAAAAACACGATCATTTATTTCGGTTTATACAACACTTTTGCGAAGCAACACTTGTGACATTCGATAGAACTGCAGTTTACCACATTGATATCAAAGGAATACAAACACATAGATTCACATGTAAGAAGCACAGACATATACCATTGGGTGCATAAGGGATCGACGCCTCATTTGTCGTTCCTTATGTCTACTTTGTTTTAGTCATTGTCACCTGTTGCCACAAGTACGACCTTCGTCTTTATATTATTCTAAGTAGGACAAGAACTGCCAGATAGTGGAAGAAATATGCTGTGCATGTAAACCCGAAGTCCTCAAAGCCAATAACAATGTCAGAAGGGCTGTCATCTGTTAAATGTGCCAGTAGCGACTTTTTTTATCCAATGACATATTCTCTAATTTATCAGTATCGAAGAAATACTGTACCTTCTGCTTTAAAAGGTGGAATATGTTGTCTCCTATCACACATTTAATTTGTATGCCTTCCACATACTTCTGTAATGTAAATATAAAACATTTTGACAAAACCTGTATGCCTGAGTACTGTAAAATGTAACAAATTAGGAGCAAATAGCTTATTTTCCTCTTTCCATCTTGTAGCACTTTTCTCCTTCAATGGCATGCTAATCTGGCTTAACAACAAGTCAAGAGCATCAAAATTTGTTTATCGTTGTATACTCGATCCTTCTGACACTTCACACACTCTCGCAAGACACGAACAACTGCACTTAATCTAACCACTTCATCATCATAGCAGGTCTCTGTTAACGATTCAAATAAATCTGGCACTGATATGTGGAGAGTTGAACTGGCTGCTTCTGTGCCACAGGAGTGTTTTACAGCTTCAGACGGATTGACGAATGTTTGTGGCAGTTTCCTCTTCATCGTCAGTTGAGGTGGCTTATGAGGGATGTCAGACAGTGTGGGTACTGTATTCCACACGAGTTTATTACTGTCTGCTGTCATGAACCGATTTTGTTCCATAAGATCTTCTCGTCTGATGTTCACTAGCCATTTTCTGTTCCTAAAACGAAAATTAATCATTAACACACATGTAGTTTGCAAGCGAATCCTGACGATACACTATAGTAATATGACGTTATATACTTCTCACGGTCCTCAGGAAACCTAAAAAAAAACGGCAAATGTGGTGTCTTCTTCTTGTTGTTGCTGCAATTTATTGCGCTACAGACGCTTCTATTTGTAAAAAACCATTGCACAAACAAAAATGAACAACTACTATTGGCTTTTACTTTCGCGATCGTGCCGAATTCAACAGATTTACTTACTGGCCGCTTGGCGAGCTGCTGCCGCAGTAGGCAACAAAATGAGGCGAAGTGTCGCTACTGTTATGCTAGACTGAGGCCTCGTCACAGAAGATAACCGATTTATTATCTATGACTCGAAAATAAAGAAATTAATATCTATGAGAAAACTTTGACGTTACTGGTCAAAGCCGACAGGTTGTATCCCATTCTTCATTTGGCCCCAAATTCCTTGGCTTGTGAAATTTTTCTTAGCGTTTGTTTCAGTGCTTTTACTGCAAGGCTACTCTGGTTCTTGTACACAACATTTCTTCCTCCGATTATGAAACAGTTCACTCCGTTTTTTACTGTTGTTTCACAGTTCTTTAACACTTCTCTTGAAGGAGCTCCAGGCTTCGAAATTTCAGTGACTTTACATTCTGATTGGATATCAGACATGATTGTAGCTAGTCCCCTACCATCACTCGTTGATAATATGTATATGTCTTCTTTTTTCTTAGCTGTTTATCTTGTTTGGTTTGTGTTCCGTATTTTCACATATTGCACTAACACAAGATTTTTATATTTAACGGTATATGGCACTAACGGGTTTTCTCTCTGGCACTCTTATGGCCAGTAGCTACTTCTGGGAAATTTTCCGCAGTACTCGAATTTTCTTTCCACGGTTTTAGACAGTCATCATGTAGAATATCGTATTTAATCTTTAATGGAACAAGAAAATTTGGAAATTTGTGGTAAGTTCCTATGAGACCAAACTGCTGAGGCCATTGGTTCCTAGGCTTACACACTACTTAATCTAACCTAAACTAATTCACACTAAGGACAAACACACACACACACACACACACACACACACACACACACACACATACACACATGCCCGAGGGAGGACTCGAACCTATGACGGGGGAAGCCGCCCGAACCGTGCAAGGCGCCTGAGACCGCAAGGCTACCCCGGGCAGCAGGAACACGAAAAACGTTCGTATTTAACACAGAGTGGGAGAATTTCTGAGGCCTAATATATACGCACTCTCTTGTTCACAGCTTTACGTCTCTATGGGAATGCCAACATACAGAATCAAACTTTTCAGCATTTCGGCATATTGTCTAGCTTTGCTTAAGTCATTTTGCAGTCGTTCTCTCACAGTTATTTCGAGTCCAGCGTTACACATTTGCAGAGCAATTTCATAGCCCTTGCATTCAGTTCTGCAATCACACGAATATTTACTGAGCTTTGCTTTCACAAAACAACATTAATGATACTATTTATGCATCACTACATGTTCTGACACCTTTCATCACTTTTTCCGAATAGGAGGTAATTTACTGAAGGTAATTTACCAATATTTACGGAGCGATTTACCAGTACACCCGTATGCACCGTCATATTGACAAGCTAAACGGAGTAACATTTTGGTCTGCGGGAAATTAAAATGAGTTCGATCTTCGTTTCACTAATTTAAAAGATTTATAGCCAAACAAGAAATTACCACATTCAATGTATACTAATCAGAACTTTACCGGTTAAAGGCAATAATGTGCCAAAATGGAAGACGGAAGAGTGGACAGACTGATCGAAGCCACCTGATGATAACTTGAGGTATCAGATTCAGATGACACGTCTTTATCCAAGCTGGACTTTATCCATCTCCCAAAGTTTTGTAAAAACAGTTTGGATCATCTGAAAGCTTGAGTTCTTTGTTTTGAAATACAGTGAATGGTCTGTAATGAAAATCTTTGAGTAGTCTATGTTTGATACACGGAAATGAGTAGTGTTGATCTGTGGTGCTGGTGTAAACCACGTAAGTAGCCAGTGAAATGTTTTATCACATAATTTTAGTGCATTTATTTCCGTGACAGTTTTATTTGACGTGAGTACACTGGAAGTAGTATTCAGTGCTGTTAATGATTATATATGAATGTATTAGCTCGTGCTATTAAAAGATGCCCACTTTCTCATTTGACACATTTCAGTTATAAACTGGTTTGACATTTTTTTTCTCCTAATAATCAAGATCAGTTACTTCAAGCAGCGTATACGTACACCTTTTTTTCGCTTTCAAATATGACGTCCCGCTATTAATTTTCCCCAAGTCATCCTAAATTTCAGAAGAGATGGATGATGCAATTCATGTTTGCTCCTGGCTATTGATGAATTTATTTAGATAACTAAATCAAAAATGCAACAAAACAAATACTACAGAAATGTAGTTTCGGAAATATTTACGTTGCGTAGATTCCATATATTTTAGACAGACAGTTGGAAGAAACGGTAATTTAAAGATCTGGTTAGTTCATTACCCATATTTGCACCCCTCTTGATCGCTGTCTAGTTGTAGATGAGTAGCCGTTAATATATGAAACGTTAACCGTCAGTCATCCCTCGTGTGTGGAAGCAATACGTAGTCCTTATGTTACCATTACGAACATACAGACGAAGGTTTTTATATATACTGCCAAAAAGTGCTAGAAAACTTTGTTTCGCAAGCTCTGACATTATAATGTTCTTCTATTTTTTATATGTAATGTGAAACTAACGGGCGAAATACGGATTCATGGTTGAGTCAATGTAAAGCATAGGACTATAAAATATTTTGAAATTGAGGGACATTTATAGCCAACTGCACTCGAAAGTGATAAGGAAATTGTTGAGAATAAGTCTGGAATCTAATCTAGGATGCTGATGTGTAATCTTCGGAAATACAGAAGCGTCCGATTCCACCCGTCTGCTTCGGCCCATGACGTCACAACTACGACTCCAATATGGCGCCTATGACGTCATTACGTAAACATGACCACAAACACGAAAATACTGTGAAAAACCAACACACACACACACACACACACACACACACCCCACAAAAAACCTAATGAAACTAACGAGACAAGCGTGGGAAATTGGGAGTGTTTGGGTGGGGACAAAGTAAATATAAATAAATTTAGACTCACACCACCATATCAAACCACACAAAACGACGAAAATAACCGACAACACAAAACTCCCCAAATTATCCTTAGGAATCGGACACTTCCCTTGAGCTATATATCTCAACATCAGCTCTCGATCCCACAAATAACACTTCCCTTAACCTATATAACTTAACATCAAATCTCGATACAGGAACACATACAGCAACCACACATTGGAATTGAACACTTCCCTTGACCTATATAGGTCAACAGAAACTTACGATATCAAATCGTAAAACCCAAAACTACAACCACGTCCACAATCATAACTACCTCAAAAAACACAACAAACCAACAATATTGTAATCAGACACTTCCCTTGACCTGTTTTCCTTACGACACTCCACATACAGCCGTCCCTGGTCCAAGACGCCGGAACTTTAGTAAGCCTCATTTCTTCAAGATACACTGAACACTTCACGACTTCATCCAAAACTCTGAATAGTTGAAGAAATTTTATTAGAGACAACGCACTGTCCCCCATCATCTCCGACATGCGAAAACTGTTGACCTTGTCAGTCATACCCATTCCTACCAAAGACATAAAAAAAGCTATTTACCAAAATTCACATACAATGAACAGAAAAAAGCTACAATAACATCGACATAACAAAACCAAAATTGTTAACTCACTGAAAAATATTCCGCTGAAAGCACAGTCACTACCGATACCACACATGTGCAATGCTACCACACAAATGAACCCCATATGCTACGTAACACACTACCAGAGAGAACCACCGACCACAACAATACACCACCTATAAACGTGCCACACATGCAAACTAAACCAAAAACAGCACCTAACACACAACACGTAAACAAACCAGCAGAGAGCACCACCAATCACATCAAAACGATACCTACAAAGACGCCACTCTCACAAACTAAATTCCACTCTGTCGTGATGTCACACACCACAACAGCCTTACATCATGGGTCAAAGCCGACGAGTGGGATCGGACACTTCGGTCGACCCTAATCTTCTTCTTTGAAGGTTTACATCAGGCTTTTCAACTAAATTATGTGCCAAACCCTATTGTAGACTTTGGAATAAATAAAAATTGAACGTACTGGTTTGACGGATGTGGATGGTATTTACAGAAATGATATTCTGAATAGCATTATGACAGGCTTAAATAATGTGATTTTTGACAAAAGGTCGTTGCAAACCCATTAAGTGTGAACATGTGAAACTGGTGTTAAGAATTTTGTCGTGCCAGTCACCAAAAAAGAGAGAGAGAGAGAGAGCTACGTCCTGTATTGGTAGGTTTAGTAGAACCGAAAATCTGATAGTATGTTTTAGAAGTAAACTTTCTACAGCTTTCATTTATTGTGCATAAATATTGCTTGAAGAAACGGTATGTATATCCCAACAGTGTCTGCTAATACACCTCTGATGGACAATTCTCAGTCCTGTAGTTAAAATACATTTAGATACACAACTGTGCATTGGTTGTCCATGAGAGTTGTATTAGCTGATGCCTTGAGGATAGAGCGCAATAAATTTACTGTAATTTATATTAATGACAAACTTAATGTCACATAATAGCTGATGTTGTTGCTAGGTCTTCATTCGAAATACTGATTTGACACAGTTCTCTGTACTGTTGTATCCTGTTGAAAGTCTCCTTTTCTGTATAGCTGCTGTAACATCATGTTTTAAAAGTTTCTCGTCTCATCTTGTCTGTAGTGCTTATTGTACGCTTTTCACGCCCATACAAGGTTACACTCCAGGCAATTATTTTTGGGAAAGATTTAACATTTTTTATTCAGTATAACAAATTGTTCCTTTTCATGAATGCCTTTCTTGTTATTGCCACTCTGCATTTTATTTTCTGCTTTGGCCATATTGTTATTTTACTGTCAAAGTGGCAGAAATTCTCTATTACTTCTATTGTTGTAAGATACCTGCACAGAGCTATATCCCCTTGACCACTCAAAGATCACACTGTTGTTGCCTGAAATGTCAAATCACCGTGTATGCCCAGGAGTACATGGGTGTCAAAATTTGGATGCTGGGACTCCGTGCAATGGTTAGTTGGGCCAGTTAGCCACTGCTGTGGTTGGGTGGTGCTGCCTGTGGGGAGAGCACCTAGCTGGAATGGGTGGAACTAAAACATAAAATGTGTGAATGAAGAAGCACAGGCAGATGGTCAGACTTCCTCAGCAGTCTCGCCAGATGGGTCAGATCAACACATTGCAGAGATATAATCCCAAAATATTTCGTTCCTTAGCTACACTAGTGGAGGAAAACTGACTAAAAAACAGATAAACGTATGCCCCAGAGTAGGTGTAGCGGAACAGATGACTCATTGTTTCTGAATACAAAATCATAGTTCTTCACAGAACAGATCGAAAACAAGGACAGTAAATGAGAATCGGATCTGTATTAACAAAAAATTCATTTCCTGAACCCAATCCTTGCTCTCATGTAGCAAGGGCAGTGATCCTAGTCACGGTTACATCTTATAAGAACCTCGACATACTGCAACACACAACTTTTCACTGTCCTTTGACTGGTGTCATCATATCAGCCCATCCACAATCCATCGTCCACTCTGAAGTATATGTGACCTTCCTGAAATCTCTCACATGATCATTTGTACATCTATTTCATGTATCTCTATCCTTCAGTGCAGCAGCCCAGACATGACAGACCTATATGTTCTATGATAACAGTTTAATTCAGTGGTGAACAAATTAGAGTTCAAAAATTATTCACAACCATGGTTGTGCATTCATAGCTGAATGACCTACATCTTCACACATGTAGGTGGCAATGAACAGTACTCTTTATTATGGAATGTTTAGTATGGCACTGCTAGCCATTATCTATTCATGGCTTAAGGAAGATCCTGTTCCAATGACTCCTGACTACATTGAATAGCGAATGCTATATCACAGATGCCAACAAGCTACATAGCATAAAAGATGGCTACATGCAGAATGTCCTGAGAACCTAAAATTCTTTGACTCTGCATTGACCATACTACAGTGACCCATGTGTATATTCTTCAACATGTTATTGTAGTTGTGGTATCCCTTATCAGTGGCACACATCTTAACGGTGCCCCACTTTTACCACAATAATCCAAACTCTGAAACTAGCAATTTAGTCATTACCCTCAATTTTAACAGATGACATTCTTGTAGAAAATCTAGTTTTATGTTTTATCTTATAGTGTAGCTCGTGTAATTTTACCTGAAGGTCAGGCAGTATGGTTTTGCGATCTGGCCTCTGGGTGGAGAGAATTGGCCTGACCCCTGACCAAACCTTTTAATTCATTTGTGCTTTTACATTCCTTATGGTTTTAATTAAAGTGTTTTATCTTGCTTCGTACCTTTTATTGACCTTGACTACTTACCAGTTTTCATAGTGAATGGAATGCCTGCAGCTCAGGTGCATAAGTTGTGTTTCTTGTTACAAGAAAAGTCTCCAGTTAATTCAATTTAATACCCTTCAGTTTGAGGTAGTTTACTCTTTTTTGTTTTATACATGGCTTTATCCTAGCCTTCTTGCTTTTTTTCCATACTGGATGAGCATACTAAGGATCAGTTTGGTTGCCCATTTTATAAGAATTTTATTAATTTCATTCACCAAGGACAGAGAGAACATGACGCGATAGTTTGGTTCCTAGAACCCATCCATCAAGTAGTGTTATCAGGCAAACAAATCTTTCATGCTGATAGTTTAAGCCACTTACAGTATTTTCTCCCCTATAAACTTCTTTTTTTTTTTATTACATATGCACACAGAATGTGTCTGCTGAATAGAGTAATTATTTATATAAGTAGCCTGATGTATTAATCATGCTGTTACATTTGTTGCAGTAATGATGAAAGGTATCCTGGTACTCCTTTGTACCTTACTTGTTGTTCAAAATACTGTTGGACCACCTGTAACACAGAAGAAAAATGATGAAAAAACTGATGGAAACGAGATAAATGAAACCGATAATCTGGTAAGCTTGGTTAAAATTTCTGTTGCCCATACCAAGTTTTATTTTATGATTAAATCTGTAAAGAGCAGTTTATTTGTAACTTGTGATCTTGACAAATAAATTCTACCCTTTGCTCAGATCTGTTTTGAAGTTGGCTAATTTCCTTCATAACTCATGTAGATACAGTACTTGATGAGAGAAACATGTGGCACGTAGTTTTTTTTTTGTAGTGGATTCTACAAAGTGAGCTAAACAGTTTTAAGTATGTCTCTATATGCCCCTATTTGTGGATGCTGGATGAGGTGTTTTATGTGACATACGTATTTCTCAAATGGTCTGGATTTTGGATTGCCATGAGGAAACCTGGGTCCAGTTCTTGATGCTGCCAGTGACTCTGTCCTTGAAGAAAGGTCTCAGATGGAAAAATTGCACAGCTTTGTGAAGTCCACCGAGTAGCTATTTGAGAGAAGCCATGGCTCAGAGATCAGGAAAGATGACAGCTGCTGGGTCATCAGTTTGCTAACATTCCTCTCTATTTCACATCCAGTGACACCATCAGCAGAGGATAACATGGTAGTTATCCCCTGTGGCTCTCTAGGCCTGATCATGTTTATGTTCATGTTGTTGTTGTTGTTGGTGGTGGTGGTGGTGGTGGTGGTGGTGGTGGTGGTTGTTTTCACTAAATGTAGGCAGCACACTATTAACAGAAACGGACAGTTTGTTCTCTTCTTCTTCTCTCGGCATTACAATCCTGTGTGGGTTTCAGCATCATCAACAAGTTTCCTCCATTCTGGCCACTCCAGCACAGTTGTCCGCCATCCTCAGACTCAGTGATTTTATATCTTCTTCCGCATCATCTATCCACCATTTTCGTGGCCTTCCTCTCTGTCTTCCTCCGATTGACCTCCATTCAAAAATCTTTTTAGTTGTTCTTTCAGTATCCATCCTGAAGACATGCCCAAGCCAGGCTGTTCTTCTACTTTTTATAATTCTTAAGATTTCAGCTCCTTGTGTGAGGCCGTCCAGCTCGCCATTCATCCTAGATCTCCAGAAACCATTATTATTCTGAACTGCTCCATAGATCTTACACAGCACTCTACGTTCAAATTTCCTGAACTGTTGCTCATCAACACTCATTAGCATCCATGTTTCACATCCGTGGGTTACTACTGGTTTGATCATGACCTTATATAGTTGCAGCTTCATCTGCATATTGTAGAGTGTGTGTCCTCTTGACCGACTCCTTTACTTATGCTAAACCAATTGCTCAGTTCTCCATCTACTCGCACTGCAGCCTTGGAACCAGGCAATGTTGCTTCAATAAGTGAGACATACTTAGATGGTATACCAAACAGTAGCAAATCATTTAGCATTTGAGCTCTATAGAGACTCAAAGGCCTGCTTGAAGTCTATGTAGAGGTTATGCAGCTCAATGTTATACTCATAGGCCTTTTCATGTATTTGCCTCAACACAAATATCTGGTCTTTTGTTGATGTATTAGGCCAAAATCCACACTGATATTCCCCTAGAATCTCTTCTGCATATGGTGCTAACCTCTTGTAGATAATACTAGAGAAGATCTTATAGGTTACATCTAGCAGGGTAATTCCTCGGTAATTTGAACAGCAGGTCTTTTCTCCTTCCTTATGTTTTGGTTGATTACACCTAAGGTCCATTCTTCTGGGATTCTTTCATAGTTCCATATCAACTTAATAAGTTTGTGGATCCACTTATGAAGATAAGTTCCCCCATTTTTTAGCAATTATGCAGTTATTTCATCGCTTCCTGGTGTTACATAATTTTTAAACAATACACTATCTTCCATAGTTCCTCTTTCCTCTATTTCCAGATCTGCAGTATTATCGAGTAGCTGCTTGTTCCTGGTAGGATTGCCCTCCAAAATTCCCTTGAAGTATCCTCTCCATACATCCAGAACATCTTGTTTATCTGTCAGCAAATTTCCCCTCTTTGTCCTTCCAAGCTGTTATTTTCGATCTATATTCTTGAGTTCCTTCTTTAATTTTCTTGTAGAACTTTCTTCTTTCATTCTTTTTAGTAGTGCTCTTCCAGCTCCTCTGTCTTTCTCTTCATGGCTTCCCTTTTTTCCTCCTTCATACCCTTTCTGCCTCTATTTTCTTTTCATTATACAGTGCCTGATTTGATCTAGTATTCTGCTGCAAGCATTTCAGTCTTGCTTCCTTTTTCTGTTCCACTGCCTGTCTACTTTCATCATCATACCAGTCTTCATTCCTAAGTCTCCCTGCTTGCCCCAGTATTTCATGTGCTGTTGGCCTAATGACATCTTTAATAGAGTTCCATTTTTTTCTATCATCTCCACCATCTTTCGTTTGTAACTCCTAAAGGAGTCAATCTGCTCTGGTACTTCTGAACAGTAGACCTATCTTTCAATTGTTCTATATTCCATATGTTTACTCTGGTACTACTTCCTATGGCAGCCATGGCAAGTTTCTCATTTTGGCCCTTACTAGGTAGTGGTCAGAATCAAAATTCGCTCATTTTCCATATCGGATGCCCATCTTTTTGATATCAATATATGGTCTATTTGGTATGATTCATTTGTTCGTCCCTTTGTAGATATTTTTCCTTGGAAAACGGGTACTTACTGCTCTCAACTTGTTTGCAGAAACAAACTGGGCAACCCTCATACCATTATCATCAGTTTCGTCATACAGACTTTCCTTACCAAGCATGCTTTTTAATGCCTTTTCCTTTCCCAGTTTTGCATTATAGTCGCCAAGAACTATTGTGGAATCATATCTGGGTATTCTGTCCCATACCTCCTCTAGTTGATCATAGATGATGTCCACAGTATTTTCATCTGATTCTTTTATTGGTGCATATGTATTGACAAAGGTCACATTGTGAAATTTGCCTTTCATATGCTGAGTAGATATTCTTCCATTATATGGGGTGAAAGCAATAACAGATCTATGCATATCCTTGGAGACTATAAACCCAATTCCGTACTCCCCTTGTCTCTCTTCTTTTCCTGGATAGATGGGGAGAATTTCTGCGTATAAATATCTCCTTTCCCCTTCCACCTAATTCCCTGCAGTGCAACAATTCCCATTCCATACCTTAGCACCTCTTCTGCAACCCTATTCATCACTCCTGTATGCAACAGCGTACACACATTCCATGTTCCAAATATAAGCACCAATAAATCCATGTTCCTCTTTCCTAACAGTTTGTCTTATGTAGGGGCAGTACAACATTCAGGCAGGGGTATCAACACTGCACTCAACTCTTGGAGGACTGGACTTTCATTTTGGGGTTAGCTCCCCTAGAGGGGTTGATGACGTAGCCTATGGAGTCCCCCCTACCCTATGGTGTGGGACCCACTTAATCTGGCTTCTCAGTCGAGATCACTCCGGCTTGGGTGACCCTGCCAGTAGCTAGACTACTGCCAGTACAGCTCTCGACATCATCAAAGCACACAAACCCTCCCGCCCAGCACTGAAGGTGCTTACGATAAGGCGGTGTCCTCTGAGAGGGACTGACAGTTTGTTAATTCTCAAAAAAATTGTCGATGTTGTCTTCTCTTTAGTTTTGAGGTGTCAAGTATGAATATCAGTTATACAATAACTTTATTATTTGAGATATTTCCACAATGCTTTGCACACACATACAAAAACTCGAAAAGTTTTTTTAGGCATTCACAAATGTTCGGTATGTGCCCCATTAGTGATTCGGCAGACATCAAGCCGATAATAAAGTTCCTCCCACACTCGGCGCAGCATGTCCCCATCAATGAGTTCGAAAGCATCGTTGATGCGAGCTTGCAGTTCTGGCACGTTCCTTGGTAGAGGAGGTTTAAACACTGAATCTTTCACATAACCCCACAGAAAGAAATCGCATGGGGTTAAGTCGGGAGAGCGTGGAGGCCATGACATGAATTGCTGATCATGATCTCCACCATGACCAATCCATCGGTTTTCCAATCTCCTGTTTAAGAAATGCTGAACATCATAATGGAAGTGCGGTGGAGCACCATCCTGTTGAAAGATGAAGTCGGCGCTGTCGGTCTCCAGTTGTGGCATGAGCCAATTTTCCAGCATGTCCAGATACACGTGTCCTGTAGCGTTTTTTTCGCAGAAGAAAAAGGGGCCGTAAACTTTAAACCGTGAGATTGCACAAAACACGTTAACTTTTGGTGAATTGCGAACTTGCTGCACGAATGCGTGAGGATTGTCTACCGCCAAGATTCGCACATTGTGTCTGTTCACTTCACCATTAAGAAAAAAATGTTGCTTCATCACTGAAAACAAGTTTCGCACTGAACGCATCCTCTTCCATGAGCTGTTGCAACTGTGCTGAAAATTCAAAGCGTGTGACTTTGTCATCGGGTGTCAGAGCGTGTAGCAATTGTAAACGGTAAGGCTTCTGCTTTAGCCTTTTCTGTAAGATTTTCCAAACCGTCGGCTGTGGTAAGTTGAGTGTTCAACCGTTTCTTCACTCACTGCAGGCCGACCCGTTGATTTCCCCTTACAGAGGCATCCAGAAGCTTTAAACTGCGCATACCATTGCCAAATGGAGTTAGCAGTTGGTGGATCTTTGTTGAACTTCGTCCTGAAGTGTCGTTGCACTGTTATGACTGACTGATGTGAATGCATTTCAAGCACGACATACGCTTTCTCGGCTCCTGTCGCCATTTTGTCTCACTGCGCTCTTGAGTGCTCTGGCGGCAGAAACCTGAAGTGCGGCTTCAGCCGAACAAAACTTTGAGTTTTTCTACGTATCTGTAGTGTGTCGTGACCATATGTCAATGAATGGAGCTATAGTGAATTTATGAAATCGCTTCAATCATTTGTAATAGCCCTGTATATTAACAGATCAGAATGTACCAGTAAATTTCATGTTATAAATAACCATTTAATGATGTTTTTCTGCTGTTGCATCTGAGGCCCGGTGTGATTGTGGTATTGTAAATGATATGTCATTCATTATGACTGACTTTTTGTTTATAGTCTGCAGAGTGATAATATCATTCTGGAATCAGTGTGTAGAATGTAACTAAACAGATGAGGAAAGGCCCAGATTTTCTGTATCACACACACGCTGATCTGCTTCAGCAGCATTATTCTGGAGAACAAGAGAATGGTCCATGTATTGACCTCGAATGTGTCCATGTGCCTGCCTTCTTTTACAGGCATGCTGCACACTTAATCTGTAGGTTTTACATGCAATACAAATCTATTTCCAGATTATATTGGGATCGTTTTGCCATTTGTACATGTTTGTCTCAGTTTCCATCTTGCCACAGGCATTGACGAAATGGATAGATCTGCAGGAAGGCACGATTTGTATACATTTCATTTATGTCACTGAATATGCTGTACTTATTGTTCCTATAATTATTTTGTGAATACTTGTAGAGTTTCATAATTTTATTTAGTCATGGAACTTCATAATCCAAAGAACACATTATGATGATCATTAGCATAATTTTATTTTTTAAATTGATTTTTAAAACTACAATTTTAATACTATTTTCAGTGAGTTATTGTCTCTTGTGTGTGTGTGTGTGTGTGCAGGAACCCCTTGGAATTGAGTACTCTCGTTACTTGAAAGAAGTTGTGACAGCACTAGAGAGTGATCCAGAGTTTAGACGTAAATTGGAAAAGGCTGAAGAAGCTGATATTCGTGTAAGTGGTATTCCATATCAGTGTTTAAAGTACCTTTTGCTGTAGTTTTTGGGATAGTTTCTTTTGATTCTGTTTAGTTCTAACAAGAGAATGTTCTGATCCGACATGTTGAAACCTACCCTGAAATTTTTCACATAGGAAGAATTTACGATAAGAAATGCACTGTCAAAATTTTAGCTACTAAGTCACACTGCAAGTATTTTTTTTTTTTTTTGGAAATGTTAAAGTTACTCATTTTTTCCACATGAAGAGCTACTTAAAACAGCTGTTTGTACAGCCCTTCCTGCCTAGTGCAGAATTGGTGAACAAAGAGAATGTAATGTCACATAACATGAAGTGCACTCATGTGTGAATGTTAAGCACTTAAATCATACCAAAAAGACTCAAATCATTAATTTTTTTAAAACTTGCAGTTCATATCAACAGCTACAGTTCATATCAACAGCTAAACTGTTGCAGATGTAATTACTGCACAAGTGACTAGTAGAGGAAGCCGGGCGGAGTGGCTGAGTGATTCTAGGCGCTACAGTCTGGAATTGTGTAACCGCTACAGTTGCAGGTTTGAATCCTGCCTTGGGCGTGGATGTGTGTGATGTCCTTAGGTTAGTTAGGTTTAAGTAGTTCTAAGTTCTAGGGGACTGATGACCTCACAAGTTAAGTCCCATAGTGCTCAGAGACATTTAAACAAGTAGTGGAAAGAAAATCAAGGCAGTGCATGATGATACAATACAAACGATTTGGTCAATTTGGAATTTTAATTTGTTGACAAGATATTTTATAACTGTTCCTGTAGTACAGTTCATACGATAATTTTTTGAACGGTGTGTAATTTACTAACTTCTTTATTCCCTAGTCATCACAATAATGGGAATTGTCTATTGGATAATGAAAACTAACATTGTCCTTACATCAGTTAAACCTGTTAAAAGAAAGCATGTCACAGTAATTACTAGTTATATTTAGACATGATTGGGATGCATAAGAAATGGTCATGGCCATTGTTCTGCATATGGTGCTGCATACTTGCATACTTGATCAAATTGGTAAAACATGATGAAGCAAACTGAGAATGCACAAATGACTTAAGTTTAGCAGTACTATTATGCTGATAAACCTGAAATCACACACAGCTATTGAAAATTATATTGTTCAACAGTTTTCTGAAAAAATCCTTTACACTGGCGAAGAGTTCTTGGGCTTCCAGCCGGGTGGCGGTGTCTTCAAACTGGGGACGGGCATCCACAAAGTCTCGGCACTTCACCAGAAGATGAGTATGTCACTCGTCGAAATGTCGCAGTTTGAAGACTCCGCCACCCGGCTGGAAGCCTGAAGAACTCTTCGTCAGCTGTATATGCCGGGAAAGCATACATTCACATCCTTTACACTGTTGAAAAATTTCTTTAGAAAGGTTGAATAATACTTTCAGTTCCAGATGGTATCTGGATTATGTTAACAGTCTTTACACCATTCTCTTGAGGGCAGAGGTGTTGTTGTGTCCAGACCACAAGTTCAACAAAAGCAATGAATTATTTTCTGCAACTGGTAAGAAGATGTTTCTGATGTAGTACTGAAAGTTATTCTCTCACATTTTTCCTGATTTTGCTATGTCAATTACAGAATTTGTGCTTCGAAACAGTTCTTTTTTAAATTTTTGCTCCTAATTTGCCTTGAATGCATTTCTTGCTCGGAATCGAGCTGACTGGCTTTATACTCAGCATTTTAGGGGAAAACAAGAAGCTTCATTTTCATGCCAGCTAAAAATTTCTCTGTAGCATTACCTGTTAGTGACAGTTCCATATCTTCCAAATAGTTTTTTCACACTTTTGCCATTTCCATTTTGATGCATATTTCACACCTTTTTTCTATTGATATATTTCACTTTCATATTTAAAATGAAAACAGCTTTGCACACTGCTTAACTATAAGTGTGGTCTCCTTCCTTAATTTAACCAAAAAATTTACAGCCTTTTCTTTGTCACTGAAAGTTAATATTGTTCACATTTTTATGAGCTGGCAAGATACTGTATTTTTGTTTTGGGTATTAATTAGCATAACAATCATCATTCAAACCTCAATTCATGAAATCACCTGTTATTTTCTATTTCTTTTAATTTTTTTCCACACAATTTTTAGCTAATCTCAATTCATTCAAATGAACTTCAAAGAAATTCACTAATAAATAACACATATGTAGATGTTCATAGGAAATAGGTGATTTCAGTTGCATATACTACATTCTTCATATTTAATCTTTGTGAGGTTAAAAACATTAATTGGCTTCTACACAACTGTGAAACCTGAACCTACATAAAGACGGATGCTATTAACAACCATGTATGAGATAAACAAACAGAAAATTAATAGACTTTTTTCACCATTGTTAACACTTTGTGATACTGCAGAGGCAGCTGCAAGGTGTTATGGATATACATGAGTGTAGATTCGAGTGAATATCAACTGTGAACAATTTTGTCTGAGTAACTGTTAGCAGAAACTAAAATTTGCTTTACAAATCCCATTCACATTGTGCAACGTTATCTGTTTACCAATTTGGCATCAGTCAAAGCTAGGTGCTTGCTGTGTTGCATGTGCACTGTCTGCTGTAGCTGCAGTAGGGATGTAGATTCCTCCAGTCGCCTGGTGAGCTACAAATTTGGCAATTTTAACAATTTTTTAAAAGTATTTGCGGGGCGTCTTAGCAGCTAAAATTTTGACATTGTGTTTCTTTTGATGTATTCTTCATATACAACAAATTTCAAGGCAGGTTGTGACATGTGGAATTGGACCATTCCCTTGTAAGCTTTCATTGGAGGTAATTATCAGTGTGTGAATAAAAAACAAAACAGATAAAAATTTGGTCACGTTCCTGAGTGTCATTGTACAATATTGTGTACAAATTTATGAAAAAAGGCATTTACAGTGGTGTATTTCCAAGCATCAATCTGTTCAATGGTGCAGTGCGTTTGGGCCAGGCCTCTGTAGATCACAGGGCAGGAAAGGCATCATGGTAACAGTAAGCGTTTCATACAATGATATATACAGGGTGTCCCAGCTATCTTGTCCACCCAAAATATCTCTGGAACAATAACAGCTATTGGAAAACGACTTTCACCGGTATCAATGTAGGGCTGGGGCCCATGAATGTACATATTTGGAAACATTCTAAAACGAAAGCATATGTGTTTTTTAACACAAACTTATGTTTTTTTAAATGGACCTCTTATGTTTTTTTAAATGGACCTCCTATATTTTTTCTTCAGCAATCCATAGCATGACAAAGCACATACACAATGGCGTTGATTGCATCGCAATATTCCTATTACATCCCGAGATATTGAGACGCGAAGTTGACGCTTGAAACACCCGACATGCGCTGCTAGCGCACGTCTTGAGGCTCAGGCGTGAACTCCATGCTGCCGTAATCGCGCAGCAGACCATATTATTTGTTTCGAACCTCTTTATAAGTATGGCAGTGTGATTACGCATTGAATCACATCGTGATTACGGGCAGCATGGGGTTCACGCCTGAGCCTCAGGATGTGCGCTAGCATCGCATGTCGGGTGTTTCAAGCGTCAACTTCGCGTCTTAATATCTCGGGATGTAATGGGAATATTGCGATGCAATCAACACCATTGTGTATGTGCTTTGTCATGCTATGGATTGCTGAAGAAAAAATATAGGAGGTCCATTGAAAAAAAAAAGTTTGTGTTAAAAACACATATGCTTTCGTTTTAGAATGTTTCCAAATATGTACATTCATGGGCCCCAGCCCTACATTGATACCGGTGAAAGTCGTTTTCCAATAGCTGTTATTGTTCCAGCGATATTTTTGTTGGACAAGATAGCGGGGACACCCTGTATAGTGTATGGGATAGAGGCAGCAGTGACAAAACAGGGCACTGGCTGACACCAAACAGGCAACCGCCCTAGTTCTGTTGTTTGCTCTAACTGCTATCAGAGAACAGTTATTCCACATTGTATTTATGAGAGTGACTTGCAAACTCTTATCACAAGTGTTTCTTCTGGTAACTGAGATGTTCTTTGCTGTGAAAGACTATTTGATTGAAGTTTCAGTGCTAGCCTGCATTTTTGAAGCTTTTATTCCTATATATAATTACATATATATTACAGTATTCTGCAGTCACACTTTTATTTTGTAGACAGGCAAAATAGCTCAAGAACTGGAATACGTGAATCATCAAGTGCGCACAAAACTAGATGAACTGAAGCGTCAAGAACTGGAACGACTCAGACATTTGGCAATCAAAGAATATGAACTTCGTAATGGGATTGACACAGAACACCTCAAGATACCACCAGAACATCTTGATCATTCAAATCCTCATACTTTTGAGATTGAAGATCTGCGTAAATTAATTGCAAAGGTTAGTATGGACATTATGAAGATACCAGCATTCTATTGCTAAGAAATATAAATCATAGATCAAAATTTTCAAGAAATGTTGCAGGATAAGTGGCAATGAATGAAACAAAACACAAGATTCATAGTTGGAGACCCAGACATCACTTAGATTAATAATTGACTTAGATGAAAGAGCTGAGAATAAGTCGAGGAAAAGTGACAAGAGGGATGGGTCAATTGCTAGGGAGCATCAGTGTTAGAAACATTTTATATGTAACTCAACTCCACACAAAGGAGGCATTCATCATTCATTTACAGACAGGCACAATGAAAAAGACTACTAAAAGTTGTCCCAGTATAGAAAAAAAACACACACACACACACACACACACACACACACACACACACACACACACACACAGAGCACCACTTGCACACACGGGCCACTTTTTCTGGCCACTGGACCTGAGGGTCTACTGCTACTATCACCACCACCACCACCACGACTACTACTACTACTACTACTACTACTACTACTTCTACACACCCCACACCCTCTCCTGTCATGGCCATCAACAACACCAATAACATATTATACAGTAGAAATGAAATTGATAAAAGTTATTATAGTCAGACTCATAAGTGCTGGTAGTGAATCATGCTATTACAGACTGGTCTGGTGTTAGTCCCGTGCTATTGAGAGAAAGTAAATAATTCTGACATCTCTTTCCCGCAGACAACAGCTGATCTAGCTGAAGCTGATAAAAAGAGAAGGCAGGAGTTCAAAGAATATGAGATGCAGAAGGAATTTGAGAAACAAGAGAAATTAAAAAATTTAGATGAGGAACATAAGCAGCAGCTTCAAAAGGAAATAGAAGAGAAGGAAAAGAAACAGAAAGCTCATGAACCAGTAAGTGTAACTTGTTAGTAAAATTAGTAGTACTGAATTGTATCACTATATACTTAAGTTGTTTTTAAGTACTCTGCCATAAATTATATTGAGATAACCCAAATAGAGGCAGTAACCTTAGATTCCCCAGTCCATGTAAAGACCCAGAGGACCTTGATACTGTGGATCATAGGGCCCTTGAGAATGTTTTGGAGCCCCTATAGTTGATTCGGTGTGGAAGCCCTGCCAAGCGGCTCACAACTCTTTTTTTGAGTACACGTGTGGCAAGCATGGGGCCCTAAGCTATTGAAATACTTTTTCCTTTCCTGTGCAGCAATTTCACACTGTGATTTTATCTTTTGTCGGACTTATTCTCTATTACAGCTTCCCTGCTGACAGCCTAGCTCACTCATGGGACATAGATTATGGCTTCTGCCATTTCATCACTCTGTTTTGCACAGTGTATTGTGATTATCGTATGTTGGTCCCAACAACTGGGTTTGATCTCCACCCTTGCCAGTTTTCCTCCAGGAATTTAGTATGTGAGGAGAAGGGCACCTGATACCAAGCATGGTAGCCAGTCCATGTGGTGAGTCATCAGGTACTCATACAGTGTTAGCCCCCTAACCACATAGGGACTGCACTTTCAGTGCCAGAGATGTCACCTCTCTGTGCATATCAAGGAGTAGGTGCTTGAGGAGGCAATACCTTGGCAGAATTCTGGAATTGTGAAAGGACTAAATTTATAGCAGTCTCTTTAAACAGACCACAGTTAAATTCAGTTCACTGCAACCCCAGGAATGCTCTCTTTGCCATGCACTGGGAGGAATGTAAAACCAAACAACTTGCAGACACTTATTCCCCTCAGTTCCTGGTTCGCACCTAGATGGAGAGTCCTTTCTCTCTACTAAGTCAATATTCTTTGTGAAGAATATTAAAAACAAAATGTGCAAACTTTCTTCCCCTGTTAAATTATGAAGTGGCTCCACCTTAATTCAGATGGCAAATCCTACCCTGTCGTGATCATTACTCCCTTGTAAACAATTTGGTGGTGCATCTGTTACCATAACACCTAATAAGAACTTGTTTCACCTAATAAGAACTTAAACATGGTGAAGGGTTTGATTTTTCACTTGGACATGATACAGCAGATGGATGAAGAACTGTGTAAACACTTGGGGAATCAAGAGATCCACTTTGTACAACGTGTACATCAAAGCCCGCTAGACAATAAGATCGACAGTGGCTCATTCATCTTTTGCTTTTGAGGAGGATTCAACTGCAGAGAAGGTGAAAATTATAGTTCCCTGTTGCTCTGTGAAGCCATATTCCTCGCCCCCAATGTGTTGCTTTAAATGTCAACATTTCAACATACAGGATGACAATTACTGAACTATACGAAAAAAAGTAAATTAGTTACAAACTGTGGCATGCACACGCTTCATTCAACATGTAAACATTGCTACAGTTATCTGGATTTAGGTCATGACATGTTCAAGATGCCTGCCATCATTCGCGATGATGGGGCACAGACAAATAGTGAAATTCTTTATGATCTGCTGAAGTGTGGAGCAGCGATCCTGTTGATGACCTCCTGAATGGATGTTTTCAGCTCAGCAATGGGTTTGGGCTTACTGCTCTACACCCTGTCTTTAATATAGCCCCACAAAAGGGAATCTACATGTATTCATGGTGGCCACTTAAGGCCCATGCCAGTGGCCTCTGGGTACCCCAGAGCCAGAATGCGGTCCCCAAAGAGCTCCTCCAGGACATACTCTTCTGCTTCAATGAGGTAAAGTTTCGTCTTGTATGAACCACATCTTGTTAAAATCATGGTAGCTTTGGATAATGGGGATGAAATCCTCTTCCAAGATATTCATGTATCATTTGGTACATGAAGGTAGTGTCACTGTGCCCTCAAGGAATATTGCACCAATTATTTTGTGGCTGGACAATTGCGTACCACACCATCACCTGTTGAGGGTGAAGAGACTTCTCAATCATGAAATGCGGGTTCTCTGTCCCAGAAATCACCAGTTTTGATTGACAAACCTATCCAAATGAAATAGGGCTTTGTCGCTAAACCAAAACATACAGTGATTACTAATTCCCATCATGCTCCGTGGCCAAAAGTGCAGTTTGAATGTTCTAATGCAAACCATTCATAAGTTATGACGATTTTAGTTCATGTAGCTCAGTAATTGTCACCCTGTATGTCTTCCATGCATACATATAACCCAATTTGTGTAGACTGTTGCTAGCCATTTTGTGAAAATTCACTGCATGTGCTACTACCTGTCTGTGTCAGTTGTGGGAATGACCACCCTCCTGTATCCCTCCCCCTATGCGGCGCTTTAAATGCTGGAAGTTCGGCCATATGACTTCCAGCGTCACATGCTGAGATTGCGGACACCCATCACATCCCAATATTCCATGTGCCCCACCTCCCGTCTGTGTCAACTGCAGAGAGCACCATTCGCCTTGCTCGCCAGACTCCAGGATTCTCCAGAAAGAAAGGAAAATCGTGGAGTACAAGACCCTGGACAGACTGACCTACACTGAGGCTAAGAGAAAATTTGAAGGCCTGTATCCTGGGTGTATGACATTGTCTTACGCCGCTGCTACAACAGTTCTGGCACCATCAGCTCCGCCAACCCAGATCACCTCTCAGAGCCAGAAGACTACACCTGCCCCCTTGATCAAGGGGGGGCATTTCCCGCCCTGTTGCTCCTGCACCAGCTACTTCGGGAGCAACAACTCCCCCTCCGAGCAACCATCGGGGACGTCCGTCCCCACTTCTAAGCCGGAGAAGTGTAAGTCTTCTTCGGCTTCTCTCGCTAGGAAGGGGTCCCTTGGGTCGCTCCATTCCCAGGTTTCTGCTAGTGGGAAAGATGACACCCGCCAGTTGCTGAAGAGCCCAAAAGCAGCTGGTTGTAGGACTTCACACTCATCCTTAGTCCTGGAGACTGACCCAGTGAAGTCCTTCCAGCCAGGGAGGAAACCCAAGGAGCAGCGAGAGAAATCCAAAAAGAAACCCCTAAGACCAAGAAAATTGCAGTGGCACCCACACCACCGCTACCTACAAGCTCTGCGGCTGAGGATGGGGTGGAGATTTTGGCATCCGCAGAGGACCTAGACCTCGCCAGACCCTCATTCACAATGGATATAGACTGCTCAGGCAATAAATCGGTGGCTGCTGGTGACTCTTGAGGCCTAAACTGCCTCATTGAGTGTTCCATGCCTTCCCAGTCTCACGATGTCATCCTCCAGTGGAATTGCGGCGTTGTTTTCCACCGCCTGGCTGAGCTATGGCAATTGTTAAGCTTTACACCTGCCATCTGCATTGCCCTCCAGGAAACCTGGTTCCCAGCAATGCAGACCCCTGCCCTCTGCGGCTATAAGGGATATTACAGGAACCGTAGCGACTATAATTGAGTGTCAGGTGGAGTTTGCGTTTAGGGCATAAACTCGAACTGTAGTGAACATGTGCTCCTTCAAACTCCTCTTGAAGCTGGGGCTGTCAGAATAAAGGATGACGTAGGAAATAACTGTCTGCAATGTATATCTTCCTTCAGATGGTGCAGTACCCCTGAATGTATTAGCTGTACTGATTGATCAACTTCCTAAACCTTTCCTACTTCTGGGAGATTTTAACGCCCATAACCCCTTGTGGGGTGGTATCATGCTTACTGGCTGAGGCAGAGATGTCGAAACTTTTACTGTCGCAATTCGACCTCTGCCTCTTAAATACTAGGGCCGCCACACATTTCAGTGTGGCACATCGTAGTTACTCGGCCATTCATTTATCAATTTGCAGCCCAGGACTTCTCCCATCTATCCACTGAAGAGCACATGACAACCTGTGTACTAGTGACCACTTCCTCATCTTCCTGCCACTGCCCCAGTGTCAGGCACACGGACGCCTGCCTAGATGGGCTTTGAACAAGGCGGACTGGGGAACTTTCACCTCTGCTGTCACCGCTGAATCACCCCCACATGGCAACATAGATCTGATGGTTGAGCAAGTGACTAGCACAATTGTTTCTTCCGCAGCAAATGCGATTCCTCTCTCTTTAGGGTGCCCAAGGTGTAAGGCAGCCCTTGGTGGTCGCCGGAAGTCGCTGAAGCAATTAAGGAGCATAGGCGAGCTCTACAGCAGCATAAGCGGCACCCTTCCAGGGTGTATGCGACCCGGGAGAGCCGGGAAAAACCCGGGAATTTTTTCATCAGGGAGAAAACCGGGAAAAACCCCCTATATTTTTAGAATTCCGAGAATTTTTCATTGTTTTAGTTTTCAGTTAAATTTTTGTAATTTTGACTGGTAAGAACCGATGCTCTAACAAAGGATATTACTGTATCCCACTACTGCAGAATAATACTTCAACAATAAAACATAAATGAGAGAAAAAAAACGAAAATAACTTAAATTGCAAAGGAAATGCGCCATATATATGATGACACACAGTGCTCATGCAAGTGTCTGCCAACAGCAAAATGTGTCAATGTGTTTTATATTAGATTCGTTTTAGCAGTTACGAGTGGGCTCATGCGCATTCACAGTTGAGTTGCGTTTGAGTAGTAGATTCTCCCGCTTCTGGCTACAGAAATGTGGCTGTTGGCTGTGCAAGCAGTCGCAGCAAGCAATTAGATGCTATCGGGAAAAGGGGGCGCCAAATTCATATTCTTGAGGAAAAAAACTTGTTTCACAAAGCGCCTAGCATCCAGCGTAATTTTGTCTGTCAATTATTCATATAATTTTGAAACGCTTCCCTGTTGGTTTCTGAACACATTTTAAGTTTATTTCTGAATGAATCATAAGTTGACTTTTGAATGCATGCATAGTGTACGTGATGTTTCTGTCAGGAGAATCCTCATCACATCTAGAAATAAAGGGGACGGGGCTATACGAGCTGAGGGAGTAAAGCCGAACGGATGAATGCCAATCGCTGTCTGATTATGTGGTTGATTGGGTTTGCGAATGATCAGAATTGTTATAATTACTAGCTGAAATCCATAGATTCAGACTACCAGAATGGAAATAAACGACTGACAGGAATAGCAGGTGAGAAAGATTACGTATTATCTGCTCGGTGTATCCAAGAAAATGAAATTTTGACAGAAAGGTTTTGGCCAGATCGCTACACTTGTAAGGACCAGTAGTACAGTCGCCGGCTAGCAGCCGCGTAAGTTCTATTCTGGAAGTAACGTGGAAAACGTGTTGTTCGAACACGTAATAACACCTAACCGGAAAATAATTGCAGGATAACTAAATCTGTGATTCTGGCAGGGTTAGTGAAGTTAAATGGCGAACAAATTT